>NC_058086.1:187167243-187906340 GCF_014858855.1 Bufo gargarizans
GGACCCTTATAGAGCAGCAGCAGCTGAGCAGATTGATATATAGTTTTGTGGGAAAAGATGGAATTAAAACATGTCATTTAATACATTTATATCTCTTTTTCTTAACTTAGATGACCTGTCACCTCTCCTGACATGTCTATTTTAGTACCTATTTGCATCCCCCATGTAATAACGATCCTGGAGCATCTATTCTTACGGCTCTATGTTGTGCCATTCCTTTATTATTTCTACTAGAAGTTATGAATGAATTACTAGCAGTCTGCAGTAAGGGTACAGAGGGGTGTTACTAGTTGGGGATGTGTCTCTGCAAGTGTCTGACTCTATCCAATCTGTGCTGCCATTGTCAGACTCTGCAGGGACACCCCCCAAACTGGTAACACCCATCTGTACCCTTACTGCAGACTGCTAGCAATTCGTTCATAACTACTAGTAGAAATAATAAAGCAATGGCACAACATGGAGCCGTAAGAATAGATACTCCAGAACTGTTATTACATGGGGAATGCAGGCATGTCAGGATAGGTGACCGGTCCTCTTTAAGACCACCCCCATGTACAGTTATCAGCGAGTGACAGCAATCTCTGTATACACACTTACACAGAGAATGCTATCAATCACTGATGCCACCTCCCTTGTGTACTGAGAGCTGTTCACGGAGGTGGTCTTAGGTTAGAAAAATCAGACAGAGATATAAAGCTATAAATTACAATTTATACTGAAGACTGTGCAGATTGCACTGCATTTCACGGTGACATCCCTGACATCGGCCACCATACGTATCAGCAGGACTGGACAATACATATATTAATGGGTATGGCCGGCTGTAGCTTCTGTTGGCCTGTTGATTTTATTCAGCCTAGCAGATGACTAAGGAGCCACATAACTCGGCAACTGCAGAAACCAATACTTATAATAAAAAGGAACTCATGATTAGTAATGTATCCATGGCATCATAAAAAAGAGAGCGTGTCCTTTCTTTATAATCACACTTAGGATCTGGAAAACTTAAAAGGATTGCCCGGGCGTTAAATACTGATGACCTGTGCTCAGGATAGGTGATTAATATCTGATGGGTGGGGGCCGGCTCCTAGCACCTCCACCAATCGCCTGTTTGAAGGGTCTGCAGTGCTCGGGCAAGCGCTGCCTATTCCTGCTCGGCTTTTGGCGTTACATGGCCTTTCTACAGCTCAGTCCCCTTCAAGTGAATGGGACTCTGCTGCATTAAAAAGCACAGCCGCTATGCAATGTAAGGAGCGGTGCTTGGTATACTATGCAGGTGCTGCGCCAGGAGTCAGATCCCTACCGATTTAGATATTGATTTCAGTTTAAACATGTAGTCATGCAGCTCCTGTGTCATATGTGACGTAGGGCATTGTACATGTAGTGAGCAGTGAATACTTTGAATAGAATGGTGTCCTATCCAACAGCGCAGGACTTGCATAAACAGGATCAGATTGACCCATCCGATGGACCCAGGCTCTGATACCATAATGGACCAAGAGAAAAGCCCATTTGGCTTCCTTTAGAGCCAGTTATTTTCACCTTTTGGAGCCGGTTTTTTGCACTAGAGTCTATTTTTATTTTTTTATTCAAAAACCAATGAAACTTTATTGATGATAAAGGGGTTTGGCCCTAGGAACCCCAGTCTGACACTGTACATGAAGGTTATCTTTTTCCATATAGACATAATATATGTTAACGGTCATTGTCCTACTACAGATTGCATTATTTATTTTACACCGATCCTACCCTGGTTTATAGTCCAGAGCTGCATTCACTGTTCTGCTGGTGGCTGTTGGAAACTGCTGATAAATTTATCACGCTCCTTTTTAAAGGGACTCTGTCACCAGTTTCTGACCCCCACTTTTAAAAATATTGTTCTGTCCATGGAGCCCTTGTGATTACTAAGGTGTTGTTATAAGCTAAATCTGCTGGCTCGTTTTGATAAAAAAACGTTTTATCTAACCTGTCAGTCATATAGTTAAGGTGCCCAGGGCGTTTCTCATGGCCTGAAGATGCCGCCCGCCGCCGTTGGTGCCCAGCTCCTCCTCTGCTCTTGTCAGCGCCGCCTGAAAATCATGAGATACGCCTCCGGCTCTCCCTCACTCCCCCCTCCTTCTTTTCTAAGATCCCGCGCGTGCGGCAGTGTTCGCGTTATCGGGAGGTTGAACCGAAAAGTCCGCACGGGCACATCAGGCACAGGCCTAGATTTTTGTACTTAACGTGAACTTTCTCTTCTGTTCATTGGGGGGGACACACTTGACCATGGGTATAGCTGGTGCCGCTAGGAGCTGGACACTAAGCACAAAGGTGTGAGCTCCTTCCCTTCAGCTATACCCTTCCTACAGGGACTAAGCTAAATCAGTCAGTGCAAAAGCATTAGGAGAAGCAACACAAAAAAATCACACCATGTACAAACCCAGAACCACACAGGCCAGCAAATGCCCAAAAACACGAGAATGGGTGGGAGCTGTGTCCCCCAATGAACGGAAGAGAAACAGATTTTATAGTAAGTACAAGAATCTAGTTTTCTCATTCGTATCATTGGGGGACACAGGCTTGACCATGGAACGTTACAGAGCAGTCCCCGCGGCGGGCCTAACGAGAAACCCTCCTGCCAATCGGAGAACCGCCGTCTGCAAAACTCTACACTCCAGAGACGCGTCAGCAGACCCAAAAGTGTGTACCCTATAAAATTTGGAAAAGGTGTGCAAAGGCGACCAGGTCGCCGCCTTGCACACCTGAAGGGCCGAAGCCCCGTGATGCACCACCCAAGAGGCCCCCACTGCCCAAGCAGAATGAGTAGTCACCCGGAAGGATGGAGCCCAGCCCTGAAGGCGGTACACTTCCACAATGGACGTCTTCAACGCTGCCAGCCCCGTCTCGGCCCCTCTTGAATAACAGGGAATCTGTCTGCTGGAAAGATGCCGTCTGGGACAGACTCGAACGGCCCGTACCAAATCCAGAGTATGGAGCGACCGCTCCCGAGGATGAGACTGTTCTCCCTTCATTTTGTCAGGAACCAATCTCCTCATTTAGATGGAATGCCGATACCACTTTCGGAAAGAAGGACTGAACAGGCCAAAGGACTACCTTATCCTGATGGAGGATCAGGAAAGGCGACCGACATGACAGAGCTGCGAGTTCAGACACCCTCCGGATAGAAGTGATTGCCACCAAAAAAGCCACCTTGTAAGACAGGAAGCGAAGCGACACCTGCTGCAAAGGCTCAAACGGTGAAGATTAAGATCCCAAGGGTCCAACGGAGGACGGAGAGGGGGCGCAGCATGCGCCACCCCTGCAGAAAAGTCTGAACCGCCAAAAGCGAAGCTAAATTCCGCTGAAAAAGAATGGAGAGAGCCAACACTTGCCCTTTGAGGGAGCTGAGAGCGAGCCCCAAGTACATGCCCGACTGCAGGAAAGCCAAGAGCCGCAGCAAAGAGAACCAAACAGGAGACAGCTGTAGCAACCCTAAATTTGGGTGGAAGATCGGCGACTGATACAGGAGGTCCTCCCGAAGAGGAAGGCGCCATGGCTCTTCGGCCAGGAGGGTGACCAGAGACGCATGCCACACCAGGCGTGGCCAATCGGGGGGCCACAAGAATGACGGGCAGTCCTTTGGACCTGGTCCTCCGGAGGAGACGCGGAATGAGAGCAGGAGGCGGGAACACGTAGGGAAGAGTGAACGGAATCACGAGCACGTCGCACGCCAGGGCCAAGGGGTCTCTGGACCGCGCGACGAAGTCCTCGACCTTGTTGCCTACAGACACTAAGCTAATAATGGATTTAGCTTGGTCCCTGTAGGAAGGGTAAAGATGAAGGGGAGGAGCTCACTGCTTTGTGCTTAGTGTCCTCCTCCTAGTAGCAACAGCTATTCCCGTGGTCAAGCCTGTGTCCCCCAATAATGTGGATGACAAATTCAAATAACCGGCGCAGGCTCTGACCAGTGAGCAAGAGAAGCTGAGAGATTTCAGCTCTGAAGCATCCAGAATTGTGAAGGCAGCTATGAACTATGTTACAGACTGTAATGCTGCAGGAGTACAAGATTAGGAAAGCAATGTTTTTGTAGAAAATGACAATCCTAAAATTGTGTTATGTTCATGGTCTGTAAGCCGTAGTCACAGTTTCTATTGAGCCGTGCATCTCAACCGCCCCATTGTTTCAGGAGATTGTCCCATGACAAGGACGGCCTACAATGCGATTCGGATATTGGTAGATATGAGTAAAATTATTTATTTAAAATTTGCCCAAACTTGCTGTAATACTGCTTTGAATACGTTTGTTATTTAGGTCAGTTACCCCCTTTATGGCATGAGGGGATGGAGGTGCAAAGTGTTTCTCTTCAGGAAGGTAATAGAGAACATGGACTGTACTAAAATGCGTTAACACATCTTATGTGTTGTAGTAATGTCCGATTACAAGATGCCAAAATAACGGCCTAACCACAGCTGCCCGTAATGCTGTAACCTGTACGCTGCGCAATGCGGTTTAACAGGAGTAACTGATGTGAAGCTTTATGTTTGATGTGTCTTGATCTAAGTGTTTGATGTATCTTTTTAATTTTCCCTTTATTCTGAGTATTAACTGTGTGTCCCATCTCTAATTCTGTAGGTCAGCGACTAGTCAGTGTTGGCGGTGTCAGTGAGACGTCATCGATAATCGTGCAGTCCGTCACTCGCGCCTCCACAGAGACCGTATACAGTGCGCTGCCTAGGTTTGCTTCAGACGCCAGTAAAGTCACATCCAAAGGAGCAGGTCTGTCGAAAGCCTACTTGGGCCAGAAGAGCAGCTTCACTGTAGACTGCAGTAAAGCAGGTGAGCATTTAGTCAGATGCTTAAAGGGGTTATCCAGTAAAATTTAATGATGACCTATCCTCAGGATAGGTCATCATTATCAGATCGGCGGAGGTGTTAAGGGGAGCCACCGCTCACCAGAGCTCTGGCCGGGATCTCTCCCAAGCACAGCGCCAAACATAGTATAGTGGCAGTGCTTGGTATTGCAGCCCATTCACTTCAATGGGGCTGAGGCGCAACCAGGCCATGTGAATAGGATATGTTATCAGTATGAGATTGACGGTGGTGCGACTCCTGCCAATCAGCTGTTTGAGGAGGCCGGTGAGCACAGCAGCTTACCAAGCACAGCGCTATCCATTGAATAGTGGCCGTGTCTGGTGTTGCAGCTCAGCCCTATTTACTTGAATGGGACTGAACTACACCTGTAGTGACCGATTAACATGATGTCACAGGCCTAGGAAGAGGCCGTATCTCTTCAAAAAGCAGGTCAGCAGAGGTGCCGTGAGTCGGACCCCCACCAGTCTGAAATTAATGACCTGTCCTGAGGCTAGGTCACCAATATCAAAATTTCAGACAGCCTCCTTAAAGAGCTTTTACCCTTGAATGTATGTGCCCACTGAACCCGCCACTCTCGGGTGCTTTATAAGAATGATATTACCTGTCTGACCTCTATTGAGAGGATTATGGGGCAGGACCAGCCTGAGAAATGTGCAACCTGTATCTCCTCACCTTTCATGACCAAAGGGGTCACCATTGGCATCGATGGCCTGGGCACTTTTGCACCCTTTATCTCAAACTTGATGGCTGAACCTATTGCCAGGCAACTGCACAGAATGTGGTTTTATTCCCTAGGGGCACTATATGATATGGTCTACCTTACCAGAAGAGGTTGCATTGATAGAAGGTATTGCACATGGGTCCATCCAACCCAAGGTTGGCTTTGACTTGGACATTCGTTTGAGTGGTGGAAGCTGGACAGGTGGTTACATCCCCTACCTTCCCAAAATGACATTACCCTCATTGAAATGTCTGAAATTATTGGAGATTGCACAGTTGGAACCTAATTTCTACCATTTTCTCCCCAGGTTCTAACATGCTATTAGTTGGTGTACATGGGCCCACAATACCTTGTGAGGAGGTCTCAGTAAAACATCTTGGAAGTAAGCAATATAACGTCTTCTACCACGTCAAGGAGAAAGGAGATTACACTCTGGTTGTAAAGTGGGGAGAGGAACACATCCCTGGCAGCCCCTTCCATGTCACCGTCCCATAATGTAGAGAACCTCCCAAATCGGGATTCAGCAAGGAGAAGAGATTGTCGTCATTTGATCGCGCGGAGCTGACATCTGCAGATTGTATGAAGTGGAAAGACTTCCAGTGTAATTTTATATGTGACTTTTTTATACTAGGGAATTGGAAAATTTGTATGTGTGTTTTAGGTGTCCATTTGGTAATTTAATAGCAAATCTCTACTGCTGGAAGGGCTTATTATTTATACTTGTCGATATTGTGTAACTCCTCCGATGCCAAGTAGAATAACCTGTTCCTGGTAAATTGAATGAATCATTTAAGAAGGGGACCAATGACATTTGTCTAAGGATCAATATGAAATAAAACTGGAATTATTTCCTGACTATTCGATATGTAATAGAACTACTGATTGCCCCAGCTTGTATTCCTCAGCCTAACGTTCGGTCAAGGAAAGTAGTGAGAAGTCTGGTACTTTCTTTATTAGCGCCTGTTGCTCACTGTTCAGTCATTGGGATGAGCAGTAAAAAGTTTATTTTAATTTTTTTTTTAAATTTCACAATACCATTGAAGTGATAGGAGTTTCTCAGTGACACTAAATTATAGTCCGGATTAATCTCGGCCCTTAACATTTTAGAGGAATGTGCATTTTTGCTTTTGTTTTTGGACTAAAACCACCAATTTACTATTGTCTTTTTCTGAAATGAAAAAATAAATAAAAATCAGCACTTAAAGGGGTTGGCCTATCTCAGGCATTGATGACATATCGCTAGTATATGCCATCCGGGTGAGATAGGTGCTGGTCCCGCTCCTTTCTCCAGAGCAGGGCCTCCAAAGTGAAGAAGATAACTCCGCGCCTGTGCGAAGTGCACTCTTTTCACTTCTATGGGAGTTCTGAAACTCCTATAGTGTTGAATGGACAATGCACTGTGTGTGCTCAGCTATTTTTGGAACCAGCCTTGAAGGGGAAAATAGCCACGCTTGCACAGAGTGCTCTCCTTAACTTTAGGGGATCCTTTCTGGAGATACAGTAGGAGCAGGGGCGTAGATAAAGGCTCATGGGCCCTGGTGCAAAAGTTCAGCTTGGGCCCCCCTTCCCTCAGTGCTTTGTGGCCAGGGAAGAGGGGCCCAAGATGGCTGAGGCAAAAATTGAAACGGCACCTCCCCCCCCCCCCCCCCATGTCAAATTCTCGACCTAACCCCTTCCTTCCAGCCAGATTAACAGTGTAACTTGACCAGCATGCACTTTCTATAATACTAGTGTCGTCTTATGTGGCACATGGGTCTTTGGGCCCCCTCAGGCTCCTGGGCCCGGTAGCGACTGCTACCTCTGCACCCCCTATAGCTACGCCCTTGAGTAGGAGCCAGTCCTAGAGGTGGAACCTGCACCTGTCTGACATTGATAGCATAAGCTGACAATGTGCCATCAATGTCTGAGATGGGCCATCCCCTTCAAATGACTGTTACTAAGGCCTCGTGCAGATCAACATATTAGGGCTCTGTAAAACCTCCTATGGGTACAGTATTATGGCTGAGTACAATTAAAAGTCTATGGGACCATACTATACTTCCCATACGTGGCATGCTCCATTGGATGCCATATTGCAGAAATATCCGGAGTGATAGTTCCACCTGTGACGGAATGATAATACATTTTTAATACATGAGGATTCTGTTGCAGATTTGCCACAGATTTCACCCTATACATTGGAAAGGGGAAAATCTGCTTGGAAAATCTGCACCACAAGTCCATTTCTGTGGCAGATATTTCCAGAAGCATCTGTATGAGTTTTTAAAAAATAAAATAAAAATCTTATCTGCTTTGCTGCTAAAATACATAATACAGTTTGGCTTGTCTACCTGCAAATCCAGGTGTAAAATCGTCAGTGAATCACCACAAATGTGAACATACCCTTAAAGTTTTTCTGAGATTTTAATACTGATGATCTATCCTCTGGATCTGATCGTTGGGGGTCCGACACCTGGTCCCCCCGCTGATCAGCTGTTTGAGAAGGCAATGGGGCTCCCGTGAGTGCCGCGGCCTTCTCCGTGCTTAGCAAGCACAGTGACGTATATTGTATAGCAGCTGTGCTTGGTATTGCAGCTCAGCCCCATTAGGCCACGTAAATGATGAACGTGACATCACTGGCCTAGAAAAGCAGAGAGAAGGCCATGGCGCTCAGAGGCGCACCTAGGGTTGTTGCGGGTATCGAAATATTGATACCCAATCGATACTTTTGTCCCGGTATCGATACGATACTGGGATTTGACATTTATCGATACTAGGCTGCGCTACTGCGCAGCCTAGCATCACAGAACATGAGCGCGCTGCTGTCAGCGCGCACAGTGTTCTCCTCAGCAACACAGGGGAGAAGGATTCGCTCTCTCCCTCCCCCCTGTCCCGCTGCTGCTGCCAATAAGAAGAGAGAGGGGCGGGCGCACTGCGCCACAAATGAAAGTTAACGTTTAATACAAATACAGGTGCCTGCAGCAGCATCACATAGCTGCGATCAGCGGCAGTTAACCCCTCAGGGGTGGGTCCCAGCTTTGTGATTCTGCTGCAGGCACCCGCCTCCTTTATTAAAGGTTAATTATCATTGGTGGTGCAGTGCATCCTCCCTCCTCCCTAGTATTAAAATCATTGTTGGCAGTGGCCACAGGGTCCCCTCCCCTCCTCCTCATTGGTGGCAGCTTCTGTGTAATCCTGGGACTCCGATCAGTTACCATGGCAGCCAGGATGCTACTGAAGCCCTGGCTGCTATGGTGAGCTCCCTGCTGCTGTGTGCACAGGGCAGCAGGGAGAGTGTGAGATCCCATTCGCTCTAATAGAGCTCTACTAGGGTGAATAAGAAAAGTGATAAAAAGATCCCAGGTTCTAACCCCTAATAGTTATTAAATAAAAAGTAAACAAAAAAAAGTAAAAACAAAAACAAATTATTAGTATAAATCACCCCCTTTCCCAATTTTACATATAAAATATATAAACAATAAATAAACATATCACATATCACCATGTCCGAAAAGTCCAAACTATTAAAATATAAAAAAAATCTCCTAATGCGGTGAACGCCGGCACAGAAAAAAATGTATTTTTTTTAAATGCGGAATGCACATTTTTTTGGGGTGTTTTATTTTTTTAACGTGGTATCGAATGGTAACAAGTATCGCAATACTTTTTTATGGTATCGAAATCGAATCAAAATTTTGGTATCGCAACAACCCTAGGAGCACCACTGCTGATCGGATCTCGGATCGGATCCTGAGTAAAGATGATCAGTATGGAAATCTTGGAAAACCCCTTTAAGGTTACACTGTTTACAGATGAGATGCGTTAGGTCACATACCGTATACTGTAGGTCCATATATTTATTTTCAGAAACATGCATGCATCTCGCCATTTGAAAAGGGAATATTTTTTTTCCTCTCATTTGATCAATTTCTATTTTTCTTTAGAAATATATGGACCTAACATAGAATGAAATTACAGCCATTTATAAGTGCTCAGTCAATAAATTTCATTGTTGAATTTTTTTTTGCCTCCTCAGCCCCTTCCAGATATCACACTAATATTGTACCACCCATGGTGCTTAATTTATGTAGTTTGTTTTAATTTTTATTATTATTATTGGTAGGTCATATCAATGACAATTCTTATCAGCCAAAGCTATTTCTTCTCCATGGCTTACTGCATATGGAGACATCTGGGATATAGAATCAATCTTTATTAATTGGATACCAGATATGGTCAATTCATAGTGACATTTGTATTGTTAACTCCCTGAGGGTAGCAGATCATGTTTTTAGGCTATTCTGTAAACTATTTGGTGGGTGCAGTAAAGCATGTTAACCTGATCACAAAACGAAAATATCAAAATACTACCTTGTAACCTGATGACTATGTATAGGAATTAGCTGCATTTACCAGATATGAGCACAAATGGGGGGAAAAAAAACAAGGTTAACCCAGGTGTGTGCATTGTGTAGGTACCCATTGCGGTTCCTCAAATTTCTTTATTCATGTAGAAAATCTTAAGGTAAAATCTTTTCATGGGAGGTTTTCAATGATAAAACAGAGTCCTTTTTTAACAAATGAAATGTATTTTGTTTTGTATGTAAAATATCTTTAAAGCAAAATGTTATAAACTTTTCTAGAAAATTCTGTATGTTTTTAACACTATTTTGGAAACCCTATAAAGCAGAACTAGATAGAAGAAGCTTTTTACTGTGCATTGTGCCTCACTGTGAGCTCACTACTTTGTAAGCCCCAAACAGAGAAACCAATAAACTGGAATAAATTGTTTAGTATCAAATGCAAAAACTCTTGGGTGTATATTTGTGTTCAACTTTTTAACTAATATAAAATTAAATCTATGGGGGAAATGTATTAAAAATGCTGGTCCTGATATCCCCATGCATTGCCAGAGGCTGTGCTTAATTAATGACTAGGTGCACTCCTCATCATAAATTAGGTGCAGCCTCTGAAAATCCATGCGCCTAAACTAAAATCTATAACAACCCCTGGCGTAGAAGAAAATAAATATGCTGGGGCCGCTGGCTCCACGCTTACCATGCCCCCTTTTTGGGAGAGTGGCAAGGGCAGCAGAGAGCAAATTCATTGCAAGGGGTGCTAAAGTCACAAACAATATTTTGAGACACAGACCTGTGGGCATTGGTTGTAATTGATGCCAAACTGTAACTTGCTTTATCTAAAACCAGGAGCAATTTAAAGGGAACCAGATATTCCATGTTGTAAGCCAGGTTGGGATCAAGTCTTTAATGGTGGTTTCAGGTAGTTTCACAGTTCTGTTTTGTTTTTTTTGGGCTCAGTTTTTTTCTGGCGTTCTTTAGGCAAAGTAAAAAACATCTATTGGAAATGGTGTAAACCTGTGTGGTCTTTAGATAGGTGATACCTGTCATTGTAATCCTGCCTGTGATAATGAGATACATGCTGACTGTGCAGAATAGGAGGTATCAGCCTGTTATGAGGCTCAGTAGCCTGTGAAAACTGCAAGATCTCAGGATTATTTTTTTTATAGATGGTGACTCAAACATTAGGTCATTCATCACTGATGAAACAGCCAGTTCCTTTACAGGGACACTGAACACAGAAAATGCACACAAAAAAATTCCAGCTCTTTCCTTCGTCTCCTCCTTTCCATTGATCCTAGTTTTTCTAAACACAGTTAAAACTGAAAAATAATATAAAGAAATCTTCTCTCTGTGTCCCAAGAGGTCAGCCACGCTCTTCTCCTCCTGTCATGTGACTGTCTATAACAGGGGTGGGCAACCTGTGGCACTCCAAAAGCTGGGGTGCCGCAAGTTGCCCACCCCTGGTCTATAAGATTTCTGACTATTACAGAAGTCTCCTTACCTCCTCCCTTGTGGCCTCTTGGATACGTCCTGCCCTCTTTAGTTAGTCTCTAGACCAACATGAAGCAGATCAGTAGGAAATAGACCCCTGTGTTCTTTGTGGGATTTTTACAAGACTGTTCGATAGCATGTTCTTCATGCCTCTTCCAGTGAGGAGCTCTATTTTTTATTTACTTTTAGCATTCATTTCTAGGTTTTGGGTTCCTTTTAAGTCGAGAAATGTGCCAATATTTTGCCAAATAAAATGATCCCTCAACTGGAACCAAAAGAGAAGGTAAAGAATGGTATTTCACGCTCGAGGAGCAACCTGAGAAGGAAGGATGGGAGTCACTACTAGAAACGTTACCTAATGCTGGAAGCTTGTGCTTGTAATATATTTCCTTCCTGTCTGTAAGTTGTGCTCCCCTCAGCCATAGCCCACTGTCTTTGGGGAAAGGGGTGTTGTCCAGTCGATGGTAAAGGAGATGGCCACCCAAGTAAAGTCAGTCACCCAAAGGCCCACATATACCTGGTGTGGTGCCTTTATGCCTAATAAATGGCACAACAAGAAACCAAAGTGGTTGCTGACAGGCACTGTCACATACGCCCCACAGGAGAAAATCATAATCGTTGTGTCACTTAATGATTAACGTCTTTTAAAAAATGCAGTTCCCCAGAATAGGCTACTTGCAAATGGCTTCTTGTTGTGTAATGTTCTAATGTATTTTACAACCCACTATAGCTCTGTATGGATCAGTCAAGGTTTTTTTGGTTTTTTTTTACTGTAGATTTTTATTACATTTTTATATGTCAAAGACACTAGAAAAAGAGAATGAAGAAGGTGCATCGTCTCATAATGAAAACAACCCGGAGGACATCCAGGGAAAAAAAGCACTTAATCAGCATGTACAACAGAACATACTTCATATTGATGACAGAGACATACACTTAATACAAGGATATATGACAGACGAGCACAGGAAGAACATACAAGGAAGGGAGAAGGCCCCTAAGAAGGAGAGGCACACAGCAAGTAGGAATCCCAAGTAACCAGGTAGATTGAAATTGCTCAACGGAGTTATTAAGGGATGCCATACGTTATTCCAGGGATCTAAAGTCTCAGACTCTAGCCAGAAACATGGATTTTGTATGAGGGCTAGTCTGTCTCCAGAATTTAGCAATCATGGATTTAGCCGCAGTGAGAGAAATGGCCTGGAGGAGCGCTTACCCAGTCCCGTAGGTGGGAGGTTGAGTAAATATACTTTAGGGTCCCATGGCACAGGGGACACAAGAGATTCGGCCTCAGCCTTAACCTGTTCCTAGAATGGAATGATGCGGGGGCACGTCCAAAAAATGTGATAGAGGGAGCCCACTTCATTCAGACATCACCAGCAAAGAGACGGAGTGTGGTACCAGTACATAAGCAGCTTGTACTGGATTTCCGTATAGGTGGTACAAATAAAGGACTGAGCCGTCCTATTCCATGTGGTTTGCCAGGTGGTGCGAGAGAGTAGAGACCCAAGGACGTTAGTCTATTTATCCATATAGGAAGGTGATGGAGAAATCGGGGCTCTCATCCCCGCGCCTAGTCTGCATAAATGTTTAAATGGGGTGGGGAGTGACCACATAGTGGCGGATATGAAAATGGTGAAAACCCTCAGTTGCCAGAACATTTGACTGTACCTGCAGCTGCACAAATTATTTAACCAACAGCACAGGAACCTCCACAATATCTGCCAGGCAGTGACGCACATAGAGAAGTAAGGGTTCATAGCAAGGATCAAACCAGGCCCCCCACACAGGACAGAAGGGTTTCTGCCTAAACACCTTTCAATGATCCTTGGGCCATTTTTTTCCACTGCCTCATTTGCTAAAAGTTGTTCCTATAGAGGGTAGAGTCCTGACCAAGTTTTCACCCCCTGTAGAAGAGGAGATATTCCCAACTGGGGCCCCTCTTGTCCTGCTCATAGCAGTCTCAAAGTCTGCCAATATGGTAGTTACGCCCCTGCTGCCAGGCGAAAGAGACCCAACAATGACCAGACCCGGACCAATGAGGAGGACAAACTAGAGGGAATAACCAGATTATACAGGACAGAAATCATGGAAGAAAGCGGAGAGGCTAGGGCAAAAAGTCTGACGCGTGTCCCATATATGTTTAGTGAAAGCCATAGGGCCCAAAAAGCCAGTGTTCAGGAATTTGATGCCACAACAGGGCATTATGGTGGATTAGGGCAAGCCACAGTTTTTCAATCTCGACCCACTTGATGTATGCTAATTGAGATGCCCAGAACGGTATCGCACGGAGATGAGTGGCCCAATAATAATGTGTAATATTAGGGACCGAAAGCCCGCCTCTATCCGTGGCAGTGAGCATAACTTTACGAGGAATGCAATGTTGTTTTCCCTGCCATAAAAAGTTAAAAATAGTCTGTTGTAGGAGGCGCAATTCCGACCTGGGCACACATACTGGGGGAGTCTCAAAGTAGTAAAGTAATTTCGGAAGAAGGGACATTTTCACCACCGCTATATGGCCTAGCAATGATATATAGTGGCTTCCATTTAGCAAGGAGGGACTTAAAGGGGTTATCCAAATTTAAAAGATTATCTCCAATAACCGGGCACCCCGTATACATTATACTTACCTGCTCCCCGGCCCCCGCGTCCCTCCGGATCCCTGCACAGGCGCCGCTGCATCTCCCTGTTGTACGGACGCAGGTGCCTGGGCGCAGGTAAGTATAATATATACGAGGGGGTCTTTTAGAATTCGGATAACCCCTTCAAGCTTGCGGAGGTTAGTCAGGGTGAGAAGGACATCATCGGCATAGAGGGAGATCTTGAATTCTTTGTCTCACACTTTAAGTCCATGAATATCTGGGTGTAACCGAATATGGGCAAAGATAAGTGGAGAGAGTGGACATCCCTGACGCGTACCGTTGGAGATAATAAACATTGCAGAGGAGCAGTGGGGTAGTTTCACAAGCGCCGATGGAGCGGAATAAAAACTGAGAATAGCCTGTAGGAAGGGTCTGAGATGCCGAAGGTTTGAAGGGTTTCAAATAAAAAAGACCAGTTGAGCTGATTATAGGCCTTTTCAGCGTCAAAGCTCAGTAACAATGTAGGGGTCACAGTTCGAGTCGCCATGTCAATCAGGTTTAGGGCCCGGCTGGTGTTGTCTCCTCCCGGCTGACAGGGAATAAACCCCACTTGATCCTTGTGGATCAGGGTAAGGAGCCAGACATTCAGACGGGTCGCGAGTATGTGACTGAAAAGTTTAAATCCACATTGAGCAGGAATGATCGGCCGATAATTTGCACAGTCTTGGGGATCTTTACCAGTTTTGGGGATAACTACAATGTGAGTAAAGCATAGACGATGAGATAGGGGAGCCTGTCAGGAACTAATTAAATAAGGCTAGTAAATGAGGGGAGAGTTCAGACCGAAATGTTTTATAGTACATGTCTGTGAAGCCATCAGGCCCTGGGGATTTTCTTGCGGGAGGGCCTTAATCATTTCTGTTAACTCCTTATCAGTAATGGTACTGTTAAACGAAGCAACAGCCTCCGGCGAAAGTAAAGGTAATTTGCAAGAGGATGAATATTCCCGAATGCAGGTTAAGGAGGGGGGGGAGGGTTCACGTGTTCCCTTGTCGGTTAAATTCTATAACTTAGAATAATGTCTGTGAAGGTTCTCATTTATCCAGGTCATGGTATATCTGTAAAGAATAAATCAAGGCAACTGGACTTGCTGTAGATTTCTTGAAAACGTTTCACTCGTTCTTCCAACGAGCTTTCTCAATTCTGAATGACTGTACAAGAATTCTCTGGGAATAAATATCTAACTGAGTCAACATCTGGTAATTATACCCAGCATGGGGTCAGAGGTCATTATACCCAGCATGGGGTCAAAGGTGTTGATTCCATTATCCTAATTGGAGTCAGTAGGTGATAATGACCTCCCAGAAAAAGGTGTCAAGACAGCATTGTATGTGGCAGACAATAGATGTCTAACCCCCCCCCCGCCTCTATTCAAGCTTGGCTTCTCCATTTTTACATAGATGGCCTCCTTCACACCTCGTTTGTACCAATCGGCCTCCTTATCCAAAACACGTACTTGACGGTCTTCAAAGGTGTGACCTGTTTCTTTTAGATGTAAGTACACGGCTGAATCTTGACCAGAGGTTTCGGCTCTTCTATGGTGAGCCATACGCTGATGTAGTTGTTGTTTTGTTTCGCCGATATACAGTTCTGAGCATTCCTCATTGCACTGGACTGCGTACACAATGTTGTCCATCTTGTGTTTAGGCGTTGGGTCTTTTGGGTGAATCAGTTGTTGCCTCAGTGTGTTGCTGGGTTTAAAGCAGACAGGCATGTGATGTTTATTAAAAATCCTTTTGAGTTTCTCCGACACCCCAGCTACATATGGGATAACCATATTATTGCGTCTGTCATGCTTCTCGCCCTCACTGGTAGTCTTGGTGCAAAGAATTCTTGTACAGTCACTCAGAATTGAGAAAGCTCGTTGGAAGAAAGAGTGAAACGTTTTCAAGAAATCTACAGTACGTCCAGTTGCCTTGATTTATTCTTTACAGATGTAACTTAGAATAATAATCACAGAACAAACGAGCGATAGCTTCAGGGTGGTATTTAGGGCAGCCTGCCGAGTCTCACGGCCTGGCGAGCGCGTTTGGAGGCGGCATCACGCAACTGATGAGCCAGAATTGTATTGCATTTATTCCCCTTCTTATAGTAACACTGCCTAGAGTAAAGCATTAGGCGTTCGACATTTTGTATGGCAGCTTCCTTCAGTTGTGCGTGGGCCGCCACGAGCTCCTGAAGGAGGGAGTGACTCGGTTTAGTAAGCAACGGGACTGCAAGGAGTCAATCTGCGCCATGAGTTCTCTGACCCGCAGAGTTCCATGTTTTTTAAGACTCGAAGCCAGCGCGATCCATTGGTCACTTACAACATCTTTTTGGGCCTCAATGTACAGCCAAAGAGGAAACCGAATTAGAATTTCCGCGAAAGAAGTTGTGACTATATCTCTCGACATCGGTTCATGTTTAAGCCCCAATGACAGGTGCGCTGGGGTGTAGGCAGGGAGGAGAGAGTGAGGGTAACCAGGGCGTGATCTGACCAAGAAATGGGCGCAATGGAGACATTGCGCATCATATTCAGAGTCGGAGCATTGGCAAAAAAATAATTATCCTAGTGTGGAGGTTATGAGGGGACGAGAAAAACGTGAACTATCTACCAGAGGGGTCGATAGTGGGCAAAGTGCCGTATTTCACTGAAAACCTCTGGCCAGGCGACATTGGGCTGAAGGGGGAGAAATGGAGAGAAGGGACAACCGGTCCACACCTTCAGAAAAAGGCATATTAAAATCGCCCCAAAGTATCCACGCAGCGGGTGGAAGTCGCTGAAGCTTACCGAGGACGCGGCGTAAAAACAGGAGTTGGGCGGTGTTTGGGGCATATATATTACAGAGTATGATAGGACGACCCTGAAAAACCCCTTCAAGGATAATAGAAAGACTGACTGGGTCCGTATGAGAGGAGGTCACCGATATTGGACAAGAGGGCGACAGCAAAATAGCAACACCTGCTTTTCGACGATTGTGACCAGCTAAGAATGCGTGTGGATAAAAGTGCTGAGCGAAGCTGAAGGATCCTGTCAGGTCGAAGTGGGTCTCCTGCAAACAGGCCACATCCGCCTGTAATTGCGGAGTTCCTGAAGCACCAAATGCCTCTTGACATTAGAGCCTAGCCTAGAAATGTCTTTGTAAGTAGAGGGTGCAGGGACGGAGCAGTGACTGCACCGCTCCCCGTCATTGTACCCCTCAGATGCTGTCTTCATAGTTGATTGCAGCATCTGACAGTAATAAAACAGTGTAAAATAACGATAAATACTTACCTCATCCATTTGCTCGTGACGGCTGCCGCTATCTTGATTGAAGATCTAACTGTGAATCTCGCACAGCCCGTGATGATGTCATCATGTTGGCCGGCGTGGTGACATCATACGTGATCACGCACGGGATTTTGTGCGAGATCTTCAAGAAAGAAGGCGGCTGGCCGTCGCAAGCAAATGGATGAGGTTAGTATGATTTTATTTTTTTTTTTTTTTTTTTTAACACTATTTCAGGTAAAATCGATTCGCTATTACGAAGTATGAAGAAATTCAGCTTTGCGGCGAATCGAACTTATCCTGAAATTTCAACACTAGTCATTAATATGTACTGGCTGCACAACCCCTTTAATAGGATAACCCCTTTAAGTGCCTTAAGTGAGGAGATTTCACAAAATAGCACCACTTCTGTTCACAGGCTGTGTCTGGTATTGCAGCTCAACCCCATTCACTTAACATGCTCTTAGCTGCAATGTCAGACACAGTCCACGGGCAAAAGAGGTGCTGTTTCTGGGTGATAAAAATCAGTCGCCAATTCTCTTAATTTTATTCTTAATTCTTTGTATAATTTTGTTGTTATATGACGGTATTCTACGGTTAAGTTACACTGAATTATATTAGATGTATGCTACACTTTCGTGTAACATGTTATACGGTGAGCCAGAATTCTGCCCCATTTTGCTTTCTCCCGATGTATGTTATAGACTTGGTCTAAGGGTCTCATGCTGTACAGCCCTTGCTTTCAGTGTAATAGAACCTAATACGTTCTTACATGCCTTTTATTTATTTATTTGCTGCGATTTGAATAAAATGAACGATATAAAATATTAGAAACATTTCTAGAACGTCAACCATAGTTTGGAATCAAAGGTATATGAAGGTATACGGAGAGGAGCTGTCCTTGCATTAGTTCTTGATATTCTTGTGTATTATTGTGCTTTTCACTTATTCATGTCTTGTTTTTTGAGTTTCCCTGTTTAGTGCTTGTCCACACAACCCCTCCCTGCCCTGTCCCTCTGCTCGGCCGTCTCCTTGGAGATGTCAGTAAACTCTGACTGAGCTCCTGATCACATTTCACAGGCCTGGCTGCTGGTATCCTCGTCTTCTTGGATCTCCTCCATTGCCCCCCATTAAGAAGCTGATTACGTAATTCACTCCTCAACATGAGAGACCTGCTGACAACTAGAAACCAAAATTGCTGGAAAGAACTCATTGAGAAGGAGACGTTAAGCAGGATGTCCTGGAAGATCAAATATAGCAAAGAGCACCCAAGGCAGCACCAACTGGAGACCACCAAGAAGAGGAGAGAGGTGTTCATTCCTCAGGTTACGACCAGTCTTCCTCCTTTGAATAAGACGCCTCTACCCTTGGTGAGCAGGTCTGAGGAAAATGACTACGACCAGTTAGATATACTGAACTTGGCTGAAATGAGGCCGGTCACACCTCACGCCTCCCATGTACTTTATGATGGTTTCTCAAAGGAGGGAAAAGGAAGGTCCCTGTATCTGAAAGTGAGAAAACAGCTGGGTCCGGAGGAGAAGTATCCACACCCCCTATTGTCCTCCTGGGATTATGGCTGGAGGCTCGGTAAGAGGATGTATGAACTTAGTTATGTGTTCCTGTTGCTTAATTCTGACCCACTTCAGTTCCAAGCCGTTGACATGATGTTGAGTCATTGCCTTAGAACTACTTCTAAAATCTGGCTTGTTGGCACCATTTCTGGCTTCATCCCCCTGCTAGTACCCTCTTAGCTACATGTTGATGTTCTAGGTCTATGTCTAAAGAGGTGAGCCTGGTTTTCATAAGTCACAATGAAAAATTTCTCTGGTGCCAACTTGAGGACTCTGCTCATATAAGACAGTGGAGGCCAAAATACAAATCCCCACACAACGGCATTGTCTTATATGGGGGGCTCCATCCCCATAATGGTAAATTATTGATAGCTGGTCCAACTCTAGTGAGAACACATATTGTAGTGCAAGTGCAGTCATTGACCACACAGTGCTAATGTAGCATGACATGCCAGCCATTTAAATAGATGGGTACCCAATACGGGTCAAGTCAGCCAGATAGACCACCAATGTTTGCAGCAGCTCTCTGCTCTGGGGGGGGGGTCCTAAATGGACTTATGGAAAGGCAGACACACCTCTACTGATTGGCGTGATATTAATATAGGTAATATACAGAGGTTTCTTACAGGTTTGTGTGCGTGGATCTGGTTTTCCAGCTTCCATTTACTTCTATAGGGATAACTACAGAGACGTGATGCAAATCTGTAATATGGTTATTAAATCTAGTTATTGTCCTAATAGATAACCGTATCGGTGTAAGGCTCACTGTCCGATATTTCCATTTCAGGTGACGTAGTGAACGAATTCAAACTTCCGTTCCATGGAAGGTCCCGAATTGTGAAAGATACCTTCTACAGCAGGAACGGGATCCTTTCTATCCCCTCCAGCAATGACCGGATGCTGTGACACATCCTGGAGCACATCCTTCTTTATGTTCAGTTTCCGATGGGCGTAATATGGGCACACTTTAATATCTGTATTACGGCTGCTCGAGCTGGACCCCTCGTAAAACCACTGAATTGACCTTACATCACCATAGGCTTCTAGGATCAGTCGGTTCAGGAGACCCATGGCAGGTCCAAGTCTTAAGGTTTTATGGTGATCAGTCGGTTGAGCAGACCCGTGGCAGGTCCAGGTCTTACGGACACGATACAGATATTCTAATGTGGCCATATTATGGCCTGTTTCCGGTTTGGATTTTTTGTCATTACTCTGATCTTTTTAACAGCTTGAAATGAGCAGTCAGACAATAAATGGCCAAGTGTCACCCGACACTGTAATTAACATTATGTGGCTTGTCTTTATCCTGTGTATTATTTCTGCATTGTGTTCTCGTATATTAGAAGCCTCCGAGCAGTTACTAAGCAGAGACACAACAAGGACTACCAACAGGCTATACCAAACCGGTTCCCCAGAAGCAGCTCGAATCTGGCATCGTACTCCTTTCTACATTGTATTTAAAGCCTTCAGGAGGTCACACTTGTTGCCTTAGGCTGGACTCACACATAGTTCTTTACTGGTGTTTGTGGTGTTTTGTTGTCTTTACAAACTCTAGACTTTAACTTAAAGACTCTAGAAATTATGAAATACAGGGCATACAATCTAGCATCTTAGTTTTCATAGTTCTGTAGATTTTGTGGTAAAACAGGGAAAAATTGCATCCACACATTTGTTTTGAGAAAAAAAACCTAAAAAAAGCAGGCAGCTTTTATGGTGTGTTTTTTTTATTTTATTTTTTTATGGTCAAGAAAATGCCATATAAAATTGTTGTGTAAAGAAGGAAGCCTTAAAGGGGTATTCCCAACAGTAGGATAAGCCATCAATGTAAGATAGGTGCGGGACCTACCTCTGGGACCCACTTCTGTCTCCAGAACAAAGCCCCCAAAGTGAAGGGAGAGCAGCCATGCATGCCATTGACCTCTATGGGATTTCTCCGTTCACTGCTATGGCATTTCCAAAAATGGGTTGAGTGCACTTGCTGGACTATTTTCGGAAGTCCCATAGCAGTGAATAGAGAGAATGCTGCTCATGCGCGGCTGCTATCCTTGATTTCGGGGGCCCCGTTCTGGAGATTGGAGTGGGTCCTACCTATCTGACACTGATGGCATATCATAATGATGTACCATAACTACCAGGGATATAGATCATAGTCTTCACTGTGCTAGACTTGGATGATTTTCAATACTATCTGGCCGGAGGCTATCTGCTGCTTTTTAGTCAATTATTAGAGTGTTGTACATTAATATTTATTTGATATGGTTCTGTATTGCCTGGCTTCAAGGGAACAGGTCCCAAGGTGCCCCCTCCCTGGCTGCAAGCACTTAGGGTACGGCCACACGGTCAGGTTTCCTGATGGAGTTTTGGAAGCGAATATCATAAAAGGAGAAAAGGTAAAAAGAACAGATACAATTTTTTTTATTTTAATTTCACTCTGGTTTTGGCATCCAAAACTGCGTACAGAAACAGACTGTGTGGCCGTACCCTTCAAGAGATCATTGGCAGTGATGCAGCTGAAAGTTATGTGCAGGCCATAGCTGGACAGCGGGTAGAGAATTTTGCCAGGAGGAAAGGGCCAAAGCTTAAGTTTAGACCATTTTATATGCCTAAGGCCTCATGCACACGACCGTTGTGTGCATCCGTGTCCGTTGTTCCGTTTTCCGTGATTTTCTGACTTTCAATGGGTCAGTTGAAAACTCGGAAAATGCACCGTTTTTCATCCGCGTCCACGTCCATGATCCGTGTTTCCTGTCCGTCAAAAAAATATGACCTGTCCTATTTTTTTGACGGACAACAGTTCGCGGACCCATTCAAGTCAATGGGTCAGTGAGGCACACAAGATTGTCATCCGCGTCCGTGATCCGTGTCCATTTTTTCCTATCATTTTCCAGGCAAACTTGACTTAGATTTTTTTTCACTTTTCTGGTCTGGTGATCTTCCAAAAATCAAGGAAGACACACGGAAGAAAAAACAGACACGGATCATGGAACAACGGAACCCCGTTTTGCGGACCGTGAAAAAATACTGTCGTGTGCATGAGGCCTAAAACAGACATAGAAAATGATGAGACAGGCCTGCCGGTCTGTCCACTTCCCTGCCCCCTTCTTTAGACCCGGTGTGAACTGGGAAAATTTCTCTTAGTAAATGACCCCAAATTTATGCTAGATTTTGCAATTTCTTTGAGGATAGGTGATCCTTATTTGATTGGTGGATGTCACATACTTCTCAGCCGTCACAATGAGTCAGTCTAATACAGAGACATAGGGGGTCATTTACTATTCTGAAATACACCTAAATTAGGTGTATTTCAGGTGCAGATGGTGACGACTTCTCCCCGCACACACCAGGTTGTGGGTGAGGCGTTGGCGGGGAAGGGCCGGCAGCTCGGAAGCTGTCTTACATTTAGAACTGGCACTGGGTGCACCAAAGCTATGGAGGCTGGCACCTCTTGATAGGCTTATTAAGACTGGCGTCTAAAATGCTGGTCTTAAAAAAATGTGCCCCATAGCATCATATTTAAATCCCCGCTACACTGGCAAGGCCGTTTTTCCTAGTTTGCTATCCTTTTTCTAGATATTATGGCCAAGGTCATGTGGCGCCCAGCAACCTGTGCACATACCTAGGCAGCCACTTCCCAGCGACCAACCTGGGTTGATTGCCCCTTTTGCCCCCCTGATAATCCAGCCCCGCCATGAGGGCCATTACTTTTTCAATCACTGGCGTCTTGTAGCTAACGGAAGCAATTCCCAGTCACAACATTGTACTAATGAATTCCAGTTCAGAGCCTGATGCATGATTACATTAGTTATTTTATTATTCACTTTATTTTTATTCGAAAGTGGTTTATCCGTTCATTAAGAGTTAATAGCATCATCATCTTCATCATCAATAAAAACATAAAAAAGCCAAGAATCTAGCACATTGTCCCTTCTCAACGCTTTCATCTTGAAGTTGAGGAAGTCTTCATTTTACGCATCTGGTTCAGCTGGAATTCCACAGGGTAGTGGTCACTGATTTCCAAGGCCTTCAAATTCAACAGAGATTCATTTGTTATGTAATTGCAAGCACTATATGCATGAAATGATTGATGAATCATGTCTGCTCTAACCTGGGCTTCGGTCAGTCCATAGGCCTTCATGAAATCAAACACAGTGGCAGAGCCTGGCTCTACAGAGTTGATCAGCCTCTTGCCGTGAAGTACGATCCTGCAACGGCCAGTCAAAAATCTCTGGTTACAATGCATAGGAGAGGTTTATACGACTATACGGGGTTAGGAAAAACGAACATAATCAATGGAAATGATTGGCAAGTGATTGGCTCCAATGTCCAAATGGCACTGTATTCTACTGAACCTTTGGGGCCCTCTTGTATTAGATGTCTATTACTGTATCAGGGCCCGGGGCACTGGAGGATTCTCTATTACTCTAAGGCCTCATGCACATGACCGTATTTTCTGGCCATATCCGATCCACATTTTTGCAGATGGAACGCGGACCCATTCATTCCTTTTGGGGTCACAAAAAATATATAAAATGTTGTCTGCATCCGAGTGGCTAGAACATGTCCTATTCTTATCCGTTTTCTGGACAAGAATAGACATTTCTACAATGGGGCCCGCAAAAAGTGTGGTTTGCACACGGGCCAAATCTGTATTTTGCAGATACATGATTTGCGGACCACAAAACGGATACGGTCATGTGCAGGAGGCCTAATGGACCAGTCCTAGGGGCATCTAAAATAATTCTATCCCCTGAGCTAAATGAGTCTGCACATGGCTGAGCCTATCTGCAATTATAGTGAGAGGGAAAGGTCTATCCATCCTATAAGAGATGAGTACGGGAGGAGGGAACCAGTTGTGTCAAATCCTACAAGTTCGTAACACTAAAATTGGTCTAACCCACCAATTTCGGGGGATTGGATAACTGTCTGTGTACATGTTGGTACTGACTTTCCACTGACAGATGTTGACAGGGGAAAGAAGGATCGGGCATGTTGAATTTCAACACTGGATCATTTTGTTCTTAAAGTGTCTTTGTACTTAAAACAAAAAATAATAACTTTTGATGTCATAGCGACATATCAAAGGTTTTTATCAGTGGGGGTCTGAGCACTAGAACGAGGAGAGAGAATCGCTCACATAGAGTGCTCCATCCTTGCTGCCGGAGACGATCTCAAGTAGTAGTCTATGAGCCTATCTCGATTTATTCTCCTGCAGCGAGGAATAAAAACGCCCTGTGTAAGCGCTTCGCTCTCCTCGTTGGAATTCTCAGCACTTGGACTGATCCAAACCTTTGATATATCGCTATGACATATAAGTTTTTATCACAGTGTAGATACACTTTAAAGGGGTTGTCCCTCTTCGGGGCCTTTCAGGCAGACTCTTCCCTCATATGGCCAGACCTGTGGAGGGAAGCGTTCCCCACCGCTGGGTTCTAGATCCTTTGCGCCTCTGCTGCGAACCATTCCCTATGTGTCAACTTGTGTTTTGAGAACAGTCCTTCACTGGCTGCAGTGGTGATTCAACCCCCTCGGGACCCGAAAACCAGATGTGGACACGCAAGGACCAGAATTCGGCAGTGGGGGCAAGGTAGAAGAGGATCCAGCACACAGTGGCAGGGAACAGATAAATATGCTTCCCTCCGCAGATCTGGCCACATGGGGGGGGGGTCTTGCCGAAAGACCCTTGAAGATGAACAGTCCCTTTAAGGCTTCATTCACATGACTGTATTTATGGTCCACATTCGATTCACATTTTTTTGCGGATCGGATGCGGACACATTCATTTCAATGGGGCCGCAAAACGTCCGTATGTCCCGCAAAAAAAAAAGATGGACAAGAATTGGACATGTTCTATTTTGCAGACAAGAATCGTTAATTTCTAACGATAATTTGTTTTCCCTTAGTCCTAACAGCAGCACAGATGGGGGTTAACTGCCCCTGTGGACTGGTAGGACCGGCGGAATTTTAATGAGCCCAAGAACCAATAAACGATCTTCAGCTCCCTGAAAGGGAGGAGATCACCCCCCAGCCCACCGTGTCTTTAACAAGTATGATGTAAGTTAGGGAGGGATATTTGTGTGCTGCTGTTAGGACTAAGGGAAAACAAATTATCGTTAGAAATTAACGATTCCCTTACGTCCTACCAGCAGCACAGATGGGGAGATAGCAAGATAAAACCCCTAGGGAGGGTCCTCATGCCTGGCAGAAGTAAGAACTGTCTGCCCGAAAGCCGAAAACTCTGCCATCCTAGCATCTATCCTATAATGGGAGATGAAGGTTGACTCAGAGCTCCAGGAGGCCGCCTTACAGATCAACTCTAAGGGGAGAAGGCTTCTTTCCGCAACCGAGGTGGAGACCGCCCTAGTAGAATGGGCTCTCACAAACTCGGGAGGATCTAAGGTTTGGGAGACAAAGGCTTCCTTAATGGCCTCCTTGATCCAGCGACTAATGGTGGCTTTAGACGCTTTACGGCCTTTAGACTTACCGGCAAACAGGATAAGGAGATTCTCATCTATCCTGAACTCTCTGGATCTATCCACATAGATCTGGAGGCATCTAGAAATGTCCAGCGGATCTCTGGCTGGAGTATCAGAGGAGGAGGCTGTAAACAAAACTGGTAAGGAGATTACCTGGTTGATATTTTGAAAAGTAGGCACCTTAGGTCTGAAGTATGGTAAAAACTTCAGGAGTACTCTGTCCTGTAAGAAAATAATATATGGATGAATTGCAGAGAAAGCCTGCAATTCAGAGACTCTTTTGGCTGAGGCTATAGCCAGAAGAAAGACCATCTTTAGAGTTAAATATTTGAAATCAACCTCCTCCAAAGGCTCAAAGGGGGGAGATGCTAGACCCCTGAGCACTACTGAAAGATCCCACTGGGGAATGGGTTTCAGTATAGTAGGCTTTAGTCTTTCCGCTCCCTTCAAGAAGCGTCTGATGAGTGGGTCCCGAGAGTATGGCCTGTTGAGACAGGCCGAGATGGCACACATTTGTACCTTCAAGGTAGCTGGAGATAGGCCTCTATCTAATCCGTCCTGAAGGAAATGTAGTATCGCAGGAAGGGGCGGATCTGCAGACGCCACCTGTTTGGAATCACACCATGCCACGAAGATTCTCATGATCCTGGAGTAGGCCTTGTTTGTAGACTCTGCTCGAGAATGCGACAAAGTTCTCAGGACCGACTCGGAGAGCCCTTCTATGTTGGGAAGGGGCTGATCAACCTCCAGGCTGTCAGGTTGAACCTGTGCAGATCTGGGCAGAGGTGAGTGTCCCACGACACCAGGGTCTGCTCCGGGGGGAGTCTCCAGTATTGTCCCCGACTCATCTGAATGAGCTGGGTAAACCAGGATCTTTTGGGCCAAAACGGTATGATGGCTATTACCGAGGCCTGATCCTGACGGATTTTCATCAATACCCTCGGTATCATGGAAAAGGGAGGGAAGATGTAAGCCAGCCTGAACCTCCACGGTATCGACAGAGCATCTATCGCCAGGGGGTTGTCTTCCCGGTACAGGGAACAGAACCTCAGCACCTTGGCGTTGAACCTGGTTGCCATGAGGTCCACCTCTGGCATACCCCAACTGTGAACTAGCTGCCTGAAGACCTCCGGATGCAGAGACCACTCCATGGTCGGTAATCCTCGACTTAAGCGGTCTGCTATCATATTGAGGGAACCTCGGATATGAACGGCAGATAGATGGGAAAGGTTCAGCTCTGCCCACCGAAGGATCACCCCGATCTCTGATAGAAGGGGTAATGACCTTGTGCCTCCCTGCTTGTTTATATAGAGAACCGCAGTCATATTGTCTGACTGGACTTTCACCGCTTTGCCCCGAATCTGAGGGGCGAAGTGAAGGAGGGCTAGCCGGATAGCTCGCATCTCGCGAAGATTGGAGGAAAGATGCCGCTCCAGGGGGGACCAAGATCCCTGCACTTGGGATCCGTCCAGGTGAGCGCCCCAGCCTACAAGGGACGCGTCTGTAGTCAATATGACCCAAACTGGTTGGGTCATAGACTTCCCTGCTGGCAGTCGAAACCACCATCTGAGGGAATTCCGGGTTTGACCGGACAGGGAGCACAGGGAATCTAGCCCCGCAGGGCTGCCGTTCCATAAGTGTAAGACCTCCGACTGAAGAGGACGGAGGTGCCATAGCGCCCAAGGGACTGCGTCCGCAGCCGCTGACATGAGCCCCACCATCTTCATGAGAGTCCGAATAGAGACTCGACGAGGGACATGAAGGACCTTTGCCAGGTCCTGAATCCGTGCTTTCCTTTCTTGAGTCAACCGGAGGGACATCTCCACAGAGTCGACCACGAATCCTAAATATTGGATTGAAGATGATGGGCTCACATTCGACTTCTGCCAGTTGATGATCCAGCCTAGGCGGAGAAGAAAGGAGATTGCGATCTGAAGATGGTGGGTAAGGATCGGAACTGAAGAGGCTATGAAAAGCCAATCGTCCAGATAAGGAATGATAGTCAGCCCTTGGAGTCTCAATGCTGCCACCACCGATACCACCACCTTGGTGAAGATAAGGGGGGCAGAAGAGATTCCGAAGGGGAGCGCGGTGAACTGAAAGTGCCTGCGAACCCCTGAAATCTGGACCGCGATCCTGAGAAATTTCCGGAAGGCGGAATGGATCGGAATGTGAAGATAAGCATCTTTGAGGTCCAGAGTAGCCATGACATCCCCGAGGTTGAGGATATGGGTGACTGACCTTATGGTTTCCATGCGAAACCTTGTTTTCCTTAGAAATCGATTGAGAAATCTCAAATCGATGATAATCCGGAGGTCTCCCGTCTTTTTGGGAACCAGGAACACTGGTGAGTAAATACCTAGGCCTCTCTCCCCTGCCGGCACCTCCTCTAGGGCTCCCTTGGAGATATAATCCTGGATGTAAGATTCCAGGACCATTTGTTTGGCCGGCCCGAAGTTTCGTGTAGCGACGAATCTTTCTGGGGGGAGAGAGAGAAAGTCTACCCGGTACCCGAAGGAGACTAAGTTCAGAACCCAAGGGTCTGCGATCAACTGACTCCAGGAGTCTTTGAAATGGGAGAGACGGCCCCCCACGGGCGTTTGGGGGAGTGGTGTGGGAAAGTCTAGAGGAGACACTGCAGGGACAGCAGGGCTTATCCAAGAGCCTCGAAGAGGCCCATAGTCAGGAGGGATTTGCCTCCTTAGCGGGTTTACGGGAGCGCCTCGAATACTTACGAGACGGTCCCCCCCAATCTCTGCGCCTAGATTGCTGCCCCGGACGTCCTTCGCGCTTCTTTCCCTGCCTGGGGCGTCCCCGAAAGGGCTGCTGGGGGAGGCTCTTCCCCTTTTTGTCGGAGAGCCCCTCCATGATTTTATCCAATTCGGACCCAAACAGCCTGTCTGGTTCGAAGGGGAGCCCACAAAGATTAAACTTGGACGCGTTGTCCGCGACCCAAGGTTTCAGCCAGAGTGGTCTGCGGGCAGCCGAAACTAAAGCCATGGTTTTGGCGGCCAGCTTCAACTGCATCTGGGTGGAGTCGACTAAGAAATCCATAGCCAGGTTGGCTGACTTGAAAGCTGCTAAGATGTCATCCCTGGATACGCTCTGGTCCACATCTGTCTGGATCTGATTGAGCCTAGAGCGTAGATAAGTGGCCACTTCAGTGGCCGCAATTGAAGTTGATGCGGAGGCAGCGGCCGCCGCATAACTCCTTCTGAGGGTGCACTCTGCCCTCCGATCTAGAGGGTCCTGCAGGCTAGACCCATCATCTGCAGGGACTAGAGTGCGCCGGGACAACTTGGCTATCGCCATGTCCACCTTGGGAATGGAACCCCACGATTCCACCAAGGGTTTAGCCATCGGGTACATGAGCTTGAACTTCCTAGTGAGAACTGGGCCTTTCTCAGGCTTTCGCCATTCTGTGCGCATCACAGAAAGAAGGGTCTCATCCGCTCTGAAGACACGCTGTGTCCGTACGGCGGGATCGGAGGACTCCCCAATGTCAACATCATGGTCCCCGACCTGATGGACTTAAGTAACTTCTGCGTCTTTTCTGGAGGGAAAAAGCAAGAAGTGATCTCTTCTTCCTCAGAAGAAGACCCCACCGAACAGGGGGTGGGTCTTTCGGGTGGTGCGGCTGAAGCGGCCACATCCATGGGAGTCTGAGAGGGTCCTGGTAACCTCTCATTCAATAAGCGCACCACTCCCTTAATGGAATCATCCACATATGTCTTCGTCCACTGAAACATCTCCTGCATCGTGGGATCCGTGGACGCCGTGCGACAACTCTCACACCTAGAATAGGGACAGCCGTCGTCTAAGGGCGTGTTACAATCAAAGCACGCCAAATGCTTCCTCTTGGTCCCGGATTTTCGCTGATCCGGATCGTTGGGGGAAGCCATAGTCTGTAATTGGAAACAAAAAAGACAGGTCATAACACCAACAAAAAAATTGGAGGTGGAGAAACGAGACCTTAAGGGGGCCCACCAGCACTAGAGAAATATAGAGCTGCAGAAGGAACACACAAACCCACGGTCAAGTAATATAAGGATATTACAAGGCACAGGGAACTCTGGAGCTAGCTTGTCAAAGCAATGCAACCAGAGCACTGAATGACAGGCTCTGGGCGCTTAAAAGGAAGAAGCCCCGCCCCCTGGGCGGGTCCCAATCGTAAATATCTTAAGATATAAGAGGGCTAACAAAACCAGCTCAGCATGCTCTGGATAGCTGCCCCAGGTCATCCTGGATCACAGGATATCTATAGGTAAATAATTCTTAAAAAAGGGGGGAGGATAGGACCTCAGCCGCTGCGGAAAAAAACCGGAAGTGACGTAGCGCAGCTAGTGCGCGTCACTTCCGGAAGATGGCGGCGCCCATAGCGCCACGTGTGTGTGGCGATGGGGGAACGGGAGACCAGGAGAAAACTGAGAAGAAGAGGGGAGGGGGACACCCCGCTCCCAGCGGTCCCCAGGTATAGCAAATCGCCGCGATCCGCCTGAAAATAAAGGCAAAAGAGAGAGCCATGTAAAAAAATCGGGGTGATCCTTTACATTAGAAAGAAAAAAGGATCCCCTAACTCTCAGCTCCAAAAGGGAGCGATACGCCAGTCCAACCTGTCCAAAGGACAGAAAAAAACACGGTGGGCTGGGGGGTGATCTCCTCCCTTTCAGGGAGCTGAAGATCGTTTATTGGTTCTTGGGCTCATTAAAATTCCGCCGGTCCTACCAGTCCACAGGGGCAGTTAACCCCCATCTGTGCTGCTGGTAGGACGTAAGGGAACAGGCATTGTTACAATGGGTCTCCACAAAATGGATGCAACATGGACATTATCCGTGTTTTCTGCCGGTCTACATTTTGCATACCGCAAAATAAATACAGTCGGTAAGGGAGATAAACTGACCCCAAAGATAGCTGCCAGTCTTACTCCCCTCTCCACATTGCAAACACACGCACGTTTAGCCAATGGGCAAACAGCTATTTACAGTATATGGGCACCATAAAATATAATCCCCCTCAGCATTTTACTCATTAAAGAATAGAACCATGTGCATGTAAATCCGTCCACTCTCCCCAGGAGGGGTTACCTGTCGTAGGCACAGTTGGTGCTGCTTTTTACTGTTGTATCAACGTTGTCCTCAATCAGCCAAACGAATTCCGGCTTGGTCCTGAGACGAATGTTCTTCCAGTACTTCTTGGGGACATAACTACAGGCAGCGTTAAAGTCCCCCATAAAGATAAAGTTCTACAAGTAACCAGGATACATATATATATTAAAAGGAAGTAAACCATAAATTATAGACCTCAGCAAATAATCTCCAAGACTCTTTTGTTTTTCAAGCTAGCGAAAAGAGAAAGCATCGCCAATACGGAAAACCAGTTGTTTCCCCACATTTGTCGGTATGATCGCTGCTATTTTACTGATATTTCCCTTTTCTCTTGTCTAACGGTAATTCATATTTATACCAAATCTACACAGAAATTCCCCGTTCTTTTTGCACACTTCTCTTTTCTTAATATGAAATAAAGAATAAAGTAAAAGCCACTGAGACAATAAACTCCCTTTATAATTCACTCAAGGATATCTGAGCCAAGGGCTATCTAGAAATGGGAACAAAAACTCAGTAACCCAAAGCTGCACATCAATTTCATATAGGACCTCTCACCGCTCCTGACAGGCCTGTTTTTATAGCTTTATGCATTCACCATGTAATAACAATTCTGGAGCATCTATTCTTATGGCTCTACGTTGTACCATTCCTTTTGTAAGGGATCACAATCACAGATGTCTCCTCTGACAACGGGGTTCAAGTCCAAAAGGTGCTTTATTTTGGCACTTCAGCACCATCACACACATAAACATTGAAAACAAACACCTGCCCGTCTGGGCTCTACCTAATACACGAGTTGTCTCTACCTCACCTATAGAGCGCCGTTCACACACTGGATTAGATCCGGCTTCCTCAGCCATATACAGTCCAGCAGCCTCCAGGCTGTGACCACACTAGCACTCTTAGAGGGAGATGGTCCAGAAGTCCTACCGACTCTGAACGTGCGACCCTCTTTTCGGTAGGCGTCACTGGGGCCCCCCCCAAACTTCAGGCTTTACAAAGCCTTGTGGCCCCTCAGCCCTCCTGGCTAAGACCACACAGAGCCTCTCAGGCTCCCTCAGCTTTTCTCCCTCCAAGTCATACACAGAGGGTTGTTTTATCCCTCCTTGATTTCAGCGACGGGCCTCACCTGCGATCACCTCCAGCAAAGGACAATACATGTAGTGGAAGGGTGTGGACTGGCAGATCCCACTACCAAACCTATACCTCAGTCCACATGAAATCCAGCCCAGAAAAACATCTAGACAAAACTACACTTTGCTGAAACCACTGCAGCTTTCTGGATTTCAGTTATCTCACCCAGCTGAGGTATCTGGGTAGGATATACACGCCTCCCAGCACTTATACTGTACACATCACCACACTTTATTATTCCTACTAGAAGTTATGAATGAATTTCCAGCAGTCTGCAGTAAGGATACAGAGGGGTGTTACCTGCACAGTCTCATTCTATCCAGTCAGTGTTGCCATTGCCAGACTGTGCAGGTGACCCCATCTATTGTGGCCCAATTGAAATGAATAGGTCTGCATCTGTTCTGTGATATGAACTCAAATATATGGTCGTGTGAATTGGCCCTTATAGACACAGTGACCGTGACTGGGCTGTATGGCAGAAGCTCCATTGTATCTGTGACATGTTTATCTACTACTGTCTATATACAGAATATTACTTCAGACAAACCTCCGTTTTCCATTTCCCCTTCACATCAACGTATACATCATAGAGTTCATCAATTTCACGGACCGCAGCTTCGGGTGTTGTATGCTGAGGGATGATCACAAAATCTTATGGGAAGAATACAGGACAAAAGGTGATTCCGATGTAATATACACATTGTACCTGCATTGAGGGCAGCTAATACTGAGTAGTATTTAAAGGGGTGGTTTAGCTTTCGACACGTCCATAGGAAATTGGGTCCCTCCTGAGACCAGTTGATTATGAGATGAAGCTGCAACACCTGAACTGAAGTGAACTCGGGCTGTGTTCACACTGCTGCTATTTGAAGATTGGACAGAATGTGCTTTTCCTCTAAACAAAATGAGACCAGAAAGTAAACAGCAGAGCTGGCTCAGGGTGGCAATGATTGGGGCACAATTACCCTTTAATGGAAGGAGGTGGATAAAAAAGGACGCCACACGTAATAGTGAGTTACCACTGAGGAAGGAGTCAGTTTAGACCCCGAAACGCGTCTGGTAAAACTACGATAACCGCATGTCTAGAAAAGGACCACATATAGCAACCTAATAGGAAGCGCTTCCCTACACTACGCTAGCCCGCATATCCACTAACAGCCTCCCCGGCATATGTAACCACGTGGGACGCCGAGTCAATTTAACACCACGTGGGACGCTGAATCTGTCGCACGCGCGCATTGAAAGAATACAGCGAACAGCAAACCCTGACCGGACAGCTTGCTGGAAGGAAGCGGCTGCATACATAGAAGACGCCGGAAAGGTAAAGGCAGGCAGCGTATTGCCTCCATGTGGGACGCCACAGGAGTGGTACAAAGAATACCTGCCCGCCATAGATGATAAAACATTTAATCCAATACAATATCCGCGTTATCTAACGTAACAGCCGCATTCATTGTAAAGCCGGACATTTATAAGGGGAATAGCTGGGACTCAGCAGCTCTGCTCCACCAGGGACATTTGAACATGATATTAATACCACACTGTGGATATACGGAAACTAAATGACTATATCTATATATTCAGTGGACCACTTCTGTCTGTACAAATACTAACTAACCTGCTGATCAACTGATACTTCTTAACCTCTGTAGGCTGAAGTAGCCGTGAAACAGCAGCTCCGGTCCACCAGGGACATTTGAACATTATATTATTGCTGCTAACGTCATTATGGATACATAGCAATTTTATTACTATACTATATATCCAGCGGATGATACCTGCCTGTACAGCTATCAACCTTAAAGGGAGTCTTTCACGCCGATTGACCCTATTAACCTATTAATACACTTATGTCCACGGCATCCCCCCTATTAAAACTGTTCTTACCGTTAGTTCCCTGCTAGCATCATTCGTCCAAAAAACACTTTTATTCCATATGCAAATGAGGCTGTGAAGGTGCCCAGGGGCGGCCTTACAACGGCCGGTGCCCAGGCCCCTGGGTCATTTTCATACCAATTCACTACCCCTCCTCCGTGTCTGCCCGCCCATCCGCTGCGTCTGCCCGCCCATGGTCTCTTCTCTATCTTTCCTCCTACTGTCCGTAATCCTGCGCATGCGCCGATGACCGCGATATCGGCGCGTGCGCATTGAATGACCACAGTCTGGCCGGGGCATCACAGTTTAGTGTGCGCATGCGCCGACCCGGGCCTAACTTACGTTCTTGCCGTGATGCTGTGATCACGGTAAGAACGTAAGTTAGGCCGGTGCCGGCGCATGCGCACACTAAACTGTGATGCCCCGGCCAGACTGTGGTCATTCAATGCGCACGCGCCGATATCGCGGTCATCGACGCATGCGCGGGATTACGGACAGTAGGAGGAAAGATAGAGAAGAGACCATGGGCGGGCAGACGCGGCGGATGGGTCAATCGGCGTGAAAGACTCCCTTTAAGGGTACTTTCACACCAGCGTTTTTCTTTTCCGGTGCTGAGTTCCGTCCTAGGGGCTCAAATCCGGAAAATAACTGATCAGTTTTATCCCCATGCATTCTGAATAGAGAGTCCGTCCTTCAGGATGCATCAGGATGTCTTCAGTTCAGTCTTTTTGACTAATCAGCTTTTCAGAAAACCGTAGCATGTTGTATTTTTACCTCCGGCCAAAAATCCTGAACACTTTGACTGAACGCCGGATCCGGACTTTTTCCTATTGACTTACATTAACGCCGGATCCGGCGCCGTGTGTTCAGTCAAACCGGATCCGGCTTTTGCATGTTAAACCCGAAAAATGGCGGATCCGTTTTTTCCAATGCATTTTTTCATTGTGATCAAAATCCTGATCAGGATTCAAATGTAATCCGTTTTCACACGTTTTTCCGGATCCGGCGGGCAGTTCCGGTGTCGGAATTGAACGCCGGATTTAAACAACGCTAGTGTGAAAGTAGCCTGAGGCTACATGCACACGACCGTATGTGTTTTGCAGTCCGCAAATTGCGGATCCGCAAAAAAATTGCGGATTCCGTATGGCAAACTAGAAAAAATAGGACATGCACAATTTTTTGTGGAGCAACGGACTGGACATACTCATGCGGACAGCACATGGTGTGCTGGCCGCGTTTTTTGCAGACCCATTGAAATGAATGGGTCCGCATCCTATCCGCAAAAAAAAAAGGTACGGACACGGAAACAAAATACGGTCTTGTGCATGAGGCCTAACAGTGACTACCCTGCTGACCAACTGATACTCTCAACAGAAGAATTTGTTATCTTTGGCCAAATTAACTTCTATTTCTTTCTTTTCTCCTTTGTGGAGATAGTTTTTTACTTATACTTATTTTATATATCCTGTTGGATTATCTAATTTTTTTTTCATTTTATTTCTATATATTTTAATTATAAAGGGGGGAAAAGTATTTATATCAAATACAATCGGTCTGCTCTCTACTTGTTACCAGCTATAGTGGGCCAGTCTATCAACCAAAATGACAATAATCGCAACAAAATCTGATGGACCCCCATGGAAGGCCATAGGGTCCATCAGGTGCCAATGGTATCTGTCGTACAACAGATCCGGTGTTCTAACAAAAAACCCTACAAAAAACCCTTACCCCTAATGCAAAAAAAAAATTATGACCTAATGCAAAAAGACACTTATGTAATATACAATCAAACGGAGCAATAGAAATTATTCCAAGAAAACCACCAACTGATTATCCTTAAGAATAATGTTTCCATTCACTCACTGCAAGCTGAGATCTTAAAAATTCTGCAGAATTCAACGGAGCAGACCAAAACACCAGTAATAAACCAGGCACAATGCTTGTAGGCAGGGGCGTAGCTAAAGGCTCATGGGCCCTGGTGCAAGAGTTCAGCTTGGGCCCCCCTTCCCTAAGTGCTTTGTGGCCAGGGGCAGGGAAAAACATAGCCTTCGTGCTGCCTCGGGCAGAAATTGAAACGGCACCTCCCCAATGCCAAATTCTTGACCTAAACCTTTCCCTCCAGCCAGGGGTGTAATTGCTGAACCAGTATGTACTTTCTATAATACCAGTGTCTTCTTATGCGGCACAAGGGTCTTTGGGCCCCTCAGGCTCCTGGGCCCGGTAGCGACTGCTACCTCTGCACCCTCTATAGCTACGCCCCTGCTTGTAGGGCTAGTTGGTCTGAATGTAATGATACCTTTTACTGAGCAATCTGTTGCTTCATTCTGGAGAAAAGGGTACTTTCAATCCATATGCAAAATTAGCAGTTAAAGATGTCTCATCTCAGACAATGGGGGCATATCGCTAGGATATGCCCCCATTGTCTTAGAGGGGCGGGTCTCACCGCTGGGACCCGCAACTATATCGAGAACGGAGCCCCGCAAGTGGTGGCTGGAGGACTCTGGTCTGGGCTACCACCAAGCACACTGCCCTTAGAAGTGAATGGGAGCACACTGCCAGTGCTCGGCTATTTTCAGCGGCCTCATAGAAATGAATGGAGGGCGGCTTTGCGTGCACAGTGCACCCTCCACCACTTTCGGGGCTCCCTTCTCGATTTAGGTGCTTGTCCCAGCGTTGGGACCTGCACCTATAAGACAATGAGGGTATATCCTAGCGATATGGCCCCATTGTCTTTGATGAGACATTCCCTTTAAGTTCCCCGAGGGTGCCCCAAGCCTCTCTGTGCGCCCTAGCTCCTTCTTCTACCTCTGCCAGCCTCCTGCCTTCTCCTTGATTGCATAGTCTGGCAGATTCAATCAGATCTGCTTCTAAAATGGCTTTTTTTAATAGCTTATATCCGGTTTAAAAAATAAATAAAAAACTCAAGAAGAATAATGATGCGTGCGCAAAGGGTTAACTATTCATAAGAATTATAAATCCATCCGGTCTTACCGCTTTTGTAGGTTTTAAACCAGACAACAAAAGGTTCCCTGGAAAAGGCATCGACATCTCCGTCCTGGTGGTCCATGTACTGATAAATGCCTTTCACTGTGACCAGCTGCTTCCTGCAATGCATATTGTATCCATGCGTTAAAGGGGTTGTCCCACAAAAAATTATATTGCAGTTTTCAAACCAGCACCTGGGTCTGAATACTTTTCTAATTGCATGTAATTAAAAATGTTGCATAGCCACTGAGCTATTCAATAAAATGTATCTGTATAGCGCCACCAGCTGATTGTTCTTTTTTCTCTGTCCACCTTGCTGAGGTGGACGCACATGCTCAGTTCAATCCTTCAACTGCCTCCTGAGCTGTGATAGGGAGAGCATGGACACGCCCCCATAGCTGTGATAGGGAGAGCATGGACACGCCCCCTGAGCTGCAGCAGAATGGACACTCCCCTAATATAAATCTAGCAGAGCAATGAATGAGGAGATCTCTGGATCCATGTGAGGTACAGGGCTGGTTCTAGCTTTCTTAGAAAGAGATTGTCATGTACTGTATGATGTCTGATTTTCATTTTTTACATTAATCATGGGATAACCCCTTAAATATTAGCTGTCACCATTCTCCCGGATGTGGCCTGGTGTGATTGAAGTCACCTCTACTAGTTACAAACAATTCAATGAACATTGACAAGCTGGCCCCCATAATGCCCGTAACCCACTTACCTATAAATAAATGCATACTGCTCTTTGTAGGTCTTGCGTCCGAGCCTCTGGCTGATGATTACGCTAAATTCATCTTTCATCTCTGGCTGGCTACAAGTAAACAGAAACAAGGTCTCAGATACTCCTTCCGTAATCTCTTGAGATCGAGTGGGTAGAGGTCCACATTAGAGAACTCATCCACTAATCACAACCAGTGCAATTGCCCATTTGTCTTCTTCTCCAGCATTCTACAAATGACATATAAATCTGCTAATCGCTGATTGTGTCTTTTGTCACTCATTGTATGAACCAGGAGGATCAGGATTAAAGGGCATCTGTCAGCAGATTTGTAAAATGTGATCACGCCTGCCTGACACTGTCTATTAAAGTACAGAGGGTGCAGCAGTTGCAGAGAGAGCAGAGCCTCTAGGTGTAATGGCAACGCCCCCGTTGCTCCTAGAGGCTCATTTGCATATCATAAAACATTGCTTTTCTCAGCAATGCGGGCACATATGAACATGGGACCGACACAGATGCCTTCAGCTGCCAAGCGCACATGTAACAGGTCAGACAGTGTCATAGGTACAAATCTGCTGACAGATGGGCTTTAACATCAAATTTGAGCCTGGAAGATCTGGATTGACAATGCTATAGGTCCCCTCTACGTAGAGGCTGCACAGGGTTAATTGTAATTGCTGCATCTTTGGCTGCATTCCTCGTGGAATAGCTCTTTGAAGTTGACATGGGCAATTTGGGGTTACATCCAGAGGGGCGCTTATGTACTCCACAACCCCTAGATGCAACTGTAATACTAGGGGTGGTAACTTCCCTGGGAAATAATTACTATGTAGCAATTATCCTTTATTCGAGTACATACTAATTCATGGATCAGCAACCAGCTACAATTTCCCAACATGCTCCATTCACATCTCTGGTCATTCGGAGAGAAGCCAAAGCAAGTATGCATGATAGGGATTGTAGTTTCTCCACTGACCCCCGTACTAATACAGTACATTCTACAGAATGCGACTTCCCTCCTCCGACAATCTCAACAGAATGACTTTATCAGATTTACTTGTTTATTGCAATCAGATTCTGTAATTGATAACACGTGACAATTTGTGCTATTTTGTTGCTTTTTTCTCTATGTATCAAAACCACATAACGTCACAAGGGAAGAGCAGCCATGGACTATGAAGGGGCACGCATTATGGATCATATATGATATAAGAACAGTTGTGTTAACGTGTAGGTTTAACCCAAAGTTATTGGTCTGCCTTTTTTCGTATACTTGACCATGTCGACTATACAGGGAGCACATATAACTGATGTAGGGTCCATGAGGAGTGGGTCCAGTTCAGGTTGACCTCATGCCCCTGAGGAGTAGCAAACCTGTAAAGATATCCCCTTCCTTAAATTTGGAAGCATGAGAAGAGTGAACTGGTTAAAGAGTGACACCAAGTGGTGTATCTACATAGAAGCAGATCCAGGGGGTCCTATTGGGGACCTTGTGGAGAGGACGCAAGGAGTCTTATAGGCCATGGAATGCTAGTTTGGCCAAAAAGTATAGAGGAGCATCTATAAAACTACCAAAGCTCCTATAAAACTACCAGGTGGTCTCTGCAAGGGGAAATAGTAGCCATTAGATCCTCCACAAAGGCCTTTCACCCACCTAAGTGGGGTTTCTCTGCTCTGCACTGATGAGGGGCAATCACCCTGAACCAGCTGTTTGCAGGTGAAGTATTGGCTTGGCTATGATCTTAAGTTATGTCTCGAGGCTTGTTTAAAAGGCTGAACATTCACTCATAGGATTGCTACCTTCCAATAGCTTCCAGGAGCATCCCATGACCTTAAAAAACTCCTTATGCCTACTAGGTGCTCCCCAGAAGGAGAAATAGTACACCTCAGATGCCCGACAAAGGCCTCTCAGCCAGCTAAGCCAGTTTTCTCTGCACTGATGAGGGGTAATCACTCTGAAGGAGATGAGTTACTGGCTTGTTTTTAATCCTAAATTATATCTCAAGGCCTGTTTGAAAGGCCGATCATAGTTCCAGAGGCTCAGCTTCTTTTCTTTTTTGGAATGTGATAATTTACATACATGCATGCTACTGTTATGGGGGTCCGACATTGAACAGCGAATACCGTAGCAATGATCAGCTGTTTTTGAGGGCTAGAAGCTAACTCAAAGACAATTACAATGAATCTAATGACCGGCAATGCTGCCGGTGCTGGGGACTAGGCTGTAGGCAGTTATGTCCGGTGTGGTGCACACAATATGATGGTCATCATCGAGCTGAGCATGCATGTACTGTATATCAGGAAGGCGGGTTCAGAAGGAATAGCTGTTGGCCTAATGCGCAAGTTTTGGGGGCCAAGAGTGAAGGGAAACCTAGCTAGGCCTCTGGCAGAAGGAAATTCGGGGCTATACATATAAGAACCTATGAAAATCCACTGCCATTTTTTTACTGACTGCCTCCTGCAATTCACACTCCTATATACTGTATGTAGGAAAAGCTTCATCTTCAAATGAATCATCAGAAATCGGTAGATCTGTGTAGGAGTGACTGACAGAGCATGGTTAACGCATCTGCTAAATTGCTGCTGAAGAAGAACCTAAAGTAAGAATTTATATCTTTTAACACCTAAAAAGATATTTTGAAGAAATTAGTTGTTATCAGGAACTGTGCTGCAGAGAGAATCTGTCTTTATATGCACACACCTATATAACGGTATATATGGACGTACCGCATGTGCACACACATACTGAGAAACATGGCCGGCAGCTGCCGACCCCAGTGCCTTGAGGAGGGAGATGTATATTTACTGCTAAGCTAAAGGATTTCTCTGGGACTTTGGGAAATTGCTATATGTTGCCAATGATAGACGCAATGTGTACATAGGCTTCAATTTACACAGCCTTGTTTTATGGACACGTTTGTGATTATACTGAGTGGTCTGGAGGCAGTATACATTTAGGTGTATGGGTTATAATTGTGTGATAAGAGGGGGTCCCACTTCTGGGGTCCCATGTTTACGGTCTTCTTCATAGAGCTCTTTTGGTGACCCCCATAACCACCCAGTGGCCACCTCTCCATTGATTTCAATGGTAAAACCAGCAGATGAAGGCCAGATTGAGTCTACAACAGGGAACCTCTTATTTATTAGGCATGTATGCCATATCATATGAATCTGATATAAATGCTGGAATACCTCTCGTCAGTGGGATCAGTTGGTTTTCAAAATGTCACTGACTTAAAAAAACAAGATAAAACGTTATACTGGCTTCTCAAGCATGAAAAAGAGATTACACAAACACAAAGATCAGCTTATCCGGATAACAAAGTGGAAAAGTGAGTTTCTGGATGTGATATAATAAATAACTGATGAATATCTATTAAAAGAGCCTTTTTACAAGGGCCGACTGAGCGGACAATAATCAGGAATGAAATGTTTCTTCCCCATAATTGCCTGATATTAAGCAGAGGTGAGAGCTGTATTTACATGTAGCAATCACCTCCACTACATGGGGATGAATGATCACTCACTGCAATCGCTCGTCCCCAAGGGTCATTGCATCTGGGGAGCAGATCCCTGTTTACACAGGATGATCTGCTGCCGGAAAACAAATATTTTGGGTGGCGCATCAACAATGATTTCACCAGATGAACAAGCGTTTGCTCTTTCATTGGGTGATCAGCGGCACCTTGACACAGGTCAATTATCAGGAACGAGCACTCTGTAATGTTTGGAATACCACATGTGTTACAGGAAAATATGGCTCTCAGCCAGAACCTCAGCCTGATGACCACACAAATATGCCTAGTAATTGAATATAGTGTATATTGATATCCAGTGGTATTCACCCATTCAGTGATAGCAGTATGGCCAGTAGCCATTTGTAAAGGGACAGAGGAGGGGACAAAACCCCCCAAAAAAGAGTGTTAGTCACAGACTCCTTTTGGATAGAATCCAAAAAAGTCTTGGAGTAACTGCCGGGTGCCAAAGGGGAGGAGAAAGGAACATCAAGTATTACGGTAGATGGTGGGAAGCTGCCAGAGGTGGCTGAATATGCAGCAGAAACTGCTGCATATAGCAATGAGTAAAGGACAGGAAAAGAAAAAAAAAACAGCCACAACGAGGGCGCCAATCACCTAAATGTAATATTGTGGAAATAAAGTGAGGTGAAGGAGAAGGTAAAACTCCGAAGGATGTTCTCCAAAGCTTTGCGATATAAAGAAATCGGTCTGTAAAAGCAATAGGTGCATAAAAGCATAAATAAAAGCATAAATATAAGTAAATATATATCTGAGTGACTCACTTCACTGGGGTTGATAGTCTATGGGATAAGCTCAAGACACCCATAGGCTTAACTCCCCTGCCAGGATCGCTTGCAGAATCTCTGTAAGAACCGCAGTCCCCACGGAAGGCACTTCTGGAAAATTCCCTTTACGCGTTTCAGGGGTTTCTTAGCAAGTACCCCCTTCCTCAGGAGCAGTCAATATACATATACAATAAAAGCATAAGCATATAAGAGTGTGTCAAATATATGGGTCTTATATACCTCTGTGTAATGTGTGCCAGCTTGAGACATGCACGTGGGGAGGCGGGATAAGGAAACAACATCACTTCCGGTTTCGGGAGAACATGGGTTCCACAGTGGAACGCATGCCCGTTTGCCCATTTTTGGGTGGCTAGCATAATTTATTTCTGAATTATATGGCTATTCATATTCTCATAAAACTCAAAGACTAGGGATGTGCCTCTCCTAAAAAAAAGTGTAGGGATATAGAGAATAGGGGAAGGTGTCATGGCTTGGCCGAGGGAGCGCATCTGTGGAGTGCAGAGGCTCATGTGACTTCCGGTTCCGGTTGGAAAAAGATGCAGCGGCCGAACGCCGGGAGATGGGCCCGCCTACCATCAAGGGGCGTGCGCTACCAGGATGGGAGGAGGGGAATAACAATGAAGGCCATGTCCACTCCTCACCAGAAAGATCCCCTACATACCACCAGTGGCGACTCTAGGAACAATATATAGGGGGGGCACAAAGATACCACAGTCAAAAATGGGGGGGCAAAAACAAAATAAGATTACAAAATACGAGAGAGTTGCGGTCTGCAGGGATACAGTTATAATAAAACAATTTACTTACAAAAGAAGCTATTCAGTCGTCTGCTGTGCCGTCCTCTGCTTGCTTCCACGGATTCTTTCCCCTTCTTTCTGTCTCTCGTCAGTGCACAGGCGCACTGTTATGGTGGATCTGTGGAAGACACACTGTTATGGGGGATCTGTGGATGACACATTATGCCTCTCATTAGCCCTCATTATGCCTCTCATCACTCCCATATCAGCCCCCATATAAGCCCTTATGCCTCATTAGCCCCCATTATTCTTCTTATTAGCCCCATTGGCCCCCATTATGCCTCATTAGCCCACATTATGCCTCTAATTAGCCCCCATTATGCCTCTTATTAGCCCCCATATGCCTCCAATTAGCTCCATATGCCTCCAATTAGCCCCCATATGCCTTCAATTAGCCCCCATATGCCTCCTATTAGCCCCCATATGCCTCCTATTAGCCCCCATATGCCTCCTATTAGCCCCCATATGCCTCCTATTAGCCCCCAATTAGCCCCCATATGCCTCCAATTAACCCCATATGCCTCCAATTAGCCCCATAGACCCCATATGCCTCCAATTAGCCCCCATATGCCTCCAATTAGCCCCCAATTAGCCCCCATATGCCTCCTATTAGCCCCCAATTAGCCCCTATATGCCTCCAATTAGCCCCTATATGCCTCCAATTAGCCCCCATATGCCTCCTATTAGCCCCCATATGCCTCCTATTAGCCCCCATATGCCTCCTATTAGCCCCCATATGCCTCCTATTAGCCCCCAATTAGCCCCCATATGCCTCAAATTAACCCCATATGCCTCCAATTAGCCCCATAGACCCCATATGCCTCCAATTAGCCCCCATATGCCTCCAATTAGCCCCCATATGCCTCCAATTAGCCCCCATATGCCTCCAATTATCCCCCATATGCCTCCAATTAGCCCCCATATGCCTCCAATTAGCCCCATAGACCCCATATGCCTCCAATTAGCCCCCATATGCCTCCAATTAGCCCCCATATGCCTCCAATTAGCCCCCATATGCCTCCAATTAGCCCCCAATTAGCCCCCATATGCCTCCAATTAGCCCCATAGACCCCATATGCCTCCAATTAGCCCCCATATGCCTCCAATTAGCCCCCATATGCCTCCAATTAGCCCCCATATGCCTCCAATTAGCCCCCATATGCCTCCTATTAGCCCCATATGCCTATTAGCCCCATATGCCTATTAGCCCCCATATGCCTCCAATTAGCCCCATATGCCTCCTATTAGCCCCATATGCCTCCTATTAGCCCCATATGCCTCCTATTAGCCCCCAAATATGCCTCCAATTAGCCCCCAAATATGCCTCCAATTAGCCCCCAAATATGCCTCCAAATGCCCCCATACATCTCCAATTAGCCCCCAAATATGCCTCCAATTAGCCCCCAAATATGCTTCCAATTAGCCCCATATGCCTCCTATTAGCCGCATATGCCTCCTATTAGCCCCCATAATGCCCCCAGCAGCCACATTTTTTATAAAATTAAAAAAAAAAAACACTTACCTCTCCTGCTCCTGGACGGACGCCGCCTGCCATTTTCTCCCTCCTCAGTCGACTGTGCGTGCTCTAAACTGGCGCGCACAGCGTGAGGTCACAGAGCGACCTCACGCTGTGCGCAGCCCTGCACAGCCGACAGCCGAGGACCAGGAAGTGGTGAGTACAGAGCGTTCACCACTTCCTGGTCCTTCTGTACTAATGAGCGCTTCCTTAATGGAAGCGCTCATTAGTATTCACTCGGGGGAATCAGCGGGGGGGCACCTGGGGGGGCAAGGAACAACATAGGGGGGGCAATTGCCCCCCCTCGCCCCCCTCTAGCGACGCCACTACATACCACTTCCAATAACCTTAGCTTCAGCTAAATAAGAGCCCTAAACAACCTAAAACAAAATAGAAATATAGTCATCAAAAATGCCGATAAAGGGGAGGGAACGTTATTATGAATCTTAAGTATTATCTACTTGAATCCAATATAATCTTATCCGACAAAGAATATTACAGGATCCTTATTACAGGGCCCTTCAAAAAAGTCCTTTCCGAACTTATTGAATCCGGATACGAAGCTGGATTCATCGATACAAAAGAAAATACATTTCTCATGACACCCCATCCGTCCATGTCCCATTTCTACTTTTTACCTAAAATCCATAAGTCCTTAGAGAACCCCCCCAGGGAGACCCATCATATCTGGGATCGGATCCCTCACATCCAATTTGTCTGCATACGTCGATAACTTCCTTCAGAAATATGTCATCCAACTACCCTCATATTTGAGAGACACAACCCATCTCATAAATATTTTGGACCCTGTCCAACGGAAGGACGGTTTTATATGGGTCACTCTAGACGTGTCCTCTCTATATAGTAGTATCAAACATGTCTTAGGGCTCCTAGAGGTTAACTATTTTTTGCAAACAGACCACTCCATGGCCGTACCTCAAAAGGATTTTATTCTCGGAGCAATCAAATTAATTTTATGCCATAACTATTTTTACTTCAATGGGGTCTTATGTATCCAGAAGAAGGGCACCGCGATGGGTACTAAATTTGCCCCATATTATGCAAATCTTTTCATGGATCTCTTTGAAGACAGATGTGGCCTACTCTCCCACCCAAACATTAGACTCTATCGCAGATACATTGATGAAATCAATGTATTTGGGATGTGGATGTCGAAACACTTTTGCCTTTCATAGAAACACTAACAATTGGGGACTTGCGTTTAGCCTAGAATATACCCCCACAGATGCCATCTTTTTCGATATTCACCAATCCCTCTGCAGAAAAGAAATGTATTGGATCTACCGTCTCAACACCTTAATCTCCGTTCGGACTCAATGAGTCCTTGGAATACACCAACTATTAGACATTTTTCGGGTACCATCAGTATCGTATGCTTTTATTGCTTATACGTCCCACAGTGTACAATCCGTACTCCCTAGAGCATACAAGTTCCATAGTGTATAATCCATTGTTTAGGAATCAGTCCTGATCTTATCATGCGGTCTACCTGTCTATTACAGTAATTGTATTTTAAGTAATTGTATTTTAAGGTGCCAGTACCTTTTATATGCACCACTTATGCACTGATTATATAACAATGTTCTATATATATATATATGTTGTGAGAGGGGTATGGTCTGGAAGGACAGGTATTTTCCTCTCAGTGTGTGCTGTTGGGCTGATTTGCAGCCAGGTGGGGTCAAACACCGGACTGGATTTTAAGTGCCGGTCCGGGTTTTGACAACACCTAGCTGTCCTTAAAAGACAGCTGGGCTCAACAGCAAGTTGTCCGGTGCCGTGCTAAAGGGCTGAGAGCCACACGCTGGGAAACAGGCCCCTTAAAGCCTGCTGTGGACCGCTGGGGATAAAACAGCCAACAAGGTGATATTTTTGTTCTGTGGACTTTGCATTGTGGGAACTAACACCAAGACTGTACAGAGTCGTTTTACTTTTGCCTTATGTGTGAATAAACACCGAAGTTTTGCTTTACAAACTTGTTTTCGCCTCTGCACTGTATCCGCTTACTCTGCCTACCAGAGCAAATCTTAACAATGCGTGTATATATATATATTTAAAGAAATTCTGTTGCCTGGATTTATTGAACACACCATGTAAACATTCACAGTGCAGGTGGAAAATGTATGTGAAACCTTGGATTTAATAACTGGTTGAACCTCCTTTGGCAGCAATAACTTCAACCAAACGTTTCCTATAGTTGCAGATCAGACGTGCACAACGGTCAGGAGTAATTCTTGACCATTCCTCTTTACAGAACTGTTTCAGTTCAGCAATATTCTCGGGATCTCTGGTGTGAATCGCTTTCTTGAGGTCATGCCACAGCATCTCAATCGGGTTGCGGTCAGGACTCTGACTGGGCCACTCCAGAAGGAGTATTTTCGTCTGTTTAAGCCATTCTGTTGTTGATTTACTTCTATGCTTTGGGTCGTTGTCCTGTTGCAACACCCATCTTCTGTTGAGCTTCAGCTGGTGGACAGGTGGCCTTAAGTTCTCCTGCAAAATGTCTTGACAAACTTGGGAATTCATTTTTCCTTCGATAATAGCAATCCGTCCAGGCCCTGACTCAGCAAAGCAGCCCCAAACCATGATGCCCCCACCACCATACTTCACAGTTGGGATGAGGTTTTGATGTTGGTGTGCTGTGCCTCTCTTTCTCCACACATAGTGTTGTGTGTTTCTTCCAAACAACTCAACTTTGGTTTCATCTGTCCACAGAATATTTTGCCAGTACTGCTGTGGAACATCCAGGTGCTCCTGTGCAAACTGTAAATGTGCAGCAATGTTTCTTTTTGGACAGCAGTGGCTTCCTCTGTGGTATCCTCCCATGAAATGCATTCTTGTTTAGTGTTTTACGTATCATAGATTCGCTAACAGGAATATTAGCATATGCCAGAGAGTTTTGTAAGTCTTTAGCTGACACTCTAGGATTCTTCTTCACCTCATTGAGCAGTCTGCGCTGTGCTCTTGAAGTCATCTTTACAGGACGGCCACTCCTAGGGAGAGTAGCAGCAGTGCTGAACTTCCTCCATTTATAGACAATTTGTCTTACCGTGGACTGATGAACAGCAAGGCTTTTGGAGATACTTTTATAACCCTTTCCAGCTTTCTGCAAGTCAACAATTCTTAATCGTAGGTCTTCTGAGAGCTCTTTTGTGCGAGGCATCATTCACATCAGGCAATGCTTCTTGTGAAAAGCAAACCCAGAACTGGTGTGTGTTTTTTATAGGGCAGGGCAGCTGTAACTAACACCTCCAATCTCATCTCATTTATGGGAGTCCAGTTGGCTGACACCTCACTCCAATTAGGTCTTGGAGATGTCATTAGTCTAGGGGTTCACATACTTTTTTCACCTGCACTGTGAATGTTTACATGGTGTGTCCAATAAAAACATGGTAACATTTAATTCTTTGTGTGTTATTAGTTTAAGCAGACTGTGATTGTCTATTGTTGTGACTTAGATGAAGATCAGATCACATTTTATGACCAATTTGTGCAGAAATCCATATCACTCCAAAGGGTTCACATACTTTTTCTTGCAACTGTATATATATAAATGAGGCAAGTAAGGTGTTCAAGGGACTGTTACCAACGTTTCTGGAGCCCAGCCGCGCCCACTGTGAAGGAGCCCAGCACCGCCCGCATCCTCCAAATCTCCTCCTTGCTCCCCGAGGTCACCAAGAGCATTTCAGGATTTTTGGCCGGAGAGAAAACTGCAGCATGCTGCGGTATTTTCTCCGGCCAAAAAACGTAACAGAGACTGAACTGATGCATCCTGATGGATTGCTCTCCATTCAGAATGCATTAGGATAAAACTGATCAGTTCTTTTTCGGTATTGAGCCCCTAGGACAGAACTCAGTGCCGGAAAAGAAAAACGCAAGTGTGAAAATACCCTTAGATGTCATCCTATATTAATTGCAACACTAAGTATGTTGTGTATCTCATTTGCTGCACTTCCTGTAAATTGCAGTACGTGGGATGCACTAATACTTTAAAAACAAGGATCCGTAAACATTTATCCGATGCGAATAATGAGAATGCACTGAACGCCTCTGCAGTTTCCAGACACTTCCGTGATGACCACAGGGGTGATTTATCTTTTTTCACCTTCTGTGGAATTGAAAGGGTTTTTAAACCATACAGAGGGGGCGATCATAAGAAAAAACTACTAGTAAGGGAAACTTTTAGGATTTTTATGCTTGAAACCAGATTCCCAACAGGTTTAAAGAGGAGACAGGACGTTATATACCACTGTTAACATCAGGGACTTTATGTATATCAATTTATTGCTTTTGTTTTTAGTGTGTTTTCGATTATATTGCAAAAGCACCTCAAAAGTATCTGAACAGTGCTCTACAGGTGAAACTAGAAAAATTAGAATATCGTGCAAAGTTAATTTATTTCAGTAATGCAACTTAAAAGGTGAAACTAACACGAGACTCATTACATGCAAAGCGAGATATTTCAAGCCTTTACTTGTTATAATTTGGATGATTATGGCTTACAGCTTATCTCAGGTCCCCTTTGCTCAGGGGTATGGACTAATTAGCTGACTAGAGCGTGACACGTTGAGCCCAGAATATTGAACCTTTGCACAAAATTCTAATTTTAAGTTGCATTAATGCAATTCTTTTTAATTAGCATTACTGAAATAAATGGACTTTTGCACAATATTCTAATTGTTCGAGTTTTACCTGTATATTCTGCTTTGAAGATTTACTGAAGTGTATTTCATTCACAGGTGGTTGTTACCCTGAGGCTAACATTAGGTTGCCTTCCCACTATGTTATTAAACTTTTCTCCTGATAGGTGGATCCATTTTCTAAACGTGTATTTAAACTTTTGTATGTTCATTATCATACCATTCTTTTGACAAAGGGCCTGGGTGCCCAAAACGTGTCAAGAAGATGATTTTATTTATTGCTTGAGTGTTTACTTTTTTCTACAAATAAAGTGACCAGTTTGGAATATGGCAGTGCTGGTTTTTCTCAATCTATACATAACCCATTATCATATATTCTATATAGTGTGCATTTTATAATGTATATATTTTTTAGGGACAGATACGCCTTATTCATTTTGAGAGTAGATATATAGTACTATTTTAGGGGTAGATAAATCATGTGTTTTTAGGGGCAGATACTTATACCATACATGACCATATGCTAGGAATGCATCATTTTTATCATTTTATTATATTATAATTATTATTATTATTATATTATCAGCATGCCTCATCTTAGCCTAATCTAGTACTACAGTATGACCCTTTTTTTAATTTTTTCATATATTTTTTTTCTAGGGTTTTTATGGTTCACTTATTTATTTATTTATTTATGCATATACTGTCGAAATGATCCTTCTATTTAATGAGGCTACATTCCCCTTTCTCTATCTTATACTCCTGAATATATGTAGAGGTTTAGGTCAAATAAGACTCTCTCATCCCCCAAATATACGGTACTCACTTTACATAGACATTGTTATTCCCCTCCCCATCTCAGTTCCCAGTCCTGGTAGCGCATGCCCCTTGACGGTAGATGGTCCCATCTCCAGGCACTCGTCTGCTACATCTTTTCCATCCGGAAGTCAAGTGGGCCTCTGCGCTCCACTGATGTGTTCCATCAAGTCGCGGATATCCGGTCTCGGCTGATCCACGACACCGTCCCCCATTCTCTATATCCCTACACTTTTTTAGGAGAGGCACATCCCTAGTATTTATTAGTTTTATGAGAATATGAATAGCCATATGATTCAGAAATAAATTATGCTAGCCACTCAAAAACGGACATGCGTTCCACTGTGGAACCCATGTTCCCCGAAACCGGAATTGATGCAATTTCCCTATCCCGCCTCCCCACGTGCATGTCTCAAGCTGGCACACATTACACAGAGGTATATGAGACCCATATATTTGACACACTCTTATATGCTTATGCTTTTTATTGTATTTGTATATTGACTGCTCCTGAGGGAGGGGGTACTTGCTAAGAAACCCCCAAAATGCGATGAGTCTTGATACAAATAAAGGTAATTTTTCAGAAGTGCCTTCAGTGGTGGCGGCGGTTCTTCCTGAGATTCTACAAGCGATCCTGGCAGGGGAGTTAAGCCTATAAGTGTCTTGAGCTTATCCCATAGACTATCTCCCCAGTGAAGTTAGTCACATATATATATATATATATATATATATATACTTTTATTTATGATTTTATGCACCTATTGCTTTTACACACCGGTTGCTTTACATCGTAAACCTTTGGAGAACATCCTTCGGAGTTTTACCTTCTCCTTCACCTCACTTTATTTCCACAGTATTATATCTGGGTGATTGGTGCCCTTGTTGTGGCTGAGTTATTTTTTTTCTATGCTTTACTCGGTAGCCATTTGGTCATTGTGTCCCTTGTTAGTATATCAAAGGCAGGAAGGGCACGGTGAAAAGCAGTTGCACAACATTCTCTTGGCCAACAGAATGGGAAGATATTTAAGTGGTCACAGGGTGGAGTCCATGGTGGGGGCTGGGACACAGGAACATACAGGTGACATGAAACTTGAGAGTCTCACTCTTCCTGCCATCCCCTGGACCAGCAACACTTGAGGAGAAAGCTGCTATATGTGTGTATGTATACAAGTATATTATCCCAGTAGACTTTGTATGTACATATAGATATTTGTAGTCTGCGATTGTATTCTAGATGTGTAGATTATATATATATGCTATTTATGCAAGGGGGGGGGGGCTTGGGGTTTTTATTTTTTTTTCTGTTACGGCGCTCACCACATAGAAAATGTTTTTGATATTTTAATAGTTTGGACTTTTCAGATGTGGCGATATGTAATATGTTTATTTATTTATATATTTTATATGTAAAATTTGGAAAAGGGGTGATTTCTACTTAATATTTTAGTGTTTTTTTTAACCTTTTTTTTTTTTTCTTTACTTAATAACTATTTCCCCCCTTAGGGGCTATACCCTGGATCTTTTCATCCCTTGTCCTATTCACCCTGACAGAGCTCTATCAGGGTGAATAGACTTTACACTCCCTGCTGCTCTGTGCACACAGCAGCAGGAAGCGGACTATGGCAGCCAGGGCTTCAGTAACGTCCTGGCTGCCATGGTAACCGATCGGAGCCCCAGGATTACACTGCTGGGGGCTCCAATCAGAAGCTGCCACTGCACCACCAATGAGGAGGAGGGGAGGGGACCCTGTGGCTACTGCCACCAATGTTTTTAATAGTGGGGGGGGGGGGGGGGGTGCACTGCGCCACCAATGATAATTAACCTTTAATACAGATACAGGAGGCAGGTGCGGCAGAATCACATAGCCGGCACCCGACCTCTGACAGGGAGCTGTGATCAGCGGCAGTTAACACTTCAGTTACCGCACCCGCCTCATGTATCTGTAAGAGGACCTTTCATGGGTCCGGACTTTCTTAACTAAGTAGCAGGACATGTAGAGAGGCGCCCAGGGATCTCCCTGCACTTACTATTATCCCTGGGCGCCGCTCCGTTCGCCTGCTGTGCCCCCGTTACCATCTCCTGCGCTGTATGATAATTACTACTATCGGAACACCAGGGAGGAGACATCAGCTTCTCTCCTGGGCGTTCCTTCTCCCTGGCTGTAGCGCTGTCCAATTGCAGCCCAGAACTTCACAGCCAGAGAGGGGTTTTTTTTTCTCCCTGGCTTTTGACGCTCTGCGCAGTGATTGGACAGCGCTACAGCCAGGGAGAAGGAACGCCCAGGAGAGAAGCTGATGTCTCCTCCCTGGTGTTCCGATAGTAGTAATTAGCATACAGCCCCTTTAAGGTACCTAGAGTTCTCTTCTTCAGGGTGCTTATTCTGGAGATAGACATGGAGGATGCTAAGCGTCGCTGGTGATTTACATCCACTGACTAGCCAATTAATGGCTCAGTAGGGTAAAAAAAAAAAAAAATCACATTTGAATAATCAAAATCACCCATATGTTCCCTCCATGTCAGTTTTGAAGGAAGTTTTAGACCAGCCCCCCTCCCCCCTTGCCGCCACCACCAACAAAACCCTGAAAAATGCAACTTCTTAAAGGGGTTGTGCACTAATTTCCAGACCTCTCAGACTGGGGGGACCCGCGTTGATGACCATGCTTACTTGATTTTCAGCACTAGGTCCTGGCTTATTCGCTCCCTGGTTTGACCACGCTGCAACCAATCACTGGCCGCAGTGGGGATCTGGTCCCCTTGCGTCATATGATCATGTGACAGGATGCAAAGGGGAGCAACGGCCAGTGATTGGCTGCGTCAAGCAGGACATTTACATGGAGGGACCTGAGACCAGCAACAGAGACTGGGGAGCTAATGAGGCGGGACCCAGCACTGGGGATCAAGTAAGTATGTTCACCTACATGGGTGCTGCCAGTCTGAGACGTCTGGAAATTAGTGCACAACCCCTCTAAATTTCCTGGTGCTTCGCCACCTCCAGGTACCACGACGATGGGACCTTACCTGTTCAGTTTTGTCATTAGTATGTTAATCGCTTTGTTCTTGCTGTCTTTGATCTCCATCAGTAGCATTATGTCGCAGCGAGATATAACCTAGGATGAGATATAATTGCCAACAATTCCGTTACCGAGTCATCAAGTCATGGTGGACAGAGCAAAAAAAGCGGCACTATTTTTCCCATTACAAAAATGGACTGTGGGGGGGGTTGGGTGCATCGGACGAGCGGGTGTCTGGCTTCTGTTTTTGCTCAACTTTTCAAATCTTTTGCTTTCTTTGTTATGAAAAATGACTATTGAGCGGATATCCAATGCGATGCTAATGATTAGCTTGCAGCCTGGAATGCGGTAATGAAAAGATATACCTTTGACCATGGCAACTAATTACGGTAGTAATGACACATTGTGCCCAGTTTGAACAGACTTCAAAGAATGGGCAAGTTGGCATCTGTTGCCCAAATTGAATATCCCTATGTCCTGAGTTCACCTTCATGGGGGTCAGTTGAGTCTGAGGCATGTTCCCTTGCAGGAGCAGAAAAGACTACGCCCATTTACATCTTTCTGCTATTTTCTCCCTTTTGCTATTTTTGTATGCCTCATTTTATGTTTATGTTTTTACGTTGCTGAACATTGCACTTTTTTCTGTTAAAGCTTAGAACTTTGGTTTGTCCTTGTATGCTCTAAAAGAATCCATAGCCTTTCAGAGAGTGTTTAACCATTTGACTGCTGGAGTTTGTGTTTCGGGCTAACTAGAAGCCCCCCCCCCCCCCCCCCCCCCCCCCCCCCCCCAGAATTCACAAGGTGGTAGCAGTGTGTATTTGTGAAATGTGGACAGTGTTGCTTCATGCTCAATTTGCACCCTGAGTGGAAGTCAAGTGCAACGTTGAGTAGCTGGAGACAGATTAAGGCTACTTTCACACTAGCGTTCGGCTGTCCGCTCGTGAGCTCCGTTTGAAGGGGCTCACGAGCGGACCCGAACGCGTTCAGCTGTCCGCCTGTCCGCGCGGAGGCGAGCGGAGCGGAGGCTGAACGCCGCCAGACTGATGCAGTCTGAGCGGATCCGCATCCATTCAGACTGCATCCATTCAGACTCCGCTCGCCTCCGCGCCTCCGGCTGTCCGCTCGTGAGCTCCGTTTGAAGGGGCTCACGAGCGGACCCGAACGCGTTCAGCTGTCCGCCTGTCCGCGCGGAGGCGAGCGGAGCGGAGGCTGAACGCCGCCAGGGGTGTCCGCCTGGCCGTGCGGAGGCGTGCGGATCCGTCCAGACTTACAATGTAAGTCAATGGGGACGGATCCGTTTGAAGATGCCACAATATGGCTCAATCTTCAAGCGGATCCGTCCCCCATTGACTTTACATTGAAAGTCTGGACGGATCCGTACGAGGCTATTTTCACACTTAGCTTTTATATGCCAAAATAATGCAGACGGATCCGTTCTGAACGGAGCCTCCGTCTGCATTATTATGATCGGATCCGTTCAGAACGGATCCGATCGAACGCTAGTGTGAAAGTAGCCTAACCCATTGCCGCTGTTCCTGCATTATGTGCTTGGAAGGGCATACATGGCAGACGCCATCAGAAATTCCCATAAGGGCAGGGTTCCAAGCTCCAAATTATGTCCATCAGCCCCCATCTTATACAGCCCCCATCTTATACATTTTTGACACCTAAAGAAGGCTCCTTCAACACAAGCGCATAATTAAATATTAACAAGGACCCTTTCATTTTGTAAATTTTAAATTGTGCACCTCCATGGGGCGATTGGTGGGCAGGGGATGGCAAGTTGAACACCTAATTTGCCTGTGCACCTGGCAGCAGTACCATCTATATTTCTAGTACATGATAATCTCATGTGACAGAGAAAACACTGAGCCATTAGGGCCCCCGTGTCAGACTTGGAATGGCCTACAGGGGAACAGGTGAATCCCCTAGAGGGCACCTAGTCCCCTATTCCCTGCACAAGTCGCACATGGCAGAGTAGTCTGACCGCACCACATATGGATAGGCAGTGTACCGCTATGTAAAAAAAAAAAAAACAAAAAAAAAAAACCTGCACCTACGGTAGTTATTATAGAAGCAAATGGGTGGCGGAAATGACTTGTAGGTAATGAGTCAGGCTAGCGGGTATCCTCTTTCCCCAGGGACCTGCCCTCATAAAGTAATTATCTTGTAGCATCTTGCTGCTTCTGCATGTAGCTTTATACTGACCCCCCAGAATGAATTTTATTGGTGGGCTCTGGGCACCATAGTCCGACGCTGCCAGGCGTGAGTGAAGCTTTTGCACTCTTTGGATAAATGCACATGATGAGGATTGCGTGCGGATTTTCTGCGCTCAGGTACATTGTATTCTATGAGAATATGAAATTCTCATGCACACGATGCTGATTTTTTTTCCGCGCGGATGTTGACCTATGGTACGGATTTTAAAATCCGCAGCATGTCAATTTATTTTATTTTCCCTGTCCGGATTTTCTCCATTCACTTCCACGGGGACAGTAAAATCCGCACCAAATGATGCGGATTGACCGCGCGGATTCCCCTGCGAACGCCTGCAGATTTCAGTGCGGATTGTCTATATACATAAATCCTGAACGTGTGCATTTACCCTTATAATTCCACCCCTCCACGTTTGTAATGAACACACATTTGGTGGAAAATCTAACACTGCACATTCCAGAATTAACCCATTTCCAACATTATTCCAAACATAAACATAGCAGAAGTACAGATGCTTCGTTTAGGATGATAGATTATAACAAAACATGGCAACAGTTTTACTGTCTTTTTCCAATATGCAGTCTAATTGCAACTGTTCTTATACCACCAATGCCCATATCCCTGTCTACGAGGACATGCATCCTCGGGCAGAACCCAGGACTGTTATCTTCCACCGCTGATGTGTTTGCTTGTGTGGAGATATACAGTAATTCCTGGTTCCTTCCACAATGTCACATCAGAGGCAATCATCAGGGTTATTTTGCCTCTATGTAAAGTTGGATGAAGGTAGGTGATGCATAGTTCTGACTTGCAATGCCCACAGTATGGTCTGGGCAGTGCCTGGACGACGAGGACTCACCTTCACAATGACAGTCATCGCTTCTGCTTTGGCACACTTTGCCTCTCCAAAAGTCTGAACGTTAAAGGAACAAATTCGGAACGATGCAGCATTGGTGAAAGAGAGAGTTAGCAGCAGAGCAACAAGCTTCATGGTTGAGGATCAGACAAGACGTGTGCACAGCTGCCCCGTCCCTTCCGAAGTGTGGTGTGAACAGGAACTAGAAGTTCCTCAGCTTTTATTCATTGCACTTTGTTTTGCTTGGCAGGTCCCTCCATCTCCCATCAGTACGCGAAGATCCCATATTTATATGGAGAGATTTATTAACTGATAGGCCTGGAATAGGTCTTCTACATTCAGAAGACTAATTAAAATTCATTGGCCTTAATGCAATGTAGAAAACAGGCACAAGATATGTGTGCACAAGGTTCAAGATGCTAAAATTAATGTACATTAAGAATATTAAGAATGTAAGAATATGTACATTATATAAAATGGAAGACTCAGAACGGGGAAGCCACATTAGACCTTAGTAGGTGGTCACCTCAGAGGCATGATAACTGGATCGTAGGAACGACTAGCTGGGATTGGGGGGGTGTATAGATGGGTAAAGTTAGAGACGTGTCTTAATATGAAAAAAATTGTTGCGGAGCATGTAGCTGTTGTCCCTTCTTAGGCTTTTCAAAAGTTGGGAGATATAGGTATTGTATTGTAACGTAGATGTGTAGGGACCATATTGCAGGGCTGGCCAACCTGTGGCTCTCCAGCTGTTGTAAAACTACAACTCCCACCATGCCCTGCTGTAGGCTGATAGCTGTAGGCAGTCTGGGCATGCTGGGAGTTGTAGTTTTGCAACAGCTGGAGAGCCTCAGGTTGGCCAGCTCTGCCATATTGCTTTTGGTTCCCATGCAATGCCTCAAGTGGAAGTTCACATCATGAACCCTGCAGAGCTGGCAGGACAGGAGCAACGCGGTCATGTGGCACAGGGTAATAAACATGTCCACTGATGTACCACAGAGTCCTACAAAAGACCCTCTTAGATCTCAGTTTGCATTTTTCATCAGCTCAAAGAACATGCCATTCAGATGGTGAACATAGCCCAAACTGTGCCTCTGATTTTACGTAGAGTGACAGGTCCGGCTCAAGTTGTATGTAAGCTCTTGGGTAACAGAGCTGACATCGGGCCCCTGTTAATCCCAGTTTGACAAATGTAAGGTGCATCTCCCAGTGTAAACAGGGGCAATGTACAAACTGATCTTACCAACAATCATTAGGACCCCCCAGGGGTGCACCTAGCCTTTCTGATGCCTGGGCCGAAAACTGAAACTGTGCCAATTTCTTAACCTAACCCCTTCCCTTCAGCCTATGGCCCTTCGGCGGCCCCTCTCTTGCCCCTATCTGGTGCTGCCTGAGGCGATCGCCTCAACTGACCTCATTGGTGGTGCACCCCTGGGACCCCATGCAGTTCGCATTGGTCTAAAAGGAACATGAATAAGGGATCAACTTCCTGGTTGCCATGTGACTGCGGTCCTGTCATGCCTTAGGGCAGTGAGATGTGTCCTGACATCAAAAGGACGTGTGACACTAACCAGTTCATTTTCTACCTCCACATATTCAAAATTATCTGTGTAAGGCCTCATGCACACGACCGTGGTGTGTTTTGCGGTCTGCAAATCGCGGATCCACAAAACACAGATGGCGTCCGTGCGCGTTTCGCAATTTGCGGAACAGCACGGACAGCCTTCAATATAAATGCCTATTCTTGTCCGCAAAGCGTGGACAAGAATAGAGCATGTTATATTTTTTTTAGCGGGGCCACGGAACGGAGCAACGTATGCGGACAGCACACGGAGTGCTGTCCGCATCTTTTGCAGCCCCATTGAATTGAATGGGTACGCATCCGAGCCGCCAAAACTGCGGCTCGGATGCGGACTAAAACAACGGCCGTGTGCATGAGGCCTAAAGCTTATATTACACTGCCAGATAATCTTTCAGATCATCTGTAACAAGCGTTCGTATGAATGCTCGTTACGATGATCTGGCAGTGTAATACTGCCGCCGATTAATCTTTCAACAGGTTTAAAAATCCTTATTTGCCAGTGGCAGATCGCGGTGTCTAATCATGATTTGCTGCCGGCAAACAATGATTCAGTATGGGGAGGAGTGATGGCAGAACCGATTACTCCTCCCCATACTGCTAGCAAGCAGGAGATTGCTGGGAAGAAACACCTTCCCTCCCAACTATCGCCTGCGTGATCTACAGGTGTAATATTGGCTTAACTGGATTTATAACAGACACAACTTGTGCTAATGTCCATTAGTGCAATTCAATAAGAATTTCAGGAAAAATTTGTTTTGCCACAAATCCGAATTTCCTCTCGCTAGGAATAATTTTTTACCTAAAATGGCAGCTACATTTGTTACAAAGTGAAAGTAAGAAGCCCGGGAACACGATAGGACTCATAGTGCCGTGCATCCAGCCAATAATCAGATAGCCATCCCCTGTGATGTCACAGCCCTATAAAAGCCTCATCCCACACGGTCTCCGCCATTTCACCGAGAACTAAGCATAGGGACAGACATGCCAAACACTAGGGACAGTGTTTCACAAAGCTTTTAATTGCAGAATTTTGGATAGAGAGATTACAATGACAGTGTAGGGAGATCGTAGGGAGAGTTTTTAGACACTGTAGGGCAAGCATAGGGAGACTGCAGGGACAGTGCAGGCTCAGTGTAATCGCCCTGTGCATCTTGTTGAACTGCTGCGCCATTCATACTCAATCTGTTCTGTTATCGATAGACTTACTGTGCATCAGACTCATTGTCAACAGGCGGTCTAATATAGAGGAGCGTTTATCTAGTTCACTTGCTGCGCCATTCATACTTAATCTGTTCTGTTATACATCAGACTCATTGTCAACAGGCGGTCTAATATAGATATACATGTTACATTTTTACAAGGATATGCATACCACTGGGCCTTGCTATCACACTGCTGTTGTTGGGTTCTGCTACCATATTGTACTGTATGCCACTGTTGTTGACCCCCATACTTACTCTGTTATGGGGCCTCTTTTGTCCCTGTTTGTCCGTGTTGACATCAGAGTTTATTTTTTCCCTTTTTCTAAACTGTCTGAAGAACAGAAAAAAAAAAGGATCCTGTATTTTGAGCATCCATATGGTCTCTTTCACACCGTCATTATTTGTTCAATATTTGATCAGTATTTGTAAGCCAAAAGCAGGAGTGGGTCCAAAACACAGAAGAGATGCAAATAATCCCATTACGTTTTGTCTCTGTTTGGGAACCACTCCTGTTTTTGGCTTTAAAATACTGACCTTCTGAAAGAGGCTTTATGGATGCTCAAAATACAGGCTTATTTTTTTCTGTTCTTCTGGCGGATTGGAAGAACTGAAAAATAAACAGTGATGTGAACAAAGCCTTAGGCCCCTTTCACACGGGCGAGAATTCCGCGTGGGTGCAATGCGTGAGGTGAACGCATTGCACCCGCACTGAATCCGGACCCATTCACTTTAATGGGGCTGTGCACAGGGGTGGGATTCAAATTTTTAACAACAGGTTCCCTACTCAACGGCAGGCATACAGCGTCACGACACATGTTTATATATACATACACATAAATACACCATATAAATGGTACACATACATAAATACACAACATATACACTACACAGACATACCACCCAACTTTCAAAAAGCCCAAGTAGCTAAACTATCAGAGGCGTGCAAAGCTTATCACAAGTTTTTTAAAGCGCTGGCCCACAACTCTAACTCCTCATAATGTCTCCATTGTGCCCCCCACACAGTAGTTATGCCAGGTCTGGGATGGTTGGGAGGTAAGGCATAAATAAACAGACTAAATAGACACTACACTCACATAATTACATATACAATATACACCATACAGTATATAAATGACCCCTAGGCTACACTCACAGTAGATTTACCTACTCCATATACATTTTATACACATTTGTACCTAGCACTAAAGACATATTTGCAGACATATTATATTCTGTGCTATCCAGAATACAGCACCACATACCTCTTATATCAAGTGACTTCTCCTCTGATGTAGACCTTCTCTTTCTTCATCTTCTCCTTTCAGACCAGACCGCCATGATAATTTCACCCATCTCTCGTCTCTGCAGTTTGACAAAAAAAATCTTAGGTTACTACTTTTCCATCCTCCTACCTTCTGAACAACTCATCCTGTCACATTTAATACTGTGCCTGCTGTGCTCCCCAATACTATACTACAGAAACTGTACACCTGAAAATGCCAGTACCACACAGATAGTGCCCCCAGTGCTGTGCCCGCTGTGCTCCCCAATACTATACTACAAAAACTGTACACCTGAAAATGCCAGTACCACACAGATAGTGCCCCCAGTGCTGTGCCCGCTGTGCTCCCCAATACTATACTACAAAAACTGTACACCTGAAAATGCCAGTACCACACAGATAGTGCCCCCAGTACCATGCCCACTGTGCTCCCCAATACTAAACAGCAGAAACAGATAAACCCCCTGATAACACTAGTACCACACAGATAGTGCCCTTCAATAATTATTGGCAGACACTGCCCTGCAAATAACTGTGCCCAGCAAATAGTGCCCCTGACACTAATAGTGTAAAACATTATGTCCCCCTGTTACTACTGGGGGACTATGGGGAACATGGTTACTATTATGGGTACTATGGGAGCATTATTACTTCTGGGGCACAGTGGGAACCTTATTACTACTAGGTGCACTCTGGCAGAGAATAATTACTATTGGTGAAACTTTGGAGCAGTATTACTGTGGGGGGCAAACTGGCCTCTTAAAATGAGCACCAGTACAAAAAATGCCCCCTAAGGGAGCATTCACACGACCGTGTTGGTTTTGCGGTCCCTAAATCACGGATCCGTGTGTTCCGTATGTCTTCAGTTATGTTTCCGTTTCAGTTCCGTAAGTCCGTATAATACGGACGTGGTGCTTCCAAGTGTCATCCGTTTTCACGGTCCGCAAAAAAACCGGAAGGGTTAAAATTAAATGTCCATTCCTCATCATCGCTAATTCTACCAAGCCAACCATAGTAAACCAGGTCTAAGTTGAAATCGCAATGCGATTACTTTAAAGTTATATTAATCGCATTGCGATTTCAACTTAGAGCTGTGTTTCTGTCAGCTTGCTAGAATTAACACGAATTAACACGAATATGGAATATAGCAGTGCTATATTCGCAATGCAATTACTTTAAGTTATATTAATCGCATTGCGATTTCAACGTAATTCTCAAATCCGACAGTACATTCTAGTATGGAGGCGTTCCCATGGTGATGGGGACGCTCCATGAGCACAGAAGTCGGCATGAAATGGGGTTTCCTAGAATGTTTTCAGTCCAGGGGTCCGCAAAAAACGGATGACATACGGATGCATTTCTGTGTGCTATCAGTTTTTCACGGACCCAATGACTTTCTATGGGGCCACGGACCGCGATTTGCGGGCAAGGTCAGGACATGTTCTAAAAAAAAAGGAACGGACACACGGAACGGACAGCACACGGATGAGAATAAAAGGCATTCCGCAATTTTCGCGGACCCATAGAAATGAATGGGTCCGTGCATTGTCCGCCAAAATTGCGGAACGGACACGGAAGAAAAACACGTTCGTGTGAATGCTCCCTAATAATGTGCACTAGTTCAAAAATGCTCCCGTTCTGTGTGCCAGTACAAAAAATGCGTCCTCTTTGTGCCTCCTGTTGAGCTAATATCCCTATAGTGCCTCCATAATGTGTGCAAGTATAAAATACCCCTATTTAATGCTCACATAGTGCTCCTCTCTTACCCATAGTGTCCCCCATAATGTGCCAGTATAAAATGCCCCAAGTAGATGCTACCATAGTGCTCCTTCCTTTTCCCCATAGTGCCCCATAATGTGCCAGTATAATATGCCCCCATAGTGTTCTCCCCCCCTTCCAACCCCATAGTGCTTCCATAATGTTCCAGTATAAGATTCCTTTATAGTGTCCCCAATGATGTGCCAGTATAAATGCCCCCGGCAGCTGCCCCTATAGTGTCCCCCATGATGTGCCAGTATAGATGCCCCCATAGTGTCCCCCATGAGGTGCCAGTATAAATACCCCCAGTAGATACCCCCATATTGTCACCCATGATGTGCCAGTATAACTGCCCCCAGTAGGTGCCCCCATAATGTGCCAGTATAAATTCCTCCAAGTAGATGCCCCCATGATGTGCCAGTATAATTGCCCCCATAGTGCCCCATGATGTGCCACTATAAATGCCCCTATAGTGTCCCCCATGATGTGCCAGTAGATGCCCCAGTGTTCCCCATGAAGTGCCAGTATAAATACCCCCAGTAGATACCCCATATTGTCACTCATGATGTGCAAGTATAACTGCCCCCTAGTAGGTGCCCCCATAATGTGCCAGTATAAATTCCCCAGAGTAGATAGCCCAAATGTGCCAGTATAAATGCCCCAGTAGATGCCCCCATTATGTGCCAGTATAATTGCCCCCATAGTGCCCCCATGATGTGCCACTATAAATGCCCCCATAGTGTCCCCCATGATGTGCCAGTAGAAATGCCCCCAGTGTCCCCGATGATGTGCCAGTATTGCCCCTATAGTGTCCCCCATGATGTGCCAGTAATGCCCCTATAGTGCCCCCCATAATGTGCCAGTAGATGCCCCCATAGTGTCTCCCATGATGTGAAACTTGCAAGTAATGCCCCCATAGTGTCTCCCATGATGTGCCAGTAAATGCCCCCATAGTGTCCACCAGGATGTGCCAGTAATGCCCCCAAAGTGTCCCCTATCATGTGCCAGTAATTCTCCCCAAGTTAATACCCCCATAGCGCGCCACATAAAGGAAAAAAAAACACATACTTACCTCCATGCTGGCAGCAATACACGCCTCTTCTGGTGGCCTGTGTCCCGCGCAGTACAAATCTTGGTTCAGATGGACGCGAAGATGTCATCGCTCCGCCTACGCCAGCCTCTGATTGGCTGCCGAAGCAACAAGCCAGCAGCAGCAGCTGACTGCCGAGCCACTGGTAATTACATTTCTCGGGGGGGGGGGGGGCATGTGCAGGGAGGGGACTTGAGCTGGGGATTCATTTGCTGCGTGCGGGGGATTGATTTATGCTGGAGGACCGGGTCGGGATTCCTGCTTCTCACCGGTCCTGCGAACCTGCTGTAATTTTAACAAACGGTTCGGCAGAACCGGCTGGATCCCATGCCTGGCTGTGCAGATGAGCGGTGATTTTCACGCATCACAATCGCAGCATGTTCTTTATTCTGCGTTTTTCACGAGGCCCCGTAGCAATGAATGGGGCTGTGTGAAAATCGCATAGCATCCGCAAGCAAGTGCGATGCAATGCGATTTTCGAGCATGGTTGCTAAGAGATGATGTTAGTAAATTGATTAAAGTCAATTTACTGTATTATTTTCCCTTACAGTATAACATGGTTATAAGGGAACATAATAGCATTCTTAATACAGAATGCTTACTAAAATGTTGCTTGAGGGGTTAAAAAAAAAAAATAATTAACTCACCTCATCCACTTGATCGCGCAGCCGGCATCGTCTTCTTTCTTCTTTGAGGACCTGCAAAAGGACCTTTGATGATGTAATCGCGCTCACCACAAGCCAATACATTCTAATACTGTATGGAGCACTCGCTCCGTACAATATTAAAACAAAGTTTTATGCAAATCGACTTTGGATGTTTCATCCGAAGTCGATTCGCTCATCCCTAGACCTGTAACACTGACGCAGAGTAAATCTACAGCTAACAGAAGGGATTAAAAAACGTGTTTGGACTGCCACAACATGCATTAAAAGAACTTTATTTATTTTTTCCACTACTTTATTGGCGCTGCCTCCATGTCTTTATTTTGTTCCACTAAGGAGCCGTTACACTGCAGGGGTGCGCACAGGTCTTTCGTTTTATTGAAGGCTGCTGTATGCTTTTCTTTTTCTTTGACAAAAGAGATCAGCTCTGAATCTTGGTGCCCTGCACAGTGATTTAGATAGTGATCCATTACATCTGTAATACTGACGGCACAGTACCTACAGAATGGATAAAAAGGGGTTGTCTGGGTTCAGAGCTAAACCCAGACATACCCATAATTTCACCCAGGCAGCCCCCCTGATTTTGGCATTTCATGCGCGGATGAGCTCCCTTGCCCTGCACTGGATCGCGCAGGGCAAGGGCTCTATTATTTACAATAACACACTGTCAGGTGCAGTGGCGGATCCAGGGGGGGGGCAACGGGGCAATTGCCCCCCCCCGAGCTGGCGGCGGGCGGCGGCGGCGGCAGCGGGGCACAGGGAGAAGAGCGCTTCCATTGTGGAAGCGCTCATCTCCAGTCATCTGTATCGCCGTCCTCAGGACAGCGATACAGATGCCTGCCTGTGCTGCGGCAGGGAAGGGAGAGGCGTGTCCCTTTCCCTTCCTCTGATAGGCTGCCGGACTAGTGCCTGCAGCCTATCAGAGGCCGGCGCAGGCGGCGTGATGACGTCATCACGCCGCCTGAGCCATACAGCGTGGGACACAGGCCTGAAGAGGCCTGCATCGCATCGCTGACATGGAGGTAAGTATGTGTGGTTTTTTCTTTTCTTAATTATATACAATGCTTTTACTGGCACCTGGGGGGGGGGCTATTACTGGCAAAGGGGGGCTATTACTGGCAAAGGGGGGGTCTCTTATTACTGGCAAAGGGGGGTCTCTTATTACTGGCAAAGGGGGGTCTCTTATTACTGGCAAAGGGGGGTCTCTTATTACTGGCAAAGGGGGGGTCTCTTATTACTGGCAAAGGGGGGTCTCTTATTACTGGCAAAGGGGGGGGCTGTTATTACTGGCAAAGGGGGGGCTGTTATTACTGGCAAAGGGGGGCTGTTATTACTGGCAAAGGGGGGCTGTTATTACTGGCAAAGGGGGGCTCTTATTACTGGGGGCTGTTATTACTGGAGGCTCTTATTACTGGCTCAGAGGGGCTGTTATTACTGGCACAGAGGGGCTCTTATTACCGGGGGGGCTGTTATTACTGGCACCGGGGGGGCTGTTATTACTGGCACCGGGGGGGCTGTTATTACTGGCACCGGGGGGGGGGCTGTTATTACTGGCACCGGGGGGGCTGCTATTACTGGCACAGGGGGGCTATTATTACTGGCACATGATTGGGGGCACTATAGGGGCATCTACTGAGGCCACAAAGAAGGGGTATTTTATATGGGCTCTCTGTACAGTACAATTTTATACTGGGACACATTATGGTGGGTACTATGGGGAAGGGGGGAGAGGAGTACTATGGGGTCATCTACGGGGGGCACTAAGAAGGGGTATTTTATACTTGCAAATTATGGGGGACACTGAGGGCATCTACTGGAGCATTTTATACTGGTACATTATGGGGGGCACTAGGAGGAAGGAGGGTGTGGAGGACTATGGGGTCATTTACTAGGGGCACTATATAGGGGTATTTTATACTGGCACATTATGGGGGCACTATGGGGACATTAGCTCTACTGGGGGCATTACAAGGGGGTATTTTTTGCACTGTCACATTATAAGGAGAATTATTACTACTGGGGGGGGGGGGGGGCATTATGGTGGGCTTTATTACTCCCCCATGGTATGACCCCCTAGTAGCAGCACCATCCTCTCCCTGCTCTGCTATCCCTCTGCCCCTTCTCCAAATACTTATTATGAAATCTTTCTCATTAGGATAAAACACATCAGCTCCGCCGAGCCCCCCAACAAAGTGTGGAAGTGGCGTCCGAGATCCCCAAGGGCCAAGCCAAGTAACTGTGAGTGTTCATGTGAAATATGTTTGTTATACACATATAGCCTACACTGTGCCACACAATATACAGTATACCTCTACACTGTGTAATCTGTTCTATAAGCACCATTGTTTTGTGGCGGCGGACAGAAAATAATCTGAAAGTGCCCCTCCCGAGACCAGGCTCTGGATCCGCCACTGGTCAGGTGGAGGCTTCTGCCCAGTGTGTGTTCGGTGACATCACCGGCTCTGATGGGCGGGCTTTAGCGCTGCCCTAGCTGTTTTACAGGCTAGGGCAGCACTAAAGCCCACCCACCAGTGCCGGTGACATCACCAGGCTCACTGCTGGGGAGAAGCCTCCACCTGGCAGCCCCATGGAGAGCCCGGTTCGTCACCAGAACTCCAGAAAATACCTTTGCCCTGTGCGATTCAGCGCAGGGCAAAGGAGAGCATCGGAGCATAAACTGCTCCGATGCTCATGTCAGGGGGGCTGCCGGGGTGAAAATGGGGGTATGTCCGGGTACAGCTCTGAACCCGGACAACCCCTTTAACTACGAATGTGAGTGCACTAGAACATAATGCACACAGCAATACACTCTCCTGCAGCAAGCCTTCACACTGGGATTTGGCCATGGGATGAATATAATTGGGCAGAGTGGCCTGGGTATACCAAATCTATCGTAATTTGTGACAAATTAATTCATAATATATCAAATTTCTTGTCGAACGTCGGCGAATCGACCAAATCAAATTTTTAAAAAACTTTGCTCATCACTAATGTCCTTCATCTGTTATCTGAACAAAATTCATCCTTATATTTATCTGTCTGTCTGTTATCTATCTATCTATATCTATGATCTGTTTGTCTGCCCGTCTGTCCATTCAGGACTGACACTGCACATAGAGGAGAGGTTATTGAAGAAGCGCTGTGAGCATGTGCGTCCTGTATTACAAGGCTTTACTACAGGACGTAACCAACAGCGACTGAAATCAAAACAGATTGGCCACAGGATGCAATGTTAGGCTAAAAGTTATTAGTAATAACTTTGGAATAAGGCCTCATGCACACGGCCGTTGCAAACAACGGGTCGACAATCCACGGCCGCCGGCCATGTGTACCACACATCACGGATGTGGACCCATTGACTTGAATTGGTCTGCAATTCCAGAGAAGCGGAACAGAACACCGGAAGCACTACGGAATTCTTCCGTGGTGTTTCTTTCCATTGTTCCGCACCGCAAATAAATATGACATGTCATATTTTTTTGCGGTGTGGACAGACCACGGACCCATTCAAATTGAATGGGTCCGGCCCGCTGCACGGATGTTGCTTGTGCATTGGGGACCGCAATTGCTAGGTCTACACGACGACATTTGTCACGCGACAGATAGGGCGCAACATTTGTAGCGCAACATTTTGTTGCACCAATGTCGCGCGACAATTTTTATAATGGCAGTCTATGGTGTCGCACTGCAACATGCGACATGCTGCGACTGCGACGCAACAGTCACTGAAAAATCCATCTCGAATGGATTTTCTGCGACTGTTGCGTTGCAGTCACAACATGTTGCAGTGCGACACCATAGACTGCCATTATAAAAATTGTCGCGCGACATTGGTGCAACAAAATGTTGCGCTACAAATGTTGCGCCCTATCTGTCGCGCGACAAATGTCGTCATGTAGACCTAGCCTTATATTAGTGGCTCAGCCCCTTACTGTTCATGGCGGTTGGGTTTGGCACAGTTTGCCATCCAGTATTTTTTTTACAGATCAGCTTAATGGGTATGTTCAAAAGACAGATTTTTGGTCCGGATTCCATGCCAAAAAGGTGTGTAGATTTTTTCCATTAATATAAATGTGGAATCCACGTGTTAATTCAAGCATTGTTTTTTTCTGCTTTCTGTTTTAAAAAGAATCCGCGCCCAGAACCCCCACAAGAATTACAATGTACGCCAAAACCGCATCCAAAACCACGTTATAAAATGCGTCAGCAAAGAAAAACTGCATCTGCATCAGTGCAGAAAATATTCAGTGTGAACATACCCTTAGGGTCCATTCACACGTCCGTTTTGGTGTTCCGCATCCGTTCCGATTAAAAACGGAACGTTATGCGGATCCATTTATTTTCAATGGAATCCGCAAATAATCGGACAGCACTCATGGTGCTCTCCGATTCCGTGATTCCGCTTCGTTCCGTGGGTTCCGTTTATTCGGATCCAGGAAAAAAATATACCCTGTCCTACTATTTGTCCGATTTTGTGTTCCGTCATGCCATTCTAGTCAATGGATCCGTCAAAAATGCGGAAGACATGCTAAAAGCATCCTCATGTCATCCAGATTTTCGGATCCGCAAAAAACAGGAACGTTTATCTGGAAAGATAAAAATACTGACGTGTGAATGGACCCTTAATGTGCTTTATGGATGTATTACTGTACATGCAGCCACAAGTCACCTGGCAGAACAGGTACATGGCTGGCGGCACACCTGGAGTCACGCTGGAAGCGTCTACGAAGGAAAAGTCGTCATCCCGCCTGAAACCAGTCTGATGAGCTTAGTTCCGCTCACTGCCAGCGCTCTGTGCCAAGCTGCTCCAGAAAACCCAACTTCCTTTTTCCTTTCCGCTGTCAGTCCTGCTGGGAATAACTTTGAATGTTGCTGACAATGCAGTTCCCTGTTAGAATTTCAATCATTATTCAGTGGTTGATAGGGGAAACGTGAACAGTGGTCCACAATGCACGGGCACCGGCCGTGTGCCCACCGTTTGCGGATGCAGACCTATCCACTTGAATCGGTCCACGACATGCAAGATTCAGTCGGCACCGCAAAACATTATAGCCAATTACCTGCCTGTGTAAAAGAACCCTAAGGGCTCATTCACACAACTGTATATTTGTGTCTGCATCTGTTCTGCAATGTTGCAGCATTCACTTCAATGGGACCGCAAAAGATGCGGACAGCCCTCCGCGGCACCGCAAAAAAGAGAGCATGTCCTATTCTTGTCAGCATTTCTATGGCTATTTTCACATTAGCGTTAGTAGGGTCCAGCAGGGCATGTTTGCCATTCTGTGGCCGGACTCCCATCCCCATTATAGTGAATGAGACCGCAGCAGACTTCCACGTAGGCAAGCGTTAGTACGGATCCAACAGGCTGTTCCCCTGCCGGACCCTGCTAATGTGAAAGTAGCCTATCATAGGCCTGTTCCGTTCTGCAAAATGGTGAATGCACATGTCCAGTATCCACGTTTTGAGGCTCTGCACTTTGCAGACTGCAAAAACGGATTCGGTTGTCTGAATGAGCCCTTAGGGTCCAGCCACACAGTCGGGATGCAGTTTTGGAAGCCACAATCAGGAGTGAATTATAAAAGGAGGGTACAATTTATTTATTTTTAATTCACTCCTGGTTCCAGCTTCCAAAACTGTAGAGATGAGCGAATTAGTCAAAAATTTGATTTGGCTGCTTTACCGAATTCTACAGAAAAATTTGCTTAGTGACAAATTACTTTGTCTCACATTTCTTTGTAAGTAGTGGGTGCAATGACAGGGAGTGCCCCCCCATCATTGTACCCCTCAGATGCCGCCAGTGACGTACATAGAGAAGGGCCCCATAGCAAGGATCAAACCAGGTCCCTTTCCCCCCCCAGGACAGAAGGGTTTCCACCTAAACCTCTTTCATTGACCCTTGGGCCATTTTTCCACTGCCTCGATTACTAAATGTGTTCCTTTAGGGTCCATTCACACGTCCGCATCCGTTCCGCAATTTTGGAGGGTGGAGTCCTGACCGAGTTTTCACCTCCAGTAGAAGAGGAGATAATCCCAACTAAGGGCTCGTTCACACAAACATGTTAAGCCTGTGCCCCTGCTGTGGACTGCAAATTGCAGTCCGCAATGCACGGGCACCGTCCGTGGGGCAGGCGCATGGAGATCGCAAACCCATTCACTTGACTGGGTCCGCGATCCTTCCATTCTGCAAAAATATAGAGCAAGTTCTATCCTTTTGCAGTGCGGAATCCCAGAAAGCACTCCATAGCGTTCCGTTGTGCATCTCCAGATTTGCGGACCCATTGAAATGAATGGGTCCGCATCCGTGATGCGGAATGGTACCTGTGTATTGCGGATCCGAAAATGCGTTCTGCAATATGGAAACGGGCATCACACGTTCGTGTGAACGAGCCCTAAGACTGGGCCCCCTCTTGCCCTGGGCCCTATAGCAGTCGCAAAGTCTGCCGCTATGGTAGTTACGCCCCTGAATGCCGCGTTCACAGCTGATCGCGGCATCTGATGTAAATAACTCTTTAAAAAAATAAAAAAAATAAAAAATATTCATACTAAGGGCACTTTCACACTAGCGTTATTCTTTTACGGTATTAAAATCCGGTAAAGGGTCTCAATACTGGACAAAAAAACGCATCGGTTTTGTCCTAATGCATTCTGAATAGAAAGCAATCCGTTCAGTATGTATCAGGATGTCTTCCGTTCCGTCCCTTGTACGGTATTTGACCGGACAAAATACCGCAGCGTGCTGCAGTATTTTTTTCGGCTAAAATCCCAGAATAATACAGTACTTGCCATAGAGATGTATTAATGCTGCGTTGCCGGATCCGGTTTTCTGGTCTGTGCTGGGATATAGGAGGAGCTAGTCTCACTTTTGATCTTTAAAAAAAAAATCCATACCGGATCGGTTATTCCGGATTATAACGGATGAGACTGATCTGGTATATCAGTGTTCCCCAACTCCAGTCCTCAGGGCCCACCTACCAGTCATGATTTGAGAATATCCCACAGAATGAATGCCTGAGGTAAGTCCTGATGCATGGACACTAATTCTATCACCTGCTCAATACTAAGGAAATCCTGAAAACATGACTGGTAGGTGGGTCCCGAGGACTGGAGGTGAGGAACCCTGCGGTATATCACCGGATCCGTCTAAGGCTGAATGCACACGGCTGTGGTATCCCAGCCTGGCATCCTGCTGCCAGGAGCGCACGGCGTCATTGGTTGCTATGACGCCGTGCGCTTCATGCCTCCGCTGCACTACAGTAATACACTCGTATAGATCATACCAGTGTATTACTATAGTGCAGCGGCGGCATGAAGCGCACGGCGTCATAGCAACCAATGACGCTGTGCGCACCTCATGTCAGCAGGATGCCAGGCTGGGATACCACGGACCGCTCACGGCCATGTGCATTTGGCCTAACGGATCTGGGAAAAAAAAAGGACATCCGTTTGCATACAGTTTGCCGTTGCCGGAACTGCCTGCCGGATTCTAATAACGCTAGTGTGACAGTAGCCCAGCGGTTCTCAACCTAGGAGTCGCGACCCATTTGGGGGTCGATCGGCCCTTTCCGGGGGGTCGCCTGAGGCTTCCTATTAGGGCTGCACGATTGTAGCGTTACATTACCCTACTTCGTGAGATTTCCCTACCTCCAGGGGCGTAACTATAGGGGAAGCAGGGGAAGCGGTTGCTTTGGGGCCCTGACCCCGAAGGGGCCCATCCAGGAGGAGGAGGACTAAAAGATTTTGTCAGGGCCCCCTCAACAGTATTACACAATGAAATTATATACAGTGACAGTATAGACAGTGTACAAAATAGATGGAACAGCTGCCAGTCCTGGTCTGAGAGAGCGATCTGTACTAGCCACAGGAATGGTGGCGGCATGAAAGGAAGGGGTTGTAAAAAAATTACTGGGGGAGGGGGGCCCCATTCATAAATATGCTGTGGGGCCCAGTAATTTCTAGTTACGCCACTGCCTACCTCCTGACTTCCCGTCGCACTGCTAATGACGTGAGGAGGCGTTCCTGAGTTTTGACGATCTGCGCATGTGCAAACCGACAGTTTTATGGAAAATCTCAGCAGAGTTCAGTTTCACACCGGGACACTGCGCATGCGCCGGCCGGAGTTAGCCGTGCTTGCGCACTGGGCCGTAATATTTCCCTACTAAGGCTCTCCTGCGCATGCGCAGTGTCCCGGTGTGAAGCTGAACTCCGCTGAGATTTTCCATAAACTGTCGGTTTGCGCATGCGCAGATCGTCAAAACTCAGGAACGCCTCCTCACGTCATTAGCGACGGGAAGTCAGGAGGTAGGGAAATCTCACGAGGTAGGGTAGTATAACGCTACAAATAGGAGAGAGATTGTTTCACACAGGAGTAACATACTTTACACGCAAAGACAGTTATGTGCGCAGTTTAGGACACATGAGGGGACACATAGGGCCATGAGGGGGACCAGCATAAGATGCTATATGTCTTATGCTGGCCCCCCTCATGGCCCTATGTGTCATAGCACACATCCCCTATAACAGCGTACTCCACAGATCCACCCCATAACAGTGCCATCCACAGGTCCCCCATAAGTGTCCTCCACAGATCCCCCATAACACTGTCCTCCACAGATCCCCCATAACAGCGTCCTCCACAGATCCCCCATATAACAGCATCCTCCACAGATCCCCCATAACAGCGTCCTCCACAGATCCCCCATAACAGCGTCCTCCACAGATCCCCCATAACAGCGTCCTCCACAGATCCCCCATAACAGCGTCCTCCTCAGATCCCCCATATAACAGCGTCCTCCTCAGATCCCCCATATAACAGCGTCCTCCACAGATCCCCCATATAACAGCGTCCTCCACAGATCCCCCATATAACAAGCGTCCTCCACAGATCCCCCATATAACAGCGTCCTCCACAGATCCCCCATAACAGCGTCCTCCACAGATCCCCCATATAACAGCGTCCTCCTCAGATCCCCCATATAACAGCGTCCTCCAGATCCCCCATATAACAGCGTCCTCAGATCCCCATACAGCGTCCTCCTCAGATCCCCCATATAACAGCGTCCTCCACAGATCCCCCATATAACAGCGTCCTCCTCAGATCCCCCATATAACAGCGTCCTCCTCAGATCCCCCATATAACAGCGTCCTCCACAGATCCCCCATATAACAGCGTCCTCCACAGATCCCCCATATAAACAGCGTCCTCCACAGATCCCCATATAACAGCGTCCTCCACAGATCCCCCATATAACAGCGTCCTCCACAGATCCCCCATATAACAGCGTCTTCCACAGATCCCCCACAACACAGCGCCCTCCACAGATCCCCCATATAACAGCGTCCTCCACAGATCCCCCACAACACAGCGCCAATTACAGAACTACCTAACACCCTGTAATAGACTGGCATACATCCTGCATATCAGATATTTACATTACAATTCATAACAGTAGCAAAATTAGTTATGACGTAGCAAGGAAAAAAATGTAATGGTTGGGGGTCACCACAACATGAGGAACTGTATTAAGGGGTCACGGCTTTAGAAAGGTTGAGAACCACTGATCTTCTTGCTTGAAGATCATACGTCGCCACACATAGTATTTTGTGCGACATCTTCAAGCAAGATGGGGTCAGCCGACCCGTTGTGAGCAAATGGATTGGGTAAGTAAGATTTTATTTTAAATTTTTTTTTACACAAGATCGGGTTAAATCAGTTCACTAGCACGATGAAATTTGGCTTTGTGGCGAATCGAATTTACAAAGAAAAATCATAGAAATAAGATAATAATGCACTCAAGTGTGAATCCGCTCCTATTTTATCCTGGGAGTAGCATTGCTCTGCACTTTCCCCTCCCTATCTCATAGACCGCCTTGATTAGGTGGTACATATGGCTGCGCTCGCTCCTCCTTCCATCCTGATGCACATGGAGGTGACTAGGAGCAGCGCACCATATGTGCGGGGTCTGCGCTCCTGAGCATAGAAGCCCAACGGCTTGGGTAGGTTTAGCGTAGGACCGGCCTGACCTGAGACCACCTTGGCGCTGGGTAGGCGGGCACAGATGTGTTTTGATCAAAATATATTGGCTAAGTGTCTCAGATTTTATCATATCAGAGTGAGGGCTTTGTCCATATATAGTGCTTGCATCTACTTTACTAAGTGCAGTATTATCGTATTTCTGTGATTTTCTTCAATAATCTGGCCAGGGACATCCGCATATTTATACACCATACCGTGCAGGATGTTTTTATCTTAGTTTTTTTTCTGTGATTCTTTTATTTTATTTATAATTTTTTTTTTGCTTATGTAGAATCGAATTTATCCTGAAATTCAGAACCAGGTCCACTTTGTCGCCTTCGATTCGCTCAACACTACAAAACTGCATCAGGAAACCTGACCTCAGGGGCTGCTGACCACATGCGGCCCAGCGTCCATGGCAACCACATCATTTTGTGGGCGGCCATCAGCTGACGTGGCATGTGGCCAGCAGCACCACGGGGCAGTGCCCTCCACCATATGATCATGCCAATCAAATTCCAGCTGACATTTCTCCAGAGCAGAATTGGAAGCGGAAGAAGCGATCTGATTGGTTGGCTAATTAGGCTGCCTGTTTCCAATCCCCGGCGCCATGCAACAGTTCAATGACAAATTCAACTCTGCTACATATGCTGAGGCTACGACAAGAATCGGGATTTCCAGCAGCCAGCCATTGCAATGCTGACACGCCGGGGGAGATGCCGGTGTGCGGGGCGTCCCTCCGATGCTACACACACCGGCGGAGACTTCCTATCCTCTGTGCTCCGCCAGCGGCTCCCGCAGTGACACTGCCATCTAGTGGCGGCGGGCGGTAATTTCCGTCGGCTCACTCTGTGATCTGTCAGTGCGGCATTTCCGGGTCTGATCCTGCAGTGAGATCCCGGGACTGACCGGAGAATTCTCTGGAAACAGGGGCCGGTAGGTGAGCGGCTGTGTGCCAGGTCTCCCTGCATGCAGTGTCCCCATCACCTCCGTGTATTGTGGTATCACTTTTTGTATCTGTCAGGGTTACATTGTATCACTACTACTTCATCATCCTCATCTCTCAATCTCCGGTGCTCCCCCCCCCCCTCTTTATTTCTGCGGTCTGTGCCATGTGTGACAGCTGTCATTGCCACCTATAGCACATGTCACATTGTGTCACTATTACGTAAAACCTGCGCTCTCCGGCTGTCACTTCCACAGTTAAGGAGGTCGCTGCCGTAGATCTCGCCCATTGTCCGTTTTCGCCATTAGGAACTATTGTTTAGCGCTTTACGTAGCATTACATCTAACCATAGCCGGCGCTAAGGAAAAATATCCAAAAATGTCCACGCTTTCCGTAGTCACTTACCGGATATGTATTTAGTAATTTGCATGTGTCAGTATTTAGAATATATATATATATATATATATATATATATATATATATATATATGTCCAGAAAATGAATGGCGCTCCAGTAGGTCATGAACAAATAACTCCTTTATTCACCCGTGCGGTACAACGTTTCGGCTCAATACTAGAGCCTTTTTCAAGCTTGAGTTATTTGTTCATGACCTACTGGAGCGCCATTCATTTTCTGGACTATTTATTGGGGTAAGAAGCCTATTCCCTCAAGAACGTGCACCCAACCTTTCACTCTTTGCCAGTGCCGCCATTTTTCTCTGATATATATATTTGACAATTGAGCCTCCATTGGCGAACTGATAGGACATTGGACGGATCGGAGAACCTCATCTCTAGGTTTTACGGTTTATTATTTTATGTAGTGTCGTTATACGGTATATCTGCTCATCTGTTATACAATGTATTATCTATCTAGTCATTTTTTTTCCCAATATTATAATTAGGGCTCATGCCCACGACTGTGTGCCGCCAGTTCCTTGCATTGGGGACCGTAGTGCTTCCGTTGGGTTCCTTACGGTACCTTCCGGATGGCGGACCCATTCAAGTGAATGTGTCTGCATCCGTGATGAGGTGCCAAAACGGCCACGGCCTGTATATTGCTGCCCCGTTATTTGCGGAAATATAATTCAGGATGCCTAGTGCTGAGTACAGTATTATTTGTACTCTTAGTAAGTAGATTGTAAGCTTTTTGGATCCATAGGTGTTCCTGGATTGTAGATAAGAAGGTTCTGACACCTTAATCACTGAATATCAAAATGAACCCTACTCTAAAACATGCCCTTTATTGGTATAAAATATACGTTAAAACCACTAAGTTGCAATAGAAATGTCAAATATAATCAAACATCAAATGATAAGTATTAGGCAGGGTCGGGCTGAGGCAGGCGGGGCCCTCAACAACCAGAGATGGTCACAGTTACGCTGGGTTCACACCTGAGCGTTTTACAGCGCGTTCAAACGCGCTGTAAAACGCTTAAGACATGAAAACCAATGCTTCCCTATGGGAAGGGTTCACACCTGGGCGTTTTACAGCACGTACGAACGCGCTGTAAAACGCCCGACGCTCAAACAAGTACTTGAGCTTCTTTGGGGCGTTTTGACGCGCGTTTGTGGCCATAGGACACTGCAGTCAATGACACAAACGCGCGTCAAACGCGCGTTTACTATTACAAAAACGCGCATAAAAACGCGCGACAAAAACGCGCGTAAAACGCGCGTTTGCGCAACGCTCAGGTGTGAACCCAGGGTTAGGGATGAGCGAACTTGTGTTTCAAGTTCGGCGTACAAGGTTCGGGTTATCTAAGAATTCCGTTATGGATTTCGCTACCACGGACCATAACTTATGGTCCGTGGTAGCAGAATCCATAACAGAATTCTTAGATACGCTGAACTTGAAAACACAAGTTCGCTCAACCCAAGTGAGAATTCGAATGTATTACTTTCTGCCGGTTACTCATCGTTCGGTGAGCGCTGACTTTATTAGTGGCTCTCGTTATATTGAGGGCTCACGGCGTATATTCTATCCTCAGCGACGCTCCACAGGGCTGGACTGGGGCACTTTGAGGATCCTGTAGGGTGGACCATCAAGGTGTCACTCAAAACAGTCCAAATCCCATGATTTCTGAAGGTAATGGAATGGCCACAAAAGAACAGAATCTAAAAAAAGGCGATCGTGGTCGGGACACTCACCCTAAGGGCTCATTCAGACGGCCATACATTCATTTCAGTGGACCTACAAAAGATGCGGACAGCACACGTCGGGACGTTTTTGCTAGGCAGGGTCTCTTATGCTTAGCGCTCATGCACGCAAACGTGTGCCACATGCTGGTGTGTGGATCTTGGCGGAGTTCCTGGTGCTTCCATAGCCCCTTTGAAGTTAAGTCTTTCCTTTCCCTTTTTGTATTTTGTTTGGGTTCTGTGTGTTGCTTTTCCCTATTTGTATTAGGCCTGAAGGAGACTCCTGTTCGTCCTTCCTTTTGGAGGAACAGGTAGTCTCGTCCCTGCCATTAGTACCAGGGTCCTATAGGACTCTAGGTATTCCTGTGTATGAACTCGCCTACCTCTGGGGTCTGTTCATACTGGTAGTCAGTCAGGATTTTGGTTATGGTTTTACTAGGAGGTGTCCATCTTCCTTCCCTAGTCCTCAGGCCTGATTCCCTGTCCCCCTCCCACACCAAAGCCTGACACCCATTCACTTGAATGGGTCCGCAATCAGGAAGGTGCGTTGCAGAATGGAGGCACGGAAACATTACAGAGTACTTCCGGGGAGTTTCTCTCCGCACCGTAGAAAAATAGAACATGTTCTATTTTTGCGGTGTGGATGGGCCACGGACCCGTTCAAGTTGAATGGGTCTAGATCCGTCTGCAGCAGCCACACGGATGTGGCCTGTGTTTTGGGGACTGCAAGTTGCAGTCCCCAATGCACGTAATGGCTAGGCAAGGCTGTGTGCTGTGCATGAGCCTTTAGGGATAGCCACCGATAAGGTGAGCCCCTTTTAAGCGATTTAGGAAGGGGCACTTGACAGTATTAGGCCTCATGCACACGACCGTATGTATTTTGCTGTCTGCAAAAACAGATCCGCAGATTCCCGGACCCATTGAAATTGGAACGCAAAAAATAAATAAAAATGGAAAGTGCACGGAAAGAAAATACGTTTGTGTGCATGAGCCCTTAGGGTGAGTGTCCTGACCATGATTGCCTAAAGCGGATTTTTAAAATTATTTTCTTTTGTGGCCATTCCATTACCTGCAGAAATCACGGGATTTGGACTGTTTTGAGTGACACCTTGATGGTCCACCCTACAGGATACTCAAAGTGCCCCAGTCCAGCCCCGTGGAGCGTCGCTGAGGATAGAATATACGCCGTGAGCCCTCAATATACTGAGAGCCACTAATCAAGTCAGTGAATGTCAAACCGTGAGTAACCGCCAGAAAGTAATACGTTCTAATTGTGACCATGTCTGGTTGTTGAGGGCCCCGCCTGCCTCTGCCCGACCCTGCTGAACACGTTTATTATTTCATGCTTGATTATTTGACATTTCTATTGCAAGTGGTTTTAATGTTTATCAATAAAGGGTATGTTTTAGAGTAGGCTCAGTGTTGATATTCTGTGATTACGTTGTGTATGTATATATGTGTGTATAATATATATATTTATATATATTTATATTGTGTGTTTTCAGTGAAGGTTGTGACTAGGGATGAGCGAATGGACTTCGGATGAAACATCCGAAGTCGATTTGCATAAAATTTAGTTTCAATACTGTACGGAGAGAGCGCTCTGTACAGTATTAGAATGTATTGGCTCCGATGAGCTGAAGTTATTACTTCACAAAGTCTCAAGACTTTGCATAATAACTTCAGAAATTGATTTAGACCTCCTGCACACAACCGTAGGTGTCCCTTTGCCATATTGTGGACCCACAATACACGGGCACCGTTCCGTGTGCATTCCGTATCGCAGATGCGGACCCATTCACTTCAATGGGTCCGCAAATCTAGAGATGCGGAACGGATCTCTGCTTCCGTGGGGTTTCGTCCCCTGCTTCCGTTCTGCAAAAAGATTGAACATGTCCTATATTTTTGCGGAACAGCCGGATCGCGGACCCATTAAAGAGAATGGGTCCGTGATCCGCTGCGGCTGCCCCGCGGTCGGTGTTCATGCATTGCTGCCCGCATTTTGCCTGCCGCAGCACGGCCACGGGGCACACACATTTGTGTGCAGGAGGCCTAACACTGTAAAAAAAACTATTTCCCGAACTTTGGGAAGTTTTATGCGAATCGACAGATGTTTCATCCGAATTTCATTCGCTCATCCCTAGGTGTGACGCCCCAGTATTTTGTAAGAGAGGGAATAGTCTCTGTTCATTGTGCCAGCTGTGCTTTATGCATTGCATGTGATTGCAGGCTGTCTGCACATGGTTTGGATTTGTATGCAGAAAATCCGCATGAAATCTTGTCTGGATCACACAGCGTGGCGTCTAAGAGCCGGGTCACAGGTCTGAGCTCCAAGAACACATTTTTTTACACCATTAAATACATAGGGGGTCATTTATTAGGCTGAAATACGCCCAATATTAGGCGTATTTCATGCGCAGATTGCGGTGTAACAGCTACTTTTCCCCACTAATGTCAGGTCTAAAAAAAAAAGTACACGTGGTGGGGAAGGGTCAATGGGCCCATCGCAATTACCATTTTCTATGCCTGTTTTAGCAAGGAAGCGGTCTTACATCAAGAACTGGCGGGGGATCCACCCAAGTTATGGAGAGGCTGGCGCCTCTTCATAACCCCAGCGGAACCAGTGCCAGCTTAGTGCTTTATTAAGACTGGCATCTAAAATGTATGTATTCTTAAAAGTGCCCCATAGACAATAAGTTGTTGAGACAAAGTAAGATGGATCCATGTGGTTTAGGCTACATGCACACGACCATATGTGTGTGTCTTTTTTTTTTTTTCTTTTCTTCTGCAGATCCATTGTAACAATGCCTAAAACGGACAAGAATAGGACATGTTCTATTTTTTGGGGGATCGGAATTGCGGCCCCATAGAAATGAATGTGTCCGCAATTCCGTTCTGCAAAATGCGGAAGGGAATTGCGGACGTGTGAATGGAGCCTTACTCTGTAGGTCCAGACCACCTTGTCGACTTCTTCCAGTCCCAACCTATGTCTTCAGAGTTTGCAGCAGAGACCTCTTTGGCTGGTAACTTTTTTCCATCTTTCTTTCTTCCTAGAATGCACCCCCTGAACCCCCTTAGTTATGCATCCACTTCTATCTGTATAGAGCCACATAAATTGTGATTTCTTTAGACCCGGTGACACTTGGCCACATCTTGGCCTCTGCCTCCTGAAGCCCCAGTTCTCTGTGCTCAGCATTGTCTTCTACGGACTTGTTCTCATCACGTTAGACTGGATTCAGATGAGTCATGTTAAAGTCGTCAGTCTTGTGCAGACGGGCTGCACGTGGCCATTGACTTGAATGGATAAGTCTTGCACAAAGCTCAGCTGCGACATTCTCTGCACAGACTGATGGTGTGAATTGGCCCATAGACTATAATGGCCAGGGTTCAGTCCAGGTGCCGTCCGTTCTACACAGCGCTCGTCTGAAGGAGCACCAGTGCTTCCAGAACTTTCTTCTTTAATATGCACATGGACTATGCTATGATTTTCAGATAGCTCAGTAGGGGGTCTAAGCAGATGGGGGTCTCATGTCCCACATTTGAATGAAGCGGTGGTCAAGCATGCATGCCCATGCTCGAATAACGTGTTGTACCTGGAATGCCCCTTTAAGTTGGCAGCACATGATTTACTAAATATTTGCATTTATGAAGACTTGCATAAGGGGAGCCAGTAGATGTAGCTTGCAGCTGATTGCACAATGCATTTTGTAGTATCTGTTGGCCGGGAAAGCTTGTTACACGCGTGTCAAACGTATCCTTAGGCCCCCATTCACCTGACAAAGGTCAAAAGAGATTCCTTTTAACCTCTGTACAGTGTTTTTTTTCTTCTTGCAGTCTGCGGTCATATTCCATACAGAGGCGTCCAGTAAAAAAAAGTATATTGCGCATTATACATTTTTTAACATAGGAGCCTATGGGAACAGGGGGGAAATCCTCCCGAGTTTTGCAGCATCTCCTCCTGTCTCCAGCAGACACTGCAATATGAAAGCGCCCTACACAGTAAAATTCCTTTAATTAGGCACCAGGTCTGGGCTCCCCCCCCCCCCCCTCTCCTTGCAGCTACCCCCACTGCGACAAGTTACCCCATACCAGGCCGGGACTGGTTATCTAGATTCTGCCATACCACGTGGCCTGTGCTGCGTGTGACCATGCTGATGTTAAAGGCGTTATTCCCGATTTAATGTAAAATAGGAACATGAGACATCATATAGTACATGAGACCCTCCTTCTAACAAAGCCAGAGCCAGCCCTGTACATGGATACAGAGAGCTGCCCTTCCATTGCTCCACTAGATTTATTTGAAGCTGGCAGCGTGTCCTCTCTGCTGCAGCTGCTGGCAGTAGAAGGATGGTACTGAGCATGTGCGTTCATCTCAGCGAGGAGGACAGAGAAATTAGAAAAAGAGCAAACAGCAGGTGGCGCTATGCAGAGACATTTCATTGAATAATGCAGTGGCTGCCTTACATTTTTAATTACATGCCATTATAAAAAGTATTCAGATCCAGAGGCTGGTTTGAAAACTGTAGAATATTTTTTAATGGGACAACCCCTTTAAGGACGTGTACAGACATTGGCACTCTTTGCCGTCCCTAGAGAGCTGGTGCCGCCTCCTTGTTATCTGTCCTCTGCTGAAGTCTGCAGTCCAGCAGCTGGATCCCGGAGTGAACTGGTGAGAAAACCATCCGGACGCAGTGGGTGCCTCACCAGGTAGGCAGCAGCAATCTACCTGTGCAATGACCAGAGCAGCCAGGGTGTAGCAGCCGTCTGCAGGCTACTGAGTTAGGTGCAATACTCTGCAGATGCTAATTGTTGTGGTCCGGGGAGGAAGGTGTGCAGGCATCCCTTCACTATTCAGGATTCCTCATCGTATCCTTCCAGTAACACCAGAGGAGGTAGGAGAAGGGGGGGGGGGGCTTATTCATTTTCTGGTAGCTAAAGGGTTCAGCGACACGTGTTGTGCTAGATTTCATGTAATGTTCGTCACTGTGTTGCAGCACGACACGTAACATGCTGCGACGTGACGTGACTCGCCTGCGACTTGGCCGTGTCTTCACAGCAAAATCCAGATTTCCAAAATAGTCGCGCTACAGCAAGTTGAAGGAAAGTTGCACATATCTTTGTGTCGCAGAACCCTAACAAGAAAGTCCTGCAACGTTTCATTCAATGTATTTCAATGCCACATTCTGCGAGTGCAACGCAACAGTGGCAAAAAATCCATCCAAGTCTGATATTTAATTTTTTTTGCAACTGTCACTGTCGCAGTATCACCATCGAAATGCATTATATGAAATGTCGCCGTGTAGCTCTACCCTTTAGTGTCATGCGACACGTTACCTACGAGACGACGGCCAGCGCTTCTGTAATCCACATAGTGCCGGCGCTTCACTTATCTATGTAAAGTAGGACTGCGCATCATGCTACACCTTGGGGCACATTTACTGTAGGGTCTGCGCCTGTTTTTGGCGTAAAAATATTGTTTTAGGCTACTTTCACACTTGCGTTGTTGTTTTCCGATATTAAGACCCGGCAGAGGATCACAATACCGGAAAAAAAAAATTAAACAATTTCCGTTTAGTCCTCATACATTCTGAATGGAAAGAGATCCGTTCAGGATGTCTTCCGTTCCGTCAGCATTCCGTTTTGTGACCGGACACAATACTGCTGCAAACTGCGGTTTTGTTTTCGGTCAGAAAAACTGGAAAAAACAGATCGGTCACTGAAACAATATAAGTCAATGGTGACTGATTGTGTTTTATGCGAATCAACTTCGGAGGTATCCAGGCCAGGTTTTGGCTGGCCAATAGAAGCCAGGAAGCCCAGGAGAGCTGGGCTTTTCAAAGTCGCCATTTGAGCTGATCGCTGGGTATGAATGAACTTGTGTTTCAGGTTCGATGTACAAGGTTCTGGTTATCTAAGGGCGGTTTCACACGAGCGGATGCCGTGCGTGACATCCGCTGCGTGAATGACAGCCAAGACCCGATGCAGACTGCAGAAGCACGGAGCAGTAACATGACTGATAATGCTCCGTGCCTCTCTGTGATCTCTTTACTACGAAGTGACAACTTTATCTCGCTGTGATTTCGTAGTAAAGAGATCACAGAGAGGCAGGGAGCATTATCAGTCATGTTAACGCTCCGTGCTTCTGCAGTCTGCATCGGGTCTTGGCTGTCATTCACGCAGCGGATGTCACGCACGGCATCCGCTCGTGTGAAACAGCCCTAAGGATTCCGCTACCACAGACAATAACTTGTGGTCCGTGGTAGAGAAATCCTTAATGAAATTCTTAGATAACCCGAACCTTGTACGCCGAACTTGAAAACAGAAGTTCGCTCATCCCTACTGATTGCCACGATGTATGTGTGTGTAATATATAATGATATTCTGCAGTGGTGCTCATCTGGGGTCTGTAAATAGAAGGGGTCTGGTCTGGATCTGTATTTTTAGGGGCTCTGGTCTAGGATTTATAAACAGGAGTATGGCCTGGAGTCTCTATAAATAGGGGTCTGATCTTGGGTCTCTATCTTTTATTTAGGGGTCTAGTGTGTGGTTTCTATTTGTTTAGGGGGTCTGCATATGTGGTCTGTATTGATTTTGGGGGGTTGCTGGAGGAAGTACTATTTGTGATCAAAATACCAAATTATATACACATATGTGCCTGCATGGTACCAGGAACAGGCGTCTCATCTACTTATTTTACGCACTTATTACACACTTAGGGGGTCATTTACTTATATGAACTACTCCTAAATTAGGTGTATTTCAGGTGCAGATGGCGGCGCAGTTTGTTAAACAGCCCTGAATGGACATAGAATAGTGGAATTCAGAAGGGTACAGAACTCTGGGTGAAAAAAACGAATTAAAATGGCAGCACAAAATACAGAATGTAACTATAACTGTTTCGGAATCACAGAAGTTTCCTCTATGGTGGAGTCTTCTGTTCTGGGCAGGGGCGTAGCTATAGGGGTGCAGAGGTAGCAGTCACCCCTAAGGCCCATCTGCGACATAAGACACCAGTTTTAAATGGCTCAGTGCAGTTGAGGGCCCTGTTACAGATTTTGCATTGGGGCCCAGCAGCTTAAAGGGCTTGTTCCATCTGGGCATTTATGTCATATTGACGGGATATGGTCATGCATGTTCCATAGGAGCGGTTTCCAACTCTCAGATGTGTTCCTCTATCAAGAACAGGGCCCTGCTGTTAATGGAGAGCACGCTGCGAATGTGCAAACCCCCCGTGTGGTTGGTGGTCCTTGTGCATCGTTGCATGCCTCAGTTCATTCCTGGGGGAAAAAAGGGGTTAATTCTATTTCTTGAAGCGTTCAAGTTTATCTCTCTATCCCATGCCATCGCAGTGTCAGATTTACAGCGACCAAAGGTGGATCAGATGCGAGGGGCAGAGGTCCATGTACTGAATGTAATGTGGCATCGCTGTATTCACATGTGCAGCGGGCACGGGGAATACTTCGGCCAGGGGGTTCCTTTAAGATGTTATTAGTGGTTAAAATTTTGTCGTAATGCCAGTTGCATTTTAGCAACAAGGGACAGGGTATGTAGATGGAGTTGGTAGTTGGTGCCCAGGATAGGAATGCCAGAGTGGTGTAAGGGTGGCCTAATGTCCCTTGGTGGCGTGGCTGTGCACTTGTCACGGTGCTCCTACCCGGATAACATGGAACCCTAAGGCCTCGTTCACACTTCAGTGTTTGGTCAGTGATTTGTGAGCCAAAACCAGGTGCAGCTCTAAACATAGAACAGGAGCAGATCTTTCCCTTCTACCTCATGTCTATGGAGGCTCCACTTCTGGTTTTGGCTCACAAATCACTGATGGAAATCACTGACCAAACACTGAAGTGTGAACGAGGCCTAAGCGCGGTCGTCCGTATCCACGCAAGTAAGATGGATGATTGATGAAGGATGAAATAAATTCAGTCCAGACTTGGTATAATGTTGAACAACAGCTTTACGTGAACAAACTTGCATCAGAAACTATATTCAAGCTTTGTCTTGGTCATCAGCAGGTTTTAGCTTAACTTTTGGTAGGCAAACTCTCTCGGCTCTGCTACATCTGTCACTCTTTGAATCTGCTGTACTGGCAGAATTAAATAGAAACTTTTCCTTTCTGCTGAACTTTACTTGCTGTAGTATGACTCTGTCTTTATCTTTATCTGTATCCAGGGAACCTTTCCTCCTGGCTTCTCTTAAGCTCTTGGCTCTTTTCTCTTGTTCCAGCAGAGCTGATGGTGCTCTGCTGGTCTAGGCAGGGCTCCCCCAGAAGAGACAAGCTACCTCCTGCAGGGGGTCGACTATACACAACCTCTCCCCACAAAGGGGAAGGCTAGACTGACCTTTCACTAACTAACTAAACTCCTCCCTCTCTAGAGAGAGCTGGAATGGACAAAAAGGTTCCATTCCAGATAAGGCCTCGTTCACATCACCGTTTCTCCTTTCCGTTCTCCGGCTCCGTTGAGGAGCAGGAGAACGGATTCTGAAGATAACTGAGACCTAACTGAGCGTAACGGAGCCTAAAGACCCCATAGACTATAATGGGGTCATTTCGGTGTCCGATCAGAACATGATTGTTGCATGCAGGACTTTCGTCTCCGCTCAAAAATCATGTTCTGAGCGGACCCCGAACAGACCCCATTATAGTCTATGGGGTCTTTAGGCTCCGTTACGCTCAGTTAGGTCTCAGTTATCTGCAGAATCCATCCTTTCCGTTCTCCTGCTCCTCAACGGAGCCGGAGAACGGAAAGGAGAAGCGGTGATGTGAATGAGGCCTAAACTAGTTCTGCTAATATTGCTGCCATCTGATGGTGAACCAGGCACATTACATACAATACAACAGTTTCATAGGAAATAAATATAATTTTTTTTGCAGGCTATGAGATGAATACACACAATGTCATTAGATCAACCAAAGGACATATTGATGGGGCAAAAAGAGTGGTAATGCCCCCTAGCGGGGCGTTACACATGCACAGCCGCATCCTTCTTGTAAGTTCTTCCACAGAAGGGGGATCTTGACGCCCTAAGGGCTGGGGGGGGGGGGGGAATCTTGGAAGAAGAGCAGATGATTGCTGTGGGCTTCAGTTATACTGTATGGCTGTGAGATCTGCAGCTCTGGTAACCTGGATAATGCTGATCTCGAGGAGAAAACTGCTGACGGATAGGGACTGACTGCGGCAAGAGCTCCATACACAGCCTGGTTCTATCACGGAGGTCTGTGTATTAGAGGAGCGATCGGCGTTATCACTGAGCTCGGTTCTATAAGTATAGACGGTGTATTCACTTTTAATGCATCAAATCACATATGGAGGCTTATGTAATAGCAGAGCACAGAAAGCAGGTAGGGTGGCAATAATCAGGATCATTGTATAGGATACACGCCTGTATGCTGCAAATTATTATGGTACTTGTAGTTCTAGCCTTGTATTGCTGCACTGTGTGTATTGCATGTTAAGCTGATGGTCATGTATTCAGATTTCATTAGTAAATGTAGGAAACGGAGCATTGCACAAATAGCCCTTCAGCTGCAGAAAAAAGGCTGAGGGGTTATAAAGTTTGGCTTTTCGGCTCCCGATCCATTGTATCCAGATTCTGTAGAACTTTTTTTTTTTCTTATATTGCAGAAATATTCAAATTTTTTCGCACATAACCATAGGCCATATATATATCCTCTGTACTATATATTATGCAAAAAAAAAAAAGTTTCTGCAAAAGTTACAAAAAATGACTCTAAATTCTTCTTTAATTCTTTCAGGCAGGGTCTGACCAGAAGGAATATGGATCTGGATGTACTAAACATGTTCCTCATTGCCGGAGGTACCTTGCTTATCCCAATATTGGCTTTCGTGACCTCTTTCTTTCTTTGGCCGGCTGCACTCCTCAGAATTTATTACTGGTAAGCCTACAACTCCTCCATTGTTCACCTTACAGCCAGGGGCGTAACTACCATAGCGGCAGACCAGGCGACTGCTATGGGGCCCAGTGCAAGAGGGGGCCCAGTCATAGTTGGGATTATCTCCTTTTCTACAGGGGGTGAAAACTTGGTCAGGACTCTACCCTCTAAAGCAGGCATGCTCAACCTGCGGCCCTCCAGCTGTTGCAAAACTACAACTCCCAGCATGCCCGAACAGCCTACAACTATCAGCCTACAGCAGGGCATTGTGGGAGTTGTAGTTTTACAACAGCTGGAGGGCCGCAGGTTGAGCATGCCTGCTCTAAAGGAACAACTTTTAGCAAATGAGGCAGTAAAAAAAATGGCACAAAAGTAATAGAAAATGGTTTAGGCAGAAACCCTTTTGTCCTGTGTGGGGCCCCGGTTTGATCCTTGCTATGGGGCCCTTACTTCTCTGTGTGCCACTACTTACAGCCATTTCCCTCTAAGTGAATGTCCACCCTTTAACATCTCTGAGTACAGTAACCTGTTTTGATCACTCTCTAATGAGTTTATTGCAGTCAGAGTTCAGCTTTTCTGGTAAGAGCTCCAAAGGTGCTTTCTAGAAATAGTTACAGTAAAATTGAGACGATCTGCAGCCACCATACAGGGAGCAGGAGAACTTCTGGCATATTGTTGATTATTAAGTCCAAATAATGTGTGGTGTGATCCCAAAGATGGCTCTAAATTTCCTCTCTGGAAGATCGTCTTGACATTTTGTGATGATGCGCTTTGTTGTTACTTGGGTACTGTATAGGACTTTTCAGTGCCTTGGAAAAGTATTCATACCACTTGAACTTTTTTTTTTTTTTTTATATTGCGCCCACAAACTTAAAGGGAGTCTGTCATCAACATTTCACCTTTGTAACCCTTTCCATAGCTTTCTAGCATCCTTACAGTTAATAAAAACGTTACCTTTATGATCAATCCTGGACTTATAAAACCGGCAAACATCTTTGTAGCATATGCAAATGAGGGCTCGCAAGTGCCCAGGGGCGGCGTTACCCTCGTAGGTGCCCTGCTAGCTCAGCCTTTTCTTCGCTTCCCTCAGCCCGCCCATCCTTTCCCTCTGACCGCCTATCTACTAACTAATTGTTTCGCCGAAATCCCGCGCCTGCACACTCAGGCCGGCGCATGCGCACTGCGATGCCCATTCCTTGTACGGCATCACAGTAATTAATGCGCATGCGCCGGCTAACGGTGCGAAGCCGGCGCATGTGCATTAATTACTGTGATGCCGTACAAGGAATGGGCATCGCAGTGCGCATGCGCCAGCCGACGGACTGAGTGCGCAGGCGCGGGATCTCGGCGAAACAAGAAGTTAGTAGATAGGCGGTCAGAGGGAAAGAATGGGTGGGGGGAAGGAGGGGGGGGAAGCTAAGAAAAGGCTGAGCTAGAAGGGCACCTACGAGGGTAACACCGCCCCTGGGCACTTGCGAGCCCTCATTTGCATATGCTACAATGTTTTTTGCCGGTTTTATAAGTCCATGATTGATCATAAAGGTAACGTTTTTATTAACTGTAAGGATGCTAGAAAGCAGGGGCATAGCTAAAGGCTCATGGGCCCTGGTGCAATAGTTCAGCTTGGGCCCCCCTTCCCTCAGTGCTCTGTGGCCAGGGGTAGGGGAGCACATAGCCTTCCTGCTGCGTGAGGCAAAAATTGAAATGGCACCCCCCCATGCTAAATTCTTGACCTAACCTCTTCCCTCCAGCCAGAGATGTGACGATCAAGCACTTTCTATAATACTGGTGCCTTCTTTTGTGACACAAGGGTCTTTGGGCCCGGTAGCGACTGCTACCTCTGCACCCCCTATAGCTACGCCCCTGCTAGAAAGCTATGGGAAGGGTTACAAAGGTGAAATGTTGATGACAGACTCCCTTTAAATGTATTTTATTGGGATTGTATGTGATAGATCAAGACAAATTAGCAAGTGGGCGTGAAGTGAAAAGGAAATGATACAAATAAAAACCTGGAAAGTGTAGCATGCATCAGTGATCAAACAACATAATGAAAACCAAGGAACACACCAGACAGGTCAGGGATAAAGTTGTGGAGAAGTGTAAAGTAGGGTTAGGTAATAAAATAAATATCCTAAGCTCCTCTGAACATCTCACTAAGCTCTGTTCAATCCATCATCCGAAAAATTGAAGGAGTACGGCACAACTGCCAAACCAACCAAGACATGACCATCGGCAAGGAGTGCACGAATTGGAGAAGCAGCTGAGTGGCCCATGGTAACTCTGGAGGAGCTTAAGAGATCCTCAGCTCAGGTGGGAGAATCTGTCCACAGGACAACTATTAGTTGTGTACTCCACAAATCTGGCCTTTATGGAAGAATGGAAAGAACCATTTTGAACGCAAACCATAAGTCCAGTTTGCAGCTTGTCACAAGCCATGTAGGGGACACAGTAAACATGTGAAGGAACGTGCCCTGGTCAGATGTGACCAAAGTTGAACTTTATGGCCTAAATGCTATGTGTGGCAGAAAACTAATACTGTAAATCACCCTGAACACACTGTCCCCACAGTGAAACATGGTGGTGGGGACAGGAAAGCTGGTCAAAGCAGGGACATGGAAGCTGGTCAGAGTTAATAGCAAGATGGATGGAGCTAAATACGGGGAAATCCTGGAGGAAAACCCGTTAGAGGCTGCAAAAGACTTCAGACTCATGCGGCGGTTCACCTTCCAGCAGGTCAACAACCCTAAATATACAGCCAGAGCAACAATAGAATGGTTTAGAATAGATCAAAGCAAAAAAGAATGGGCAAAAATGTCAGCCTCTAGATGTGTTAGCCCAGCGGTCCGTGCCAGCGCGGCTGCCCCTACCCACAGGCACGGCTGTCATGCTCCCCCTTTCCCTCCTGCGGGCAGCGGGTAGCTTAACTGTTGCATCTGTGCTCCATGCCAGTTTACTTCCTGCTGGAGACCTGTACTGTTAGGGCTTGCATTGTTGCGTCTCTCCTCACCTGTGAAGCAGCACATGCATGCCCTCTGTCTAACCAGCCTATGACTGGATTGCAGGAGGTATTTAAAGGTGCTTCCTACCACAGGAAGATGCCTGAGCAACTCATGGTTACTAGTTTGTCTAGTTCCCTGTGTGAAGGTGTTTTTGAAAGTTTTGCTTTGCTGTGTACCAGATCCTGCTTTTGGATTTATCGGATTTTGCTTGTTTGCCGCCTGCCTCTGACCTTGTTTACGGACCTTGCTGGATCGCTGCCTGCCCTGACCACGTACTTCCCCCTCGGTTCTTGCCACTGACACTGCCACTGACTCGGGGACTGCTCTGGAGTGGCAACTACGCTAACAGCCCAAGCCTATCCTCACCACCAGAGGCTCTAGTGAAGACCAGGTAGTTGATTAGTCGCGCCCCTCCAGAGTATAGCCAGTCAGTGTCGCAGTGGGTCCATACCCGCTTGCATAACAATGTGGAAAGCTGGTAGAGACATACCCCAAAAGACTTGTAAAGTCCATTTATTTATTTTTAAAGACACGAAGTTAAGAGAAAATTCTGCTTTAACCCCTAAATAGCATAGCCATATAGTGTCAAACTGTCATGCTGTGCCTAACACAACAGTTCCTGCATATCTTATATTCATGCCTTCAAGTACTTACAGTGCCTTGAAAAAGTATTCATACCCTTTGAACTCTTTCACGTTACACCCACAAATTTTTATGTATTTTATTAGCAAAAGGTGGTCCTACAAAATATTGACTCGGGGGCTGAATATACTTGCTACTTTGTCTTGGTCTATCACATAAAATCCCAATAAAATACATAAAAATTTGTGGGTGTAACGTGAAAAAGTTCAAAGGGTATGAATTCCTTTTTAAGGCACTGTAAGTACTTGAAGGCATGAATATAAGATATGCAGGAACTGTTGTGTTAGGCACAATATGACAGTTTGACACTATATGGCTATGCTATTTAGGCGTCATATAGCAGAATTTTCTCTTAACTTCGTGTCTTTAAAAATAAATAAATGGACTTTCCAGACTTTGATCCTGCTCTGGACAAGGTTCTTGTATTAAGACCAGTGGTAACATTTTTGTGGTTCCATTTCAGGTACTGGAGAAGGGCCTTGGGGATGCAGGTCAAGTATGTCACCTGTGAGAACTACACCTTCTGTTACACATCCCGTGGACGACCAGGGCCAAAGCCATCAATCCTCATGTTACATGGGTTCTCTGCTCATAAAGACATGTGGCTGGCTATAGCCAAGGTGGGTGGGATATCTGTATTGCCTTCCATATTTCATTGCACTAGTCTTTCGTTGGGGTTCTTTAAAGGGGTATTCTAACCGAAGGCATAGATTTTTCTAGATTAAGCCACAAAGGTCTGGGGCTCCCAATTGTTGGATAGCCGCTGTCTCTCTCCTTTGTGATCTAGAAGAGTCTACAAGTGCACTCTCCCAAAAAAATAAATCTTTCTTGAGAATATTCCTTTTGATTTTGCCACTTTTATTAGTTGCAGCTGCGATTTTTATATACATTTTTTTTTTTTTTTAAGCCACCGTTGGCAGTTTCTGAAAAGGGGCATGGTGAGGGCAAGGTCTGGGCGGGCCCATTGCCCTTGGCATATTCATCATTATTTACTCTAGAAACTGGTGTAAATAATAGCTGAAATCTGATTTAACACTGGGCACAGACTGGCAGAGAAGGCATGTAATATATGAATGACATGCCTTCTCTGGCAGTGCAGGCCCTATCAAGACCGGTGTAGCACTTGCTAGTTTTGATAAATCAGGGCCTAAATGATCTGTAATCCTTAAATTAGTAAAGCTATCTGGCAGGTTATTCTGGCAGAGGAACAAATTGCTGGAGTTCACTGTATCCAGCATAGCCGAATATGGCTGCGCACCGTCGGAGTCCATTGACTAAAAGAATCATTTTTTTTTTTTTTTTTTTTTTTTTTTTTCTCCGGCCAAAATGTTGTGCTTGTGCCAGAAATTGTCCGAATCAAATTATAGTCAAAAGGGACTGGCGGTGAGCGGCAGTATCTGGCTTAACTGCAGGTGTGGAACTAGCCTAACACTTAAGCTGACTCTCAATTCCATACTTCTTACAGTTCCTTCCTAAAAACTTGCACGTGATTTGTGTGGATATGCCTGGACATGAGGGAACCACGCGCTCCGCTTTAGATGACTACACCTTCAGTGGGCAGGCGAAAAGAATACACCAGGTACGTATTAAATATAATGAAGGGAGGGTCTCTTAGGGAGTGCTTTTAATTCATGCCCTTAAATTGTATGATGAGCCTGTATTACCAGCTGATAACCCGATAACTGATATTAGCAATATATTAAACAGAAAAGAGAGGCAGTAGAGACACAGATTCTGTCTCTCCTGTACTTCCCATCCAGTAATAGTACACTGATGTGGAAGCTCCAACATGGCAGTTAATAGCGGTGAGGTTTGACCTCTCAAAATTTTATCTGGTTTTCCAGGCTCAGGCTAAGTCATCAATATATCGATGGTCCAACTTTCCCCATCACCATGATCTGCTTTACCTGCACCCGCCAACTCCAGAAGAAGCACCTTGAATGGTAGCGGAGCTGCAGTAACCCGGCACAGCCACTACACTTTGAACAGCGCTGTGCTTCTGGCTACGTTCAAAGCTCTCCTTTCAGCACTGGAGGCTACAGGGAACAGCTGATTGGTGGAGTGCGAGGTGTCGGAACCCCACCAATCGGATATTGATGACCTATCCTGAGGATTGGTCAGCAATACCGGGAGACTGGAAAACCCCTTTTAACCCCTTAATGCATTTTCATTTACATGTAGTCTCTAGGCCTCCAGCATCAGGCCCCGGCGCTGCCACACTATAAAACTAGTCACAAATTAAGCAGGTGGGTGGAGCTTAACCTATGTTAGTCAGGCTCCGCCCACCTGCTTAATTTGTGACTTGTTTTAGTAAGGCAGCGCCAGAGACAGGAGTGCATATCATGCAGGTGAGATGAGCGCTCTGACTGGGCCCAGCATTAAGTACAGTGAAAATGCCAGGCCGCGTTACATGAAGACTGGGGGCCACTACTGGGGGGCAGTGAGAGATTACTTGGGGCATTACTGGGCGATCAGGAACCAGGGGTGTGACAATTGCGGACACCGTGTGCGACCGGGCAAGCTGAGAGGAAGGGGCTCCGATCCAAAGTTTGCCATTGGGCCCATAGCACTCTAGTTACGCCACTGTATCTGTCTATTATAAAGCACCAGGAATCCGTATTTTCAGAGGACATTGAACCTTGACAGATATCGGGCTTCCATGCAAAACATTGCATAAGGTATTTTACAAATGTAAAGGCAAAAAGAAGCCTGGACACAATCACATTAATAGCACTTTGATAGATTGCACTTGTGGATAAGCACATGTCACCCTCTCACTCAGAGATATGCCACAGCTCTGTAATTCTTTAGAGATTAAAATCTTCCCTGCCATGCTGCACGTAAGATGATTACATTCCATCTGCTTCATCTTTTCACTTAATAGAAGGAATAAAAAAAGCGAAAGACAAAATCACGATGACTTCAAACTATAATAATCCCTTTTTAAATAGAGTCCTGACTTTTATGTAACACCTGCTCGACAGAATGTCAGATCAACCAGTCTACAAAGAAAAAGGCTAATAAATAAAAAATTTTTTTTTCATTTCTACGATTAGTAAAGTGAATGGGTAATAAGCCAGGGTTTTTGCAGCTAATAAGTACGATTTAAAAGCTATGGACACCTTTTGGGCTAAAATATTTTTTTCAATTGGTCTTTATAAAAAAAAAAACTGCCGTGCAGCTTTCAGTTTCAGTGTGAATCGTCTATAGACGATTGCTCTCTACCTTTGGATTTGTAGCCCTTGTCTCTGAAATCCTGGCAGCTCTCAAGCACTCATAATAGGTCAATTCTAATCAGACTGTTTGCTTAAAGGTGTTGTCCGGGCTCAGAGCTGACATATCCCCTTCACCCAGGCAGCCCCTCTGAGTGGAAATGCGCCGGTGCTCTCCCTTACCCTGCGCTGCATCACTCAGGGCAAAGGTTGTTTTTGTTTATATTTTTAGACTGCAAGGCTGAGGATTCCACCTAGCAGTGTTCCTGGTGACGCCGCTGGCACTGATGGGTGTGCTTTAGCGCTGCCCTAGCTGTTTTGCAGGCTAGGGCAGCGCTAAAGCCTGCCCATTAGTGCCGGTGACATCACCGGGCTCACTGCTAGGCGGAAGCTTCCGCCTAGCATTCCCGTGGTGAGAACCGGTACGTCATTGGATCTGCGGAAAAAGCCTTTGAGATGAAATGCTCCGCTGTTCAACTCAGAGGGGCTGCCTGGGTGAAGAAGGGGATATGCCCGGGTCAGCTCTGAACCCAGACAATCCCTTTAAGTGAGTGTTTGATCTGTCAGGAAAGGACAGATAAGGGTTACAGATTGAGCCGTCAGAGCAGCTCCCTGACAGATTCAGTGTGTGGCAATAGTCAGTAGATTGACTAAAATATTTTCAGTGATCTACTGCTGCTGAGAAAATGTTTTTTTTTGAACATGAGGTTCATTTTACACCTTTTAATGAAACTGTGTGAGGCCAGTGGCTACTTTAAGGCAACCTCTTTTATGTGAGTCCCTATTCTGTTAGCCGAGGGGGCCAACCAAGCAGCCCAAAAGCAACCCTTCTACTGGTCTAAGCTCCCTTGGCCCTGGTCCAGATCCTTTTCCCCCATGAGCACATGAAGTGGTGTTTTTTTCCATCGGTTCACATGGCTGTGTGATGGTCTCTGTTGCGTAAGTGCTGTACTTGTGGGGGGAATGCGACACAGGGCCAAAGGGGCTTAGCCAGGCAGCAGGGACTGCTAGGTTGCTTCCCCAGTGTTGTGTCATGGCAGCTCTGGTCACCTTGTATATATTTTTCAAAACTGAACCCAACAACGGAATAAAATCAGGGGTGCACCTAGACTTTCTGCTGCCTGAGGCGAAAACTGGCTCTGCCCTCCCCCCCTCCCTCCCCATGCCAATTTCTTAACCTAACCCCTTTGCCACAATGAAAGTGCTCATTGTCTATGGCCCTTCCACTGTCCACCTCTTGCCCCTACCTGGTGCTGCAATATCAGATTGGTGGGTTTCAGCTCTGCATACTGCACCAAGCACAGTGCTATTCATTGTATAGTGGCTGTGCTTGGTACTGCAGCTTAATTCACTTGAATGGGGTGAGCCAAGCACTGCAGCCTCTGCAACAGCTGATCAGCAGGGATGCCAGGAGGGCCCCGTCCGATCGGATATTAATGGCCTGTCCCTAGGTTAGGTCAGCAGAATTAAAATCCCAGACAGCCATTTTGCCATATGGGATGTATGGCCCTCTAATGTCAAGGTCAACATTTAAGTGGACTTTTATGCATCGGGTTTAAGCCTTCAGCTTGACAGAAATGGGGACAAATAGAAGAGAGTAATATTAGTGCAGAATTGTCTGTAGTGTGTAACCATGGAGACACATTGGTCTGCATGGGAGCTGTATACACAAAACGTTAGGGTATTTTTAGTTCAGTGCTTGCATTAGGTTTTATTTGAAATGCACTGGAGCCATAAAATAATGTTAGCAAAAGTGCCCCTGGCCCATAAATTCATTACTTGATAAGTATGAGTCTTTCCATTCATTCCTGATTTGTTCTTTAAATGAAGATAGTATAAAAAATTTATATATTTTTTTATATTTTTCTTTGTTCGACAGTTTGTTGAAAGCATAAATTTGAATAAAAAGCCGTTCCATCTTGTGGGCACGTCCATGGGGGGATGTGTCGCTGGGGTCTATGCTTCCCTGTATCCCTCTGACATCTCCAGCCTGACTCTCATCTGCCCTGCAGGTAAATGCACTGACTGCGTGTTAACAATCTCTACCGGCAGGTCTATTATAGGTTGGCATGCCGCCTTCCAAAAACAGCACCACCCCTGGCTATGGGTTGTCTCTGGTATTACAGCTCAGCTCTGTTGCAATCACTTGGACAGAGCTGCAATATCGTGCACAACAGGGGTGCTGCTGTTTTACTATTTTTATATAGGGTATTGTGGTTTGTATATGGCATCTGTAACCTCTATTCGTTTGTCCTGTCCCCCCAATTTGTACAAAACCAGGTTTGCAGCATCCTAAGGACAGCAAATTTCTGAAACATCTGAATGAGGTCAAGGATTCTGGTGACGACGCAAAAATCCTCCTTATTCCTTCCACTGCTGAAGAAATGGAGCAAATGCTGAAGCTTTGTTCATACGTTCGCTTCAAGATCCCTCAGCAGGCGAGTAATGATGCCTATAACGGTTCAATATTTCCTGTATTACGCTATAATTTCTATTAGCTTTAGGGCGCATTCAAACAGCGGTCTGCAAAAATGCGGATCTGTTTTTCTGCGGACAGTTCAGCATGATTGCACTTGCACATTTTTCGGACCCATAGAATTCAATAGGGTCACGTCCTGATTTTCACTGACAAAGATAGGACACGTTTTATCTTGCGGGGGCTGTGGTATGGAAGAAAAGATGCAGACAGCACACAGTGTGCTGTCCGCATCTTTTGGGGCCCCATAGAAGTGAATGGGTCTACATCTAATCCGCAAATTGCGGATCAGATGCGGAAAGCAACATACGGCCGTCTGAATGAGCACTTACCCAGCACTGATAAAAATCAAAGTATCGCCCGTAGTAACATATCAGCCAATCAGACTGCAGCTCCCATTTGTCTCGTGGCAGCAAAGAAATTGAAAGCACTGATTTGATTGGTTGCCATCATCGGCCTAAGTTATCAAAACTGTCTTAAAGTGGGTTTTTTTAGGAATTAAAGGTGTTATCCAGGATAGGTGGTCATTATCAAATCGGCGGGAAACCGAGTCCCATTCCCTGTTCCAGGGGGGCCCCCGCGCCCACCGGACCTGAGGATAGCTCATTCATCTTTTCTTACCGGAAAACCACTTTTAATAGAAGTGCTGGTCCTGTTGCCCATAGCAACCAATCACAGTGCAGCTTTCATTTTCCCAGATCAGTTTACAAAACTAAAGCTGATATTTGATTGGTTGCTATGGGGAACAGGACCAGTTTTCTTTGGCAGTCGTCCATCCATGAGGCCCATGGTATTAAAACGGAGAGAAAAGGGGCAATTGTGTAGCATAGCAACCAGTCAGAGGTGACAACCAAAATGGCTGCTGCCGTTATGGCTACTATAGGGTTTTGCAGAAATACATAAACAGGAGTGATATCACTGATAAAATGGCTGATTGCCAACAGGGATTCTTGGGATACTGCTCAGCAGCTCCTATCGGTGTCCATGTTGGTTAAAAAAAAAACATTATTTTTTTTTCTTTAGATTTTATTTTAGGGCAAACTGCTGTTACTTTTTTTTATACATATTGTCCAACTGTACAGCTATTTCAGAAAACCAGGCACAGTCTCCACGATTATGATATTATGTAGCTCCCATCGTATATGTCGGCGTACATAATCAGCTCTGTACAGGTCTGGGCACAGATGGCGCATAGTTGTAGGTCTGGCACGGAATTCTGTGGCCGTCAGTTCTCTGCCCTACTAACCGTGTCCCCTGTGTATCTGGTTCCAGATGATATGAAATATTACTTTACCCTGAGCCATCCATAAGAAATGCACGTAATTTAAAACCTCTCTAAAATCCTGTTTAGGCTTTATTCACACGAACGTATTTTTGGTCTGCCACTCATCCGCCTTTCTTGCGAATCGGATGCAGACCCATTTATTTCAATTGGGCCGCAAAAAAATGTGGACAGCTGTCTGCGTCCATATGTCCGTTCTGCAGTCCCGCGAGAAAAGCTAGAACCTGTCCTATTGTCAGTTTTGTGGACAATAGGCATTGTTACAACTGGTCTGCAAGTAAAACTCATGCAAGACGGACGTCAACTGTATTTTTTGCGGACCGCAACATACCGTACATAGTCGTGTAAATGCTCCCTTAGGCCTCTTTCAGACAGGCGTTGCGGGAAAATGTGCGGGTGCGTTACGGGAACACTCGCGATTTTTCGCCGTACTATAGTAACAGTATACACTTTATATCCAATTCCCATCATCTGTCTTTCATTTTAGGTCTTACAAGGGTTTCTTGAAGTTCGCATTCCTCACAATGACTTTTATAGAAAAGGCAAGTAATAATCTGCAGCGCACAAACCTGCTTATTACTAATGTATGAACGCGGCTTGAAATGAATGGGCGTTTTATTACCGCTTGTAAAACCCATCATGATATCGTGAATAATGGATGGATATTTGGCAGGGAATAGTCTGTCATCACTCATATTGTTTTATGATTATGAAACTAAACCATTAAAGGGTTGTTCCAAGTTTTGAAGTCATCCCCTATCCACAGAGAGGATAACTAACTGATAAGTGGGGGTCTGACCACTGGGGCCCCAATGGATCCTCAGAACGGGGGTCATTCCTCTGATATGATGGAGTGGCAGGTCGGGCATGTGCACTGGTGCTTCATTCATTCTCTAAGGGACCGCCAAGTGCTGTACTCGCCTACCTCTGGTGGTCTTATAGAGCGTGAATGGAGCAGCAGGGCACATGCCCGACCTGCCGCTCCATCTGATCAGGATTGGTGGGGGTCCCAGCGGTCAGTGGATAGGGAATAACTTCAAAACTTGGCACACCCCCTTTAAGTAATTTTTTTTATTTTTTTTGTATATAGCATACAAAAAGATCAGAAAAAAAACAGACCTCCACATTCAAAGACGTTTGTATGCCATGAAAGTGTCCTTTTAAAAGGGGTAGTCTCTTGAAGGGAAGACTTTTGGACATGTGTAGAGCATAAAGGGGTGAGCCGCCATTTAAGACCCCCCCCCCCCCCCCCATCTATTAGCCCCATCTATTAACCACAAAACCGTGTGGATGTTATTGGGCCCTTGTGGAGAGGATGTTCAGCTCCGGTTGGATTCATCCCCTTGGTTACTAGATGACAAGGTTCTCCATGTGACTCCACTGTCCAATGGAACTGCCCGTTTAAAAGGGTGGTCAGTTGGCTGAAATGTCATGCAAAGAGAGAACAAACATCAGTTCCTTCAGTGACCAAACCTAGCTGTGTGATGGGCTCATCTTATACTTTGCTGTGGGGCCTCCTTTCATGGATACATATCACCACATGGCTGGCCATTTTTTTTAAATACCTGCCATGTAATACCACATTTTTCCTGCAGTGGCCACCATTGTCACTAGGGTATTCTGAAGCCAGAATCGCAGCGATCAGCTGATCGACAGCTTCCATCTGAAAAATAGTTGTCTTCATGAGATAAACCTTCCAATACTTTCATCTGATGTTTTAGCATGATAAATAACATGTATTATATTATCCTGAAAATGATAATTAACACAGTCTTCATTGTTTAGTATTTTTAGATCTTGTAGAAGAGAAGTCGCGTTACTCTCTACAGGACAACATGCATAAAATTACTGCTCCTACTCAAATAATATGGGGCAGACAGGACCAGGTATGTGTCTTGCTTATACTTTACAATGGTAACTAAAGAGAAAATGTATAAGAAAATCCCTAGAACTGATCCTATCAGTGAAAACTGTAATAAATGGCATTTTACAGATTAAAGGGGCATTCCATTGAAAGAGATTTATTACATATCTGAGATACGCTATAAATGTCTTACCAGCTTTCCACATCTCCTGTCATTTGCAAGCCCCTACTAAAGCTATACAGGAGTTGCAGGTTCAGCATTCTTCTAATAGAGGATGTAAAGAAATATAATATGCCATATAGTGCTGATATTTTGCAGTATTTTGAAGATTTTGAAAGATATCCAGATTAAACCAGGCACTCAATATGGAGATAAATCGATCAAACTATTTATTAAGGGATTAATTCCCACAATCACGATATATATGCAATAAAATACCATAAAATCACATAATTCACTAAGAGAAAACTTATCACATAGCAGCAATATACGTATACTTTCTAACAATGATGCGGTTTGAAATTAAATACCGCAACCCTTGTTCCAGTCTGGAAGAAATCGCAATTCCATGTATCGTAACAAGTCTTATGAACATGCGTCGGTCTTAAATCGGTGGTCACAAAGTGTAACAAGGTGGCGTCCCACCTGTTTGAGCAACTGTGTTGCTTTGTTTTACCTGTCCAGTATGTCCTTATCCTACGTCCGGACCTAAGGAGATGTGCTGTGGGAACGATGTCACCTGGATATCCGCTCACAGAACTTCGTTTGTGGCTTTTTATGCAGGGATGCCTGCTCTGAGCTTTATGTTCATAAGACTTGTTACGATACATGGAATTGCGATTTCTTCCAGACTGGAACAAGGGTTGCGGTATTTAATTTCAAACCGCATCATTGTTAGAAAGTATACGTATATTGCTGCTATGTGATACGTTTTCTCTTAGTGAATTATGTGATTTTATGTTATTTTATTGGTATTTTATTGTACATTTTTTTGCATATATATCGTGATTGTGGGAATTAATCCCTTTAATAAATATAGTTTGATCGTTTTATCTCCATATTGAGTGCCTGGTTTAATCTTGATATCTTTCGCAATCTTTCCGTGACTAGGGTGGGTCACATAAACCAAGGGCACCTTGAATCCATTACTAAGCTGTAGTGATCCACAGACACTTTATTCCGATTCTAAAGATTTTGACTTATAATGCTGTATTTCTATACATATCCACCAGGATGCACTTATTGTGTGTGTGTGTGTGTGTGTGTGTGTGTGTGTGTGTTAATTACAATACATATTGCTATTGTGTTGTATTTTTTTGCTTTTCCTATGACTTTGAGGGGAAGCTCCAGCTAGTCATGCATTTCTCCAGCAGCGGCCACTGCAAGGGTGATGCGGTATTTAAAGGACATCTGTCAGCAGATTTGTACCTATGACACTGGCTGACCTGTTACATGTGCGCTTGGCAGCTGAAGGCATCTGTGTTGGTCCCATGGTCATATGTGTCCACATTGCTGAGAACAATGATGTTTTAATATATGCAAATGAGCCTCTAGGAGCAACGGGGGCGTTACTGTTACACCTAAAGGCTCTGCTCTCTCTGCAACTGCTGCGCCCTCTGCACTTTGACAAGGACAGGTGTGGTGATGTTTTCACTGCCTGGTCCCCCAGTTGCTCCTAGAGGCTCATTTGCATATATTAAAGCTTAAAGGGTTTCTACCACTTGCTTTGCGCACATTTTGTTTTCAGACACTAGCGATCCGCTAGTGTCTGATGTACAATACAAGCTAAGTATTATATTCTTCTGTTCGGCCGTTTGGTTTAAAAAATGTGTGCAAAGCAAGTGGTGGAAACCCTTTAATGCGGACACATATGAACATGGGACCAACACAGATGCCTTCAGCTGCCAAGCGCACATGTAACAGGTCAGCCAGTGTCATAGGGACAAATCTGCTGACAGATGCCCTTTAAATATCAGCCCTTCAAGTGAATGGCTAGGGGGAAATTACATGGCGGATTTTTGATAAGGGATCTATTGGAAAATCCTGCCATTGTTTTATGTGGAAATCTGCACCAAAGTTCATATGATATGGATTTGAAAAAAGATTGAGCATGTCCATCGTTACTGTGGTCTCTGTGGAAAATGTATCTTCCGTCCTGCATAACGGAAACCAGACAGATCCGTTGTGCTGCCCATAGACCTCTATTATGACGGATCAAAAGGTTTCTTTTTTTTATTTTTATTCCGTCTTACAAATTCCATTATTTTCCGTTGTAACCGAAAGCAATAACGGAATTCACAACGTTCATGTGAACCTGCCCTTAGACTGCCAGATGATGGCTAATGAACCTTGCTACGAATGCTCTTTAGCAATCATCTGCCGGTCTAATACAGGCTTAAGACGCTGCAATAAGTTGTTTTATTCTTTTATCTAAAGGTTCTTGATGTTTCTGGAGCAGAAGTCTTGGCTAATGCCATACCAGGAAGCCAAGTGGAAATACTGGAGAACTGCGGACACTCAGTAGTGATGGAACGACCTCGAAAATCTGCAAAACTGATGGCGGACTTTTTATCTTCCTTGCAAAGCACAGAGAACAATAAGAAGCATGATTAAACCTTCAGGAAGGCTCAGGACTCCTTATGGTCTTCTCCATACTGTATTTCTCTGAGTGTCTCAGGGGATCATGTAGAACTTCTAGGAAAGTAGCTTAGTTCCTTGTGAAGACCAGACGACCAGAACTGTGTCTGAATTCAGATGACTTCCAGATCAGCGGGGTTGCGCACAATGGGTGTCGCAAGCTGTGGCATTGACAAAGGCTGTTTTGTTGTAACTGGTGCTCGCTGGCAATGTAATAGTTAAAGCCTTCATTCCAACTGATACAATACTCCAGAGTCCAATGACCCGATGCTCTGTAATGATAGAAGCGTGATGAATTTGGTCATAAATTAAAAGATATAAAAAAGTCAAGTAAGAGAATCCCATTAATAGTGATAAGCGGTGAGACAATTTCACAATTATATTGGCCACTTTACCTGGCAGAGACCTATAAAAACATTGCACCACTTGCAGTGTGTGCGCTTATATCTGGGTATTGTGCCTTCCAAGCAGTTTTATGAGGAGAACGTCATATACAAATCAGCATTGACACTGTGCCCATGATGGATGATTCTGCTGCTATACAATGAGCACTGCATGGCTGTTTATCGCCCAAGTCATTTCCCTGTGGAATTAGTACCCAATGGTCCATCTACGTGGACTGGTAATTGTACATAAACGAGTGCTAATTGGCGATCTAATGCCGATCGGCACTCAATTAGTACATCTAATCGTCATACTGTACCTTAAAAGGGTTATCCATATTTTTAGACTTTAGAAGGGTTTTCTGAACACTTTATACTGATGACCTATCCTATCAGTATCTGATCAGTGGGGGTCCGACACCTGGGACCCTCACTGGTCAGCACCATTCAAAGTAGCTTTCCCTAGGCCAGTGATCACTCAGCTTTCCCTAGGCCAGTGATCATCTGTCACATGGCCTGGGCGCAGCTCAGCCCTATTGAAGTGAATGACGCTGTGCTTCGTGGCTGGCGGACCCCCACCGATCAGATACTGTTGACTTATTCAGGAGATAGGTCGTCAGTATAAAGATCTCGCAAAACACCACCCTATTGTACGTGGTAAAAAAAATTGGTCATCTGCTCAGTTTCAGCTCCCTTCAGTGGTCTTCAGTTCCTGTCCTGTAAACTGACCGTGGTCCGTAAAAATCCACGTATGTGTGAATGAGGCCCATCGCTGCTGGGTTACGTGCCTCTCGTGAATATTTCACTACTTAGGCCAGTTACTGGCTATAGTAACCACGTGAACCTGGAAGTTTGTAGGACAGGGACCTGCAGAGGGGAGCAGGCGAGTGATTATTTTATTTTTATTTTTTTCACCAAGTTAATATCTGAAAAGCTGGAGAAAAGCTTCAGGTGATAGACTATATTAATTTCAGATCTGTGGAGGTCCGACCTCTGGTGCCATTGCCAATCAACTGTTGATAGGGGTCGTGGCATTTAGGCAAGCACTGTGGCCTCTTCCTTGGACTGATACATTACCTCCATCAATGAAATAGCCATTGTGCTGCATTACCAAGCACAGCCACTATACAATGTACAGCTTCAAATAAATTCACATTTTCTGTCGCAATGAACCATAACAGCCGGCAGAAGGAAAAATCTTCTTTTATTTTCGCAGTATAATTAAATTAATAAAATACAAATAAAAATAAAAGGCAGCGTGTTTCGGGGATCAACAGGTCCTAACTGGATGAAGGGGACCTGTTGATCCCCGAAACGTTTTTTTTATTTTTTTTTTATTTATCTCATTTTATTTATTTTTATTATACTGAGAAAAAAAGATTTTTCCTTATGCCGGCTGTTATGGTTCCTTGCGCCAGAAAAGGGGAATTTATTTGAGGCCTCCTGCACACGACAGTATTTTTTAACGTCCCGCAAAACGTGGTTCCGTTGTACCGTGATCCGTGCCCGTTTTTTCTTCTGTGTCTGCCGTGATTTTTGGAGGATCCACGGACATGAAAAATGAAAAAAAAAATCTAAGTCAAGTTTGCCATTGAAATGATAGGAAAAAACGGACATGGATCACGGACACGGATCACAGATGCCAATCTTGTGTGCATCCGTGATTTTCACGGACCCATTGACTTGAATGGGTCCGTGAACCGTTGGCCGTGAAAAAAATAGGACAGGTCATATTTTTTTCACGGCCAGGAAACACGGATCACGGACGCGGCTGCCAAACGGTGCAGTTTCCGATTTTTCCACGGACCCATTGAAAGTCAATGGGACCGCAGAAAAACACGTTAAACGGGACAACGGCCACGGGTGCACACAACGGTCGTGTGCAGGAGGCCTGAAGCTGTATCCGTCCTCCTGGGAGTTTGGGCACCTGTGCCTTAAGGCCTCCCCCTTGGCAGCACACCTGACAATCAGGCTTTGCATCTCAACAACTCAACATTAGCGTTGTGCCTATACCAGCATAACCGCAAAAAGTGAGCCTCCTTTTTGGAGTTTTATATTTTTTTTCTTGGGACGTACTTACCTTATGGCGTGCCTTTCTACGCAGTGACCCTTTGCCTACTTGGATACTATACAATGTACGGCGCTGTGCTTGGTATACTAAGAGACCATAACACAAATAGCAGATTGGGAGGAGTACTGGGAGTCAGACTACCACTGATAAGATATTCCAGTACCTAAATATGGATAAATATATATATTTTTTTTTTTGTTGTGTTTTAGCGAATCTGCACTAATGATATAAATATCAGTTTTATCAATATAAGGCGATACCATATGAATATAGTATTTACCATAGAAATTTGGCCACAGGGGGCAGTATTTCAGGGCTTTATGGCTCTTGCATCTGTATTTCTTTACCCATGGACCGGTATGCAATTCTTTTTTGTCTTAATAAATACACACATTGTTACTATTGTGTCTTTTTGTTTTTTCTGCTCATTTTGGCATGCTGAAGGCAATATGGGGGAAAAAAAGGGAGAAATTCAGATCCCATCGCTTCTGCTCATTTGCCCATTGACATTGGACAATCTACCCAATGATTTGAATAAGCAATATTATGTCATGCAGGAGAATTCCATTTAAGGCCTCATGCACACTACCAGATGTGGATCAGACCCAATTAATTGGGCTGCAAAAGATGCGGACAGCACATTGTGTGTTGGCCGCATCCATATGTTTTTTCCCCAGCCCCTCAAAAAACGATGGAACATGTCCTATTCTGTCTGTTTTATGGACAAGGGTAGGACTCTTTACAGGAGTTGGAAAAAAATGGTGACATGCACTCAGCCTGGAATCTGTTTTGTGGATCTGCGATTTACGGACAGCAAAACATATGGTTGTGTGCACGAGCTCTGAGCTGCAGTAACCTGGCACGGCCACTGCATTTTGAGTGGGGCTGTGCTTCCTGCTCTGTTCAAAGTGGTAGTTCTGGCACCAGCGACTGCAGAGAACAGGTGATCTTGTTCATGCGTAGCGTCAGACCCCACCCATTGGAACCTGGAAAAGCCCTTTTAAAGGAGTATTCCGGTTTTGCAATTTTCGGCACCAATTGACAGGAAGCGGCACGTTTTCGCCTTCTACGGGTCCATTCACACGTCCGCAAGTGTTTTTTGTTTTTTTTCAGTCCGCAAAACGGACACCGACCATGTGCGGACCGCACATGGTCGGCACTGTGATAAAAATGCCTATTCTTGTCCATGGCTGCGGACAAGAATAGAACATGTCCTATTTTTATTTTTATTTTTTTCGGGGCCGCGTAATGGTGTGCTGTCCGCATCTTTTTGGGCCCCCATTGAAATGAATAGGTCCACACCCGTTATGCAAAATTGTGGAATGGATGTGGACTAGTTAATGCTGATGTGTGAATGGGCCCTAATAGTAATTGTTTATCGATAATCCCCCGTTTTCCTGCACTCTATCCCGGTCACGTGACATTTTCCACTGCGGTGGTTCCCTGTCCTGATGACCTCACATCTACATCTGAGGCATGACCAGGCTTGAGAGGCTCTGCCCTGTAGATACAACATCATCAATGACCTTGCCTCTTAGGGTGACGTTCTGGTCCTGGACCCAACCCTGTAGACGTGATGTCCGCAACGATGCTGCTTCTTAGGTCGAGGTTTTTCCAGCAGGGGCTTCAAGCAGGCTTGGATCAGACATTCGAGCTGGGAGGGAGAGGCGGTGAGCTGATACTACAGACACTCTTTGCGCTGCGATATAAACACAGGGAGTGGGTCACCTCACAATTAAGATGAAGGAATCAAAATCCGCTCAGACCTTCATCTGGATTAAGGTTGAATGCTGGTGTTATTTTTTTTTCTTTGTGTGGAACCCAAAAAATCCCTTGAAACGAAGTCTGTCACCAGGAAATTCAGTGGTGAACCAGACACAACACCTAGTCTGGCTAGCTAAGCTGAATGTAATGATACCTTCATCAATGCTTCATTCAGGATAAAAGTAACTTTAATCCAAATGCAAAGGAGCAGGTAAGTGCACCAAGGGCGGGCCCAAACCACTCTGTGCACATTTGCTCCTCCTGCTTCCTGTGCAAGCTCCTCCCTCTCCTTAACTGACAGGGCCAAGTGAAATGACTATGCAGGAACCTGGTTCTGCCCATGAGGAAGGAGAGGGAGGAGTAAGGGTGCACACAGGGACTTTGGCCCACTCTTGGTGCACTTTACTACTCATTTGGATTAAAAGTACTTTGCCTTCAAAATGAGGCAATGGATCATTAAGGGAAAGGTATCATTACATTCAGCTGAGCTAGATCTGCAAGACATTGTGCCTGTTTTAACAGTGATGTCATGTTAAGTAGGGAACAGGTCAGATTTGACCTCCACCCACATCATGGTTTCTACCTACTTAGATGATCCGCCCTAAACGGCAGCACCCAACTGGACAAAGGTCCCTGAGTCTGAGTAAGCCTGCACCAACTGACAAAAGGGGAAGTTACATACGAGTTCATGTCAGAACCATGGAATAAACTAACGCAGAGTAATATACAAAGCAGGGTCAAAACCAGAGGCAAAGTCACTAATAGGCAGAAGGTCAGAAATCCAGGAGACCACAAGAAACACAAACTAGTGTGCGGGGCAAGACCACCAGTCATAGGCAAATGTGGCCAGCGGGTGACTGTTTAAATACCCCGCTGACAGGAAGCACATGAGGCAGGCATCAAGTCTGATTGGCTAGGTGTCCCTGCTCCCTGATAGGCCAATCAGCCCCACTGTCAGCTCGGCTGGTTGCCACTGTAATGGAGGAACGCCTGCGAAGCCAGGAGCGCAATCTGGTTGTCAAATGTGATGAGGCCTGGGAAAAACAGGCCCTGTGTCTTCCGATCTGGACCCGTGAACCCCCTTTGCCTGGACAGTTTGCTACAAGTTATGCAACCCATTGTTGTCTTGAATAGAGATGGCCTTGCGGTTCGCCTGGCGGTCGTTTTGTGGCGAACTTTGCTCGTTCGCTGAACAGGTGAACATTTGGCGATGTCCGCCGGCGCCATATTCTTTGCATTGTGCAGAACTTTGACCCATGACACAACTATCAGGTGGTACAGGACAGCCAATTGAGACGTTTCAGCACATGGACACACCCCCTACCTTATAAATAAACCTGATCTGACCGCCATTTTGCATTCAGTTTTTTTTGCCAGTGTAAAGAGAGGTTGCTGTGTGGGGCAGGGACAGCTAATAGGGCCTCAAAAGTCCTTTTAAGGACTGGTATAGGTGTGCCATACTGAGTGGTGTAATATACTTTCTAACTATTGGAACAACTAATTGAAACTGGTGTGCTATACCAGTTGCCCCCCAAAAAATCTAAATGAGGCAGAGGTGTGATATACCTATAAGGCCTCATGCACACAACCGTTTTTTTTTAAGGTCCGCAGGTCTGTGATCCGTGTCCATTTTTTTCGTCCGTGGGTCTTCCTTGATTTTTGGAGGATCCACGGACATGAAGGAAAAAGTCGTTTTGGTGTCCGCCTGGCCGTGCGGGGCCAAACGGATCCGTCCTGACTTACAATGCAAGTCAATGGGGACGGATCCGTTGGACGTTGACACAATATGGTGCATTTGCAAACGGATCCGTCCCCTATTGACTTTCAATGTAAAGTCAGGAGTCCCTACCCTATTATACCATCGGATCGGAGTTTTCTCCAATCCGATGGTATATTTTAACTTGAAGCGTCCCCATCACCATGGGAACGCCTCTATGTTAGAATATACTGTCTGATATGAGTTTTCACAAAGTTAAAACTCAGCTCTGAAAAAGCTTTTATGCAGACGGATCTTCGGATCCGTCTGTATGAAAGTAACCTACGGACGCGGATGCCAATCTTGTGTGCATCCGTATTCTTTCACGGACCCATTAACTTGAATGGGTCCGTGAACTGTTGTCCGTCAAAAAAATAGAACAGGTCATATGTTTTGGACGGACAGGAAACGCGGATCACGGCCGCTGATGAACAACGGTGCATTTTCCGAGTTTTCAACTGACCCATTGAAAGTCAATGGGTCCACGGAAAATCACGGAAAACGGAACAACGGCCACGGGTGCACACAACGGTCGTGTGCATGAGGCCTAATATAATTTCTATATAGTGCATTTGTATTGTGCAGCATTTGTGTGCGGTTCTGTTGAGATACTGCAGCTTTACAGAGGGACAAACGCCATTGGAACAACGAATTGCAACTGGTGTGATATACCAGTTTCCCCCCCAAAAACTGATTAAAGGGTTCTATATACCTGCTTCCACAAATACTGCTCTTTTGTAGGGACTTTGTCACAAGGTCATTTCAAGAATGACAGGCAGAGGAAGAGGTTGGCCATTCCGCAGGGGTGGTAGGGGTCGGGTAGGTGCACCAGGTCGGAACCTAAGTGGGAAGTTGGAGAAGGTGCGTGCCATTACATCAAAGGACGCACCAGAGTTGGTTGAGTGGCTCACTTAGCCTTCCACTTCCGCATCCTCTGCATCTGCACCACCATAGCCCCTCCACTCGAGTCAGAGGAATTATTTTCCCATCAATACCCAGACCTTACCGATGTGCAGCCATTCTTGGCATCGGATGATGAAGAGGAGGTAGCAACGGCCGCCACCCAGCGGTCTGACGACAGTACCCAGATGAGCCCAAGGAGGGTGGTCCCCGCTGTTGCTGCCTACTCCGAGATCTCTAATGTCAGTGGTTTTGAAGGTGACAATTATTACGAGTCGATAGACGTCACGTGGGTGCCTACAAGAGAGGAAGAGGAGGGGAGTTCAGAGGGAGAGACGGAGCAGCAGATAGGGAGGAGAAGCAGGCAGAACTCGCAGTGCACAAGAGGCAAAAAGCAGACTGCAAATGTATCTGGAGGGAGCCATCCACCATGCACGGTCACATCTGGTGCTCCCAGGATGCTGGCACATGGCTCCGCAGTGTGGGCTTTTTTTAACGTGTCAGCTGCTGATAATAGTGTTGCCATCTGCAGCCTGTGCTGTCAACGCATAAGTGGCAGTAAGCCCAACACTCACCTAGGGACGACCGCTGGCTTGTCGAAACTGCTAGCCTGCCAACTACTGCCATATAAATTGGTGGACTCGGAGGCCTTTAGAAAATTTGTGGCCATTGGCACACCGCCATGGAAGGCCCCCGGAAGGAAATATTTCTCCCAGAAGGGCATCCCTGAACTATATGGCCATGTTCAGCGACAAGTAAATATATCTGTTGCACACAGTGTCGGTGCCAAGATACATCTGACCACAGACATGTGGTCTAGCAAACACGGGCAGGGAAGGTACATAACTTTTACTGCCCCCTGGGTGAACCTTCTGACGGCTATCAAGCATGTAATCCGTGGCACCCCTGTGTATTTGGTGTTACCGCCACGGATTGGATGCAGGCCTGCCTCTTCTTCTCTTCCTCCTACTCCATCCTCCGTCTCCTCGGCTGACTCCCCCTTTTCCACTGCTAGTGCCTCTTCCGCTGCACCCCCCAAGCTCCCCAGAACCTATTTGACGTGCCAGGTGAGACGCTGCCATGCTGTTCTGCGGCTGTTTTGCCTGGAAGCCAAGAGCCACACCGGTCCTGCACTGCTTTCAGCTCTGCGGTCACAGGCCGATCAGTGGCTAATCCCGCTCAATTTGACAGTTGGTAAAGTGGAGTGCGACAACGGTGCAAATCTGTTGAGCGCGCTAAAACAGGGCAAAATGACACACGTGCCGTGCAGGGCACACGTCCTGAACTTAGTCGTGCAGTGATTCGTTGCCAAATACCCCGGGGTCCAGGACGTCTTGCGGCACGCCAGGAAAATCTCTGGCCATTTTAGAAGATCTTACACGGCTATGGTTCGCCTTGCTGACGTTCAGCGGCAACACCACCTGCCCGTCAGACGACTGATTTGTGACTGCCAGACGCGCTGGAACTCCACCTTGTATATGCTCGATAGGCTGCTCCAGCAGAAACATGTTGTTAACGACTACCTGTATGAACTCTGCGGCAGGACAGGTTCTGGGGAGATTGTTTTTTTTCTCATGCGCGACGCATGCAGACTTCTGCGGCCATTTGATGAGATCACCAAACTGATCAGTTGCAGCCAGGGCGCCATCAGTGACATCGTACCTTATGCCTTCTTTCTGGTGTGTGCATTGCGTCGTGTTATTGGTCAAGCCGTCGAGGAGCAGGAGAAGGAAGATGAGGAAGTTGTAATGCTGAATGAATTCTCAGGGGGGCTACTCCATCTGAGACAAGTCAGCAGGAGTCAGAGGAGGATGGTGCCTGGGGGGAGGAGGAGGACGAGCAAGAAGAGCAAGCTTTAAACTTTTCTGGGATCCCTGGTGTTGTCCGTGGCTGGGGGGAGGAGACCGAGGACGACATTATCCTGGACGATGAGCAGGAGCCAGGCCGCTACACCGCTTCCAATTTAGTGCAAATGGGGGCCTTCATGCTCTAGTGTTTGAAAGGGACCCCTGTATAAAGGACCAGTACTGGGTGGCAACGTACTTATCCGCCACCACCCAGAACAAATAATGGTCCCTGTCTTAGGTAACTACAGCGGCATAAAAGGACTTTTCTGTCCGGTGAATGCCTAATTTTTGGGACCTCGGAGGAATTCAACACCTGTGACGACCACGTATTATCGAATTTCAACTATTATCATTTGGTTTTTTTTCAAGAGGGGGGATTTAGTTAGCCATGTTTTTAATCCAATTTTATATTTTTTGTTCTTTTAAACATATGTATTTGACACCTATTTGTACTGGCCTGCAGTAAAATTGATATCCAATGACCGTCTAATATACCTCCAGCCACATAATTACTTGTTCTTTTCTGTCCAGTGAATGCCTAATGTTTGGGGCCTGTACTCCACTGACCTGCAGTAAAATTTATATCCATTGACCGTCTAATATACTGTACCTCCAGCCACATAATCACTTGATCATTTATGTACGGTGAATGCATAATTTTTGGGGCCTGTAAATTAAACTAACTGGCCAACAGTAAAATTGTTATACGGTGACCGCCTAATGTACCTCCAGCCACATTATCAATTGTTCTTTTCTGTACGGTGAATGAATAATTTTTGGGGCCTGTAGTCCACTGGCCTGCAGTAAAATTGATATCCAATGACCGTCTAATATACCTCCACCCACAACATAATAACTTGTTCTTTTCTATCCTGTGAATGCCTAATGTTTGGGGCCTGGAGTCCACTGGCCTGCAGTAAAATTGATATCCAATGACCGTCTAATATACCTCCAGCCAAGATAAAATCCTTCTAGTCTCCAGAAGGGCACATTTCTGAGAATTTCCCTTTAAGACGCATAAAAATGGCCCCTGATTAAAATACATATTTTTGGGAGGAATGTTTGCCATTGATCCCCCTCTGGTAATTCACTGTCCATGTTGTGGGACGATTTGTGCACTTCTTGTAAGTATTTGGTGACTGCAAATATGACCTGAAGGTTTTTCAGGTTCCCCTGCTATTAAAGCGAATGGGGCCCGCCGCACTTGCGGTTTACGAACATTTGATCGCATTCGCACGATTTTATTTTTTTATAGCAAGTCACTATTGTGTAACAGTTGCACTGCAGTGTAAACCGAACCAAATGCAGTTCTACTATAATATAAGTAGACAGACAAAAAAATACCATTGAGGGATGGCTGGGAAATGTGATATTTGTGTAGATTACACAACCTTTGTCCTAGTGTATAAGTGAAGAACTCACTCTACAAGATCGGTGACCTGTTACCTGGATCACTGTGCCTCGCACTTTGTCCTGGTTTCTTATCTGTAGTGACTGCACATTATGTTATTAAGACCTTCACAGATCAGTGGAGAAGGTTACCATTGCTCTGTGGACTGTGTAATACTCATTCCTTTCTCCAGTGCCATTTTCTGCGCCGCTGGTCCCGTCCTCCTGATGCTGATGTATCTGGCAGCAGTCACTTGCCAGTATACAGCCCCTGACCGCTGCTGCCAATCACTTTCCTCAGTTATCTACCACTGAGGACAGTGATTGGCTGCAGTTGTCACACGTCACCTCTGTAGTTTGTAAACAAGCAGCGCCAGGATAACCGAACCACAACACAGAGAATGGTGCTGATGAAAGAGGCGAGTAGAACATGATTATTTTAGGCAATTGGGATGGCCATCTCAGACAAGTCATTTATTGGGGTTGTGCCATGTGGATAGGGATAAGTGACTGATCAATAGGGGTCCGACTGCTGGGAACCCCCCCCCCCCCCCCATCCCAAGAATAATACAGGTTTTCATCTTTGTCCATCCTGGGTTTTGCTATTCAGTCTTATGATTTAAAGGGCATCTGTCAGCAGTTTTGTCCCTATGACACTGGCTGACCTGTTACATGTGCACTTGGCAGCTGAAGGCATCTGTGTTGGTCCCATGTTCATATGTGTCCGCATTGCTGAGAAAAATTATGTTTTAATATATGCAAATGAGTATCTAGGAGCAACGGGGGCGTTACCGTTACACCTAGAGGCTCTGCTCTCTCTGCAACTGCCGCGTCTGACAGGTGTGATGACATTTTCACTGCCTGGCCCTGTCAATCAAAGTGGAGAGGACGCGGCAGTTGCAGAGAACGCTGAGCCTCTAGGTGTAACAGTAACGCCCCCGTTGCTCCTAGAGGCTAATTTGCATATAATAAAATATCATTTTTCTCAGCAATGCGGACACATATGAGCATGGGACCAACACAAATGTCTTCAGCTGCCAAGCGCACATGTAACAGGTCAGCCGGTGTCATAGGTACAAAACTGCTGACAGATGCCCTTTAAAACCAGCGCCACACCCGTTCACGTGTTACGGTATTGCGGCTCATCTCCATTCACTTCAATGGTTAAGACACAATATCAGACACAACCCGCGGGCAGTTTTGGGCTGCCCACCCTTTTAACTCTTCCCCTCTGTGTCCCTATCATAATAGTCTTAAACATAATCCATGAAGATTAATTCATTCTGTTAGGCTCAGCTATGAACATAATCTGCCAAAACCCATCCCAGAAATTAGACGACACCAAGATTTGAGAAATCTTCCTGGGACTCGCTGCAGACATGGGCTGCGGGCCGTCCGCCGACACTGGTAAGACATTAATACACTTCTGGGTTCTGGTATAGCGGCTGCACCAGATGCTAAATATGAATTATTATATGACTGCCTGTGTGTTATCTGGTGAGAATTAACGCATTCATTGTTTTTCCTGAATATTATAATATAATAGAATGACAAGTGTCTGGGATCTTTGTTTCTTTCAGTTGCAAGAGAATTCATAGACGGGTAAGATTATATGACATTATATTTATGCTCTTTACCAGCATTAGCTCAGTATATATAGAGATTTTCAGTATACTAGGCCTCTTTCACACAACCGTTTTCTTTTTCCGTTTACGGGCCGTTTTTTGCGTTCCGTATACAGTCCGTATGCAGAAACATTCATTTCAATAGTTCCGCAAAAAAAACGGAATGCACTCCGTATGCATTCTGTTTCCATATTTCCGTTCCGTTGAAAGATAAAACATAGAAAAAACGGAACACATATGGAAATGTATCCATATGTCTTCCGTATCCGTTCCGTTTATGCGGAACCATCTATTGAAAATGTTATGCCCAGTCCAATTTTTTTATATGTAATTACTGTATACTGTATATGCCATACGGAAAAACGGAACGGAAAAATGGAAACACAACAGAAACAAAAAACGGAACAACGGATCCGTGAAAGAGGCCTTATGGACACTTTTAAACAGCTTTTTGTTTACTGGACTCTTTATCTTCAAGTCAATTTCAATTAAGTTGGTCTTCATTGCCGTGTTTCCATTAAAGGGGTTTTCCATGATTTTTATAGTATTCTCTGGATAGGTCATCAGTATCGGATTGGTGGGGGTCCGACACCCGGGACCCCTGCCGATCAGCTGTATGAGAAGTCACCAACGATCTCAGTAGCGCCATGGCCTTTTCTCAGCTCACCAAGCAGAGCGCCCACCATTTGATAGTGGCCGTGCTTGGTATCACAGCTCACCCCGATTCACTTCAATGGGGCTGAGCTGCCCCTAGGCCACGTGACCAACAAACGTGACATCGCACGGCCTATACTGAGCTGCTAAAATGCGGTGGTGCTACTGCAAGTGCCGGTGCGATCTCAAAAAGCTGAGCTGTCAGACCCCCACCAATCAGATACTGATGACCTATCCTGACGGAGTATAGATCAGTATAAAAGACTCAGAAAGCCCCTTTAATGAAGACTGACTAAACAGTGGAATCCTAATTAGTGCAGCTCATATGGCCACACGGTACTCTGCCACAGCGCGGCCGCTTCACAACTGTGACACGGCTACACTGCGTGGTCGTACCCTAAGGCCTCATGCACCTGGCTACATTAGGCTACTTTCACATATGCGTTTTGGCATTCCAGCAGAGGATCCCAAAACCGGGCCAAAAATTTTCAGTTCTGTCCGCATGCATTCTGAATGGAAAGATATCCGTTCGAGATGCATCAGGATGTTGTCCGTTCCAGCAGCGTTCCATTGTGTGACCGCTGCAAGCTGTGGTTTTGTACCCAGTCATCAAAACGGAATTGACCGGATACGTCACTAAAAACAATGTAAGGGCTCGTTCACACAAACGTATTTTGTGTTCTGTATACGGTCCGTATACGCAACTATTGATTTCAATGGGTCCGCAAAAGATGAGGACAGCAGTCTGTGTGCTGTCCGCATCCGTTGCTCCGTCCGCCCCGCAAAAATTATGAGTCCTGTCCTATTCTTGTCCGTTTTGCGGACAAGAATAGGCATTTCTATAATGGGCCTCCTGTTCCGTTCCACAAATTGCGGAAGGCACACGGGTGGCATCCGTTTTTGCGGATCCGCAACTTGCGGACCGCAAAAAACGGCGCGGTCGTGTGAACGAGCCCTAAGTAAATGGTCACGGATCCGTTTTTTTAGGATCTTAAAAAAACTGGATCCGTCACCCGCTGACTTTCAATGTACTTAAAACTAATAAAAGTATGGCAGCACAACATTTCACATACAAACAATAGAGCGGAGAAATGGGGATCATTCTAAATGAAAGTGGTATTATACCTACTGTAAATGAAAAAATAGAAGCACTTTGCGCACATTTTTGATCAAACGTGTGTCGGGCCCATCTACCAGGCGTACAGTGCAGGCTGTGACTCTGGATCAGGATAAGTAATGTAAAGAATTGACACAGTTAGGCCTCATGCACACGACTGGATTTTGCATCCGTGCCCAATCTGCAATTTTTGTAAGTCGCATGCCAGCCCATTCATTTCTATGGGTGTGCGAAGAAAAACTGACAGCACATGGGTGTCAACCGTGAGCTGTCCACATCCATATGTTCGTTCCGCAAATTATAGAACACGTCCTATTCTTGTGCGTTTTTGCGGACTGGAATAGTCATTTCTATTGACAGGAGTGAGAAAAATACGGATTGCACATGGAAGGTATCTTTATTTTGGGGGGTCTGTGGTTTGCAGATTGCGATACGGACAGGATCATGTGAATGAGGCCTTACTCAATGTTTTACGTAATGATTCCATCTGTAATCTGTAAGGTGTGCTCAGAAGTAGAGATGGCCAGTTCGCAGTCTCCGGGAGCAGGCAGTTCCGAGAACGGCCTGGTGAAGGCCCCCTGGTGGCTGTTCTCGGAACTGCCTGCTCCCGCTGACCGCATTTGATTTCAGACCGGCTCGCGCACAGGCACAGGTGAGGACTTACCTGTGCCTCGCCGGACTTGTCAGTTAAGATGGCAGCTCGCATGTGTTCGCTGACGAACACTGCGAACTGGCCATCACTGCTCAGAAGTGGTTGTTCCCTTTGAATATTGTAGTTTCAGCTTTTTCACATTGGTGTATTATTATATCGCTAGAATTAGGGCTCATGCACGCGGCCGATGTGCGGCCGTTCCCTGCATTGGGGACAGCAATTTGCAGCTGGATCTCAATACCGGAAAATAACAACGCAAGTGTGAAAGTAGCCTTAGGGGAATTGGGGCACTTTCAATTTGAGTTAAATTCATTCAGACTTAATTGAATCTGATGGCCGATGCGACTGAATCGGACCCGAAACTAATTTTGGAAAGTGTGATCATCTCGAATTAGAATGACAATATGACTATAATATTTCTTTTACTCTCTTTACATTTAGGAATGACAGTGACAGCAGGTAAGATCCGTTACTATATGCGAACTCAGTGCCGGGGGGACCTTTTTACAGATTTTCATGTTACACGCCTGTCATTGGCAGCCGCAAATAGTATGGAATAAACGTAACAGGCATTACTGACGTCTAGACCAGGCATGTTCAACCTGCGGCCCTCCAGCTGTTGTAAAACTACAACTCCCACCATGTCCTGCCGTAGGCTGATAGCTGTAGGCTGTTTGGGGAATGATGGGAGTAGTAGTTTTGCAACAGCTGGAGGGCTGCAGGTTGAGCATGCCTGGTCTAGTACCAGGGTCGGACACATATGACTGGCAGATGACACAAGGACAAGAACCGTATCTTGGGTCAGGATCATATAACAGGCCCTTGGTACTGTACTACATTACAGGATCACTGCCACTTGTGTTTTTACTGGCCGAAGTTTGTCATATTTTGTGTGATGTGGTTTCCATTGTTGTAACATTTGCTCTGTGGCCAAGAAGCAGCCTAATTGCAAGGCTTGAAGCATCCATTTGTGATGTAGGGCAGCATAATGACACATATTCAGCTGTAATAATACCAATTATAGAGGATTTCAGACTCTTTCTTCTTCTCCCACAATCTCTGGCCCAGTGGGTCCAGCTATCTGGGATTTCTATAGACACAGTGCCATCTGGTGGTGATGTGATTTACGTGCACCATTATGTATAAGGCTTTGTTCCCGTCTCTGTCATAGTGCAGGGAGAGCAGGGAGGACGTGTGTAGTGGTAATGACAATGATGACAGTAGTACTATTCATGGTGGCGATCCTCACTCTGGCACTCTCCGGGCCGCGCAGTGATGGGAGGGGCACAACCTTTCTTCCCCTAAGGGCACACCCTGGGGTTTTCTGCCTGACAGTGGTTCAGGGTGCCCTTGGTGTAAGGGCTCATGCACACAAATGTATTTTCTTTCCGTGTCCATTCTGGGTTTTTTTGCGGACCGTATGCGGAACCATTCACTTCAATGTGTCCGCAAAAAAAAAGGAAGTTACTCCGTGTGCATTCCGTTTCCGTATGTCCGTATTTCCGTTCCGCAAAAAAATAGAACATGTCCTATTATTGTCTGCATTACGGACAAGGATAGTACAGTTCTATGAAGGGCCAGCTGTTCCGTCCCGCAAAATACGGAGAACACACGGATGTCATCCGTATTTTTTGCGGATCCGTTTTTTTGCGGACTGCAAAATACATACAGTCGTGTGCATGAGCCCTAAGTGTGTTTTGGGGGTGCAAGGCAGGGATCCCGTATGATGACACAATGGAATACACCATCAATGCAGGTGTTGGTGCATGCAATGATAAGGGAGAAGATGAACTGTTTTACCAGCAACTTCGGCTGACATGCTACACGTGCTGGCAGAGTTCTTATTCTACACGTTGCACAGGCAGCTTTCCCAAGGCTGTGTATAGGAGGTGCAAACAGTATAAAGTTCCCCTCTGAGTCCCCCTCTGGATATCCTGCACAATCATCCCAAATTCAGCCAAGGGGTAAAATCTTTCTCTTTTGCTTTCCCTATATCTGTATTTCCAGAGTACCCTCAGTGGGGTGCAGTCTTCCGAAAGATGGCCAGTTTGTCCTTTCAAAATGATGGGGAACCTGTGGTTTATTGCCCCAACCAAGATGCAGGGAAGTCTATAGCCAAGGTGCATGTGTTACCTTCTCTGGCAAATACTCAGCACTCGACCTTGTATGGCCACTAAACTTTCTGTTATATCCAGCAGTTCTTTCCCTCGGGGCTGGCACATATACTGTCTATTTGTTGCCTGCTCTTAGTCCACACATAGTCCACATTTTTTTGCTTCTCACTCACACATAGCCTACACCAGCCTGAGCGCTTCCCACCAGAGGATAAAAAGGTGCGGCCAGCCCCCCCCCCCCCACAACTATCACTACAGACGAGCAGTTAACCCCTTCTTAGGAAAATACATAAAGTATAGTATAAATTAACCCCTTATGCAGTGGGCTGCTGGCTCACTGCAGTAGGAACAGAAAAACGTCATGCGAGTCTAAAATGATGGAGACCAATAGCTTCTGATGAACCCAGCTGACTGTAATGCGGTCTGTCGGGGTTCTGCCATGGTGTCCGTCATTTTCCTGGACAAATTAGTGCTTTTCATGGAATTTCCGACAAGGCCCATAAAGGGGAATCCAACACAGACGTGCACAAAGCCTAAAACGTGTAATACTTGGCAGCAGACAACATAAGTGCAGCTTGCAGCTCTGAATATGTCCTATAGCTACATATGAAATGCCATTTGTGATGTGACTTATTGTCTTTTTTACTTACCAAAAATGACACAGACCTCCGACTCAGATGACTCATGTAACCCATGAATCAGTAGTGGATGACCTGCAGGAAGAAGTGCACCGGTAAGGCCTGAGCTTGGCTGCTACTAGCTTTCTCTACTGCCATTTTTAACTTTATTTGTTTTATGCACTTATATAGCGCTGACATATTCTGCGGCGCTTTACAGAAATTACCATCAAACTGCCCCCAATGGGGCTCACAATCCTGTAACTAATTGAATATAAATACAGCAAAAGTGTCCATTAGTAAAACTGACCGCTGCCAACGTATCACGTCGGAAAGATATAGGGGATAATTCATCATGGGGGCAACATCTGAAGTCAGTTTTGCTTAAGACCTCTTTCACACTTGCGTTGTCCGGATCCGGCGTGTACTCCACTTGCCGGAGGTACACGCCGGATCCGGAAAAACGCAAGTGAACTGAAAGCATTTGAAGACGGATCCGTCTTCAAAATGCTTTCAGTGTTACTGTGGCAGCCAGGACGCTATTAAAGTCCTGGTTGCCATAGTAGGAGCGGGGAGCGGAGGAGCAGTATACTTACAGTCCGTGCGGAACTCTATGCCGGAAGAAAAGAACGCAGGTGTGAAAGAGCCCTAAGGCTGCGTTGGTATACTTGATACATTTGTCTTAGGCCTCTTGCACATGGCCGTTCGGTGCCTTGGGGACCGCAATTTGCCGTCCACAATGCACAGGCACCATCCGTGCGGCTGCCGCGACGGATACAGACCTATTCAACTTGAATGGGTCCGTGAGCGGTCCGCACCGCAAAGAAATAGAACATGTACTCTGTAGTGCCTCCGTGGGGTTCCGTGCCTCCGTTCCGCACCGCAGATCTGGATTGCGGACCCATTCAAGTCAATTGGTTCGCATCCGTGAGCACACTGTTTGCGGGCCGCAATACGGGCCACGGCCGTGTGCATGAGGCCTTATCCTTAGACCTAACACTTGTGTCTAGAAGACCTACTCCAGTTTTCCTACTCCACCCTCTTACTGGAGTGAAATTGCTACTTGACAAATAAAAAAGTCTCCGTGATGAATCTGGAGTGAAACTGGTTGACATAACTAACCACGCCCACTTCCCTACCCACATGTCAAAACTGGAATGTGTGGTGTAAAAATGCGTGAGACCAAAAAGTCACAAAAGCCAAATTTTTCGGCTTTTATCAAGCCAGAATTCTGGAGCAAAGGTATGGCCATGGACTAGAGAAGCTCCAGGAACAAAACCTTGGGCCCCAGCACACGAACGTGTGCTTCCCGTTGCCGTATTGCAGACCGCGTTTGCGGATCCGCAATACACGGGTGCCGTTCCATGGGCATTCCGCATCACGGATGTGGACCCATTCACTTGAAATGGTCTGCAAATCCGGAGATGCCGAATGGTGCAGAACAGAAGCACGGAACGGAACCCTACGGACTATCTTTTTGCGGAAGGGCCGGATTGCGGACCCATTCAAGTGAATGGGTCCGCGATCCGCTGCGGCTGCCCTACAGACGGTGTTTGTGCATTGCGGCTCGCATTTTGCAGATAATGTTGGGGGAGAGAGAGATTGGGCACGTTCAATTTCTCCCGAGAGATGCAGTGAGCCACCTCCAAAACTGTCTGGCAGCGGCTTTCTCCTCTCTCCTTATTGAACACTTGTCTGGAGAAGTCAGGAGAGATCGCTGTGCGCTGACCGAACGTTCGGTGTATGGGCACCCTTAGAATATGGCCAAATGTAGGGAGATCGGCAGCGAATCTGCATCAAATGGTGCAGATTTTGTTGTGGAAATTAACGTGGCAAAGCTGCGGGTTGCAACAGATTTTACCCTTGCAAAAGGTGAAATCTGTGGCAGACATCCACAACATAAATTGACAAGGTGCAGATTTAAAATTCGTGCCATTAATTACACATGCATATTGTCGCAAATAGCGTTTACGGTACGTGGATGAAATTTGTGAAATTTCATACACTTCACTGCTGCTGTAAATGCTAGAATTTATGGTCTTGCAGTATTTAGCAGTAATGTACATTTTTTTCTGAACTATTGGACGTCAGCTTAAGGCCTCATGCACACGGACGTTTTTTTTTGCGATCAGCAAAAACGGCTTCCGTTGTTCCGTGATCAGTGTCCGTTTTTTCTTCCGTGGGTCTTCCTTGAGTTTTGGAGGATCCACGGACATGAAAAATGAAAAAAAAATCTAAGTCAAGTTTGCCTTTGAAATGATAGGAAAAAACGGATCACGGATGCGGATGACAATCTTGTGTGCATCCGTGATTTTTCACGGACCCATTGACTTGAATGGGTCCGTGAACCGTTGGCCGTGAAAAAAATAGGACAGGTCATATTTTTTTCACGGACTGGAAACACGGATCACGGACGCGGATGCCAAACGGTGCATTTTCCGACTTTTCCACGGACCCATTAAAAGTCAATGGGTCCGCGGAAAAAAATGGAAAACGGAACAACGGCCGCGGATGCACACAACGGTCGTGTGCATGAGGCCTAACGGGAATCTGTCAGCTCTGAAACTCCCCCAAACTAAACTAAGAGACCGGTTATGTCATTTTTTTATGTAATTTTTATCTTCAAACTCACCTGCGTTCAGACGCTGTGCTCCCGCAAACAGTAAAATGCATTGAGAGGACTCCTGAGCTCACACCTATAATGGAGAGGACTAAGGCTACTTTCACACTTGCGGCAGAGTGATCCAGCAAGCAGTTCCGTCGCCGGAACTGCCTGATGGATCCGGCGATCTGCATGCAAACGGATAGCATTTGTAGACGGATCCGAATGCGGATCCGTCTTACAAATGCATTGCAAGAACGGGTCCGTCTCTCCGGATGTCATCCAGAGAAACTGATCCGTTATATATTTTTTTTCACATTTTTACCGGTCTGCACATGCGCAGACCGGAAGGACGGATCAGGCATTGCAACATTTCAATGTAAATTAATGCCGGATCCGGCATCTGATCTGGAATTTTGGGCGGAACTGCGGTATTTCCTCCACCCAAAACGCCGTTCAGTGACTGAACTGAAGACATCCTGGATTACTCTCCATTCAGAATGCATGGGGATGAAACTGATCAGTTCTTTTCCGGTATAGAGCCTCTAGGACGGAACTCTATCCTGGAAAAGAATAACGCTAGTGTGAAAGTACCCTTAAAGAGGAGTCCTCTCGATGCATTTTACTGCTGGATTGTGGGAGTATGAAGATAAAAATTGCATAATTGCACAAGTTACACTATGCACCAATTACAATTAACCATTAAAGGAGTGATACTGCGACAAGCACGCACTTCTAGCTCCCTGTTCTAGCGATCGGTGGGCTTCTCAGTGCTCAGACTCCCACCAATCAAAAGTTTTCATATGTCTTTATGACGTATCCAAGGATTTACCAAAACTCAGTGACCCTTTAAGTTAAGTACAATAACCTATGTATTCACCAAATACAATATAACTTTTTTAGGCTACTTTCACACTTGCGGCAGAGAGATCCGGCAAGCAGGTCCGTCGCCGGAACTGCCTGCCGGATCAGGCAAAATGTATGCTAACTGATGGCATTAGTAAGACTGATCAGGCTCCTGATCATTCCCTTACGTCCTAACCAGCAGCACAAGTGGGGGTATTTGCCCCTGTGAAGCTGGTCAGGACAGGCGGAATTTTAATGAAAAAAATTTCTGCCTAAGTATCCTAATTAACAATTAGCTAATTAAGCCCCTACCCCATATAACCCGGCCCCAACTGGACGGGGTTGCTTTTTTATTGTCCTGTGGACTCCAGGACAGGCTAGACTCCTTACTGGAGTCTCCCAGTATTGACCATAATGTTATAAGATGGTTATCATGTTCTTTAATTCTGCCTTTTTTTCTTTTCCTAGGTATCCTACAGGGGAGCCTGTCTCCGCCTACCTTGGGTGCCTCTGGTGAAACTCCATCTTCTGGATGTCCTGCTGCTGCAGGGATCTGATGTGTTACAGGGGGGAGATGGCGCCGGTTGGCTCCCTGCCTCCCTCCACGTGTGCCGCCGAAGCAGTCGCTTCGCTCCGCCGGCATCGCGCGTGTACCGGAAGTGCGTCACAGATAGCGTCAGGGTACACAATAGATTTTATTTCCCTTCCTCGGGACAAATTCGTCCTAACAAGGACCTTAGCACCCGACAAACACTTAATCCTGGAAGACTCGGTCCTCCAGTATATACGGAAAGGAGCATTAGAGGAGGTTCCTCCTCGCGAACGGCGGCAGGGGGTTTATTCCCCCATCTTTTTGGTGCCAAAACCGTCAGGAGACTGGCGGATGATCATCGATTTACGTTATTTAAATCGCTCCATCAAGAAGAAGCGTTTCCGGATGGAGACCATTCGCTCTGTCTTAAACATCCTGAACCCAGGAGATATGATGGTAACCATAGACCTGAAGGATGCTTACCTTCATGTTCCCATCTGCCCAGCACACAGGAAATATCTCAGAGTTGCTGTGGCCTTGCAAGGGGTAGTGAAGCACTACCAGTTTGCTGTATTGCCCTTCGGCATATCCTCAGCTCCGCACACCTTCACAAAGGTAGTGGCTCCTGTGGTCGCCCATTTAAGGCTCCTTGGGCTAGAAGTCGTACCGTACCTGGACGATTGGCTTTTAAAAGCCGCAAACGCAGACGTCCTGCAGAGTCAGCTTCAACAAGCTCTCCAGATTCTCCAGGGTCTGGGGTGGTTGATAAATTGGGACAAGTCACACTTAGTCCCGTCAACCACGAGAACGTTCTTGGGCTTTGTGATCAATTCACAACTGATGACCCTATACCTGTCCCCTCAAAGGAGGGACAAAGTAATAAAAGCCGCACAGTCTCTTATACCACCCAGACGAGTCTCCATAAGGGTTCTTATGAGGATGTTAGGCCACATGTCAGCATCTGCAGAGGCAGTTCCGTGGGCCTTATGGCACTTACGCCCTCTTCAGGAGGAGGTCTTAGCAGCTTGGACTCGCAAGCCCAAAGACCTAGACAGGTTGCACTCCCTGTCGGTAGAAGTCCGTTCCTCGCTCAAGTGGTGGAGGAACCTAAAGGATGGGAGGTCTCTGATCCAACCTCGTTGGATCACCTTGACCACGGACGCTTCTCTGCTGGGCTGGGGGGCCCATCTGGAGGACAATCCAGTACAGGGTACTTGGAATCCCCAGGAGAAAATACTCTCATCCAACTGGAGAGAGCTGAGAGCGGTCAAACTAGCCCTCCTTCATTTTGCTCCTCTCATCCGCGGTCAGGCGGTGAGAGTCCGAACAGACAACACTTCTGTGGTCGCCTACTTAAACAGACAGGGAGGGACGAAGTCCCTAACCCTCCTGAGGGAGGCGGGTTCTATTCTTTCTTGGGCAGAGATCAATCTATCCCACCTAATGGCAGTCCATATCAGAGGGGATCTCAATGTACTGGCAGATCGCCTGAGTCGGGGTCTACCAGTTCTAGGGGAGTGGTCCCTGAACGAGAACATCTTCTCTATGATTGTCCAGCGGTGGGGCACGCCGGAAATCGACCTGATGGCTACCCGATTGAACGCCAAGGTGAGCAGGTTCTGTTCCCTTTACAGGGAGGACAACCCGGTAGCGATAGACGCTCTGTCCATAACATGGAGGTTCAGGCTGGCATACATCTTCCCTCCAATTTCCATGATACCGAGGGTATTGATGAAGATCAAGCAAGACCAGACCTCGGTGGTTGCCATCATGCCATTCTGGCCAAAGAGGTCTTGGTTCACCCAGCTCATGAAGATGAGTCAGGGCAATTATTGGAGACTTCCCCTAATACAGGACCTTGTGTATCAGGACACAGGTCCCTGTCTAGATCTGAGGAGACTCAATCTGACAGCCTGGAGATTGACAGGTCCCTTCTAGAAGCTAGAGGGTTATCTGTGGAGGTCCTGAGAACAATCTCTCACTCCAGAGCGGAATCTACAAGCAAGAAGTATTCCAGAATCTACAGAATATTCCTGCAATGGTGCAATAACAGAGAGGTAGTTGCCTCAGACCCTCCTCTCTCCGCTATTCTACAATTCCTACAGGATGGTCTAGACAAGGGTCTAAGCCCATCTACTCTCAGAGCTCACGTCTCTGCCTTATCGGCATGCCTTGGCAGACCGATTTCTCAGGACCCCCTAATCAAGAGGTTCCTGAAGGGAGCCGAAAGACTTAAACCCAGAGTCCTGAGACCAATCCCACAGTGGGACTTATCGGTGGTTCTAAAAGGGTTATGTGTCCCCCCTTTTGAGCCTTTGAATGAAGTGGACTTGAGGTTCCTATCCCTAAAGATCACATTCCTACTGGCTATCACATCAGCTAAGAGAGTTGGGGAACTTCAGGCTCTGAGGGCTTCTGAGCCCTATTTAAAAATCCTTCAGGACAAGGTCCTGTTAAGGTTTTTACCAACCTTTTTACCAAAGGTTCCCACTTTTTCTAATATTAATCAGACAATATGTCTGCCCACCTTTTCACCGGCTGCAACTTCTCCCGAGGAGGAAAGGCTCCGTACATTGGACATTTCAAGAGGTCTTAGAATATATTTGGACAGAACAGGCGAATTTAGAAGATCAGAAAACCTCCTTCTGACCTATGCAGGGAAAAACAGGGGCCTGAAGGCCTCAAAACCCACTCTGAGTAGGTGGATTAAAGAGGCAATCCGTCTGGCCTTTCTGTCCCAAGATTTGACGCCTCCTTCCTTCGTCTCCGCCCATTCTACCAGGGCTGTATCCACCTCTTATGCGGAGAAGAAACTGATTCCCCTGGATCAGATTTGCGCAGCCGCCTCTTGGAGTTCTCTGAACACCTTCATTTCGCATTACCGTCTAGAGTCTAGACAGACGGAGGGAATGGCCTTTGGACAATCCGTTTTAAGTGCCGCCCTCTCCTGAGAGGGGAGTAGGGAGCCCTCCCAATTTGGGTGAGGTTCTTGCTACTTCCCCACTTGTGCTGCTGGTTAGGACGTAAGGGAAGCGTCAATTTTGACGTAAATTTGTTTTCCCTTAGTCCTAACAGCAGCACACAAATTTCCCTCCCCTTGTATGATTATTTTGTCATTTACTTGTTATAAAGCAACCCCGTCCAGTTGGGGCCGGGTTATATGGGGTAGGGGCTTAATTAGCTAATTGTTAATTAGGATACTTAGGCAGAAATTTTTTTCATTAAAATTCCGCCTGTCCTGACCAGCTTCACAGGGGCAAATACCCCCACTTGTGCTGCTGTTAGGACTAAGGGAAAACAAATTTACGTCAAAATTGACGCGTCTTAAAAATGCCTGATCAGTCGAAAAAATGCATTGAAATGCCGGATCCGTCTTGCCGGTGTCATCCGGCAAAACGGATCCGGCATTTATTTTTTTCACCTTTTTTTCAGTCTGCGCATGCGCAGAACGGAACGACGGATCCGGCACTAATACATCCCTATGGGAAAAAAATGCCGGATCCGGCATTCAGGCAAGTCTTCCGTTTTTTTCGCCGGAGATAAAACCGTAGCATGCTGCGGTTTTCTCTTTTGCCTGATCAGTCAAAACGACTGAACTGAAGACATCCTGATGCATCCTGAATGGATTACTCTCCATTCAGAATGCATGGGGATATACCTGATCAGTTCTTTTCCGGTATAGAGCCCCTGTGCCGGAAAAGAAAAACGCAAGTGTGAAAGTAGCCTTAAACTGACATTCATTAGTCCAGAAAACAATACTCAGTGCCCTTTAATGTTCACAGGTAAATCACAAGAATTAACTGTATATTCTGAAATCTGTGTGCATATATTATTTATACATTTTACTAATTACTCATTTATATACTCACCTGGTTCTTATCTTTACTTTACATGCAAACACAAGGACCAACGGTAAGAGAGATGATTACATACTATATTTACTGCTACCTTTTCTTTTGTTCTAGGCAATTAAACGGGTTGTCTGAGTTATTTTTTTGTTCTTTGTATGTTTCTAACTAGGCAAATGTAAGGCTACTGTCACACTCGCGTCTGGTGCAGAACAGATCAGTTTGTATTATCTTTAACATTTAAGATCACAGTAAGGCCTCATGCACACGACCGTTGTGTGCATCCGTGGCCGTTGTGCCGTTTTCCGTTTTTTTGTGCCACCAACGATTTAATACAATAGAGGGAGGGAGGGGGGGGCGATGGTGGGGGCACACTGTGCCACCAACGATTTATTACAATAGAGGGAGGGAGGGGGGGCGATGGTGGGCGCACACTGTGCCACCAACGATATTCAAACTGGGGAGGGGGGGGGGGGTCTGCCCCCTGCTGCCTGGCAGCCCTGATCTCTTACAGGGGAATATGATAGTACAATTAACCCCTTTAGGTGCCGCACCTGAAGGGGTTAATTGTGCTATCATATCCCCCTGTAAGAGATCGGGTGCTGCTAGGCAGCAGGGGGCAGTCTTGTACAAAGTTTGCAGTGTATTCTAACTAGAAGCGTCCCCATCACCATGGGAACGCTTCTGTGTTAGAATATACTGTCGGAAATGAGTTTTCACGAAGTGAAAACTTAGATCAGAAAAAGCTTTTATGCAGACGGATCTTCGGATCCGTCTGTATGAAAGCAACCTACGGCCACGGATCACGGACACGGATGCCAATCTTGTGTGCATCCGTGTTCTTTCACGGACCCATTGACTTGAATGGGTCCGTGAACCGTTGTCCGTCAAAAAAATAGGACAGGTCATATTTTTTTGACGGACAGGATACACGGATCACGGCCTCGGCTGCAAAACGGTGCATTTTCCGATTTTTCCACGGACCCATTGAAAGTCAATGGGTCCGCGAAAAAAAATGGAAAACGGCACAACGGCCACGGATGCACACAACGGTCGTGTGCATGAGGCCTAAGGCTAAGTTCACACGAACGTGTGTGATCCGTGGCTGTATTGCGGCCTGCAAATTGCGGACCACAATACACGGCCACAGTTCCGTGTGCATTACGCACGGAATGCGGACCCATTCACTTCAATGGGTCCGCAAATCCGGAATTGCGGAACGGCTGCACGGAACGGGACCCCTCGGAAGCACTACGGAGTACTTCCGTGGGGTTGCGTCCCGCACTTCCGTTCCGCAAAAAGATAGAACATGTCCTATCTTTTTGCGGAACGGGCGGATCGTGGATCCATTAAAGTGAATGGGTCCGCGATCCGATGCGGCTGACCTACGGCTGGCGATCGTGCATTGCGGGCCGCAGCAGGGGCACGGGTCGCACACGTTCGTGTGAACTTGGCCTAAGGGTCATTTTGGTGGTACACGTTCTGTATATATATTTTGCTTCTCAGCCTGAAAGAACGTTAACAATGAAAATAATAAAGATTTTATTAGAATCAATTGAAAAAAGGGGGGATAGAAAATTGATATAAAATCAGGCATACAGGAGATCAGAGATAAATCTCTGATCTCTGTATGATCTCTGATCTCCTGTATGCCTGATTTTATATCAATTTTCTATCCCCCCTTTTTTCAATTGATTCTAATAAAATCTTTATTATTTTCATTTTTAAAGGGGTTCTGCACTTTCATTTAACTGATGATCTATCCTCTGGATAGATCATCAGCTTCTGATGGGCGGGGTCGGACACCCGGGACCACCGCCGATCAGCTGTTTGAGATAGCATCGGCGCTCCAGCAGCGCCACGGCCTTCTCACTGTTTACCGCCGAGCCGCCCGCCCACTGACGTCACTACTGGTATCAACTAGCGTGGGCGGGACTAAGCTCTGTTCACTTGAAATACAGCACAACTTCCACATGTTATATATAAAGGCATAGAAAACATTAAATAAATATTTAAATAATTAATGATTAAATAAATACGTACATACTGTACATAAACAGATTCCTAGGGTATGGCTATAGGGGGTGGATTTTCCACAGTGGAATTTTGCCAAAAACCCATGACAATTCCCATGACAATTCCACATGCTTTATCACAGATTTGACTATAGATTTGCCATCCACAAAATAAATTGACATGCTGCAGATTTAAAATTTCCACAAGGATTTTATTTGCAGTGTGTGGATGAGAGTTTGTAAACTCTTGTCAACTTTGCTGATATTCGGTGTTGTTCTCCATTCACGCAGCGTATCTTTGACCATAACCTTAGATGAACATCCAATTTTACCTTTATTGATTGCAATTTTTTTTTACCAAAATTTGATTTGGATTTGCAACAGATACTCCAAATGCAGATGAGAACACAGACTTAGTAACCCATGCATAGAAAGGACTGCTGTTGGCTGAGAATTTATATTTAAATTTTACCCCCGTTTATTTTGTAAAGATGTGGTTCCTTATTTTTGCAACTTGTTACACTTTGTTATGTATTTTATTAAAGTGGAATAACAGGATTTAATATTCACAAACAATAGGAATAAGGCTTTTTTTTGCAGTATGTCTTTTTTTTTTTTTATTAAATCTTTTTATTTCCATTTCGTACAATAAATACTTCCGTAACACAACATTATCCCAACAATACATATGAAAAAGAAGTTATTAACGAATGGTGGTTACAATTCATCTTTCATTTCTATTCTTTTTCTTTCTTTCACCCCATCCCAACCACCTCCCGACACCCACCCTCCCATTACCCCCCGCGTGGAGAGGAAAAAAACAAAACAAAAAAAAAAACAAGCTAAAGTACCCAATTTTTCCAGACCTGGTCGAGGTTTAAAAACTTTTTAGTATAATTCTGCATCCCACGTTCTTCTTTAATTAACTTGTCTATTGTTTTCCTCCACTGTTCCACCGTCGGTGGATCTGCCTTTATCCATTTCCTAAGTATCAGGATTCTAGCCTGAAATAATACTTTATTTAAGACCAATCGTATATTTTTGTTTAACTTCAAGTGTTCAGTTGCCCCTAAAATACAAATTACTGGGTCATTTGGTACTCGGACCTTCAGTAACAAAAACACAGTTTCCATAATTTCTGTCCAGTATCTATGAAGCCTGGGACACCTCCAGAAACAGTGTATCAAATCAGCTCTCTCTTCCTGACATTTTAAACATTTATCTGTTGGTCTCACCCCCATTCTTTTTAACATCCATGGAGACCGATGCAATCTGTGTATTATAAAAAATTGTGAGATCTTATGCGAACCCCTATCCGAAATTGTCGCGTAATTTCTAAGAGCATCGCTCCATTTTTCCTCCGTGAAGGAAACCAAATCTTTCTGCCATTTCTTCGCGGCAAGCATTGTAGTTGTTTTTCTTTTTGCCTCCATCAAGATCTTATATCTCCTTGCAGTTATTCCACCTCCTTCCCCAGCTGCAACAAACTTATCTAATATCTCTGATGTTTCCCTTCGGTATCTATCCCCCTGTACCGCTATCCGCAATGCATTCCTAAGCTGGAAATATTTATACAGGTCCCTATGGGGGATCCCAAATTCCGACACCATTATATTAAAGTCCTTCAGCTTATCTCCCGCAAAAATCTGTTCTAGGTATTTCACTCCTTTTTTTTCCCAATCTATATAAATCCCTTATTGTTTCCAATTCCTTTAAATTAAGATTCTTCCATATCGGTGTATATTTCAAAAACCCTTTAATCTCCAATAGTTTCTTAATTCCCCCCCATACATATTCTAACAGGTTAAATATCCTATTACTAGTATTTTTTTTCCCAAAAAAACCTGACTCCAACACCTCTAAGTGATTGAATTTTTCTTTCCATCCCCATCTATTTATTTCTTGTCTACCCACCTGACTATCTAAACTATCCTTTATATTCCCGTATTGTGTTATTAAGTAGTAGAAAAATAGATTAGGGAGCGCTAATCCTCCTTCTTTCACTGGGAGCTGAAGGACTTCCTTCTTTATCCGAGGGATCGCACCCTTCCACATAAAATCCCCTATTAATCTATCAAATAGTTTAAAAATATTTTGTGATATTCTTACTGGGGCGTTTTGCAATACATAAAGTATCTTTGGGAGGAAGACCATTTTTATTAAATTTACCCTACCCTGCATTGACAGTGGTAATCTTTTCCATATGTGTATTTTAGTTCTTAGTTCTTTTATTAAAGGGAGAATATTTAATTTTTCATATTCTTCTATGTTCCCGGAGATTTGTATACCGAGATATTTAAAATTTTCGTGCCTTTTTAAAACATGCACCCGTGTGTCTCTCTGTAGTTGCCCCTCTCCTAATAATAACATGTGTGATTTACCCCAATTAATATTTAAACCGGAGTAGAACCCAAACTTATCTATTATCTCTACTATTTTATTAAACTGTTCCCCAGTGTTTTGCAAAAAAAGTAAAATATCATCTGCATACATCAACTATTTTTCTTCTCCACCCACATATGTAAAACTTTTAATCTCCCTGTCATTTCTTATTATATTTGCCAGGGGTTCAATTGCAATTGCGAATAGCAATGGGGAGAGAGGGCATCCCTGCCTTGTACCGCGTGATAGAGCAAACGAAGGGGATAAGCTCCCATCCACAACCACTCTAGCCCTGGGGTTACGATAAATCAGCTGAATCCACCCTATAAATCCTTCTCCTATGCCAAATCTCCTTAATACTGCCCATAGATACTCCCATTCGATGCAATCAAACGCCTTTTGGGCATCCAGTGAGAGTATCGCTTTTTCCCCTGCATCTGATCTATTAGCTTCAATATTAAGGAATAGTCTTCTTATATTGGAGTATATTGTTCTACCCGGTATAAAACCTGTTTGATCTTTATTTATTATTTCTTTAATAACCTTAGAGAGCCTGTCTGCTAGAACTTTTGCCAAAATTTTTGCATCCGTATTCAAGAGAGATATAGGCCTATATGAGCCGGGGTCTGTTTGTTCCTTCCCCTTTTTTAGAATTAATGTAATAATTGCTTCCTTCATAGAGTTCGGTAGCTCACTTGATTTTTGTGCCTCATCCAATGTTATTTTTAATTCTGGAACTAATACCTGTGCAAAGGCTTTATATATTTCAAAGGGCAATCCATCTCCACCTGGTGCTTTCTCGGATTTTACCTTGCCCAATGCTGAATTTATATCTGCCACAGTTATTTCTTTTTCCAGAAATTCTTTTTGTACCTCAGAGATCCTATTAAAAGCAATCTTAGGCTACTTTCACACTAGCGTTCGGCTGTCCGCTCGTGAGCTCCGTTTGAAGGGGCTCACGAGCGGACCCGAACGCAGCCGTCCAGCCCTGATGCAGTCTGAATGGAGCGGATCCGCTCAGACTGCATCAGTCTGGCGGCGTTCAGCCTCCGCTCGCCTCCGCACGGACAGGCGGACAGCTGAACGCTGCTTGCAGCGTTCGGGTGTCCGCCTGGCCGTGCGGAGGCGTGCGGATCCGTGCGGATCCGTCCAGACTTACAATGTAAGTCAATGGGACGGATCCGTTTGAAGATGCCACAATATGGCTCAATCTTCAGGCGGATCCGTCCCCCATTGACTTTACATTGAAAGTCTGGACGGATCCGTCCCAGGCTATTTTCACACTTAGCTGTTTTTATGCTAAAATAATGCAGACGGATCCGTACTGAACGGAGCCTCCGTCTGCATTATTATGATCGGATCCGTTCAGAACGGATCCGATCGAACGCTAGTGTGAAAGTAGCCTTAGGCCTATTGCACACGGCCGTTTTTTTTTTCCCGTTTACTGGCCGTTTTTTGCGTTCCGTATACGGTCCGTATACGGAACCATTCATTTCAATGGTTCCGCAAAAAAAAACGGAATGTACTCCGTATGCATTCCGTTTCCGTATTTCCGTTTTTTCCGTTCCGTTTTAACATAGAACATGTCCTATTATTGCCCGCAAATCACAGTCCGTGGCTCCATTCAAGTCAATGGATCCGCAAAAAAAACGGAACACATACGGAAATGCATCCGTATGTCTTCCGTTTCCGTTCCGTTTTTTCCTGAACCATCTATTGAAAATGTTATGCCCAGCCCAATTTTATCTATGTAATTACTGTATACTGTATATGCCATACGGAAAAACGGAACGGAAAAACGGAACAGAAACGGAAACACAACGGAAACAAAAAACTGAACAACGGATCCATGAAAAACGGACCGCAAAACACTGAAAAAGCCATACGGTCGTGTGCAATAGGCCTTATCTAGATAGGATTCTAACTCTTGTTTTGAGTATTGTACCCTGGACTTATATAACTCTTGGAAGTAATCCCCAAACACTTTTTTTATATCTTCAGGTACCGTGAGTAATTTTCCCATTTTATCTTTAATCACTCCAATCCATGATTTCCCTTTTTGGTTTCTAACTATATTTGCTAATATTTTTCCGACTTTTTCACCTTCCGAGGCCAACTCAATCCCCTGAAGGAGCAATTCTTTCCTACTTTTTTCTAGTTGATATAACCTCAACTTTTCTTGTTCTTCCTCCCAAACTCTCTTATTAAATGCAGTAGGGTGTCTCATACATACCATTCCAGCCTCTTGTAATTTTTTTTCCAATGCCCTCCCATTCTCTCTAATATTTTTTTTCCAATAATTTACTTCTGCTCAGAAGAGGATTTTGAAGCGGAGACAAAAGTTGTGCCTGCAGGACTTTTGTCTCCGCTTCAAAATCATCTTCTGAGCGGAAACATAACGGACCCCATTATAGTCTATGGGGTCCTAAGGGATCTGTTTGGCTCAGTTATGCGCCTTCTCCGTCCTTTCCGTTCTCCTGGTCCTAAACGGATCCGGAAAAACGCAAGTGTACTGAAAGCATTTGAAGACGGATCCGTCTTCAAAATGCTTTCAGTGTTACTATGGCAGCCAGGACGCTATTAAAGTCCTGGTTGCCATAGTAGGAGCGGGGAGCGGGGGAGCGGTATACTTACAGTCCGTGCGGCTCCCGGGGCGCTCCAGAGTGACGTCAGAGCGCCCCATGCGCATGGATGACGTGCCATGCGATCACGTCATCCATGCGCGTGGGGCGCCCTGACATCACTCTGGAGCGCCCCGGGAGCCGCACGGACTGTAAGTATACTGCTCCCCCGCTCCCCACTACACTTTACCATGGCAAACAGGACTTTAGCGTCCCGGCAGCCATGGTAACCATTCAGAAAAAGCTAAACGTCGGATCCGGCAATGCACCGAAACGACGTTTAGCTTAAGGCCGGATCCGGATTAATGCCTTTCAATGGGCTATTATTCCGGATCCGTCGATGCGGCAAGTCTTCAGGATTTTTGGCCGGAGCAAAAAGTGCAGCATGCTGCGGTATTTTCTCCGGCCAAAAAACGTTCCGGTCCGGAACTGAAGACATCCTGATGCATCCTGAACGGATTTCACTCCATTCAGAATGCATTAGGATAAAACTGATCAGGATTCTTCCGGCATAGAGCCCCGACGACGGAACTCTAGAAAAGAACGCAGGTGTGAAAGAGCCCTACAATAGTTATTATCTAAATTAAAAACCAAAATCAGCCGTTTCTACATTTCTTTATTTATTTTGCAGATAAAAATGAAACATAGAAGAGTAAATATCTGGAAGAAGAAGCTGAAGGGATTGGAGCTGAACTTGCTCATGTACCACTGAGATCTAAAACTACATTTTTATTTCTGATTAATAACGAATAATAATTATAATAATAAAAAATTGTAATTGAACTTGTTAGAAATCGTCTGATACGTCAGTTGTCTTTGTATAAACCATGTTATGAATTGTACTGTATCAGGCAGGAGTCACAGTCAGCTGTAGAAATCCAGACGCCAGTGAGTATTCCTGTACAAAGGAGAGCTAATTATATTTACAGATAGATTTTTACTGTTATGCCACTGACAGATGGGAACTTTTTAAATGCAGCAGTCACCTCCACTGACGAGCCTCTTAAATGCAGAAGTTATCTCCACTGACAAGCTTCTTAAATGCAGCGGTCACCTCCACTGACAAGTTTCTTAAATGCAGCGGTCACCTCCACTGATGAGCTTCTTAAATGCAGCGGTCACCTCCACTGATGAGCTTCTTAAATGCAGCGGTCACCTCCACTGATGAGCTTCTTAAATGCAGCGGTCACCTCCACTGATGAGCTTCTTAAATGCAGCGGTCACCTCCACTGATGAGCTTCTTAAAAGCAGCAGTCATCTCCACTGACGAGTTTCTTAAATGCAACGATCACATCCAGTGACTAGCTTTTTAAATGCAGCGGTCACCTCCACTGATGAGTAGGCGATTGTCAGGAAGGAATGCCTGATTTGTACAATTAGGATGGGAAATCTGTTGGTCATAACAACTATCTAAGAGACATCTATCAAAAGTTATGGCGCAGTCTAAAATTGTCATAGAGCTTGTGCATATGATTACCCAGCCTCGTGTCACATGATTTAGGAGAGGTCTAAGTGGGCGGGGCCTTGACCACTTAAAAATATATCACGAACTGACACACAGGGTCAGAATCCAGAGGTACGCCTATCTCTCAGTGATATAACCAGTATGTGATTCATATTTTTAGCCCCATTTTTATGTCTGTACTGTTTATTTGCCTGGAAAATGCACACAGAACAAACAAACACCATAAGCTTCGTTTAAAATGTTTATTAAAAAACAATAAAAAAACAAAACAATGATCAAGACAATGAGGTGAACAGTGATGTCAAAGTACAAAGATAATAAAAACAGTGATGGGATAAAATAAAGGCAAAAGGGAGATTCCAGAGCGCTCCTGGGGTCCACATATATACTGCATATAGTGGACCGCTCTCTTCTTCAGGCAGATGTCACTGAGATTCAATAGAACAGGATTCTAAACACCAGGTGAATAATTAGAATATAACAGGATCACTGGTTTCATTTACTTAGAACAGTTTAAAAAACTTGATCTGAGGACTGCGAACAAGAGGAGGCATAACCATGGCTAATGTTACAACCACGCGGCCGGTGTTTACCCCTACCATAAACCTACCAAGTGTGGAAAAAGAGACAGGGGGTTGGGTAACAACAGATGTTTTATTTTTGCAGCCTTTTAAGGGGTTGTCCGGGTTCAGAGCTGAACCTGAACATACCCAGAATTTCACCCAGGCAGCCCTGTGCTAATTTATGCTCCGATGCTCTCCCTTGCCCAGCGCTGGATGGCGCAGGGCAAGGGCTGTTTTGTTTATATCTTTACACTGCCAGGCGGAGGCTTTCACCCAGCACTGTTCCTGGTGACATCATCGGCTCTGATGTGCAGGTTTAGCACTGCCATAGCTGTTTTACAGTCCATCACAGCCGGTGACATCACCGGGTTCACTGCTGGGCGGAAGCCTCCCTCTGGCAGTCCTTATGGAGAGCCCGGAAAACTGTAAAATCAAGTCAATAGCTTTAATCAAAAATCACAGGGATAATAAACACAGTGATGTCACAGTACAGGGATAATACACACAGTGATGTCACAGTACAGGGATAATAAACACAGTGATGTCACAGTGCAGGATAATACACACAGTGATGTCACAGTACAGGGATAATAAACACAGTTATGTCACAGTACAGAGATAATAAACACAGTGATGTCACAGTACAGGGATAATACACACAGTGATGTCACAGTACAGGGATAATAAACACAGTGATGTCACAGTACAGGGATAATAAACACAGTGATGTCACAGTACAGGGATAATACACACAGTGATGTCACAGTACAGGGATAATAAACACAGTGATGTCACAGTACAGGGATAATACACACAGTGATGTCACAGTACAGGGATAATAAACACAGTTATGTCACAGTACGGGATAATAAACACAGTGATGGCACAGTACAGGGATAATATACACAGTGATGTCACAGTACAGGGATAATAAACACAGTGATGTCACAGTACAGGGATAATAAACACAGTGATGTCACAGTACAGGGATAATAAACATAGAGATGTCACAGTACAGGGATAATAAACACAGTGCTGTCACAGTACAGGGATAATACACACAGTGATGTCACAGTACAGGGATAATAAACACAGTGATGTCACAGTACAGAGATAATAAACACAGTGATGTCACAGTACAGGGATAATAAACACAGTGATGTCACAGTACAGGGATAATAAACACAGTGCTGTCACAGTACAGGGATAATAAACACAGTGATGTCACAGTACAGGGATAATGTCACAGTACAGAGATAATAAACACAATGATGTCACAGTACAGGATAATAAACATAGAGATGTCACAGTACAGGGATAATAAACACAGTGATGTCACAGAATAGGGATAATATACACAGTGATGTCACAGTACAGGGATAATAAACACAGTGATGTCACAGTACAGGGATAATAAACACAGTGATGTCACAGAATAGGGATAATATACACAGTGATGTCACAGTACAGGGATAATAAACACAGTGATGTCACAGAACAGGGATAATACACACAGTGATGTCACAGTACAGGGATAATAAACACAGTGATGTCACAGAATAGGGATAATATACACAGTGATGTCACAGTACAGGGATAATGTCACAGTACAGAGATAATAAACACAATGATGTCACAGTACAGGATAATAAACATAGAGATGTCACAGTACAGGGATAATAAACACAGTGATGCCACAGTACAGGGATAATAAACACAGTGATGTCACAGAACAGGGATAATACACACAGTGATGTCACAGTACAGGGATAATAAACACAGTGATGTCACAGAACAGGGATAATACCACGTGATGTCACTACAGGGATAATAACACAGTGATGTCACAGTACAGGGATAATAAACACAGTGATGTCACAGAATAGGGATAATATACACAGTGATGTCACAGTACAGGGATAATAAACACAGTGATGTCACAGTACAGGATAATAAACACAGTGATGTCACAGTACAGGGATAATACACAGTGATGTCACAGTACAGATAATAAACACAGTGATGTCACAGTACAGGATAATACACAGTGATGTCACAGTACAGGAATGTCACAGTACAGAGATAATAACACAGTGATGTCACAGTACAGATAATAAACACAGTGATGTCACAGTACAGGTAATAAACACAGTGATGTCACAGTACAGGGATAATAAACACAGTGATGTCACAGTACAGGGATAATAAACACAGTGATGTCACAGTACAGGGATAATAACACAGTGATGTCACAGTACAGGGATAATAAACACAGTGATGTCACAGTACAGGGATAATACACAGTGATGTCACAGTACAGGGATAATAAACACAGTGATGTCACAGTACAGGGATAATAAACACAGTGATGTCACAGTACAGGATAATAACACAGTGATGTCACAGTACAGGGATAATAAACACAGTGATGTCACAGTACAGGGATAATACACACAGTGATGTCACAGTACAGGGATAAAACAGTGATGTCAGAATAGGATAATATACACAGTGATGTCACAGTACAGGGATAATAAACACAGTGATGTCACAGTACAGGGATAATAAACACAGTGATGTCACAGTACAGGGATAATAACACAGTGATGTCACAGTACAGGGATAATAAAACACAGTGATGTCACAGTACAGGGATAATAACACAGTGATGTCACAGTACAGGGATAATAAACACAGTGATGTCACAGTACAGGGATAATAAACACAGTGATGTCACAGTACAGGGATAATAAACACAGTGATGTCACAGTACAGGGATAATAAACACAGTGATGTCACAGTACAGGGATAATAAACACAGTGATGTCACAGTACAGGGATAATAAACACAGTGATGTCACAGTACAGGGATAATAAACACAGTGATGTCACAGTACAGGGATAATAAACACAGTGATGTCACAGTACAGGGATAATAAACACAGTGATGTCACAGTACAGGGATAATAAACACAGTGATGTCACAGTACAGGGATAATAAACACAGTGATGTCACAGTACAGGATAATAAACACAGTGATGTCACAGTACAGGGATAATAAACACAGTGATGTCACAGTACAGGGATAATAAACACAGTGATGTCACAGTACAGGGATAATAAACACAGTGATGTCACAGTACAGGGATAATAAACACAGTGATGTCACAGTACAGGGATAATAAACACAGTGATGTCACAGTACAGGGATAATAAACACAGTGATGTCACAGTACAGGGATAATAAACACAGTGATGTCACAGTACAGGGATAATAAACACAGTGATGTCACAGTACAGGGATAATAAACACAGTGATGTCACAGTACAGGGATAATAAACACAGTGATGTCACAGTACAGGGATAATAACACAGTGATGTCACAGTACAGGATAATAACACAGTGATGTCACAGTACAGGGATAATAAACACAGTGATGTCACAGTACAGGGATAATAAACACAGTGATGTCACAGTACAGGGATAATAAACACAGTGATGTCACAGTACAGGGATAATAAACACAGTGATGTCACAGTACAGGGATAATAAACACAGTGATGTCACAGTACAGGATAAAAACACAGTGATGTCACAGTACAGGGATAATAAACACAGTGATGTCACAGTACAGGATAATAAACACAGTGATGTCACAGCACAGGGATAATAACACAGTGATGTCACAGTACAGGGATAATAAACACAGTGATGTCACAGCACAGGGATAATAAACACAGTGATGTCACAGTACAGGGATAATAAACACAGTGATGTCACAGCACAGGATAATAAACACAGTGATGTCACAGCACAGGGATAATAAACACAGTGATGTCACAGCACAGGGATAATAAACACAGTGATGTCACGCACATGGATAATAAACACAGTGATGTCACAGTACAGGGATAATACACACAGTGATGTCACAGTACAGGGATAATAAACACAGTGATGTCACAGTACAGGGATAATAAACACAGTGATGTCCCAGTACAGGGATAATAAACACAGTGATGTCACAGTACAGGGATAATAAACACAGTGATGTCACAGTACAGGGATAATAAACACAGTGATGTCACAGTCACAGGGATAATAAACACAGTGATGTCACAGTACAGGGATAATAAACACAGTGATGTCACAGTAAAGGGATAATAAACACAGTGATGTCACAGTAAAGGGATAATAAACACAGTGATGTCACAGCACAGGGATAATAAACACATTGATGTCACAGTACAAGGGTTATGAACAAATCTAAAAGATAATTTCCACATTTGCCAAGCTGGGGTGCCAACCTAAATTTGTATTTTTTTCTGGATCATTTATCCCAAAATCACGGACAGCCAACATTTTTATGAACAAATTGGAAAACGATATGAACTATAAAGATTATAAGTAAAAATGAGCTGCTCAAGTACCCCCAGCCTTAAAAAAAAAAAAAAAAAAATCACAGACACATCTAATTTTTTTACGGACTTTCCAGGAATTCCTGGACAGTTGACAGCCCTGTTACCATCTCTGTCCAGGGCTGCAGTATATGTGAGCGCTGAATAAATATATACAATAGAAAGAAGAGGTAAACACTGTTCACTCATAGTAAGTGGTTGACGTCACATCATGGGTATAAAGCGCACAGTGACGTCACAGATCACGGATGAATTCATATAATTATGTTTCACTTGTCAGCTTAGATATTGCTCTAAAAGTAGTGATTTTACCTCGCATCGACCTTTTTGTACTGTGGAGGAACTACAAGGCGCCACTCGGTCATACTGTCTACATGCACTTACTAAGGGTGTCCACTAGAGTGCAGTATGGTACATTTATTCTTTAGCTGCAGTACTAAAGGAACGTCAGGAAGAAGGTTACAGTTTCCGAGGGAAGGAGTACAGAGCGCAAAGATAGAGGACACACGGTAACCATTATGATGTCTTCACGATCCGCGCCATTTTTGCTGAGGCAAATAATCGCTTCTCTTTAAGTTTTGGTCTTCTGAAATATGGCTGCCAACCCTAAACTACTACCCAAAACTTCCTGTATTGTACATGTTCCTCTTCTGGGGAGTCTCGGAGGTACATGAGGTTGGAGAGATTGTGTGGGGTTGGTTTCGCAGGGAATATGCTGGTAAGTATTATAAGGGTGCACTGGCCTGTAAATAACATTGGTGGCTGGTAATGTTTAGTGGCACTGAACGTTCCAGGGAGTCTTATTCCGGGTTGTCACAGTATATATAGTCCTGCTGCTCATTACAGCTACAGCCATAGTTTGCAAGACTAAGTTGCTGCTTCCAATTAAAGGGGTTGTCTGGGGGTGTTAAATATCGATGGCCTATCTTCAGGATAGGTCATCAATCGCAGATCAGTGGGGGTCCGACACCCAGCACCCTGCTGATCAGCTGTTTGAGGAGGCCATGTGATGGACATGATGTCACTGGCCCAGGAAGAGGCCACAGTCTCCTCACACAGCTGATCGGAGGGGGTGACAGGTCTCAGACTCCCACCAATCTGATTAGGGTTGTCACAATACCAAAATTTTGATTTGATTTCGATACCTTAAAAAAGTATTGCGATACTTAATACCATTCGATACCACGTGAAAAAAATAAAACACCAAAAAAGCCGCGTGCATTCCGCATTTTATGGAACGTCCGGCCCATAATAGAACAGTCCGATCCTGTTTTTTGGGGGGAGAACGTGACTAAAAAATGGTGAATTGCGCAGTTTTGATTATTTTTTATTTTTTTCCTGTTACGGCATTCACCGCATAGGAGATATTTTTTTATATTTTAATAGTTTGGACATTTTGGACGTGGCGATATGTAATATTTTATTTATTTATTGTTTTATATATTTAATAACTATTTCCCCCTTTTAATCCCTTGTCCTATTCAGCCTGATAGAGCTCTATTAGGGTGAATAGGATCACACCCTGTCCCTGCTGCCCTGTGCATAGTACACACAGCAGCAGGGAGATTACCATGGCAGCCAGGGCTTCAGTACCGTCCTGGCTGCCATAGTACATAACTCGCATAAGTCCAGCCCTTTAGCAGCAGCACTCTGCTGTATCTAATGGAGGGGGAACTGCCTATAACATCCTCCAAAAACCCACTTGCAAAAATAGGAAAAAGTGAGAAAATTTAGAAGAGTGCTACAAAGTTACAATAAATGTATGGCCATTGTTATACAAGAAGAATTACAAATAAATAGAGCTGCTGACATGGTGAGGCAGTGCACAGTTCCCTATGGAAGCCTTTATCGGTGTCAGCTGCGCCCCCGCACCATGACGCAGTTCACATTGCAACTTTTGAGCTCTAGGTTTTCTTTTTCTACTAAAGCCTTGTTGCTAATACAAAGAAATGTAATTTCATCCAACATTATTGTAACCTGATAGTTGCTGGATATTTTGGATGATCAAATAGACATTGGAGACTATATCTAAGGGCTCATGCATACGACCGTAGCCTGTTTTGCGGTCTGCAAGTTGCGGATCTGTAAAACAGGTGCGACACGGAACGTCCGGCCCTCTACAGAACTGTCTTGTACTTGTTCGTTAAATGGACAAGAGTAGGACATGTTCTATGTTTTTGCAGCAGAACGGACATATGGATGAGGACAGCACACAGTGTTTTTACACCGTCTTTGCCACTTGGGAGTGGTGGGGGCCAGTACTTCAGCTTCGGCAAAGGTACTAATATTTATATAAAAGAGGAATAAAAAGGGACTGGAGTAGTTTTTACTTCAGGCGCATGGATTGCCAGAGGTGAGCCTAATTTATGAAGCCTCGTCATAAATTAGGTGAATCCTCCGGCAGCACAGGAGAGAAACAAAGACCAGCGTAAAAGGCAGATCTTTGTAAATGACCCCCCCCATTGTCTTCCAGTTCAGGAAACCTGTGTGACAACCACTATGGGCTGTAATAGCTGCTGTTAGTGGTTGTCACTGTGAGAGTTTTGCAGCTGACGTCCTAATATTCCTTCTTTTCCTTAAGCTGATTGTACAACCATGAAGGAGAGACCCAAGACTGGAGAACCTGCCTCCTACACCAGGGTCGTGCTGAAGAACTTCTCTGAGTATCATTACCTGAAGGTCCAGCTGTGAGTATCCGTGTCCTGCTGCAGCTGCACTGAATAAGGCGACTTTCACACTGGTGTTTGGTGCGGATCCGTCATGGATCTGCACAGACGGATCCGCTCAGATAATACAACCGTCTGCATCCGTTCAGAACGGATCCGTTTGTATTATCTTTAACATAGCCAAGACGTCTCGAACACCATTGAAAGTCAATAGAGGACGGATCCATTTTCTATTGTGTCAGTGAAAACCGATCCGTCCCCATTGACTTACATTGTTTGCCAGGACGGATCCGTTAGGCTCAGTGTTGTCAGACAGACACCAAAACGCTGCAAGCGTGTCCGCCTCCAGAGCAGAATGGTGACTGATCGGAGGCAAACTGATGCATTCTGAGCGGATCCTTTTCCATTCAGAATGCATTAGGGCAAAACTGGTCCGTTTTGGACCGCGTGTGAGAGCCCTGAACGGATCTCGCAAACGGAAAGCCAAAACGCCAGTGTGAAAGTAGCCTAAATCACAGACCGCAAGTAACGGATAAAACTGTGTTGTTGTTTTTTTTTCTGCAGAGTATTTGAAGACAAGGTTGTCAAGATTTCTGCAGCTCAGTTCAAGTCATTTATTCTCTCAGCTTTAAAGGAATTGCACGGAGAGGTAATTTATGATACCGTTACTCCCCTCACTCTCACCGTGTGATATGCAGGTCCACTCCTCGGTGGCATCAGATCTCCCTCTACGTCAGACACGCACAAGCAGCTGACACTGGTGCTGAACACATTAGATGGAGCTTGAAGTTATGAGCCATAGTGTATATATACCATGGGGGCCGGATTCAGGTTAGGCTTCATGTCAACGGTCGTGTCTGTATTGCAATCCGCAAACTACGGATCTGCAAAATACGGACATGTTCCATGTGCATTCCGCATTTTTCTCAGTCCCATTCTTGTCTGCAACACGGACAAGATCCGTATCTGCCTCCGTGTGCTTACTGTTTTCTTTGTTTTTTGCTGACCCATAGACATGAATGGATATGGGTGCAATCTGTAAAAAAAGCAGATCGGACATGGATACAATATACGGTCATGTGCATGAAGCCTTAACCTTCTAACGGTGCATTCACATGACTGTTTGTTTTTTCGATCCGAAAAACCCATTGCGACAATGCCTATTCTTGTCCACAAAATGGGCAAAGAATAGGACATGTTCTATCTTTTTTGCGGGGCTGCAGAACGGACATATGAATGCGGACAGCACAAAACGCGCTGTCTGTATTTTTTGTGGCCCCATTGAAATGAATGGGTCTGTATCCGATCTGCAAAAAATGTGGATCGGAAGCGGAGCAAAATGAAGCCTAAGGCTCCTTGCAGACAAGCCTGAGCGGATTAGGTCCAGATGCGTTCAGGAAAACTCGCACCATTTCGCAAGCAATTGCAGTCAGTTTTGTCTGTGATTGCATTCCGTTTTTATCGCGCGGGTGAAATGCGCATTGATGCGTTTTTCACGCACGTGATAAAAAACGGAATGTTTACAAACAATATCTCTTAGCAACCATCAGTGAAAAACGCATCGCATCCGCACTTGCTGGCGGATGCGATGCATTTCTCACGCAGCCCCATTCTCTTCTATGGGGCCTGCGTTGCGTGGAAAAATGCAGAATATAGAACATGCTGCACAAGTGATGCGGGAAAAACAACGCTCATGTACACAGACCCATTGAAATGAATGGGTCCGGATTCCGTGCGGGCGCAATGCGTTTTCGTCACGCATTGCACCCGCCCGGAAAACTCGCTCGTGTGAAAGGGGCCTAAGGACTGGAAAGTCAGGGGCAAATTTGCTGTGCGCTGCCCCTAGAGGTAAAGTTGTGAAGCACACCTGTAAGGAACTCCATCATATTCTAGCGCCCCCCTCAAATCTGCTAAAGACTGTGCTGATAACTGCTTGTTTCCAGGTGGGTGCTTCTATCCCATTGGACCTGTTGAAGTTTGATGGACAGACGTTGTATGCCATACTGAGAATTAAAAGCAGGTATGTTGAGGTTTGTCAGTCAGCACATACATGTATGATACGCTGTCAGTATTTCTGAATAACGCCCCATGTTCTACTGAAAAAAATGCAGCGACCACATTGTGTATGTGTACAGTATATCTCCGTCTATTTGAAGGTGGCCTTGTCTTCATAAATCAGGAATGAGCCTTGGCTCTTGGTGGCTCTCTGCCAAGGATCAGCCATCACGTTAAAGTCTTGGAATCCCCTTTAACATTGACGCTTCTCCTTCAGGAATGTTCTGCGTGTTTGTAGATAAGGCAGAATATCCAGGTGTGGACAGATGTATTACCAGCAGAATCTGATCTTTCCTTTCAGTGGCCTCGTGAAGCTGTGGACCTCTCTGACCCTGCTGGGACAATACCAGGGCCACCAGTGCAGCGTTCGCGTGTTACAGGTAAACGTGCAGAGTGGCGACTCTTTGAAACACGTACAGGACCTCGAGAAACCATGATACTGGATGGACTTGTTTTTGTGGTCTTGCTACATACCTGAGGGAACATTTTATGTAGCGCGATAGTACGGCTTTAGGCACGAGGACCTTGTACCGGCTAAATACACATTCTCTCTCTATATAATCATATTTAGGAAGCTGCTCATGTTTGTTTTTTGTTTTCTTTCCTTCTATGTCGTTTCTAGGGACTGAGAAGACATTAGTACTAGGCTTGAGCGAATCCACCTTCGGATCTTAGATTCGAAGTTGATTCGTTCAAATACTTCGATTTTAATGCTGTTTCTGTACAGTATTAAAATGTATTGGATCCGTGGAGCCAAAGTCACGTGAGACTTCGGCGAATTACTGCTGTATTTATAGCTACGTCTTTAAAAACTATTTAAAATAGCAATCCGTAGCGGCCTTTGTTGCTGGCTGGTACCTAATTATACATTGAATTATTTTCTTTGTATTACTTGCAGGACTTGTACATTGACGGCTGTGTGCCTGCAAATGGGCCGCGCGGGGCGTAATGGGAGGACTCGGTCTAAGCAGACATGCACCGCTCGGCCCGTTTGTTGCTGCACAATTGGGAAATACAAGCGAATATAAAGATAAAGGTTCCGGATTGGTATCACCGTCCTTTAAGCTCTTCACTGGTCACGGTACAGTTAGGGCTGTTTCACATGAGCGAGTCCATCGCATTAATCGCGCTCCGTGTGTAAGTGCGATCCTCCGCTCTGGACTTGCAGGAGCACACGGCATTATCATGATTCTGTAGAAATAACAAAACTTAAAAATCCTGTAGATTATTTCTGTACAAGTGACATTTTGTTTTTCACAATTGAAAGCCCCTGTTAAAGATGACTACCAACACGCTGATCTCCACCTTTCTTTCAGACCTCTCCTTTCCTGTTGGCATTGGCTGGTAACAGCAGAGAACTGGTGGTAGACTAGATATTCCTAAGGATGCTCCATCACTTGGTCACCAGTGGCAGGGCACTTGGCGTCTCCTCCAACGTATCCAGGTTAAGTTGCTTCCATAAAGTAGCACGTGGGCTGTCACATCTGCAGGTTGGCGACTGCGCTGAGATCTCCAGGACCTTCACTCAGAATGACGTTAAGCTCTTCTCTGAACTGACTGGTGACACTAACCCTCTGCATCTGGATGAGGCCTTTGCTAAAAACACAAGATTTGGAAAACCCGTCATACATGGGGTACTTCTCAACGGCCTGGTGTCCGCAGTGTTGGGTACAAAGCTGCCAGGGGGTGGCTGTGTGCTGCTCTCTCAGGACATTCGCTTCCCAGCACCTCTGCATGCTGGAGAAGAGGTCGTAGCAAGAGCGCAAGTGACTGCATTAAAGAGATCGTTGGCCTTCATCAGTGTATCATGTATAACCGCTGAAAGCGGCCGGACCGTCATGGAAGGGATAGTTAAAGTGCTGATTCCTGGCGAGTGACCTTATGACATTTTTTAAAGGGGTTGTGCAGGCTACAGATATTAAAGGGCATCTGTCAACTGACCTGTTACATGTGCGCTCGGCAGCTGAAGGCATCTGTGTTGGTCCCATGTTCATATGTGTCCGCATGGCTGAGATATATGAAGTTTTAATATATGCAAATGAGCCTCTAGGAGCAACGGGGGCGTTACCATTACTCCTAGAGGCTCTGCTCTCTCTGCAACTGCCACACCCAATCTACTTTGATAGACAGGGCCAGGCATTGCAAATGTGATCATGTCTAGCCAATTAAAGTGCAGAGGACGCGGCAGTTGCAGAGAACGCTGAACCTCTAGGTGTAATGGTAACGCCCCTGTTGCCCCTAGAGGCTCATTTGCATATATTAAAACATCATTTTTCTCAGCAATGCGGACACATATGAACATGGGACCAACACAGATGCCTTCAGCTGCCGAGCGCACATGTAACAGGTCAGCCAGTGTCATAGGCACAAATCTTCTGACAGATGCCCTTTAATGACCATTCGTCATCAGTATCAGATTGTGGGGATTAGGCGCCTGGCACCCCCACCAATCGGCTGTTTTGGGCAGCCACGGCGCTGGAAGTTGTACAGTGGACATAGCTGGAGGCAGATGGCTCCTTACACTGCCTAGTGGCCATGCCGGGGTACTGCAGCTCAGCTCTAGCTGCAGGACGCCTGTGCTGAAATCTACAATGTATAGAGCCCTCTGCTTCCGCCCCGTACACTGAAGCTTCCAGTGCCCGAACCAGGTGATCATCTGTTGGATTCCCACCAATCTAATATTGACCTATTCTGAGGATTGGTCATTAATATCTGGAGTGCGGATAACCACTATGTTTATTTTAGGATTTTGTCTTTTCTTGATGTCTTTGTATACAGGTCATTGTCGGAGAGTCATACATTACAGAGACCCGCTCTCTTGTACTATTGCTGGATACGTACAGTCAGTCGTGATTGACAATTATAATAGTTTTCTGTTCATTTATGTAAAAACAGGAATCAGGCCGATAAAACCATCAAAGAGAAGACAACCTGTTGAGTGTATTGTACTTAAGGGGGTTGTCCAAGTTATATTTATTGATGACCTATCCTTAGGATAGGTCATCAATATCAGATCATCTGGGGTCCGACACCCGGCACCCCCGCCGATCAGCTGTTTGAAGAGAAGGCGCGCGCCGTGCCATCGCTGCCACCTCTTCACTGTTTACATCTGCATCTGCAGCAGTGAGCAGGTGTAATTACACCCAACCCGTCCCATTCATTTCAATAGGACGGATCGTTCCCATACACTTGTATAGGAGCAATCAGTACCATTGAAATGAATGGGACGGTTTGGGTGTAATTACACCTGCTCAGCGCTGCAGACGCGACGGCTAGAAGGTAAACAGTGAAGAGCTGGCACGGCGCGCGCCTTCTCTTCAAACAGCTGATCGCCGGGGGTGCCGGGTGTCGGACCCCAGCCGATCTGATTCTGATGACCCATCCTGATGATAGGTCATCAATAAATATAACTTGGACAACCCCTTTAATATGGTATCGTTGGCTTAGTAGCTGTTTACTGGTTATCGAGAGAACTAGACCAGTCATCGGGGTCCATCCCTCTAACGTAAACCACACAGATGGAGCAGAGCTGAGTGTGATATTTTTCAAAATTTCTGGTAATCTGTTCTGCAGGTAAAGGTCCGACATTACCTTCCCTCAGTGTTATCACAATGCAACACAGAGGGTTAACTGAACAATTCAGCTCTGCTGCATCTGTACAGTGTATTTAATATACAGATTATAATTAGGGATGAGCGAATCGACTTTGGATGCTTCATCCGAAGTAGATTCGCATAAAACTTAGTTGTAATACATTACGGAGCGGGCGCTTCATACAGTATTAGAATGTATTGGCTCCGATGAGCCGAAGTTATTACTTCACCGAAGTCTCGCCAGACTTTGTGTAATAAATTTGTGAATTAATTCTTACTGTAAAAAACCTTGATACCGAACTCTGGTACCACTTGGAACTAAACCCGAGTTCGGTATCAATTTTTTTTCCTGTAAATGGCAGAAAATGTAGGCTGGGGGGATTCTAATATTAAAGGGGTTTTCCGCATATTGATAGTCCATCTGCTATTAGGTAGACTGCATGCAGACCGCAAACTACACCCGGTTGTGTGAATGCCTCTGAGATCTGCACCTACAACATGAATGGAGCTGGGAGAGCGGTGACTGGAGGACCCCAGGTCTTCCGGGGTCCGGCCACTGCCAAGTGCTCTCCCCATACAAGTGCGCTTGCGTGGCCACCACTCCAAGCACTGGCTCGGCTATTTCCGTTGGCCCCATAGACATGAATGGGGGGCGGCTGCGCATGCGCAGTGCGCCCTCCACCACCTTTCCCCACTCTTGGTGTAAGTGCGGGTCCCAGAGAACCTATCAGAACATATCCTAGCTATATGCCCCCATTGTCTGTGATGGGAAAACCCCTTTAAATAGGACCTTCACCGGTTCTGACACTACCATATATAAATACCTGTCGGGGTAGGGCATACTGATGAGATGTGATATCGCTTATTTTTTTCCCGATGTGCTGCTCTGTTCCCCCTGTATGCTAATCCATACCATTGTTACAGGGAGGAGGAGTCATCCGTGTTTCTCAGGGGGCGTCACCTTCTCCCTGTGACGTGCTCCGCTGCGATTGGCCAGCTCACAGCCAGGGAGAAGGAGACGCCCTCGAGAAACACGGCCGTCTCCTCCTCCCTTTACCAATGGTATGGATTAGCATACAGGGTGGGAAACCAGAAAGGGGGCACAGCGGGGGGACGGAGTAGCGCATAGAAAACATAGTAAGCGCTGTAACATGACTTCAGTGTGCCCTACACAGCCAACTAGTTATATGATCATGTCAGGACCCGTGAAAGGTCCTCTTTATTGCAACATCCATTACTCACAGGATTGGTAATAAATGTTGCTTCCTTGGGCGATGCTTGACTGCTGGAGGCCCCAATGACCCTGAGAACAAGGGGGTCCCGAAGTCCTCTGCACTTCCATTTCTACATAACTCCCATAGAAGTTAATTCGACATGAAGACCTGTCTTGTGTAAGGGTGACACTTAGGGCTCTTTCACACGAGCGGATCCCGTGCGGGTAATCCGCTACGTGAAAGAGAGCCAAGCCCCGCTCCGGACACAGAGACACGGAGCATTCACATGATTGATGATGCTCTGTGCTTCTCTGTGATCTTTTTACTACAAAATCACGGTGGGCCCCATCTGCCTGGGGCTTCTGAGCAGAGTATAAATGTAGCAAGTTCCTGCACTGCCCTGAATATTGTAGCCTTAGGTAAGTCCAAGAGAGGCGGTATATTAGTATTAGGTACCCGTCTGTGGAAGCCACCTTGATGCCTGGTAGATGGGCCCTACACATGTTTGATCAAAAATGTTTGTATGTATGTGAAATGTTGCGCAGCCATTTTTTTTTTATCAACCATGTTTGCTTGATGGATATGCACCTATGAATGTGCTAGTCTAAATCTTCTTGTGTTGAGATAAAGTTGTCACCGTGATTTTGTAGTAAAAAGATCACAGAGAAGCACGGAGCATCATCAATCATGTTACTGCTCCGTGTCTCTGCTGTCTGGAGCAGGGCTTGGCTCTCTTTCACGCCGCGGATTCCACGCATGGGATCTACTCGTGTGAAAGAGACCTTAGGCCCCTTTCACACGGGCGAAATTTCCACACGGGTGCAATGCGTTCACCTCACGCATTGCACGCGCACTGAATCCGGACCCATTCACTTCAATGGGACTGTGCAGATGAGCAGTGATTTTCACGCATCACTTGTGCGTTGCGTGAAAATCGCAGCATGTTCTATATTCTGTGTTTTTCACACAACGCAGGCCCCATAGAAATGAATGGGGCTGCGTGAAAATCGCAAGCATCCACAAGCAAGTGCGGTGCAATTTTCACGCATGGTTGCTAGGAGACGATAGGGATGAGCAGCCCCGGACCCCATTAAAGTAAATTCACGGTATTATTTTCCCTTATAACATGGTTATAAAGGGAAAATAATAGCATTCTTAAAGGGATTCTGTCACCTCCCCTAAGGCAAAAAACGATTTAAAACCAGCCATGCAGCACAGCTTACCTGGATTAGGCTGTGCTCTTCTATCTTGAAATCCGTCCAGCAGTTACTTCAAAAAACGAGTTTGATCAATAAGGAAATGCGTCCTGAAGGTGCCCAGAGGGGCGTTTTTTTCTTCCTAGTGAGCCCAGTACCGCCCCTCTTACAGTGCCCACCCCGCCTTCCTTGTATTTTCTAACCGCCGCCCCCAGCCTGCCACAGCCTCCCCTCCCTCTCCTCCCCCTCCCTCATGCCGAACGAAGTCTCGCACAGGCGCAGTACCCACTGAGGGCTGCGCCTGTGCGATCATCAGGAGACTGAGGGCGGCAGCTTCATCTTCGTCACTGGGCATGCGCCGAGCCCAGTGACGTCCGATGCTCGCTCTTCCCTCAGTCAGCAGGGAAGAGCGAGCATCGGACGTCACTGGGCTCGGCGCATGCCCAGTGACGAAGATGAAGCTGCCGCCCTCAGTCTCCTGATGATCGCACAGGCGCAGCCCTCAGTGGGTACTGCGCCTGTGCGAGACTTCGTTCGGCATGAGGGAGGGGGAGGAGAGGGAGAGGAGGCTGTGGCAGGCTGGGGGCGGCGGTTAGAAAATACAAGGAAGGCGGGGTGGGCACTGAAAGAGGGGCGGTACTGGGCTCACTCAGAAGAAAAAAACGCCCCTCTGGGCACCTTCAGGACGCATTTCCTTATTGATCAAACTCGTTTTTTGAAGTAACTGCTGGACGGATTTCAAGATAGAACAGCACAGCCTAATCCAGGTAAGCTGTGCTGCATGGCTGCTTTTAAATCGTTTTTTGCCTTAGGGGAGGTGACAGAATCCCTTTAATACAGAATGCTTTCTAAAATGTGGCTTGAGGGGTTAAAAAATAGCACATTTTTTACTCACCTCATCCTCTTGATCGCGCAGCCGGCATAGTCTTCTTTCTTCTTTCAGGACCTGCAAAAGGACCTTTTTGATGACGTAATCGCGCTCAACACGTGGTTAGCGCAGGTCCTGCTAAATGAAGATAGAAGGATCACCACCACGATTACATCATCAAAGGTCCTTTTGCAGGTCCTGAAAGAAGACGATGCCGGCTGCGCGAACAAGTGGATGAGGTGAGTAATTTTCTTTTATTTTTTAACCCCTCAATCAATATTTTAGTGAGCATTCTGTATTAAGAATGCTATTATTTTCCCTTTATAACCATGGTATAAGGGAAAATAATAAAATCTACACAACACCGAACCCGAACTTCATTGAAGAAGTTGGGTTCTGGGTACCACATTCAGTTTTTTTTCACGCGTGTGCAATGTTGCTTTATTTCTTTACTTTAAAAAGAACCGTTCTATGACTCAGACCTGAATCGGTCGAAACACATCAGGAAATCATGGGACTACTACGGAAGAAATAAAGTGACATTGGATTTTTCTCGATCACTTTTTTTTCCCCACCCATGCTCCACAAAAGCCAGTATACCCCAAAAAATGGGCAGTAGATTCAGCGGGCCCTGCCAGGGGATAAATTAGGGCCCAGGTATTTGCTTTGAGCCCAGCGCTCCTGCACCAAACACTTCACGTCACGGGTAGAGAGCACACAATTCGGATCACACAGCAAGCCGTGCGTTAGATCCTTGTATGTATGGGGGTCACTTACAGCTCCCGGGAGCCCCCTCCCCGCCCACCATGTGCCAGTTATCATGCTGGTGCTGCCTTATGTCTCTTCACACGGGTTCACACTTGTTGAATGTGACTATGACGATCTACGAGGCTGATCCTGGGATGTGCCGCAGATCCCCAGGAGGATGAGGTGGCTCCAGTGGGGCTGTCCACCAAGCTCTGAGAATATGCAGCATGCTCCTTTATTCTTGCAGGGTTTTCTTTTTTCCTGCGGCACAGACAAAAATCTTTATTATTTTTTATTTTTTCCCCAGTGCATGTGAACAGGACTTGTTAGCATTTGTTCACATGGTTGTATTAGCGAGCTCGTATTGTTGGCACTGAAGACGTGCGTTTTCTTTGTGGATCTTTTTTTATTTTGCTTTTGAGGCATTTCTTGGTGTGGATTTTTATGCATTTTTTAGACCGCCCATTGGTTTCAATAGGAGTTTTCAGGTGCAAGAATTCACTTTTCCGTATGAACTACGCCGCAGGTGGCGGATTGAGACCAGCAGAAAATGCGCCAAAATCCATGCGGAAAATCCACTGCATAAACATGGCCTTATCTGATCTGTCAAGGATTTACTTGTGGTCTCCATTAAACTCCTCATCTCATCCTGAACCTGTGGACGCGTCCTATGGCTGCACCCCTGCATGCATGTTCCCTAGCTTCTTCCAGAGACCCCCAAAAAATGTTCATGTTTAAAATTCCAGTGAATGGGCAATACTCCCGATTCCTGTGGGTTGGTGAGAAGGCGCCTGTCGTCTAGACCCTGGTCCTTAGTCCTCCCTCTCATGGTGTGGAGGTGCCTGTCGCCTAGACCCTGGTCCTCAGTCATCCCTCTCATGGTGAGGAGGCGCCTGTCGCCTAGACCCTGGTCCTCAGTCATCCCTCTCATGGTGAGGAGGCACCTGTCACCTAGACCCTGGTCCTCAGTCATCCCTCTGATGGTGAGGAGGCGCCTGTCACCTAGACCCTGGTCCTCAGTCCTCCCTCATGGTGAGGAGGCGCCTGTCACTTACACCCTGGTCCTTAGTCCTCCCTCTCATGGTGAGGAGGTGCCTGTTGCCTAGACCCTGGTCCTCACTCCTCCCTCTCATGGTAAGGAGGTGCCTGTCGCCTAGACCCTGGTCCTCAGTCATCCCTCTCATGGTAAGGAGGCTCCTGTCACCTAGACCCTGGTCCTCAGTCCTCCCTCTCATGGTAAGGAGGTGCCTGTCGCCTAGACCCCGGTCCTCAGTCATCCCTCTCATGGTGAGGAGGCGCCTGTCGCCTAGACCCTGGTCCTCAGTCATCCCTCTCATGGTGAAGAGGCGCCTGTCACCTAGACCCTGGTCCTCAGTCATCCCTCTCATGGTGAGGAGGCTCCTGTCACCTAGACCCTGGTCCTCAGTCCTCCCTATCATGCTGAGGAGGCGCCTGTCACTTACACCCTGGTCCTCAGTCCTCCCTCTCATGGTGAGGAGGTGCCTGTCGTCTAGACCCTGGTACTTGGTCATCCCTCTCATGGTAAGGAGGCGCCTGTTGCTTAGACCCTGGTACTTGCTCATCCCTCTCATGGTAAGGAGGCGCCTGTCACCTAGACCCTGGTCCTCAGTCATCCCTCTCATGGTAAGGAGGCGCCTGTCACTTAGACCCTGGTCCTCAGTCCTCCCTCTCATGGTAAGGAGGCGCCTGTCACCTAGAACCTGGTCCTCAGTCATCCCTCTCATGGTGCGGAGGCGCCTGTCACCTAGACCCTGGTCCTCAGTCATCCCTCTCATGGTGAGGAGGCGCCTGTCACTTACACCCTGGTCCTTAGTCCTCCCTCTCAGGTGAGGAGGTGCCTGTCGCCTAGACCCTGGTACTCAGTCATCCCTCTCATGGTAAGGAGGCGCCTGTCACCTAGACCCTGGTACTTGGTCATCCCTCTCATGGTAAGGAGGCGCCTGTCGCTTAGACCCCGGTCCTCAGTCCTCCTTCTCATGGTGAGGAGGCACCTGTCACCTAGACCCTGGTCCTCAGTCCTTCCTCTCATGATGAGGAGGCGCCTGTCACCTAGACCCTGGTCCTCAGTCATCCCTCTCATGGTGAGGAGGCACCTGTCACCTAGACCCTGGTCCTCAGTCCTCCCTCTCATGATGAGGAGGCGCCTGTCACCTAGACCCTGGTCCTCAGTCATCCCTCTCATGGTGAGGAGGCACCTGTCACCTAGACCCTGGTCCTCAGTCATCACTCTCATGGTGAGGAGGTGCCTGTCACCTAGACCCTGGTCCTCAGTCATCCCTCTCATGGTGAGGAGGTGCCTGTCACCTAGACCCTGGTCCTCAGTCCTCCCTCTCATGGTAATGAGGTGCCTGTCACCTAGACCCTGGACCTCAGTCATCCCTCTCATGGTAATGAGGCGCCTGTCACCTAGACCCTGGTCCTCAGTCATCCCTCTCATGGTGAGGAGGCGCCTGTCACCTAGACCCTGGTCCTCAGTCCTCCCTCTCATGGTGAGGAGGCGCCTGTCACCTAGACCCTGGTCCTCAGTCATCCCTCTCATGGTGAGGATGTGCCTGTCACCTAGACCCTGGTCCTCAGTCATCCCTCTCATGGTGAGGAGGCGCCTGTCACCTAGACCCCGGTCTTCAGTCCTCCCTCTCATGGTGAGGAGGCGCCTGTCACCTAGACCCTGGTCCTCAGTCCTCCCTCTTATGGTGAGAAGGCGCCTGTCACCTAGATCCTGGTCCTCAGTCATCCCTCTCATGGTGAGGAGGCGCCTGTCACCTAGACCCTGGTCCTCAGTCATCCCTCTCATGGTGAGAAGGCGCCTGTCACCTAGACCCTGGTGCCCCGTCCTCCCTCTCATGGTGAGGAGGCGCCTGTCACCTAGACCCTGGTCCTCAGTCATCCCTCTCATGGTGAGGAGGCGCCTGTCACCTAGACCCTGGTCCTTAGTCCTCCCTCTCATGGTGAGGAGGTGCCTGTCGCCTAGACCCTGGTCCTCAGTCATCCCTCTCATGGAAGCCATTAGTCACTGACACTTCCTATGACTATTTACTTGGTGACCCGGCTGTCACAACTCTCCTTTTCCACGCCCCCTTCAGTGGAAACCACGCCCCTCTCGCATGACAACTCGGCCTTTCGCCCACCCCGTTTGTCACTGCGGCCCCGCCCACGTCCCCGTGGCCCCGCCCCTCTGCACTGCCGGGCCTGCGCTCAGTAGTGACTGCCTGCTTCTGCCGGGATGGCGTTCATGGACAAACCGCCGGCCAGCAGGCTCTTCCTGGATGACACGGTACCGCTCTCCGCTGTGATAGAGGCCAGCCAGAGCCTGCAGTCCCACACGGTGCGTACTGACCGGGGGTGCCTGTGTGTACACGGCTGTGTGTGAGGTGCTGACACATGTGACATGTATGTGCTGCAGCCCTGTGCGGTGTGGGCTTCATGTTGTGCCATCCCCTGTGTGTAGATATCACTGTATGTGCAGGACTGTATCCATAGAGAGCAGTATAAAACCCGTCTATAGATGGTAATATATGTGTGTGTATAACCTGTATCTACCTGTCTATAGAGAGCAGTATACATGTGTGTGTGTGTGTGTATATCCTGTATCTACCTGTATATAGATGGTAATATGTGTTTAAATAGACATCAATATATATATATATATATATATATATATATCTCTATCCTGCATCTACCTGTCTATAGAGAGCAGTATACATGTGTGTGTATATATATATATATAATCTTCTGTATCTACCTGTCTATAGAGAGCAGTATACATGTGTGTGTGTGTGTATATATATATATATATATATAATCTTCTGTATCTACCGGTCTATAGAGAGCAGTATACATGTGTGTGTGTGTATATATATATATAATCTTCTGTATCTACCTGTCTATAGATAGCAGTATACGTGTGTGTGTGTGTATATATCCTGTATATAGATGGTAATATGTGTTTAAATAGACATAAAAAAATATATATATATCTCCTGCATCTACCTGTTTATAGAGATCAGTATACATATGTATTGTGTGTGTGTGTGTGTATATATATATATCTATATCCTGTATCTACTGGTCTATAAATAAAAGTATGTATTTTACTTGTATATAGATAATATTTATATATGTATATAACTTGTATCTACTGGTCTATAGATGGCAGTATATATGTATGACTTGTATATACTGTAGATATCAACATATATAACTTGTATTTACCAGTCTATAAATCTTAATATACATGTATATGACTTGTATCCATCTATCTATCAATCTATCGTGTATCTTCTTGTCTATAGATGTCAATATACGTGTGTATTACTTGTATATAGACGTTACTATATATGTCAGACTACTGGATTTGATAAAGATGCAGATTTACCCATTGATCTCTTAGAGGGAAGCTGATGACATCGGTGCCCATACCCCTCCATACCCTATAGCAGGGGGCCTGTAGCAGTTATTTTGCCCCCTATGTTAGGACCCTATAGGTCGCTATATTGTTGCTGTGCCCGTCTTCATGATGAGGACCCACCGGACAGATCACCCTGACGTCTTTATCAATAGACAGTTATAGTTATAGTCATCAGGGTTGGGATTAGGGCTGCAGTAAACGATTATTTTAGAAATCGAGTATTCTAATAAGAAAAAATGAATTAATACACTGTTTTCCTTTATAAAAACTCATCAGACCCCCTGCCATCAGTCCCCAACGCCCTTCATTCTCCCCCAGTGCCATCAGCTCTCTCCCCTTGTGCCATCAGCTCAGCAGGGATAGTGCACACAGTGATGTCACAGTGCAGGGATAGTGCACACAGTGATGTCACAGTGCAGGGATAGTGCACTCGGTGATGTCACAGTGCAGGGATAGTGTGCTCGGTGATGTCACAGTGCAGGGATAGTGTGCTCGGTGATGTCACAGTGCAGGGATAGTGTGCTCGGTGATGTCACAGTGCAGGGATAGTGTGCTCGGTGATGTCACAGTGCAGGGATAGTGTGCTCGGTGATGTCACAGTGCAGGGATAGTGTGCTCGGTGATGTCACAGTGCAGGGATAGTGTGCTCGGTGATGTCACAGTGCAGGGATAGTGTGCACGGTGATGTCACAGTGCAGGGATAGTGTGCACGGTGATGTCACAGTGCAGGGATAGTGTGCACGGTGATGTCACAGTGCAGGGATAGTGTGCACGGTGATGTCACAGTGCAGGGATAGTGTGCACGGTGATGTCACAGTGCAGGGATAGTGTGCACGGTGATGTCACAGTGCAGGGATAGTGTGCACGGTGATGTCACAGTGCAGGGATAGTGTGCTCGGTGATGTCACAGTGCAGGGATAGTGTGCTCGGTGAGGTCACAGTGCAGGGATAGTGCGCTCGGTGAGGTCACAGTGCAGGGATAGTGCGTTCGGTGATGTCACAGTGCAGGGATAGTGCGCTCGGTGATGTCACAGTGCAGGGATAGTGTGCTCGGTGATGTCACAGTGCAGGGATAGTGTGCTCGGTGATGTCACAGTGCAGGGATAGTGTGCTCGGTGATGTCACAGTGCAGGGATAGTGTGCTCGGTGAGGTCACAGTGCAGGGATAGTGTGCTCGGTGAGGTCACAGTGCAGGGATAGTGTGCTCGGTGAGGTCACAGTGCAGGGATAGTGCGTTCGGTGATGTCACAGTGCAGGGATAGTGTGCACAGTGATGTCACAGTGCAGGGATATACCCACATCAGAGACTAAAAGGAAACAAAACCCAAACCACCCTGAACCAGCCACTAACGACGGGGTGCTCTAACACCCTATGCTGCCAATCATCAGCCCCTCTAAACTAGGCCAGTGAGCACTACTACCCCTATCATCCTCTGGCCATTCCGGCACAGGTGACACAGCTCTAACTAGACAGCCATGCTCCACCACTGGGTGGTAAACGTGTTATCATAGGGGTTCTCCGTGCTGGGACACACATGGCGAGCACTAATCACACAGTGCCCCTCCACACATGCAACCACTTACCAGCCTTCCGCCGACAACCAGCAGCCAGCAGTTCTGATCTGTACCGCCACTCGCGCCCCGCCTCCTCCGCCTCCTCAGCACACAGCGTCTGGTCACACAGCGCTTACGTGCAGTATGACCTGACGATGTGTCAGGATCCAGTACAGCGCGTTGCGGGCCGTCGGGTGACAACGGAGCGGTGAGTAATAGCAAGCGCTTCACTCCCGCTCCATGGTCACATGACACAAACGAATCCTCGATGCAAAAAATTTGCATCGAGGATTATTTTGTGTCGAATTACTCGATTAAATCGAGTAATCGTTTCAGCCCTAGTTGGGATTATTTTTGTCACCCTTTGGCCTCATGCACACGACCGTTGTGTTTTGCGGTCAGCAAATTGCGAATCCGAAAAACACGAATGGCATCCGTGTGTGTTCTGCAAATTGCAGAACGATTCGGACAGCCATTGATATAACGGACAAGAATAGGACAGGTTATATATATTTTTTTTTGCGGACCACTGAACGGAGCAAGAGATGCGGACAGCACACGGAGTGCTGTCCGCATCTTTTGCTGCCCCATTGAAGTGAATGGGTCCGCGTCCAAGCCGCAAATACTGCGGCTCGGATGCGTACCAAAGCAACGGTCGTGTGCATGAGGCCTTTGATCCATTTCTATTACCGAGCAATGAACTCTTACTGTATACACAGAAATAATGTGTGTTGTGTATGTACAGGAGCGGAGTGGTCATTTCTGGGGCCCCAAGCAAAGTTCTGTTATGTAGGTTGAAAACAAAAGACACGTCCTTTTAAGTACAACCCTTTTCAGACCAATTATCCTACAGTTAAAGGGGTCGTCGGCAAATGGCATTTATCATGTAGAGAAAGTAAATACAAGCCACTTACTAATGTATTGTGATTGTCCATATTGCCTCCTTTGCTGGCTTGATTTATTTTTCTACGCTGCTCATTTCCATGGTTACGACCACCCTGCAGTCCATTAGTGGTGGTCGTGCTTGCACACTATAGGAAAAAAAAAAGCCCAGGACCGCGGGAGCATGCATAGGCAGCTCTAGTCCCGGCCACCTGGTATCTGCGCTGCAGCTGTGGTCGTAAGCCCTGGAAACGAGCAGTGCATAATGTGATGAAAAAATGACTCCAGCCAGTAAAGGAGGCAATATGGACAATCACAATACATTAGTAGGTGCCTCGTATTAACTTTCTCTACATGATAAATGCCATTTTCTGAAGTGACACAACCCCTTTAATTATAACCCTCAATGCTGGGTGTCATTGCACCGCTAAGATCTGTGTTGTCACCCTGCTAAACTCCACCCCGTCTGCCCAGTCTCAGCTCAGCTGTGTGGCCTGGGCATTTCTGCCTCTGCTCTACAACGGGGGAGGGCACCCCTGGGCTCCTGTGCGGCTGTCTCTTTACCCTGGGTTCACACCTGAGCGTTGCGCAAACGCGCGTTTTACGCGCGTTTTTGTCGCGCGTTTTTATGCGCGTTTTTTGTAATAGTAAACGCGCGTTTGACGCGCGTTTGTGTCATTGACTGCAGTGTCCTATGGCCACAAACGCGCGTCAAAACGCCCCAAAGAAGCTCAAGTACTTGTTTGAGCGTCGGGCGTTTTACAGCGCGTTCGTACGCGCTGTAAAACGCCCAGGTGTGAACCATTCCCATAGGGAAGCATTGGATTTCATGTCTTGAGCGTTTTACAGCGCGTTTGAACGCGCTGTAAAACGCTCAGGTGTGAACCCAGGGTTAGGGTGTGTTCACACTGTCAGTGATTGTGAGTCAAAAGCAATTAATAATCTTTATAAAGCGCCAACATATTCCACAGTGCTTTACAATCTGATATAGTGCCAAAAAATATTACCGCTATACCTTATCTCTGTGTAAGCGCCACTCCTGGTTTTGACACCGTGAACGCACCCTTACAATTTTTTTTTCCAGCCAAACGCTTGTGGCTAACAGGCCCCCCCCCCCCCCGATCTGTGGGGCCCCAGGCCTCCGCTCAGTGTGTCTGGTAATAAAGTCCGCCCCGTGTGTATATACTGCATATATCTTTAGTATTAGGCTACTTTCACACCAGCGTTTTTGGTGGATCCGTCATGGATCAGCAAAAACGCTTCCGTCACGATAATGCAACCATCTGCATCCGTTAAAAATACATTGTGAGTCATGACGGATCCGTCTTGCTCCGCACCACATCACGGACAGCGTTAATCTGTCCGTGATGGGAACGCAACCAAACAGAGCGGAATGCATTCTGTTTCGTTCATTTCAGTTTTGTCTCCATTGACAATGAATGGGGATAACACGGAAGCGTTTAACCCCCGCTATTCAGATCCTATGATCGATCTCAATAGCGGAAAGGTAAAGCGCTGATGTTCACGGTAAAGTGCGGAAGGGCACGGACAGCCTTTAATATAACTGCCTATTCTTGTCCGCAAACTGCGGGCAAGAATAGGACATGTTGTTTTTTTTTTTCTGCGGAGCAACGGATGCGGACAGCACACGGAGTGCTGTCCGCATCTTTTGCGGCCCCATTAAAGTGAATGGGTCCGCATCCGAGCCGCCACAACTGCGTCTCGGATGCGGACCAAAACAACGGCCGTGTGCATGAGGCCTTAGACGCATCATGTCCTGTAATGTTCTTTATCAATTGTGACTGGTGAAGATCATTTCTGCTTTTTCTTGGCGCCAAACTTGTTCTCTTTGTGAAACCGGCTCCATTGTCTTCCCAGGAACAGGTATCGTCTGTGTAGGGAAATGAGATTGGTAATGACCCCGCTGCGGTGGCACGTGACGGCAGAGCTGTGTATGTTGGCACTGTGAAAGGACAGATAATAAATGACGACATATCGGGAATAATGGGAATCGGTCACCTGTGCTGGTTACAGGATGTTCTTCTCCGTTCATGGCTAAAACTCCGATTTCTGGATCACTCCATTGAAGTGATTTAAAGGGAAACCGTCACGTGATATTCATCCACCAATAGGTTACTAGCGCGCTGTTATATGACCTGTCTGATACTGAATAAGGTACGAAATGAACTTCTATTCATGCAGGAGTTGTAGGCACTTCACAGGTCACCTGGGGGGGGTGTTGTGTCCGTGAACCCTCATGCAGCCCGGGCAGTAATCGCACCCATTGTAGCGGGATCGGCGTCACCAGAATCTCTGCTGTAATCTCCATTAGGCCCCATGCGTATGACCGTGTCCGTTTTTCAGCCCGCAACTGGAGGATCCGTAAAACACCGTTACTGGCTGTGTCTGTTCTGCAATTTCCCGGACAAGAATAGGACTTGTTTACAATTTTTTGGGGGACGACGACGAGACAAGTGTGCTGTCCACAATTATTTTTTTTTAAGGCCCCATTGAAATGAATGAGTCCTAATCCAATTCGCAAAAAAATACGGTCATGTACATGGCGCCTAACGTTGTCCTCTGCCTTATAGTACATTCACAGTTGAGGCCTCTTTCACCCTTCATTGAATCTCGGACGTGCGCTGTCCATGGTCTCCACAGACCGCTCACCTATCCGTTGACTTTAATGTGTGGATCCACACATCAGTGGTTTTTCCACGGACCGTGGGTTCATGGTGATGCTCTATTTTTGTCCGTAATTACGGATCACTCAGGTACGTTATAGTCTATGGGTCCGTAAAAAAACACTGATACAGCACGGAGGCCATCTGTGTTTGGTCCATGCTGCTTACCGACCATTGGTAGGAGATGCTCTGAAAGACACTTTTCAGCCTTGCAGTGTCCGTGTAATACGCATGACACACGGAGGGGAAAAGCGGACACACGGGCGAAACACAAGTCCCTCACGGACATCTACATAGACTGGTCCGTGGGTGTGAATGAGACCTAAAGATGGGGCATGTCTGTAGGAGGCGCCAAAATTACTAGCCGCGGGTAATTTGTATAAACTTGCACACGAATATACATTACTTAGTATCAGACAGGGTATATAAAGCATGCTAGCAAAGCTATTAAAACCGCTATATAGTGTGTTTGTGGTGGTTTAGTTCCCTTTAAGGGCCTATTCACATGAAGGTATTGTGGACTTGTTGTATGTCCGTATTACTCCGCAGCACTGACCGAACTCGCGGGATTATAAGGACATGTGATGCCGCGAGTTTGTGGTCAGGCTGTAATTGAGACATATAATATGTTTGGAGTTCGTTCATGTGAATAGCCCCGAACAGAACAGTCAGCAGAATTCTGTATTTAGCTTTAGGCATGAACGGAGAAGAAGACGTCACGTGACTCAAAATCCACACAGGATCACTGAAGTATTCACACGGTTACTTCATGGTTTCCAGTATGAACAGGGTGCTGGGTGCAAATGAATGAGATGGGAAAACTCTTTAAAGGGGTTGTGCAAAAAGTGGGGGGGCGGGGGGGTTTGGCCAGACCTTTAAAGGGAAGATGACTTACCTGCTTCCCGGGGCTTTCTCTCCACGCGTCTTCTCCTCCAGGCCTGCGATGCTTCGCTGCGCTCCAGAGATTTCAAAATCCGGTTTGACATCAGGCCGCAGCGGTGTCTGGATCCCCTAGTGACTATTTGTCATGGCATAAAGGGAGCTGGACACTGCTGCAGCCAGTGCCAGTGATTGGCTACAGTGATGTCCAACCGGGTGTTGTCATCGCTGGACTGCAGCAGAGCATCGCGAGCGGGGAGCCAGCGCCGGGAAGCAGGTAAGTCATCTTCCCTTTGCGGGTCCATCCAAACCCCGCTCCCCTTCTTGCACAGCCCCTTTAAGGGTGGCTGCACACAGTGTGGATTATGTAAAAATTGCAACGTATTACAGTATCGGCCAAGTGAGTGAGATTTGACAAATCCTATCTACACTTAGCTTTTTTTCTTAGGTTCGGAACTTGACCTGCCGTGTGGATTTAGAAATCGGCAGGCATGTCAAGTGTTGCATTTTTTGTGCAGATTTCTTCGTTTTCAATGCAAAAATGAGATCCACATCGACTTCGAAAATCGCACAAAAAACGCACCAAAAATGCAATAAATAGTGCAGCCACTCTTAGAATGGTTTTTGTAATTTCAGATTCTGACTGGTGATCCAACTTCTGGGACCCGCACTGACTCCAGCATTGAAGGTGGCTCTGAACTCCTTTCTTGGAGGACTTTATGAAAACTTCCATAGACATGCATTGACTTTAGCGTACATCCACACGGGACGTAATTTGGTAACAAACCCCAGAATCCTCAGGATAGGCCATCAGTATCTGATCAGTGCAGTGCACAGAAAGGCTGAATCAACGCAGCATCATCTTCATTTTCAGGGTCAGTGAGGGTCCCAGAGGTTAGGCCACCCACTGATTAAGAAGTGATGGAATATCCTAGCAGTGTCACCCCTCTAAGAGATGGGAATACCCCTTTAATATCCTCATATACCGTAGCGCTCATTTCTTCAAGTTTTTTTTTTTAATGTAGAGCAAATGCACTGATGTTTTTTTTTTTTTTCCTTATTCAGTTACAAGGCCTCCAGTGAGCCATCTATAGAGTTTGCACATTTGAGTAATGATGCAGGCATGAAAGAGTTACACTCATTGAAATGCAGTGAATAGGGCGCCAGAGACCTTCAGGGGGTCTGAGGAATCTCTGTGCAGATGAGCACTGTGGGGGTCTTCCATTGGCTTCCTGTGCATTATTTTTTTTAAGTAGAGTCTCACTTTTTCAGTACAAACTTGAATCCTTTGGTGCATAAAGTTCGCTGGCTTGTGGTGGAAACGGTCAGTAGCATCAGCCTACAAGAGCTTGAAATAACAAAGGGTTAAAGATGTGTCCTGGGATTTCAAGTGAATTGAATCTGAATCTGTCCAAACGTGAGCAGATTCATTTCTTAATGTATCTTCCTAAAGCTCGGAGCTGCTTTTTCTTGACACAAATCTCAGATGGACATAGAATGAAATGATAACGTTCCGGCTTCCTGCTGCCACCACTAGAGGGAGCTTCTTGTATATGGTTCTCACAATAGACAGTATTCAGTAAACTGCCCCTAGTGGTGGTTGCCGGCGGCCAGAATGTCATTTAAAGGGATTGTCCTAGTTTATTTTTATTTATTTATTTTTGTAAAAGGCAGGGAAGTTATTGAAATAATAATATATATAAAAATAATAAAGAATACGTATACTCTCTTCCAAAGCGTCTCCATTCCACAACCACCACTCTGATCCTCCTCACCAGGCTCTGGTTTAATCTCTGCAGCTGTAAGGGGGCGGTATACTATATGTGACCACTGCAGCCAATCACTTGCTTCAGTGGTCTTGTGCCGTATACCTCTGAGGCTGCTGCGATTACACATATTATACAGGCACGTCATGGCTGCAGTGGCGGGGAGGATAGAAGCAGCAGCGCTGGGGTGTAGGGGGTTTGGGATGATAAGTAATTACTTCTCTTATTTTAATAGCATCCCAGCCTTTTTTTATTTAAATTAATTCTGACAACCCCTTCAAAGTATTGCGGAATATTTTTATTCTACACTAGCGGGAAATGAAAATAGGACACCGGGGAAATTTTAAAGGGGTTGTCCAGTGCTGCAATATTAATAACCTACCGTCCAGATAGGTCATCAATATAAGATCGGCCGGGGTTCAACTCCTGGCACCCACCGCTGATCAGCTGCGTCCTCTTCCTAGGCCAGTGATGTCACGTTCATGGCCTAGGTGCAGCTCTGTCCCATTCAAGTTCCCGTTCAAGGGAATCGGTCTGAGCGGCAATGGTTACCAAGCACAGCCGCTATCCACTGGACAACGCTCTGGGTGGCATCTGCCCTTGCTGTGGTACAGGCGGCCACTCTGGCGTGGTAACCGTCATCAAGATGCTGGATATCCTCCTGTGGTTTGTCCTTCCAAGCTCTTTTAGCTTGGACCTGTAGATCAGCCAAGGTTGTTGCATGGGAGATCCATCGCCACATCCAGTCCCAGACATCTTTGATGGGGGAGAGATCTGGTGATGGAGCTGCTTGAACATCTAACTGAGTCAACGGTAGGACTGGTTCCACAATGTCCTCGACATACCAAAGGCTGGTAAATGCTCCTTCCACCAATACTAGACAGAAATGGCCATGGTAGCTAATTGTGCCCCACATCATGCCACCTGGTTTTGGTCCTGTGTGTCTTCACATTATACATGATGGTAGTAGGCGCTCTCCTGCCAACTGTAATGTGGTCACCACAAAAAATCTGACAATGTCCCTGGCCTTCAAAAGTTTAGCAGACTGACTAAGGGGTTGTCCACACTGAACAATTCTAATTTGTTAGAAGAGTCCTCCAACCTAAGCTGGTCAAAAGGCGTTATAATGCAAAGAGAGCTGTAAAATATATGGAAAACTTAGTAAGTGTTCATCTCCCCTGCAGCGCCTCCGCAGGGGAAATCAAGTATTACATTGAAATCAATGCGCAGAGTCCTGCGGAGAGTAGATGGTTTTGTAAACCGGATACGGCCCCTTTAAAAAAAAAACATATCCATCCTAGTTACTGATCATGTGAAGTTTCCCGTTATAATTGATTGTCCTGATATGATGCGGCAGAAAAAATTCTGTTTCTGTAATTCGGACATGTCTCAGCCTGTGACTGAAGCAGATGGGAATAGTTGGATATTGCGACACATCCTCTGTCTGGGCCATGAATGCGGTTTTCACTGACACAGTACATCTTTTCTTGGAGGTAGCACATGAGCTCCGGGGCTTTGTAACTGAATATATGCAATCGTAACACATGTTCTGAAAAGGTTGTATAACCGCCTTGTATGAGAGAGGCGCTGTATTTCTGTGCCTCGCTTACAGCCCTGTAACTGGCCTAAGTGTATCTCAGTAATATTTTTGATCAGTCCTTCATTTTTAAAGGGCAGGTTCACATCCGAAATAGCGGCTGAGCCGGTCACTGGCTGTACCTGCGGGTCAAGCCACCATACCTACCTAAAACATTGCAGGGGTTTCCCAGGAGTAAAATATGGATTGTCTAACGCCAGGGTGGGTCATAAATATCTGATCAGTGGAGGTCCGGCACTGTCCGCCCATCAGCTGTTTGATGAGGCCATGACACTCTGCTGAGCGCTGTTGCCCATCCTAGGTCAGTGACGTCACGTTGGTGCAGCTCAGTCCCATTGAAGTGAGTAGTCCTGAGCTGCAACACCAAGCACAGCCACTGTACAATGCATGGCGCTGTGCTTGGTCCGAGCGATTTGGCCCTTTCATACAGCTGAACGGAGGTGGTGGTAGGTGTCGGACCCCCCCACCAATCTAATGTTGATGGCCTGTACTGTGGCAACAGGTGGACAGCTGCCTATAGGTGGCACAACTGCATCCTTCCTTCTAAATAGAGGAGCTACCTATAGGCGGTGTTAGACACATCTTCCTTCTAGAGGAGGCCAGTTACCTATAGGTGGCACTAGAGACAGCATCCTACCTTCTAGAGGAGGCCAGTTACCTATAGGTGGCACTAGAGACAGCATCCTACCTTCTAGAGGAGGCCAGTTACCTATAGGTGGCACTAGAGACAGCATCCTACCTTCTAGAGGAGGCCAGTTACCTATAGGTGGCACTAGAGACAGCATCCTACCTTCTAGAGGAGGCCAGTTACCTATAGGTGGCACTAGAGACAGCATCCTACCTTCTAGAGGAAGGCATCTACATATAGGTGACGCTAGAGACATTATCCTTCCTTCTAGAGGAGGCCAGTTACCTATAGGTGGTGCTAGAGACATCTTGTAGAGGAGGACAGCTACTTATAGATGGTGCTAGAGACAGCATCCTACCTTCTAGAGAAGGGCAGCTACCTATAGGTGGCACTAGAGACATCCTTCCTTCTAGAGGAGGGCAGCTACCTATAGGTGGTGCTAGAGACATCTTCTTGTAGAGGACGACAGCTACTTAATGATGGTGCTAGAGACAGCATCCTACCTTCTAGAGGAGGGCATCTACCTATAGGTGGCACTAGAGACAGCATCCTTCCTTCTAGCGGAGGGCAGCTACCTATAGGTGGCACTAGAGAGACATTCTTTCTTATAGAGGAGGGCAGCTACCCAACGTAGGTGCTTGAGACAGCATCCTTCCTTCTAGAGGAGGGCATCTACCTATACGTGGTGCTTGAGACAGCATCCTTCCTTCTAGAGGAGGGCAGCTACCTATAGGTGGCACTAGAGACATCCTTTTTTCTACAGGAGGGCAGCTACCTATAGGAGGCATTAGAGAGACCTCCTTTCTTCTAGAGTAGGGCAGCTACCTTTAGGTGGCCCTAGTGACAGCATCCTTCCTTCTATTTTGCATGCTTTTCCCAGGCAGCATGGCCATACACCAGCTGGGCTTCTGCAAGGAGAAACTGTACCATCCAACAGTTTGACGCTTTTACAATACAAGTAGCGCAATATCCTGCAGTGCAGCATAACCGATATTACAGCAGTATGCTATAAAGACTAGGATGAGGTGAAGTTCCTGCAGTTGTATTTTCAAGATGTTGTAGAGGAGAAAAACTGTGGAAAGTCAATAACCTTAAGCTATTACGTGTCTGCATTGTATTGACCTCCGCTCATGTGGAGATCTGATGCTTGACCTTGATATAACTTGATTTATCTCTACGAGCTATGGAGGAAGCAGCTGTAAACTCCTGCAGACCTGCCATAATACTGATCGCAATGATTAACACATTTTGCAGCCTGTTCTATCACAGTCTGATGACAACAGCTCTTTTGTGTACTGTTCCATATTCATGTTTGTGATCCGGCTTTTGGGCTAAGCGCACAGCTCCTCTTTGTCTCGAATGTTCCAGTGTTAGAATAAGAGTTAGCTGACTGTGGATTGACGCTTTTCTGGCTTGCTGGCGGTGGAAGAGACTTGTGCAAGACAAGTGAATAAGAGTTAGAGCACACAGCAGTTGTGGGAGATGTTGACCGATGTAAACCTCTAGTGCAATGAATTGTGTATTAACAGGATTCCGTGTAAATGGAAACCAGTGAAAGTTGAGTCGAATGTTTTCAATTATGGACAAAAATGCACCTATATATGTCTGAATGTTCACCAGATAATGCCATGATAGCTTAGAAGTAAGTAAATGTCATCATCTTGCCCAGCTCTGTGCAGCACAGTTGTTTTAATGTTGCTTGGGCTTGCTGGGGGTGGGATTACCAAAGTAATGGACTATAGTTCCTATCATTGCTCTCCCTTCTTACCTACATTACCTATTTGTACAGCTGCTTGCATGCTTCTCTCTAACAAGGTCTAATGTAGTGTAGAGATTACAGAGAACACACAGGGTGCTCTTCTCCTGCAGGATTTGCTGCCCAATGAAACATCACCTCCAGAGACCAGGAGGGGAAGAGATAGCAGGCAGAGAAGAGAACGGGTCGTGTGACATATCACATCAGGAGGAAACCTGTTTTAACATATATTGGTTCTTGTTTTGACTCAGAATTACTCCCAAATGCTTGTCAAGTTGTGTTTGCCCTTAGGCTAACCATATCTGGCCTAACCGGACTCCATTGACTGTAATGCCTTATCCACACAGTCAGTGTTCAGTATTGGAACTTACACAGAAACGAGGTATAATGGAAAGATCTGCACCTGTTTTGTGTTTAGAGCCTCACCTGGTTTTGGCTCAAAATCACTGACTGTGTGACTAAGGCCCCCTGCACACGAACGTGTGCTTCCCGTTGCCGTATTGCGGACCACATTTGCGGACATTGGTGACATTGGTGAACGGAACCCTATGGAAGCACCACGGAGTGCTTCCGTGGGGTTTCGTCCTGTACTTCCGTTCCGCAAAAAGATAGAACATGTCTTATCTTTTTGCGGAACGGCTGGATCGCGGACCCATTAAAGTGAATGGGTCTGTGATCTGCTGCGGCTGCCCACGGACTGTGTTCGTGCATTGCGGCCCGCAGCATGAGCACTGGGTGCACATGTTCGTGTGCAGGGGGCCTAAGGCTAAATGGGATCCAGCGGGATTTCAGCCGGCCAAAAACTGGTACATGCACTGGTTTTTATCCATCCGAAACCCGGTGTTTATATAGGAAGCCAGATGAATCCCTGTTGAGTTTCATTATGGTCAGTTGGCTCCGAAGGTGCACAGCCCTATCCTTCTAGGCTGGACACAGTAAACTCTTATAGCTTTACAGTAGTTGTGGAACTTAAAGGGAACCGGTCATCACCTTTATGCTGCCCGTACTAACTAAGTAGAGACAGGCAAGTTGATTTCAGCGCTCTGTCATTTCTAAGTTAAAAGTAAGTGGTTGCCGAGAACCAACATCACAATCATTGCAGACTGGGCCTGGAAAAGAGTCCCGGCCGCCTGAGAAGAGTCCTGGTTAGTCATGAATTCCTGCTCTCCTGCTGATGGCTGACAGTCTTCTACCAAGTTTTCTCCCTTTCCCTCTAGGAGAGAACTGCCAATCATCAGCAGATGGGCGAGAGAGCAGGAGATTATGGATAACCAGGACTCTTCTCAGGTAGATTTGACTCTTTTCTAGGCCTGGGCTGCAATGATTATGATGCTGGTTCTCAGCAACCACTTACTTCATGTTCATGAGTGACACACCGCTGACATCAGCATGTCTGTCACTACTTTGTGGCCCTAAGTGAGGTCAGCATAAAATCTATGACATGAATGCTGCATCTTCAAATGCAAGCAGCAGTTGTTTTCCTTGGGAGGTCCTGGACTTTTTCTGGATCAAAACTTCTAGAAAAGGAACATTTGGGAGCATCTCTGGCAGAGGGTCAAATTATGTTAAATGACCCATACAGGTCTATTTTGCAAGAAAACTATAACTGATTTTCAAGGTTCTAGTTATTATGGGACATAAATGTATTGATAGGAAGGAAAGGGGATCTACTACTAGTTGACCACTGCTGGAGTAGCCAGGCAAAAAACTCCAGAGACGCCAGTAGGGAAGCAAAACAATTAGTTTGACTCCATCATAAAATTTCCAGAGCGTTGTCTACCTGCCTGCTGGGGTTTGATTAGGCCTGGAACACGTTGGTATGTATCTCTCATAAGTGCATCCCCTGAATTGACCAGGAGCCCAAACCGCCCAGTGTATTCCTCAGAGTTATCATTGTCGTGAGCGACCTCTGTCAGGTCTTTTTGTGTAGCTCTTCTAGAGAGATGTTTCTATAAACGCTTCCAGGATATGGAAATGCAACTTTACTTCTAGCAATAATTAAGCAGAAGTTGTGGTGTCCACCACAATGTTTCTTTCACCCTGGACACTGGAAGGTAACTGAAACGGATGCGACTCTTGTAATTTTCTGGTTTTCTACGTGGATCGGCTGCCCACGCCATAGCTTGTTACATCTCATTGGAGGTTCAGTATGCTGCGAGGTTCCAGGAAACCAGCACGTGTCCTGTATGAATGTATTCTAAGAATACATGGGACTACCCTTTAATGTTAGAGGGGGAAAAAGCACTGATATTGGGAACATCTGTTGAGTAAATGCTAAGCACGGCTTGTATTTATCCCAGCTGTAAACACATAGGAGAAATGACCATTCATCATCAGGAGACCTTGCTGGGTCATGAATGGAGTCACCTTAAAATACTTTGCATTCATGTTGCATTCTTTTATTTGTATTGGTCTTCTTATTGCTCTTTGTCTTTTAGTATTTCGAAGCTACAATTTTTTTTTGAATAATCAATGGTTGTAAAAAAAAATATATAAGAATATTGGACAAATCTCCTTTCTAGGTTGATCAAACATGATGCCTCATAGGGTGTAGGTACCACAAGAAAGCGCGGACTGACCGTGGTATTTCATGGGGATTTCCCACTATTAGAAGTGATGTCATTGCTAAAATATGACATCACTTCTGGACTGTGAGGTTCGAGCGCTGGGACCTCCACCGATCATCAGAATGAAGGGCAGGGGAGAAGCAAAAGGGGCTTCGGTCCCTATAGTCAGGTAAGTGGCGGGGAAGGCTAGGCTTCATCAGTGATGAAGTGATGGATATCCTAGGTTTATGACCTGACTTTTCACCTTTTAAGATGGTTATTGCACAAAAAACGATAGCTGTAAATATAGTAATGGACACTATAATTTATTGTCTATTAATGCAAAAAAAAAGCCTCTTCTCTCCGGTGTAGTTTCCACATTTTTCTCTTTTCTTTATTCACATAGCTATCTCTTTCCTTTCTGTGGGTCGGCAGCAGCTCGTGGCTTGTAATAATAAAGTGCCGACATCTCCCAGGAGTGCATTGCAGGCAACTCTTGTTAACCCCTTCCTCCCCTATATAGAAAATAGTCCCTCACACGCAGCCCAAAAAGATTCCACTAAGGCCTCCTGCACACGACTGTATGGCTTTTTCAGTGTTTTGCGGTCCGTTTTTCACGGATCCTTTGTTCAGTTTTTTTGTTTCTGTTCTGTTTTTTCCGTATGACATATACAGTAAACATTAATCACATAGAAAAAATTGGGCTGGGCATAACATTTTTAATAGATGGTTCCGCAAAAAACGGAACAGATACGGAAGACATACGGAGTATATTCCGTATGTGTTCTGTTTTTTGTGCGGACCTATTGTCTTGAATGGAGCCACGGAACGTGATTTGCGGGCAAAAATAGGACATGTTCTATCTTTCAACAGAGCGGAAAAACGGAAATGGAATCCATACAGAGTACATTATTTTTTTAATTTATTTTTGCGGAACCATTGAAATGAATGGTTCCGTATACAGAACGCAAAAAACGGCACGTAAACGAAAAAAAAAAATGGTCATGTGCGGGAGGTCTAACAGCGCTATGCTATGTAGTTCAGTTTTCTTCTTCGCCACGGTCTTGAGAGCAAGAGAGGTAAGTAAAAAATTAGGCTGCATGCACACGACCGTATGCCCCCCCCCTTGGCCGTATTGCGGCCCGCATACAGCGGGTCCGCAATACACGGGCACCGGCCTTGTGCATTCCGCATCACGGATTGCGGACCCATTCAAATGGGTCGGCAATCACAGAGATGCGAAACGGAGGCACGGATCGGAACCCCACGGAAGCATTACAGCGTGCTTCCGTGGTGTTTCTGGCCGTGCCTCCACACAGCAAAAAAGTAGCGATCCGCATGCGGCTGCCCCATGGTCTGTGCCCGTGCATTTCGGACCGTAATTTTCGGTCCGCAGCATGGGCAAGGAGCCCTAACGTTTATGTGCATGTAGCCTTATTCACACTCTGGCTGTAGAATTAATTTTAATCAATTTTTAGAAAAGACAAATACATAATTTTTCGACCTAATCTCCGCTGCCACTGTTGTGCGCTCACGAATGTGTTACTTCAGTTCATTTGTAACCGCGGTGTGAGAAACAATGGCCGCCTCACTTGTGACCTGCACATAAGAAGAGGGATTTTTTATTTTTTTGTGATCTGTGGTTGTTGTGCACAGTATTGCGAACGTGTTTAGTTCCTAAGGCTACTTTCACACTAGCGCTTTTATTTTCCGGAATAGAGTTCCGCCCTAGGGGCTCAATACCGGAAAAGAACTGATCAGGTATATCCCCATGCATTCTGAATGGAGAGCAATCCGCTCAGGATGCATCAGGATGTCTTCAGTTCAGTCTTTTTGACTGATCAGGACAGAGATAAAACCACAGCATGCTACGGTTTTATCTCCGGCCAAAAATCCGGAACACTTGCCGGAATTTTTTTCCATAGGAATGTATTAGTGCCGGATCCGGCATTCAAAATACGGGAAAAATATGTATAAAAAAAATAAATGCCGGATCCGTTTTTCCGGATGACACCAGAGAGACTGATCCGGTATTTCATTGCATTTGTAAGACGGGTCAGGATCCTGATCAGTTGGCATACGCTTTGACGGATCCGGCAGGCAGTTCTGGTGACAGAAATGCCTACCGGATTCCTCTTCCGCAAGTGTGAAAGTAGCCTAAGAAGGGTGTATGAATGGATAGAGAAGTTCAAGGAAGGTCGTACAAGGGTCAGCCATGAAGAAGGAGCCGGATGCCTGTCCACAACTGACAGCATTGAGCGTGCACATAAACTGGTTCTGTTGGACGAGTGACAGAGGAATAGGTGGCAAATCATTTGCAAATAAGTCCCAGCAGTGATGCAGTCATCCACGACGGTGCATTTGGGGCTCTCAGCTCAGCCTAAAACATTTTTTGAATATATAAATGAAAACGCGTTGACTGACGGACAAAGTGCGTTTAAAAGCAGGGAGATGGTGTTGAAAAACGATGTATTTGTCTTTTCTGAAAGTTGAAATAAATTCTATAGCCAGAGTGCGGATATTTTTATGAATTTAGAAGTTGGAATGACTGAAAGCTATTTAGGCTTCTGAAAGAGAAATGGAGAGGGGTCCTGGGGAAGCTACTAGGCGTGTCGGTCTGGTGAAGCACTATCTATGAGTCGGCAGAGGTAAAGTCCACCATCTTTGTAACGTTTTGTCTTTCGCTTATTATTCAGTTTGATATTTTACAATGTAGAAACTGTCACCATTCTGGACGGCTGTTCAACGGATCTTAAAGGGCTTCTGTCACCCCCCAAAAGTCATTTTTCGTTTTTTTGGCTACTTAAAATCCTTAGGCCTCTTTCACACGAGCGTGGCGGATTAGGTCTGTTCAGTGAAACTAGCACTATTTTGCAAGCAAGTTCAGTCAGTTTTGTCTGCGATTGCGTTCAGTTGTTCATTTTTTTTCCGCGCGGGTGCAATGCGTTTTGATGCGTTTTTTTTATGCGCGTGATAAAAAACATAAGCTTTACAAACAACATCTCCTAGCAACCATCAGTGAAAAACGCATTGCACCCGCACTTGCTTGCGGATGCAATGCGTTTTTCACGCAGCCCCATTCACTTCTATGGGGCCAGGGCTGCGTGAAAAACGCAGAATATAGAACATGCTGTGATTTTCACGCAACGCAGAACTGATGTGTGAAAAACAACGCTCATGTACACAGACCCATTGAAATGAATGGGTCAGGATTCAGTGCGGGTGCTATGCGTTCACATCACGCATTGCACCCGCACGGAAAACTCGCTCGTGTGAAAGGGGCCTTATACTGCGATTTTTTTTTTTTTTTTATATATATAGGGCTCTTAGTCTTTTTTGTTCACTAGTTTCTTTAAAAAACGGACTTTTATAATATGTAAATTACCTCTCTACCAGCAAGTAGGGAGGTTACTTGCTGGTAGCAGCCGCATCCTGCTTTAAAAAAAACGCCCCCTCCTCCTGTTGATTGATAGGGCCAGCGATCGCTCTCATCCTCTGGCTGGCCCTGTCTGCGTTATAAATCTCGCGCCTCGCGCACTGAGGAAGGAGCGGCCGAGCGAGCGTCCTCCTCTCAGCGCGCCTGCGCCGACTGAAGACAGCGCGATGCTAATGTCGGTAGTGCGCTGCGGAATATGTCAGGTAAGTGCGTAAAATATATAAATAAAAAATAAATATGGCATTTTCTAATTGGCAATGCCACGTAGCATTACTAGTTTTGTCCAGGATGCATAGAGTAAAAAGTAAATCTGAGGAATAAAAAACTAAAATGTTACATTAATGGTGGAGTTCCCCTTTAAGCAAGTTGTCATTCTGTATGGGATATGTCGATATGCTATCTCTTAATCGCACTGACATTTTGGACTCTTGAGATTGTAAAATGTCAGTCATGTGGTCGGACCTCGTGTTTTTGTAGTCATGTGTTTTCCTTAAGGTATTTTTATTACTAGGTAAAGATAAAATCTTCCTGAGCGGTCTGTGACCATGGCCCGGATTACTGTGCCGGTGTCTGATCCTGCTGCCTGTTTATTCATTGCCTAGGCTCGGCGGGTGACCATAGCTACTTTCACATCTGCGATTCCCTTTCCGCTATAGATATCCGTCAGAGGATCTGAATAGCGGGGGAGGGGGCGCTTCAGTTTTGTCCCCATTCATTGTCAATGGGGACAAAACTGAGCTGAAGGGAACGGAGCGCACCAGAATGCATTCCGTTCCTTTTCATTGTGTTCCCATGACGCACAGAAAAGCGCTGCAAGCGCGGAGCAAGACGGATCCGTCGTGACTCACAATGTAACTCAATGGTGAAGGATCCGATTTTTTTTTCTTGCACAAAAAAAAACAGATCTGTCCTCCATCGACTTACAATGATTTTAGTGCTGGATCCGTCTTGGCTATTTTAAAGATAATACAACCGGATCCGGTCATAACGGATGCAGACGGTTGTATTATCGTGACAGAAGCGTGTAACTTTTTGTCGCGCGGCAAATGTCGTCGTGTAGACCTAGCCTAAGGGTCCATTTACATGGACAGAAAAACTGCCAGTAACGAGGACCGGCTGATGTTATAGCTAGGCCCTTGGCAATTATCTCCAGGGGTTTGCAGGAATGGTCATTTGTCCAATAGTTCCTCCACTATTCAGAGATACTGTATCTCCTTATGGACAGCGCCTAGGTGGGGGTCTTATAGGCTGGGCAGTATTCCTCTGGGATAAGGATATGCGAATCAGCTCTTAGCACACTGAGCCTCTAAGGCTACTTTCACACGTGCGGCAGAGTGCCGGATCCATCAAAACGTATGCAAACTGATGGCATTTGTAAGACTGATCAGGATCCTGATCAATCTTAAAATGCATTGAAATGCCGGATCAGTCTTTCCGGTGTCATCCGGAAAAACGGATCTGGTATTTAATTTTTTTCACATTTTTTCCGGTCTGCAAGTGTTCTGGAATTTTGGCCGGAGATAAAACCGTAGCACGCTGTGGTATTATCTCCGTCCTGATCAGTCAAAATGACTGAACCGAAGACATCCTGATGCATCCTGAATAGATTGCTCTCCGTTCAGAATGCATGGGGATAAAACTGATCAGTTCTTTTCCGGTATTGAGCCCCTAAGACGGAACTCAGCGCCGGAAAAGAAAAACGCTAGTGTGAAAGTACCCTTATGCCACCAGATACAATTAACATTTTTGTCAGAATCACACTCCCTGCTAACACGAGGGGGCGTACTGTCAAGAAACAGTCATTTTTGTCTGCTTAAAGGATCGTTCTGGTGACCATTGACCTGTGTAAAAGAACCTAAAAGGGGTTTTCCTACAAAAAAATTCTAGTTTTGAAACCAGCACCTGGATCTGAACCCTTTTGTAATTGCATGTAATTAAAAACTTAGCATAGCCACTAAGTTATTCAGTGAAATCTGTCTGTATAGCGCCACCTGCTTTTTTTTTTCCCTTTTTTTTTTTTTTTTTTTTTAAATCTCTCTGTCCTGCTCACTGGGATGGCCGCACATGCTCAGTTCCATCCTTCAACTGCCACCAGCTGCAGCAGAAAGGGCATGCCCCCGACAGCATAAAATAAATCTAGCAGAACAATGGAAGCAATGAATGGAGAGATCTCTGGACCCATGTGAGGTCCTACCTTTTGCCAATATCTGATCAGCGGGGGTCCGACACCCCTCCCACCCAATCAGCTGTTCGACCCTAGCTCCAGCCTTGGTAGTAACTGCAGCGCTGCTTCCATTGAAGTGAATAGGAACAGTGCTGCAGTAACCAACTCTGTCCACTACGCAGCGCCGTAGCTACCCCAGAACAGCTGATCAACGGAGGTGTGGGGTGTCGGACCCCCACCGATTAGATATGCATAGCCTATCATTTGGATAGGCCATCAGTAGTAAAATCCTGGACAACCCCTTTAAGGGTCCATTCACACATCCGCAATTCCATTCCGCATTTTGCGGAACGGAATTGTGGACCCATACATTTCTATGGGGCCGCACAACGTGCGGCCCCGATCTGTAATTGCGCACTTCCGGGTCTGCAATTCCGATCCTGAAAAAAAATAGAACATGTCCTATTCTTCTCCGCAATAGCGGACAAGAATAGGCATATTCTCTTAGTGCCGGCAATGTGCGGTCCGCAAAATGCGGAACGCACATTGCCGCTGTCCGTGTTTTGTGGATCTGCAAAACGCACACGGATGTGTGAATGGACCCTAACAACGGGGCTCGAGTATTTTCATGGCGGCCTGGTGAGCTATTTTTGTGACTTTCTTCTCACGTCCTATGCTCTCACCCAGCGCTCATAAATCTCCCCCGTGTGTTATATCTGCCGCTCGCCCGCTCTCTGTACTTAGACGGTAAACAACATTCTTGTTATAGTCGCTGGTGTTTTTTTTTTTTTACCTTTTGGGTATTGTCACTGATGCCGCCAGCCGTTATCCGGTAGGATGTCACATTAATAGCTTTGTAAATACGTTACATTAATTATCTTGTACTAATTCTGAGTTACATCCTGTAGAGTTCTCCAGTGCTGCATTCACAAGTCTGCAGACTTCAGAGCTGAAATCTCCTAATCTGATATAGGATAAACTTTAATTTTTTAGGTCCAGCTAAATATTTTTTTTTCCATTAGCAGCCACAATTTAGTGGCATTCAAAAATTAAAATATACATTAAAGGGGGTTTTCTCACTTCAGCAAGTGGCATTTATTATGTAGAGAAAGTTAATACAAGGCCCTTACTAATGTAATGTGATTGTCCATATTGCCTCCTTTGCTGGCTGGCGTCATTTTTCCATCACGTTATACCCTGCTCGCTTCCATGATTATGACCACTGCTGCAGCGCAGATACCAGGTGACCAGGACAGGAGCTGCCGCGTGTGTCTGCCTGTTCACGCTCCTACATACCCCTTTAAGGCCTCATGCACACGGCCGTTGTTTTGGTCTGCATCCGAGCTGTAGTTTTGACGGCTCTAATTCGGACCCATTAACTTCAATGAGGCCGCAAAAGATGTGGACAGCACTCCGTGTGCTGTCCGCATCCGTTGCTCCGTTCCGTCGTCCGCAATTATAATTTTTTTTAACTTGTCCTATTCTTGTCCACGTTTTGCGGACAAGAATAGGCAGTTATATTAATGGCTGTCTGTGCCGTTCCGCAAATTGCGGAATGCACACGGACGCCATCTGTGTTTGGCGGATCCGTGATTTGGTGGTGTGCAAGAGGCCTAAGGAGAAGGTTCCTTCGACCCCTCGAGATTCTCATTATGTAATTGTGTTGAATGCAGTCATAGCAATCTCTTCCGTATAGTACTTCTGCCACCTCTATATGAATGATGTTATCGTCTCCGCCATGATTTACACTGCTTTATCTCTTCATTACTATTTTGCACGTTTAAGAAATTCTTACAAACGTTGCATTTTCTTTTCCCGACAAAGAGTCCGGTTGCTCAACCTGCATAGGAAATAACGACGAGTTGTAAGACGCGGTCACAAGTTTCCTGCGCTTTTCCTATTTTTGTGAAGTATATCAAGTGCCGTTTGTTCTGTTTTTGTAGCCTTTCGCTCTCTTCCTCTGTGACCAGATTTCTCTCCAACTACCTGACTCAGCAGAAGTAGCAGTTTATAACCCCAGCATTTCCTGCATTTTCCCTGCGCCAGGATTTCACAATCTCTGGTCCATGTAACCCCCGGGAGGACAATGACCAGATGATCCACATCAGCTTTGGCCTCTTCTCGTAACATCACAGTCCATATAATATCTGCACGTTCTTAGGGAATTTAGACCTATATAGTAGGTGGAGGCGTCGTCTGTGTAGAAATGATATTTCTTTACATTTCCTCCCACGCGCTTTAGACCTTTGCTTCCCCCGGAACTGTGGGGCGGGAGTTCCCCAGAACAGTCTATGACCTCATACTTCTACAGGAAACGCGATCAGCAAATATACAATCTCTGAAAACGTTTTACCTGTCTGTATCCTTCGTAGAACTGGGAGTAGGGGGTTCATATGTAGCACACAAAGTGTCGGGTTCCCTTTGGAAATATGATGGGTGTCACTCCTTTAGACAATACAATTGTGGCGGCTGTAGCAGTGTGTATACAGTATATTTCGGCCTATATTTGTGCCGGAAAAGTGGCGTCAGGAAGTCGCTCATGGCTGGACCAGATATAACGTTCTGGTTCATGTTATTCCCATTGATCAGCTGTAGATTGTGGAGGGATCTGGCGGAAAGTGTTCAGTTTTCCTGCAGCTCCCCCGCAGGAGAAATGAGGCATTACACAGTTCTCACTGAAATTAAAGGGCATCTGTCAGCAGTTTTGTACCTATGACACTGGCTGACCTGTTACATGTGCGCTCGGCAGCTGAAGGCATCTGTGTTGGTCCCATGTTCATATGTGCCTGCATAGCTGATGTTTTATTATACGGAAATGAGCCTCTAGGTGCAATGGGGGCGTTGCCGTTACCGTCTCTGCAACCGCTGCGCCCTCTGCACTTTGATTTAGGCCTCATGCACACGACTGTTGTGTGCATCCGTGGCCGTTGTGCCGTTCTCCGTTTTTTTTGCGGACCCATTGACTTTCAATGGGTCCGTGGAAAAATCGGAAAATGCACCGTTTGGCAGCCGCATCCGTGATCCGTTTTTCCTGGCCGTGAAAAAAATATGACCTGTCCTATTTTTTTCACGGCCAACGGTTCACGGACCCATTCAAGTCAATGGGTCCGTGAAAAAACACGGATGCACACAAGATTGTCATCCGCGTCCGTGATCCGTGTCCGTGATCCGTGTCTGTTTTTTCCTATCATTTCAATGGCAAAATGACAAACATTTTTTTTTCATTTTTCATGTCCGTGGATCCTCCAAAAATCAAGGAAGACCCACGGACGAAAAAACGGTCACTGATCACGGACCTACGGACCCCGTTTTTGCGGACCTTAAAAAAAAACGGTCGTGTGTATGAGGCCTTAAGGAGATGCCAGGGCCACGTTTAGGCCTAGTTCAGACGAATGTTTTTTTTGCGAGTGTATGGGCCGTTTTTTTGTGTTCCATTCATTTCAATAGTTCCACAAAAAAAACATAATGTACTCCGTGTGCATTCAGTTTCCGTATTTCCGTTTTTCCGTTCCGTTGAAAGATATAACATGTCCTATATTTGGCCGCAAATCATGTTCCGTGGCTCCATTCAAGTCAATGGGTCCGCAAAAAAAACAGAACATATACGGAAATGCATCCGTATGTCTTCCGTATCCGTTCCGTTTTTTCTGAACCATCTATTGAAAATGTTATGCCCAGCCCAATTTTTTCTATGTAATTGCTGTATACTGTACATGGCATACGGAAAAATGGAACAGAAAAACTGAAACACAACGGAACTCAAAAACGGAACAACGGATCCGTAAAAAACGGACCGCAAAAAACTATAAAAGCCATACGTTCGTGTGAACTAGGCCTTACACTGCTTGGCTCTGACAATCAAAGTGGAGGGCACAGCAGCTGCAGAGAGAGCAGAGCCTCTAGGTGTAACGGTAACGCCCCCGTTGCACCTAGAGGCTCATTTCCATATAATAAAACTTCATTATTTCTCAGCAATGCGGACACATATGAACATGGGACCAACACAGATGCCTTCAGCTGCCAGGCGCACATGTAACAGGTCAGCCAGTGTCATAGGGACAAATCCCTTTAAAGGGGTATGGTTTGTGATGTCGTATAGCTAGTAAATACCCTCTATATTTATGATTGGTGTGGGTCTGACCCCTGGGGCCCCCAGCAATTCTTAGAATGAAGGAACAGCATTGCCCCTTCTAACTTTTTGATGCACAGTGGCTGTTCACTTGAATGGGACTAAGCTTCACTGCACCGCGGGTGACGGGGGAGGCTTTACAGGGGAAAAACAGTCACTGTGGCCCCTGAAGGCCTCATGATCTACGTGCTGGTTTAAAAAAAAAAATAAATGGAATATTTCTCATGGGACAAGACCTTTTAAGTTTAGAATTTGAAATTCGGATTTTTGGATTGTTACATGTGCTGGTATCTTGTAGCATTGTTTCTATGGTGTTTTTTCCCTTCTGTATCATTATACACCTACAATATGCAAAGACCTCGCTGTATTCCTGCCATAGAGCGGCTCTGTAGAAGCGAACACTTTGCATTCGGTGAAGCCGTGTTACAGCCCTGAAGGTTTGTGTTGTGCTTGGGCGTCCTTGGTGATGTATTTGCATTCTTACAAGATTTACCTGCTGGAATTCAATAACTTGTTATTTCAGCTTAAGAACATCGTGTTACAAGCAGTTGAGATTGAGCTGCTTTGCTCTGGGCGACCGGGGGTGGACTGGGAACTTAAAGGGCCCCTGGGGGGAAAAAAATAAACTAAAAGTGGCCCCATATTGTAGGCAAGTTCAAATTGACAGAAGGCAACAAAAGTAGGCGGGGCTAACATATGTAGGCGGGGCCTACAATACCGTGATGCAGCACACTATACTGCCCCAGCAGAACCAAACACCACAGTGCAGCACAATATACTGCCCCAGCAGAACCAAACACCACAGTGCAGCACAATATACTGCCCCAGCAGAACCAAACACCACAGTGCAGCACAATATACTGCCCCAGCAGAACCAAACACCACAGTGCAGCACAATATACTGCCCCAGCAGAACCAAACACCACAGTGCAGCACAATATACTGCCCCAGCAGAACCAAACACCACAGTGCAGCACAATATACTGCCCCAGCAGAACCAAACACCACAGTGCAGCACAATATACTGCCCCAGCAGAACCGAACAACACGGTGCAGCACAATATTCTGCCCCAGCAGAACCAAACACCACAGTGCAGCACAATATACTGCCCCAGCAGAAACAAGCAACACGGTGCAGCACAATATACTGCCCCAGCAGAACCAAACACCACAGTGCAGCACAATATACTGCCCCAGCAGAACCAAACAACACGGTGCAGCACAATATACTGCCCCAGCAGAACCAAACACCACAGTGCAGCACAATATACTGCCCCAGCAGAACCAAACAACACAGTTCAGCACAATATACTGCCCCAGCAGAAACAAGCAACACAGTGCAGCACAATATGCTGCCCCAGCAGAAACAAGCAACACAGTGCAGCACAATATGCTGCCCCAGCAGAAACAAGCAACACAGTGCAGCACAATATGCTGCCCCAGCAGAAACAAGCAACACAGTGCAGCACAATATGCTGCCCCAGCAGAAACAAGCAACACAGTGCAGCACAATATGCTGCCCCAGCAGAAACAAGCAACACCGTGCCGCACAATATGCTGCCCCATCACCATACTGAGGACAGTGATGCAGTTGAATTACAGATGTCTAATCTCCTGAGTCTGTTAATTACATTTCATGAAGTTTGTTACATCCCATTGCGGGTCCAAGCTGATAAGGTTGGGGATGCAGCCGCCTGGCGGTGCTGTGTACAATACGTCTATAGGTCCCCATATAGCCAATCTATAGAAGTGTTACATGGATAGATTCAAAAGGGTATCCAGAAACAGCGCCACTATCTTCTAATGGTCGTGTCTGGTATTAAAGGGAGTCTGTCACCAAGATATGACGATATACCCCACTTACATGGCTCTCTAGCACACCTATCCATGATTTAAATGGTGCCTTTGTAAGTTTATTCCATACGCAAATGAGGGCTCGCAAGTGCTCAGGGGCGGCTTTCGGTGTGTAGGAGCCCAGGCTGCTCTGCCTTTTTTTACATTACTCCTCCCCAGCAGTGATGGCCAGTTCGCAGTGTTCGCCAGCAAACACATGCGGGCTGCCATCTTGACTCACCCGTCCGGCGATGCACAGGTAAGCGCGAGCCGGTCTGAAATCAAATGCGGTCACCGGGAGCAGGCAGTTCCGAGAACAGCCGCCGGGGTCCTTCATCGGGTTGTTCTTGGAACTGCCTGCTCCCGGTGACCGCATTTGATTTCAGACCGGCACGGGCACAGGTAAGAGCTTACCTGTGCATCGCCGGACTTGTGAGTCAAGGTGGCAGCCGCTGGCGAACACTGCGAACTGGCCATCACTGCTCCCCAGCATCTTTCTTAGCCCGCCCTGCAAGTCCCTTGCGTCATCCACAGGACCGGGCGATATCCCACACGTGCACAGTGCACCTCTGGTGCTGGCATGAGCACTGTGATGCCCATTGTGGGAATGGCATCGCTACATGTAGTGCACATGCACTGGCATGAAACCAGTGACTAGGGGGTGGACCAGAAGCAAACTGGAGGCCGGCGCATGCACACTACATGTAGCGATGCCGTGCCCACAATGCTCGCTCCGGCGGTGCACTGCGCACGCGCGGGATATTGTCCGGTCCTGTGGATGACGCAAGGGACTTGCAGGGCGGCCAAGGAAGATGCTGGGGAAGAGTATTGTAAAAAGAAGGCAGAGCAGCCTGGGCTCCTACACACCGAACGCCGCCCCCGGGCACTTGCGAGTGCTCATTAGCGTATGGAATAAACAGCGTTTTTCCTGCTTGTGAAAGTCAGAAGAAAATTAGAAAGGTACCATTTGAATCCTGGATAGATGTGCTAGAGAGCCATGTAAGTGGGTATAACGTCATATTTGGTGACAGACTCCCTTTAACATAGTAACATAGTACATAAGGCTGGAAAAAGACATTTGTCCATCCAGTTCGGCCTGTTATCCTGCAAGTTGATCCAGAGGAAGGCAAAAAAAACCAGTGAGGTAGAAGCCAATATTCCCCACTTAAGGGGGAAACAATTCCTTCCCGCCTCCAATCAGGCAATCAGAATAACTCCCTGGATCAACGACCCCTCTCTAGAAGCTATAGCCTGTAATATTATTACGCTCCAGAAATACATCCAGGCCCCTCTTGAATTCCTTTATTGTACTCACCATCACCACCTCCTCAGGCAGAGAGTCCATAGTCTCACTGCTCTTACCGTAAAGAATCCTCTTCTATGTTTGTGTACAAACCTTGGGGGTCATTTACTAACAGATATACGCCACTTTTTGGCCTATATCTGTTGCAAATAACCTTTGCTTCACAATCTGTGACTTTCCCCCCTCTCACACCAGGTCTAAAAAAATAAGGGGGCATGGTATGGGTGGGGAAGGGGGCAGTCTGGCTGGCTCTTTTATTTACTATTTTTGACGCCTGTTTTAGGCTTAGAAAATTGTCGAAATCTACACCAGCAAGGGATCCGCTGAAGTTATCTAGAGGCCGGTGCACCCACCTGCAGCTAAAGGGGTATCAGCCTACAGCTGGGCATTGTGGGAGTTGTAGTTTTACAACAGCTGGAGGGCCGCAGGTTGAGCATGGCTGCTCTAGATGTACTGGATGTCCCCTTGTATTGCAGCTCCCAGCGGTTGGACCTCTACCGATTAGATACTTATTTCCTATCCTGTGGATAAGATCTCTTAATGGGACCTGCACACGGGTGGCGGTAGTGAAACAGAATTTCCCGCATGGATTTCTCTGTGATTCTGCAACAAAAACCGCATGTGTTACTTGGATTTTGCTGCAGATTTGCTGCAGATCATCCCCTTTAAAAATCCACAGAAACAATTGACATGCTGCATATTTTAAAATCCGCACCGTCGGTCAGTTTCCACAATCTCGCTCACCGTGCTGGTACTGTATTACGCTGCGGTTTTTCTACACAAAAAATCTGATATCCGCATAATTTGCAGTTACTCTAAAAGGGATCTGCTCTGAATTATAGACAAAAACGGAGGGAACCAGCGGCGAGGGTGTCCTGGTAGTGCCATGAAATATAAGGTCAAGTTTCCTTCCCTCTACGCCACCATCGCTATCTAGCGAGCGTCGCCTTTCTCTTTTCTTTGCCCTGTATATGCTTGCTCCATGGTGTAATTTCGGCGTTGGCTCTGCCTCTGACAGTGTCGTTTGTGGATAATTATGGCGCATTACTCAATTCTGCTGTTTTTTCTCTGAACAGGAGTACATCATACGTGTCCAGCGAGGCATATCCATGGAGAACAGCTGGCAGGTAACCCATTAATTTATTTGCTCCCGTCTTCTACATTGCAAACACGTCCCAGAGTCACAGCTAAAAAAAAACAGGAGACCATTAATAATGCAGCCCGCTAGAACATTGTGTATCGACGTGATGGCGGAAACGTAGCTACATAAAAAAATAAGAAACGGCTGATGCAAACTGCACAGGGGGGCACGAAGGGTTAATGTGGTCGCTTGTCGTCTGATCGCTGCGGGGCTTATACGGATCAGAGTGGACGTTCCCTTTAAGCCATAGGCGTAATAATAATCACGTTATTATACAGTTATGGCTCCGACCAGTCAAAACTTTTAAAAAATTTGATGTAGTCGCTTCAATCACAGCATCTAATCAGTGACAATCGGTCCGATTATTATTATTTTTTGCACCTGAAGCGATCCACTTTCAAGCGATGAAAGGTATCAGACTATTGGCCTGTGTGTGACCAGTTCAACTGGAACAAAACATCTAGAACTGCAAGTCCCAGCATGCTCAGACCCAATCAGACATTCCCGTGTGAGAGTGACACTCGACACCGTGCAGCCTCTATGCGATGCGACCACGCCGAGACGGTACGGAAGTTCTTAGGACCTTAGTGGTCGCTGCAGTACATTACAGCTTCTAGGTAGTTTCTTGTACACGCTTGTTACATATGAACCCATGAGGCCTATAGGGATCAGTGCACAAATTCCGCAGATGCAGGGTATAGCTGTGTGGGTTATACTGCAGTAGACCGTCTCGGCGTCTTTTCCTCTGAAGCGTAAAATTAGAGGGGCCGGTTTGGTAAATGTAATAGGAGCAAGCAGGCTGGTAGATGTAGTGGCCGTGACCGGGCCGCAGCTCCTTTGATATATTTTTAATGGAGGCATGCTCTAACCTTCTAATCCCCCAGGCTACTCTGTCTTCTAGCTAAGAAACTTTAGGCCTCATGCACACGACTGTATCTGTTTTGCGGTCCGCGCGTCGTCCGCATTGACTCCAGTGGTTCCGTGCTCCATATTTTACGGACATGTTCTTTCTTTTTGCGGAACGGACATACGGATGCGGAAAGCACATGGATGGATGATCGGCGTGTTTTCCGCATCCGTATGTCCATTCTGCAAAAAGAACATGTCCTATATTTGGCCACACAAGGCAGACCACGGAGCCGTTAAAGCCAATTAGTCCACAAAAAATGAGGATCTAACACGAGGGGTATCCTTAGTTTGCGGATCCACAATTTGCAGACTGCAAAATACATAGTTGTGTGCATGAGGCCTTCCATGGCCTCTGTTTCTGTGTAGCTGAAGCTAGAGGGGTCCGCTTGTACCATAGATGGCCCGGTGCCCGGTGTTTCGCACTTTCATGTATGATTTGTGTTATGTCTTGCAGATAATTAGACGATACAGTGACTTTGACATGCTCAACAACAGCCTGCAGGTAACGTGTGCCTCATGTTGTGTTACAGGGTTTTCTTCTGCTCTTTATGGATTCTTTTTACAAGCCCTCTCCACCTCCCCTCTTGGGATCCCTCTCCACCTCCCCTCTTGGGATCCCTCTCCACCTCCCTCTTGGGATCCCTCTCCACCTCCCTTCTTGGGATCCCTCTCCACTCCCCCTCTTGGGATCCCTCTCCGCCTCCCCTCTTGGGATCCCTCTCCGCCTCCCCTCTTGGGATCCCTCTCCGCCTCCCCTCTTGGGATCCCTCTCCACCTCCCCTCTTGGGATCCCTCTCCGCCTCCCCTCTTGGGATCCCTCTCCGCCTCCCCTCTTGGGATCCCTCTCCGCCTCCCCTCTTGGGATCCCTCTCCGCCTCCCCTCTTGGGATCCCTCTCCGCCTCCCCTCTTGGGATCCCTCTCCGCCTCCCCTCTTGGGATCCCTCTCCGCCTCCCCTCTTGGGATCCCTCTCCGCCTCCCCTCTTGGGATCCCTCTCCGCCTCCCCTCTTGGGATCCCTCTCCGCCTCCCCTCTTGGGATCCCTCTCCGCCTCCCCTCTTGGGATCCCTCTCCGCCTCCCCTCTTGGGATCCCTCTCCGCCTCCCCTAAGGCCTATTGCACACGGCCGTTTTTTTTTCCCGTTTACTGGCCGTTTTTTGCGTTCCGTATACGGTCCGTATACGGAACCATTCATTTCAATGGTTCCGCAAAAAAAACGGAATGTACTCCGTATGCATTCCGTTTCCGTATTTCCGTTCCGTTTTAACATAGAACATGTCCTATTATTGCCCGCAAATCACAGTCCGTGGCTCCATTCAAGTCAATGGATCCGCAAAAAAAACGGAACACATACGGAAATGCATCCGTATGTCTTCCGTTTCCGTTCCGTTTTTTCCTGAACCATCTATTGAAAATGTTATGCCCAGCCCTATATGCCATACGGAAAAACGGAGCGGAAAAACGGAACAGAAACGGAAACACAACGGAAACAAAAAACGGAACAACGGATCCATGAAAAACGGACCGCAAAACACTGAAAAAGCCATACGGTCGTGTGCAATAGGCCTAAAGAGGATGTTCTAGATGCCCCGCTCCTTAATTTTTAATCTTATCACTCGTCTTCTGTACTTCGGAAACTGCGTCGTCCTAATCGTCTTGGTACATGAGCAGAGTCCTACAAATCCTAAAGAGACAGAGATGTGTGCAGAGCAGTGGATCTTGGCTCTGTCACTTAAGACGCAGATTACCTTGCCACGTGTGGTATAACCCTAGAAACTCCATAATGACTGGGATGTTACTTTAGAGTCTTTTTCTAAGGATTTTTCTTCAGTATCCCGACTTTACTTTCAAACCTGCCCCAATCTGACATTGCAGCGGTGCCCATGCCGATCCCCGTTCTTCTCCCATAGCTCGCCGTCTCATTTACCACCATGTTCGCTCTCCAATGTGCCTCATTCCGGGTGTAATTGGATTTTCGGTCGCTTGTCAGAACTGATCATTTCCTTGGCTCAGATCCGGCGTGTAGCCGCTGCTCCATGCTTCCTATCCTCTGCATTAGAGCGCCCTGGCTTTTCTTCGCTTAATGTGCACAAATTGGATTTTTTAGGACAGATGGTTAGGAAATGGAGCACAAATGCATGAAAGCGGGACGCGCGATCTCGCAGGCAGTTCAGGTTACAAGCTGGTGGAGAACATAATGGTTTTTTTCATATCAGATGGGACAGTTTATTTTAAGGTCTGTCCCCGCAGACACGCGTCTCTTCAGCTCCTCTTGAAGCTGTCCTCGCCGACGCTCATTAAACTGGAAGAACGCTTTCATCCGATATATTTTTTTAATGAGAATGAAGCCTGGAATCGGCTGTTATGGAGCAGTCACAGGGTCCGGGGCGGCAGCGGGTCATAATCCTATCAAACAGTCATTTGTGATGTGCTTACAGTACATTATCTCTGCGCGCTCTGTCCCCTCTCTGATCAAAAGACTCTCTTTATTCCAGCGATCCGGTTTTCTGATTGAGTTGTGACTGTGAAATCAGATGTTAAAAAGTCTATTGACACCTTTTTTAAATGAAGCACACGGGCGGCTTGTAGGGTTCAACTCTGTGATTAAAGGGAACCTGTCAGCGGGATTTTGTGTATAGAGCTGAGGACATGGGTTGCTAGATGGCCGCTAGCACATCCGCAATATCCAGTCCCCATAGCTCTGTGTGCTTTTATTGTGTAAAAAAATGATTTTATAGATAGATAGATATATATATATATATATATATATATATATATATATATATATGTGTAAATGAGAGGCTACTAACGTTTCCGCAGCCGAACCACACCCACTGTGAAGGAGCCCAGCACTGCCCCGCATCCTCCGAATTTCCTCCTTGCTCCCCTACGTCAAGAAAGAGCGCCGTAATCTGGCAATACGCGAGCTAGCGCATGCGCAGTTTCGGCATAGTGTTCCTTCCCTGTGCTGGCATCAGCCTCAGGGAACGAACTGCGCATGCGCTAGTTCGCACATCGCGAGATTACGGCGCTCTAGCTTTGTGACGTCGGGGACCAAGGAGGAGATTCGGAGGACGCGGGGCGGTGCTAGGCTCACAGTGGGCGGGCTGGGCTCACAGTGGGTGGTGCTGGGCTCACAGTGGGCGTGGCTGGGCTCACAGTGGGCGTGGCTGGGCTCAGAGTCGGAGAACGCTGGACTCATCTCTGAAGCATGGAGGAGACAGGACTCATCAAAGGTTCATTTACATATCTATAAAATCGTTTTTTTTTTTACACAATAAAAGCACACAGAGCTTTGGGGACTGGGTATTGCGGATGTGCTAGTGGCCATCTAGCAACCCATGTCCTCAGCTCTATACACAAAATTCCGCTGACAGGTTCCCTTTAAATCCAAGACTCGCTCAAAACTTGAAATTTTGATTTGCACTTCACTCGCCCGATGTCTGTTTTAGTAGATACTTGCATTGTCGGTTAAAAAAACACAAAAAAACTGCAGTGTTTTTTAGAATTTTGTCGTTCCTCTGTTATTCTTCTTGGAAATCTAAACATAAATGGACCAGGGGATATTACTATTTCCTCTGTCAATAATGTGGGTGTATCAGAACCAATGAATCAGAGTATGTGGGGACACCCCCTTTAGACACGTAGATTGGCAGCTCCTAATTGTCAATTTATTTCCAGAAAACATTACAGAAGAAGGGCACAGTGCTGAGCTTTAAGGGAATCTGTCATCGACCTCTGTCATCGGCACGTGGCCGTGCTTCACCTGATCAAAACTCCATTCCCAAACTATGACACTTTTTCTTAATACGCAAATCAGGCATTTGATGCAATGAGGGCGTCACCATTGCTCTCGTTGCACCCAAGCTCCGCTCCTTTCTGTGACCAGCCCCTCCCTCTCTGTTTTGATTGACAGGGCCAGGCAGCCAGAGAGGGAGCTGGCCACAGTAAGGGGCGGAGCTTGGATAAAACGAGAGCAATGGTGACTCCCTCATTGCACCAAAGGCCTAATTTGCATATTAAGAAAATGTGTCATAACTCTGGAATGGAGCCTCAGATCAACAAAAGGAAAAACAGCGTTTTGATCAGGTGAATAGGTACGGTTTCAATAGTCTGAGACTATAATCCTGTTTCTGGACGTTTTTTTTATTTTTTAAATATAACTTTTATTTCTATTTTAATAAACAATATAGCCACAAAAACATATAAATTTAAAACAGCATATGGAGGGCAAAGTGCTGTTAGGGGACTATAGGTTTAGCAACCACTGCTCAGGTTGATCAGGTGAAAGCACAGCTGTGTGTCTATGCCAGGAATGGCCAACCTGCGGCTCTCCAGCTGTTGCAAAACTACAACTCCCATCGTTCCCGGACAGCCTACATCTTTCAGCCTACAGCAGGGCATGGTGGGAATTGTAGTTTTGCAACAGCTGGAGAGCCGCAGGTTGAGCATCCCTGGTCTATGCAAACAGCTGGATGGGGAGGTCGCTGGGGGCCGACTCCACTGCTCTAGAATTTATTTCACAAAACATGTCCGGAATGATGAGGCGAGTGAATATTTATAGTCTTCATGAAATAGCATTTCTGGAGTATCTCCATATTGCACTGCTCCCCTGTTATTTCTCCTAGAAGCAGCTTGACGTCATCCTTTGTGCCTGCGTGGGCGCCTGCACAGTCTGATGATGTCCAATCAGTATTGTCAGTGCCAGACTGTGCAGACTTTGACAAGGGGAATGGAAGCGCCCAGTTGTTAATTTATTCATACCTTTCTAGTAGGAATAACAGAGGGACAACACTTCACAGAGTTATGAGAAATGATGCTCCAGAATTTATGGGGTATACAAGTATTTATTGAAGCTGACATATCAGAAGAGGCGACCAGTCCTCTTTAAAGGGGTTGTCTTGTCTACTGAAAGGAAATCCCTTACTCACCGTCACTGCAGAAGCAGGGAGCAGCAACCTTCGCCGCTCCAGCTGCGGTAAAACTACAACTCCCAGCATGCACACTTGACAGGTTTTTTTTGTAACTCCCATAGAAGTGAAAGGAGGATTGCTGTTTACTGCTTGGAGGAACCAGTAGCTAAAGTTAACTGGATAGCTGGGGGTCCCACCTCTGGGACCTGCAGATATCTCAGGAGTGGTGGTCCTCTCTCCTTTCATTTCAATGGGAGTAAGCATGCTCTCTAATCACAGCAGCCATGAGGCAGGGGTTGGGGGACCCCCGTTATTGAGATAGATGGAGGTCCCACCTCTGGACCTGAATGCAGAGCACGCAGAACCTCTGCCCACAAACACCCCCTGGTCCCAGCCGATCTCATTGCACAACTTTGGAGGTTTGTTTTTCTAGGTTCTTTTTTCGGTTTACTCTGATTTTTCTTTCCAGATCTCAGGTTTAAGTCTACCTCTGCCGCCCAAGAAATTAATAGGGAACATGGATCGGGAATTCATTGCCGAGAGGCAGAAAGGACTTCAGAATTATCTGAACTACATCACCTCCAATCATATCCTTAGCAATTACGAACCAGTGAAGAAATTCCTTGACCCCAGCAACTATTCCGCAAACTACACTGGTACGTGATCAAGCCGATTGCGCTTTACTAGAATTGCACTATACTTTACTTACTGGTGGCGTGTTGCAAGGACACACCATCAATCGGGTCCAACTCGGTGTATCCTTGCACAGCGGCGCTCTTGGCCGCCCATCACTTGGCTGGCGCTATATTGCACTTCCATGCACAGCAGGTGTCAGGCGGCACCGCCGTGAAGGAGAAGAGTCCAGAGTCTGAGCGCTACAAATCAGAACGTTATCGCATTCTGTGGTAGGAGTACCCCTTTACGTTCATACAAATGGTGGAGATCACTGAGGACTCCTCTGGCCAAGTAATGGCAGAAGGCCCCAGTCCATGTGGTTTTACACAAGTGACAGAGCCTCGAGGTGACCTCAGGTACTCACAACAAGACAGAATTTGGTGCTTTGCACTTTTCAAAACAGAATTCAGCTCCTGCAGAACCTCTTTTTAGAGGAATGGAGGGTGAGCAGTCGGTGGCTGACCTAAATCTTCATTTTTATTTTTTTTGAAGAATAAAAAAAATGTCAGCAACTGAGGTGGAAATAATGGGATTCTGTAGTAAATGGGATTACGACCCTCATAATGCACGGACCAGCTGCTGCAGAAGCTCTTTGAAGGGCATCTGTCAGTAGATTTGTACCTATGACACTGGCTGACCTGTTACATGTGCACTTGGCAGCTGAAGGCATCTGTGTTGGTACCATGTTCCTATGTGTCCACATTGCTGAGAAAAAAGAAGTTTGAATATATGCAAATGAGCCAACAAGAGCAACAGGGGTGTTGCCATTACACCTAGAGGCTCCGCTCTCTCTGCAACTGCCACGCCCTTTGCACTTTGATAGGCAGGACCAGGCATGATGATGTTTTCACTGCTTGGCCCTGTCAAAGTACAGAGGGCACAGCAGTTGCAGAGAGAGCAGAGCCTGTAGGTGTAATGACAACTCCCCTGTTGCTCCTAGGGGCTCATTTGCATATATTAAAACAATTTTTCTCAGGTGTAACGGCAACGCCCTTGTTGCTCCCAGAGACTTATTTGCATATAATAAAACGTGACTTTTCTCAGCAATGCGGGGACATATGAACATGGGACCAACACAGATGCCTTCAGCTGCCAAGTGCACATGTAACACGTCAGCCAGTGTCATAGGGACAAGTCCGCTGAGCCTCTTCAGGGTATGTCCACAAGGGGCGTAATTTGCAGCAGCAGAATCTGCATGAGTTATGTGCGAATTTTGCACCTTGCAGAGAGTGAGATCGAAAGCAAAAATTTACATCCTGTGGATTTAAAGTCCATTCCGCAGATAAATTTTTGCCGTGGATACCCAGTCCCCATAGCTCTGTGTGCTTTTATTGTATAAAAAAAACGATTTGATGCATATGCAAATTAACCTGAGATGAGTCCTGTCCCTGACTCATCTCACATACAGGACTCATCTCAGGTTAATTTGCATATGCATCAAATCGTTTTTTTTTTTACACAATGAAAGCACACAGAGCTATGGGGACTGGGTATTGCGGATGTGCTAGCGGCCATCTAGCAACCCATGTCCTCGGCTCTATGCACAAAATCCCGGTGACAGGTTCCCTTTAAACACTCATGCCACTTGCAGTGCTTCAGTCCCGAGGACACACCCTTAAAGGGGACCTAAACCTTTTCTGAAACCGCTAAGGTGCAGCAGTGATTCTTGGAGCGCTCTACACCTTCAAGTTTCATCAGCTCTGCTATGTTTTCCCAGTGTGCGGAGTATGAATCCCGTATACCTTAATGGATCTGTACTCTGCAAGCTGGAAAATCCAAGCAGAGGACGATGCAAGCCAAAGGTGCTGAGCAGAAGCGCTTGGTCACAATACATTTCTGATAAGCAGCATTGTATTTGCAGTCGGTTCCTGAGAACACGTGGATTTCAGCTGCTCACTATATAAAGGGCCTGTCTGTTCCATTCCTCACCACACGATGCTATGGGAATACTAGAGGAACAAGAACAGATGATGCAGCTGCCTCTGGTCTGCAAACAATCCCTTTTCAGACGCCGAAATATCTTGTTTTCATTATCAACATTTGTCTGTCTGACTATTCCATAGAGCACCCTAATAACAAGTCATGTTTTATAAGGCAGGTGGCTGACATGGAAGATGTGAGAATGCTTCCTCCACCCACAACATTTTTGAGTTGAATATTACTGAGCTGCAATATCACAGGCAACCTGTAAAAAGGGTGTGGCGCTGTTTTAAAAAGAAAGCAATCGTGTTTATCTAATCCTGAGCAGTACTACGAATGGGAAGGAGCTGAAGTCAAGAGCAGTAATAAAATGAGGTCTCAGAAGTGGCAAAGGTCTTAAAGGGAGACTGTCACTTCAAAGTCAGTAAGCATACCGCTATGTAGGGTAGGTGCCCTGTAACATTTTCTTGTGAAGATCTGGTCCTCCAATCCTTAGAGAGGATTCATTTTATTTTTATGCAAATAACTTTTTGGTGCACCTTGGGAGGAGCTTTCCCTATTTTGTGCGTTTTTCACGCAACGCAGGCCCCATAGAAGTGAATGGGGCTGCGTGAAAATCGCAAGCATCCGCAAGAAAGTGCGGATGTGGTGCGATTTTCACGCACAGTTGCTAGGAGACGATCGGGATGGGGACCCGATCATTATTATTTTCCCTTATAACATGGTTATAAGGGAAAATAATAGCATTCTTTATACAGAATGCATAGTAAAATAGGGCTGAAGGGGTTAAATAATAATAATAATTTAACTCACCTTAATCTACCTGCTCGTGCAGCCGGCTTCTCTTCTGTCTTCTTTGCTGTGCACAGGAAAAGGACCTGTGGTGACTCACAGTGCTCCTCACATGGTCCAGTCACATGATCCATCACCATGGTAAAAAAAGATCATGTGATGGACCATGTGATGCGCGCAGTGACGTCATCAAAGGTCCTATTCCTCACAGATGAAGACAGAAGAGATGCCGGCTGCACGAACAAGTGGATTAAGGTGAGTTAAATTATTTTTAAAATTTTTTTAACCCCTCCAGCCCTATTGTACTATGCATTCTGTATTCAGAATGCTATTATTTTCCCTTATAACCATGTTATAGAGGGAAAATGATACAATCTACACTACAACTAACCCAAACCTGAACTTCTGTGAAGAAGTTCTGGTCTGGGTACCACAGTCAGTTTTTATTCACTCGCGTGCAAAACATATTGCACCCGCGCAATAAAAACTGAACAACGGAACGCAATCGCAGTCAAAACTGACTGCAATTGGGTACCTACTCGCGCGGGTTTGCCGCAACGCATCCGGACCTTATCCGGACACGCTCGTCTGCAAGGGGCCTAAAGGCCTAGTCCAGAAGTGGTAGCAAATTTGCAATTTAACAAGGAACAGTTTGGTCCCTAAGGCAAAATCGTAAGAGGGTTTGGATTGTATTATGGAAGCTTGTAGGACAAGAGATTGGGTCTGCAGCCTGTACAAACTGACTATTTCAGGCTGGTCAGACAAGGTCTTATGTGTAAGGGATCCTGGTGGTACGTTAAGTTGAAGAAGCCCTTCAGGAAAGGTCCACCTTCAGTTGAAGGGCTGGTCGTGGTGGCCACATGGAGGTTTACAGACACTCACCAACATGAAGTCTTTATGATAATTTGGTTTGTACTGAGGAGTCCTTGTGGTCGGGCATTCAGAAAACTTGCTTTACTCCAGTAGGACGCTCTCCGGATTTCCACGCAACATCCCTGACACTTCTACTTCTTTCCCTGCAGAAATTGCCTTGCAGCAAGTCTCCATGTTCTTCCGATCAGAGCCCAAATTTGAGGTGATCGAGCCCTTGAAAGGACATCGGTGAGTATATACAAGTCGTCCGTGGCAGCGGCAGTGACTTGAAGTTCCTTTCTTGCGCACGTTGTCACGTGTTTTCTATTTTACTCCTGCAGGTTGGAGACTCCGGAAAAGATATTTCCTGATGAAATGTAAAAATCAACCAAAAGAGCCCCTGGTCTTAAGCTGGGTAAATCCTTCACGCTCTTCATTTACTATGCCCTTTGACTGAAGCTTCTACCGGTGATGGTGGTACGGCTCATGTTTGGCGTGTGGGTATCATGAGGTCAGATTTTTCAATGATCTGCACCACATCTTCTCTTACGCACTCGGATCCCCCATTTCTGAGATGGTTGGATTCCCCCAGCCTGGTTTTGTGAGTGGGGCTGTGACGTCAGGCCATCGATATCAGATCAGCGAGCATCCGACACTCGGCATCTTTGCCGATCAACTGTTCGGAGGGGCGGTGGTGCTCGGTAGAGCGCTGCAGCCTCCTGAGTGTTTGTCTGCTCTCCTCTACATTGTGCAGGGTTTGTCTCGGAGACTTGAATTGGGAAGAAGCTGTAATTACCTTGTAACATCCATGACTTTGACCCCCACTGATCTGATATTGATAACCTATAATGTGAAGTCGGATTACCCCTTTAAGCTATATTCACATTTTATGCACCGGTAAGGCCGTACTACTACCACTCCATTCAAAACCACAAGGTATTGTCCGGTTACAACAACTTATCCCCTATTCAAAGGATAGGGGATAAGTGTCTGATGGGCTGGGGCCCTCACCGATCTCTAGAATTGGGACCCATGTTCAACCGTTTGAAAGGCACGATGTACGGGCAAGAGCGCTTCACTGCACGTAACCCTGTGGGGGAGACAGCAGAGCGCTTGTACTCGGCTATCTTCAGCAGTCCTATAGAAATGAATAGAGTGGTGTACATGTGTATATCTGCCACCCTGTTCAAACAAGGGAACGTGGCCCCACTTCTTGTGACCAGCAGGGGTCCCAGCGGTCAGACTTCAACCGATCAGACACTTAGGGGGTCATTTATTAGGCACCGGCGATTTATACGCCAGTCTTCATACCCCTGGACTGGCAGTGGATGCGCCTGTGTTATGTAGAGGCACAGGCTTCTACTTAACTTTGGCGCTTGTTTCTCAGTTTCTCCCTTGCTGGCGTAGTTTAAGACCATTTTACACACCAAAGGTGGCGTAGAAAATGTTAGATGAGATGGGCCGCCCAGCCCGCCCTCTTCCCTACCATTTGCGACTAAATCTGCACCTCAAATATGCCAAAAAGTGGCATATTTTTCTTAATGAATGACCCCCTTAGTCCCCATCATGTGGGTAGGGGATAAGTTGTTGTAGCCATCTTTATTAGAATGAAGCCCTACAAGTGGGTGAAGCTGGTGAATGGGCGTACGGGTAGCGTGGAGATCCATAGATCCTGCACTTGACCATGGCAGTCCTATGGGTCCAATGCGTCCTATCCTCTATTTAAAGAGGGGCTTCCCTTCCCAAAGCAGAAGTAAAGTAAAAGCATCTTTAGTGGCTTTCTTGGTAGACGTAAGGTCCATTCTCATCATCATGAACACCCGGCGGTGCTGATCTCCTGGAATCAAACAGGAAAATTCCATCCAGTAAATATTTCGATAGCGGCCTCCACGGGATCGAATCCACTGTACACGTGACCTTCCTTTTGTATTTTAGGCTGATTTGGGACCTGATAAATTCCTGCAGGATAAAGACTTTCAGACTGCGATAAAACTGCTGCCCTCGTGGACTGTGAGTATAGATCGCTTCTGGCGCTGCAATCATCCTGCGCCATGAAAGACGGAAACTGCAGAATGGGTCGCTTCATGGTCCTGGCACTTCGCGTTTCAGCATGCACATATCCTAGAGAGTGGCACCCAGAGGTTGGCATCTTGGACCTGTAGGCACGCCTCGTGCCACTGCGAAGTCCACCCTAATGATGCTTAGAAAACGTTTAGCTTCCCAGTTAGTTACCAGTTGCTAAACCTTGGCCTCATGTGACTTTTTAGTTTTAGTGTCCCTTTAAAGGGGTTATACTATTTCTGAAACCTCCCCCCCCCCCCCATGTGACGGGCCCCGCACAGGTAAAAGTCTTACCCCACTCCCCACTACTCACTACTCCTGGTCCCCGCACCGCCGCTGCTTCCCCCTGCACACCAATGAAAACATCCAGTGTCGGGGGAGCAGCCAATGGCAGGCGGGGACGGGGGCGCTAGGGAGGCTCGTCCCCGTCTGCCATTGGCTGTCCCCTTTTTTTTTATCCGTGTGCAGGGAGAAGCAGCAGCGGCGGCGGTGCGGGGACTGGGAGCGGGGTAAGTACAGGGGTCGAGTGGAGTGGGAACGGCGTTCCTGCACATTTTTCATGGCAGGAACGCCGTTCCCTTTCAGCCTCAAGCCAGGAGAACGCGGCTGAATCAGAATCGGATTCACAGGGGGAGACGGAGCGCACTGTGCAGGGCAGGCTAAGGGAGGAGGAGCGGCTTCAGTTGAGAGGAAGCTGTCTGTGCGGTGCTGCTGCCTGCAACTGCCTCACTGTGACTCCTCTCATGGCGCCCCGCCCCCTACTGACATCATCTCCTTCACTTCTTCTGTCGGCCAGATACGCTGCGAGTATGTTCAGTCACTTCGGGCAGAGCGTTCGCAGCTGACACATAGCTACGAGATCATTTAGAATGTCTTTCAGAAAAGTTTGTCCTGGGATTCGAACTCACGACCTCTACACATCAGAGGAAGGCATTTACCCTCACAGCCATGAAAGCTGTCTAGGTAGTTGCTTAAAAAAAAAAAAAAATATATAAGACTTCTACTTATACCTAGTGTACTGATACCTAGTGTACAACCATACACATGACAGCTGCCCACTGTGTATGGATGTAGCAGAGCTGGGTGTGTTGGGGCAGCTGTCATGTGTATGGTTGTACACTAGGTATCAGTACACTAGGTATAAGTAGAAGTCTTATTTTTATTTTTTTAAGCAACTAGCTAGACAGCTTTTATGGCTGTGAGGGTAAATGCCTTGCCTCTGATGTGTAGAGGTCATGAGTTTGAATCCCAGGACAAACTTTTCTAAAAGTGTTTTATTTTTATTTTTATAAGACTTCTACTGATACCTAGTTTACTGATACCTAGTGTACAACCATACACATGACAGCTGCCCCAACACACCCAGCTCTGCTACATCTATACACAGTGGGCAAAGTTACCTACAGTAGAAGTCTTATATTTTTTTTTTTAAGTAACTAGCTAGACAGCTTTCATAGCTGTTAGGGCATATGCCTTTCCTCTGATGTGTAGAGGTCATAAGATCGAATCCCAGGACAAACTTTTCTAAAAGTGTTTTTTTTTTTTTTCTTTGTCCGCAGCGACACAAATTACAGCATGCTAGATTTTCTGTGCTTTTTTATTTTTTGGAGGGGGGGTTGCAGTGGATCTTGGGTGAGTTCCCACACTTTTTTTTCCCAGGACTTGACCCCTGGGTAAGTATATTACCTGTGAGGGGCTCCGCACATAGTGGGTTCAGAAATCGGATAACCCCTTTAAGTCTGGAACACAGAGCTGGAAAGTTCTGCATCATGGTAGAGGAGTCTTTATGAGATCTGACCTTGTTTCTTTCCATGACATAATGCTCCGGAAAAATGTACCAGTTCTGTAAACCAGTGTTTCACAATTCGCTGGCATCATGAATGTTTATAGCACAACTCATGCAGCCTGAAAAATCCAGTTCAGTCACATAGTTGAGGGTGAAAGATTGAGGAAGACTGATGTCTCTGTGTGAGGTCCTGGCGATTATTGCACCGACCAGTGAATGTGTTCTCCAATAGGTCACTTATTTAGTGTCTGCAGTGCCGTGTGGTGTGTGCATGCCGATGGGTATATTATGATATCCCTTTTAAGTTTCAGCCTAATTAATGGATAACCGCATACATTTTGCCCTATTTTGGCAGCATCCGTACATCCACCGCGTCACGTTTACCACAGCCAGCGAGTCCTCCGCCCTAGTTATCAGGCCATTCAATGAAAAGGGAACCTTAAAGGATCTGATCTACAAGGTAACATCTAGAAGACAAGGTCCTGTCCTCTAAAATAATAGTCAATCACTGGCCTCAGCGGTTGATTGGAAGCATATGACCGTGCCCATCACTTCTGAATTGGCGGGACAAGAACAACAATAGTGGAAGGGGGGGGGGGGGTGTTTCACCCTTCTTCCTTCCTTTCCTTTCTTTCTTTGTTTTCTTTCCTTTTCTTCCCTTTTCTTTCCTTTTCTTCCCTTTTCTTTCATTTTCTTCCCTTTTCTTCCCTTTTCTTCCCTTTTCTTTCCTTTTCTTCCCTTTTCTTTCCTTTTCTTCCCTTTTCTTTCATTTTCTTCCTTCCTTCTTTTCTTTCCTTTCCTTTCCTTCCTTTCTTCTTTTCTTTCCTTTCCTTTCCTTCTTTCCTTTCCTTTCCTTCTTTCCTTTCCTTTCCTTCCTTTTCTTTCCTCCCGCTCCAGCCTTTGCTTAGTTTTACTTTTTGGTCGGACACCCGCTTTAACAACCAGATGTTGTATTGTTTCAGTGCATCTAAAATGAATAATGAAGCATCTTGCAATAGGTTTTGTTTCTGCAGCTCCTGTGCAGACCTTTATGTCTCCATGGTAACAGACAACAAACAGAACCCTGTGTAGTCTGATGCTGCAAATATAATTCCCTTCTGTCTTTATTTCTACCCACCAAATGTTTGTCAGTATAACGTTGTGAACAGATGGGCGTGTGACTGCAGGATCAGACTACACAGGGTGTGTTTGTTGTCTGTTACCATGGAGATGCATAGGCTGCATTGGAGCGGTAGAAACTGAAACAAAGTGGGTTCATTTTTCCTTTTAGATATTTTGGGAGAAATTTAAAAAAAATATTGCCAATGGGAATAATTAATACATTGGATACACTGGAAAACCAACAGCATTGCAGAGAATTCCCAATATATCCAGTAGGAAGTATTTTCATGTTCTGTGCAGCTATTTGAGTCGCGGTATCTTGGTCTGTAATCCATAGACCCCGAGTGCCGGATACATCCCCCCTTTTTTTTTTTGTTTATCTAGCTTTCAGGGTTTGTGGAAAGTCAGTAGATGGATGTTCCTCCGCAGTTACCACCATGCTGTCACTGTGTCCATTGGTTGTTATAGTTCTGCCATCAGGTTTTCTTGTATCTGCCCCTCCTGGTTGGTTTGTAGCTTCTCTTTATTCAGGCCGAGTGTCCTTTTTTTTCTAGGCCAAACCTAAAGATCCCTTTCTGAAGAAATACTGTAATCCCAGAAAAATCCAAGGGCTGGAGCTGCAGCAAATCAAGACATTTGGGAGACAGATTTTAGAGGTACTGTTATTTCCTGTAGAAAGCGTGAAAAACATCATCCAGCGAAAGACTACGAATGGCTGATTTTTAAAGGGAACCTGTCGTCGTGAAAAGGCAGTGCAATCTACAGGCAGCAGGTTATAGAGCAGGAGGAGCTGAGCAGATTATATATAAAGAGAACCTGTCACCGTGTAATCTGCAGGCAGCAGGTTATAGAGCAGGAGGAGCTGAGCACATTATATATAAAAAGAGAACCTGTCACCGTGTAATCTGCAGGCAGCAGGTTATAGAGCAGGAGGAGCTGAGCACATTATATATAAAGAGAACCTGTCACCGTGTAATCTGCAGGCAGCAGGTTATAGAGCAGGAGGAGCTGAGCACATTATATATAAAGAGAACCTGTCACCGTGTAATCTACAGGCAGCAGGTTATAGAGCAGGAGGAGCTGAGCACATTATATATAAAGAGAACCTGTCACCGTGTAACCTGCAGGCAGCAGGTAATAGAGCAGGAGGAGCTGAGCAGATTATATATAGAGAGAACCTGTCACCGTGTAATCTGCAGGCAGCAGGTAATAGAGCAGGAGGAGCTGAGCAGATTATATATAGAGAGAACCTGTCACCGTGTAATCTGTAGGCAGCAGGTAATAGAGCAGGAGGAGCTGAGCAGATTATATATAAAGAGAACCTGTCACCGTGTAATCTGCTGGCAGCAGGTTATAGAGCAGGAGGAGTTGAGTAGATTATATATAAAGAGAACCTGTCACTATGTAATCTGCAGGCAGCAGGTAATAGAGCAGGAGGAGCTGAGCAGATTATATATAAAGATAACCTGTCACCATGTAATCTGCAGGCAGCAGGTTATAGAGCAGAGAAAAGATTCTTCTAAAACTACATATCAATCTGCTCAGCTCCTCCTGCTCTATAACCTGCTGCCTGCAGATTACAATGAATGGGGACAAAACTGAAGCGGTGTGCTGCGGTTTTGAGACCCTGTGCCGAATCTCAAATGCGGAAAGGAAAACGCAGATGTGAAAGCGGCCTTACAGCGAATTTCTGGGCTATAGATATCAGAATGCATTCCGTTCCGGTTTGTTGTGTTCCCATGCCGGACGCAAAATCGCTGCAAGCAGCGTTTTTGTGTGCGGCATGGAAACCGGAAGAAGCTGAATCCGGTGCCAAAAACGATGTAACTCAATGGTGGCGGATCAGTTTTTTTTTTTTTAAATGGTTTTAGTGCTGGATCCGGATTCTTCATTTTTTTTCGATATAATACAACAGGATCCATTCTGAATGGATGCAGATGGTTGTATTATTCGAACGGAAGCGTTTTGCTGTGGTTTCGCGATCCTCTACTGGATCTTAAAACCGGACAGCATAAACGCATATGTGAAGGTAGCCTAAGTAACGCTAGGTCGAGGTACCAGAGCAGAGCTAAGATGACCACTGCTGAAGGGTAGGGGTTACAGAGTGGGTTCAGTGCCACAACTAAGCATCGACCTTTAGTCTGCTTAAGGGCCCTTGCACATGACCGTATGCCCTCCGAGATATACGGTCGGTGAGCGGGCCATATGTCCCGGAGCGGCATTGATTGTGCGCACGGGAGTACAATGATGCTGTGCACGTCGGGCCGCCCGCAGGGCTATTGTCCCGCACTTTTATGACCTTAGCCCTGCGGGCAGCCCGACGTGCACAGCATCATTGTAATCTATGATGCTGTGCACGTCGGGCCGCCCGCAGGGCTATTGTCCCACACTTATATGATCTTGCGGGCAGCCCGACGTGCACAGCATCATTGTAATCTATGATGCAGTGTACTCCCATGCGCACGATGTATGCCGCCCTGGAACATATGTCTCGGAGGGCATACAGTCGTGTGCAAGGGCCCTAATAGTATTAGTTACTTGTTAGATACTTTGCATCGAAGGAAAGATTGGATGTTATCTGTCCAGTTCTGCTTCCCCGATATGAGCGGGGTAAAGGCTGCAGCCAGGCAGGCGTCTACTGTAGCCTCCAGCCAGTATGGGAGATGCATTGTAAATTCAGAGAGCTCTGGATTACTTGCTAAGCGCCATGTATTCTTTCTGCTTTCATGAAGAAGTCTTCTCGTCTTTATGTGACTGTCACTTTTTACCTATATCCCCCAGGTACTCAAGTTTTTACATGATCGGGGTTATCCCTACGGTCATCTTCATGCTTCCAATATTATGCTTGAAGGAGAGACGTGTCGCCTGATGGACCTAGAGAATTGCCTACTCGGATTACCGTCCTTTTACAGATCTTATTTCAGACAATTCAGAAAAATTCATGTAAGCCTTTTCTTTGAAACAAAGCTACATTGAGCCGTGTACCTCACATGGATCCAGAGATCTCCCTGTTTATTGCCCCAATTGTTTGGCTAGATCAGGGATGCTCAACCTGCGGCTCTCCAGCTGTTGTAAAACTACAACTCCCACCATGCCCTGCTGTAGGATCATCGCTGTAGGCTGTCCAGGCATGCTGGGAGTTGTAGTTTTGGAACAGCTGGTTGGGCATCCCTGTGCTAGATCATCTTTAGGTTGGCATCTCACAGGGTGTGTCCTTTCTGCCCCAGCTCTCACTATCACAGCTTAGGGGGGTGTCCTTTCTGCTGGCACTCTCTCCTTCCACAGCTCAGGGGGAGTATCCTTTCTTCTGCAGCTCATTCCCTATTACAGCTCAGCGGGTGTGTCCTTTCTGCTGCTACTCTCTCCCTATCACAGCTCAGGGGGAGTATCCTTTCTGCTGCTACTCTCTCCCTATCACAGCTAAGGGGGAGTATCCTTTCTTTAGCAGCTCATTCCCTACCACAGCTCAGCGGGTGTATCCTTTCTTCTGCAGCTCTCTTCTTAAGGCAGCTCAGGGGTCATGTCCTTTATGCTGCAGCTCTCTCCCTATCACAGCTAAGGGGGAGTATCCTTTCTTCTGCAGCTCATTCCCTACCACAGCTCAGCGGGTGTATCCTTTCTTCTGCAGCTCTCTCCCTACCACAGCTCAGCGGGTGTATCCTTTCTTCTGCAGCTCTCTCCCTATCACAGCTCAGCGGGTGTATCCTTTCTTCTGCAGCTCTCTCCTTAAGGCAGCTCAGGGGTCATGTCCTTTCTGCTGCAGCTCTCTCCTGTAATTGTCACAGCTTCTGTGTCAGTAGATGTAGCTGGTGACAATTGAAGGATTGGCCTGAGCATGTGCGACCGCCTCAATAGATGGACGTGCATATTAGTATACAGATTAAACACCAGGGAGGGCGTTCTAGTGAAATAAAGAGGATATCTCACAACTAACAGAAATTAAATGACCAAAATAACTAGTTTTTCATGTTGAATGATATTACAATAAGTTTTACCGGAGGCACAGCCCCTACTCTGCTTGTAGAAATCCCTTTAATGGGGACCATGTTCAAATGCCGCTGATCTTTGATGATCTGCTCCTCATTTTCAGACTTTGGAAAGCATCGACGTGCACTGCTTCGGCCACTTACTATATGAGATGACGTACGGCCGACCCCCTGATTCTGTGCCTGTGGACCAGTTTCCGCCGGCTCCGTCCATGTCAGTGGGTGAGTAAGAAACGGACTAATCCAGTGATTGCAAATGAATGCGTGAGCTGCAGGCAAGCGACGTAACGTGTGGAGACTTGGAAGGCAGAGCCTAAGCAAGCTGATGGTTTCCAAGTGAATATCTGCCCTGTGTGCAGGATTACACCGCAGATATTCTACATTTCAGACCTTGTCTGCAGTGCACCCACCCCGGACAGTGGCATAGACTGACAGCATGACGCTCTCCTGTATGGAAGCTGTAATACTGGTGCATTCCTCCAGCCACAAGATTACGAGGTGCCAGGGCTCCATGTCTGGAAATTAAAAGTCCATTTTGACATTGCAAAAAAATGTCTGCTTTTGTTCCTCTTCCTCCAAACCAGAGGAGGAGGACGCAGTAGGAGAGGAGGGCGGGCGAGAGGACGGCAAGCGGAGCGGTTATCTGGACACATAGCTGAGGGGCCTGGGCACTGGCGGCTGTAACTTGCGACAGCTTATTTGCATACCTTTTTATAAAGTACCTTTTTCAGGATCTCTATGTGGGACAGACACAAGAGAGGTACTATTTTAATGGGGGGGAGGGGGGGTGGCGGCAAACGTTCTGTAATGCAATCTGAGCGGTCTAAAACACCTGGGCGTTCTGCTAGATCATCTTTAGGCTGGCAGCTCACCGGGTGTGCCCTTTGTGCTGCAGCTTTCTCATTACCACAGCTTAGGGGGGGGGGTCCTTTCTGCTCTCACTCTCTCCCTATCACAGCTCAGTGGGAGTATCCTTTCTGCTGCAGCTGTCTTTATCATCTGATACATTGTGGAATATTGCTAGTATATCCCACCGGGTCCCAACTCTATGTCCAGAACTGGCCCCTGAAAGTGAAGGAGAGGGCTTTCCATTAATTTCAGTGGGAGTTCCGAAAATAGCTAAGTGAGCTTGGTCGACTATTTTCGGAAGTCCCACAGAAATTAATGCCGAACACACCACCCATGCGCGGCCACCGCTACATTTACTTTTAGGGGACGGCCAGAGATAGCCGAGCATGCTCGTCTGGCTATTTTCGGAACCTCTAATATAGTCGTATACTTTAACCCCTCCGTGCACTCTCACCATGTCCCCTCGGGTGTTGTCAGCCACAGCCCTGTGTAGGGACCAGTTTACCGTACTGCTGCGTCCGTGTAGGAGGGAATCCCTTACAGGAAAACTGGTCAGCACAGCATTATCAGTAATTGGGAGCCGTGGGTGTTTGGATCTGTGTGGAGGAAACGAGGGATATATCGCTGGCGCTGGAGCCGAGCGGTTACAGATATAATATGTCTCAATATCTGCGTGTCACTGTTAAACGGATAATCCGGCCTGAAAGCAGTTCACATGCTGCTAAGTACATGAAACGATGAGAGGTGGAATGAGTTGCTCTCTGTTCTGTCTTTTACTTACCGACGCCTTGTGGAGTCTGCAGATCTTCCTGACTGCCGAGAAAATTTCATTTCCCGGCAGATCCGTCGGGGAACGTTCCCTGTAATTAGATAACAGGCTCCTGATACCTTTTCATTATTCTGTGCCTCCTTCGTCTTGTAACCAGTTATGAACATGTAGAGGTAGCGGTAGTTTGGCGCGCAGCAGAACCGCGTGCGGTCTTGCCATTAATTGGAACGCTTTCCTGATGGGATCCGCGGCTGAACGGCTTGGGCAGGTGAAGTTTATGGTTTCACTTGTGATTCGCTTGTCCTGGCTGCAGTGACCATGACCTAAAAGTGTGCTGATCTAGCAGTAAGACTTGGCATTTTGGGGTGCACTTTCAGTGCCTCTAGGGGTGCCCTCAGCTTTGCTGAACCAGCAAAAATGTCACACTACAGTGTTGAAGACTGACATTGAGGAGAGCATATCCTAGTCACAAGTCTGATTTGGGCGTGTGAAGAAAATCCAGCATGCTGCTCCTGACGGCAAGAGAGCGACCAGGGAAAACGGGCAATCGTCGGGCGCTGCTGGCGGAAGGAAGTTCAAGACAATCCAGAAAGCATTGAATTAATTTTGTTTGTTTGTTGAGTTTATTGGCTACGCGTTTCGGCACTGAACCAGCAGCTTCCTCAGACCACTATCGATTATGGCCTGAGGAAGTCGCTGGTCCAGTGCCGAAACGCGTAGCCAATATAGACACCATTTTTTCAATACTTTCTTGAGGTATGTTTAGGCAGCTTTAAGCCTCATCTATCTACCTTTTGAGGGGTCAAAAGTGCTGACAGACTCCCTTAAGTTTTCCCCCCCAAAAAAATTAAAAGTTGGATCCTGTATTAAGTAAAGTAAAAAGCATTACTCATCCTTCAGATGTGCCAGTCCTTGCTAGTCCTGCAGTGATAACGTCACATTTGTTGTTGGCGTGACCTCTGCAGTCAGTCGCTGGTCTCAGCAGTCATACTCTGTTGATGCACACGTGACTGTTGAGCCCAGTAATTGGTTGCAGCAGTCATGTGATCGCAGTAGAAGAAGAGCAGCGGACACTGGTGTGACCGCGTATTCCTCTGGTTTGTGGAGACCAGGAAATGCTCCTGGAGGTTGAGTGAAGCTGTAACAGTGGCCTCAGGCCAAAATGACAGTTACTTTTGACTGTTGAGCGATTGGTCTAATGAAGTGATGATGGAAGTGCAAAACGTCTGCTTGTGTTTTAGTGTCTGTCCTGGAGTCCATCTTGTCATGTGAAGCCTGCAAATCTGGCATGCCGTCCGTGTCCCAGCTCCTTCAGATGCCGTGAGTCTCCTCCTTGTTACGTCTTCAGATCATATGGTTTGTTCTAGGCAAAGAATAGGTTGAGCCATTTTCTAAAATTATTCCCATTTAGAAAATGCTATGGTACAAATTAATCTATACATGAAGCCCCCCCCCCCCCCCCTTATATGTTACCAGCTATAAGAAATGATTAAAAAAAAAGTATGTAATTGATCGTTGTCAGATGTCGCCACCTGCAGGTTAGTCAGTAGTATTACATACGGTTATCAAATCTGCTATTATAATAATAATATGTAATAATATTCACAATAATACCTGTGATTATCACTGAAGATGTAGAACAGGCATCCTCAAACTGCGGCCCTCCAGCTGTTGTAAAACTACAACTCCCACAATGCCCTGCTGTAGGCTGATACCTGTAGGCTGTTCGGGCACGCTGGGAGTTGTAGTTTTGAAACAGCTGGAGGGCCGCAGTTTGAGGATGCCTGATGTAAAACCATATGAAGTCCCTAACAAACTCTGCTGCCGCTGCTGGGAATACCCCTTTATGATGAGCAGTTTTTAGTGGATGTTTTCTCTTTTTTTTTAGGTTATTTAGTGACGTGGTGCTGATGAATACGGAAAAACCTCAGTTTAAGGTAATCTATGGAGATGCATGTCACTGCCGTCATGGTTCCATTCACCTAATATCGGGTGGGTCGATCGCTCTTTAATTTCTATTATCTATATATTTGCGGGATGATGGGATACAAGAACATGTAAATTTTGCACGCACACAAAGGACTCATTTATTAAAAGTGCCCAACAATATAACTTACATTTTCAGCTCCTAAAAACCAATCCATGGGAAGCTAAACCCCAGCCGTATGTAAGGACGTTCTGGTGGTTTAGTGGCCTCAAAGCGATATAAATTGCTGATAAAGCACATTTTCATAAGACAAATGCGCCATCTGTAGGTAGAATGATGAAAGCACACTACTGATATCTGTCGTGGGCAATTCTGGTGAAAACTGTGCTTTCTCATTATAAGTATTCATTAGGGATAGCCTGGGGTAGTTTTGGTGGCTGCCTAGAAGGACGTAGAGTTGTCTATTTGGGTGTATACCCCCCTCATAGGTCAGATCTCATAGCGCCCAATAGTAAAACAGTATGGGCCCCTCTGCCCCACCCAGTACGTCCCCCCAATGCAGAATGCACTTCGCAAGGGCCCAGATTTCTGGCAAATGCACTTTCTTATTTTTTATTAAGCAAAATAAATTTTTTGTTAATTAATTGTAATTAATAAAAAAGAAAAAAGTTGCCCTTGGCTTCACCTACTTTATCTGACTTTTACATCAAATGCTTTAAAAATACAGCGCTTATTCTCAACACCGTATTTCTCTAATGTATTTGGCCTAAACACACTGATAAGTCTCCCCCATACAGCTCTAAATCACTGCTTCCCTTCAGGTAATATGTTATTAACTGGCTGACGGAAGCCACCACTAGGGGGAGCTCAGTGCATAAAAATGTATGCAGTTACCTTATTAAAGCTGTAACGATCTGAACGCACTGAGCTCCCCGTAGTAGCCACTGCATGAAAATGTATTCATGCCAGGTAGAAATGTTGTTCAGCGCCGGGCCCCCACCATTCCCCAGGCCTGTAGCATTCCCGTGGACTGCCTCCATTGAAGGTACCCACTGGGTGGTGGTCATTTATATTGTATAATATTTACTAATTGTCCTGTAGACAAATGAAAGCCCCTTTGCCCTGGTTGTGAATGCTCATCAAGCACATTCAGCATGTTCGCCTCTGTACTCCTGAAGCACAGTCCAGAAAAGTGGGTGCTGCTCCTCCTGTGCCGTAGTGGGGTGGGGTGGACTGGCCCACCGGAAGGACAAAGGGAGAAACCAGAGCAGGGGGAATCTAATGTTTTTTTTTTGTTTTTGTTTTTTAACCGTCCAGATTCCTACCAAGTTAAAAGAAGCCCTGAAAACAGCCAAAGAATGTATGGAGAAGAGGCTCGTGGAGGAGCAGAAATCGGTAATGTCCTGTGGGTTATTAGAGAGGAAGCCATGGTCATATCCAGTCTTTTAAACATAAGTTGTAGATCTTTCGGCACTGCGGTTTATGGCGTGGCGGTGCACGTGTCCTAGGGCATATAACAATGGTAATAAAGGACCGGCACTCTCTCTCTCTCTTGAAATCTTGCAGATATTCCTTTATTGCCACATATGTATCTGTGACGCGTTTCGGCACAAGCTGTGCCTTTGTCATGATGTTTGACAAAGATGTTTGACAAAGGCACAGCTTGTGCCGAAACGCATCACCGATACATATGTGGCAATAAAGGAATATTTGCAAGATTTCAAGAGAGAGCGAGTACCGGTCCTTTATTACTATTGTCTTTTAAACATAAATGATGTCTCATGATCAGACATTATGTTGCCCATCATGTAAGAAACTGGAGACCAGTTTATTAGATACCAGTGGTGCAATTACAGGATGAAGAGCTTTCTGCAAGTAAATATGACTTGACCTTCACTTTTTCCTTGTGAATGACAGGGGAATTTTTGTTCCTCTTACAACATAGACTACATTCACACGACAGCGAAAAACAGCCCGGTGGCGCCTGTTTTTTTTTTTTAACTGCCGTCATACAACCGGTTTTAGAAACTGGGGCTAATTTAATATATATATTTTTTAACAGCTAGTAAATAGCGGCCATTAACAAATAGGACGTGTTCTATTTTTGGTCTTTTTCTCGGCAGGATGGACCCCATTGAAATCAATTTAGCTATTTTTAACAGCCGTTAAGACAGGGGTGCACTATTCAGACCCAAGAACAACACAAGGAGAAGTGGGGGGCATTATTAGTACTAGGAGCCTTCAATAGGGTCATTTGTTATACTGGGGGGCATTCTTTATACTCGGATGGCACTATGGGGGGGACATGTGATGTCCAGGGAAATGTTAAAGGGGTTGTCTCATCATGGAAAATGGGGGCATATTGCTAGGATATGCCCCCATTGTCTGATAGGTACGGGTCCCACCTATATCGAGAACGGAGCCCTGCAAATAAAGGAGGGTGCACTGCGCATGCGCAGCCGCCCTCCATTCATTTTCTATGGGGCTGGTGAAACTAGCCGAGCACTGGCTCGGCTATTTCCGTCGGCTCCATAGAAATTAATGTGAGCGGGGGCCGCGCATGCGCAGTACGCTCCCATTCACTTCTATGGGGAGCCAGCTTGGTGGTGGCCGGACTGGAGTCTTCCAGCCACCAACTTGCTTCGTTGTCTATATAGGTGCGGGTCCCAGCGATGGGACCCACACCTATAAGACAATGGGGGCATATCCTACCAATATGCCCCCATTGTCTATGATGAGACAACCCCTTAAGGTTTACTTTGTAGCTCCATAACTGGACAATAGTGGGAGAAGGATTTATGATGTAGACATGTATGTGTGAAGTGTACATATTGCCGTGCAGATCTACCAGCACAGACGACTGACACGAGCACAGTCACATCACGGGTCAGAGGAAGAGAAGAAAAAGAGGAAAATTTTGGCACGAAAGGTAAAAATTAAATATTGACAATGTGGATCCTAAAACTTTTATATAGAGGTTGTGACCTGTTTACACAGCAGTTTATACTGCCAGAATTTTGGGGCGTACCCTGCACCAAACTTTCATCAGCGGCTGCGTGGTGTCTGCCCCCTACTGTTCTCAGTGGGAGGCAGCAGTGCAGGCTGCAGTTTAAAACAGTGTTCCTTCTTCACGTGGTGGAAGCCGCAGCCGGTGTCTGCTTGTGATTTAGCTCCACTTATTGGGGCTAAGCTATGAGTGAGTCCACTGCATTCAAAGTGAACCGCCGCAGCGTGGTGTGAACATACCCTTACTCAGCTGCACACATCTGTTTTCTAGTTTGCTACAATGTATCCTTCTGGAGTCCAGGAGGTTTAGGCTGAGTTCACATCAGCTTTTAGCATTTCCGTTCTTCTGCTCCGTTATGGGACCAGGAGAACGGAAAGGACGGATTCGGCACATAACTGAGCCAAACGGAACCTACTGGCCCCACAGACTGTAATGGGGTCCGTTAGGTTCCGCTCAGAGGAAGATGAACGCTGATGTGAACTCAGCCTTAACTCACAGAGCATTGTCTACACTGGATACAATTGTATCCACTTCTGAGATGAGAGCATGACCAGCTATATACAAGTTTACTGCCTCTAAATGGAAGCAAGAGTGGGCTCATTCACTGACTTATCGCAGCTGTCCATATTAGTGACCAAGGACTCATCCTCTATACCTTGTTCTTGTGTTTCCTAGAAGTCAAAGCGCACAAACTGCGAATCTGGAGAGGAGCAGTCAATGAAATGCAACAACTCAAATAATTCAGGTAAGTTACAAACTTAAAGAGGTTTTCTGGTTATGTTACGTTAACCCCAGTATAGGATAGCTGTTAGATTAGAGGGGGTCCAGCATGAATCACAAGAGCGGGGGCCCCATATTGAACGGTGGGCACTCCATACATTTCTATGGGAGCTCTGGAGATGGCCGAGTGTTGAACTCCCATGGAAACTAATGGGGCAGATGCAACCAAGTTCATTTTGGGGAGCTCTACTGGGTACGGGGCCCAGTTTCATGATGAGTGGTGGTCCCAGTGGTAGGATTCCCGTCGATCTAAGTTATTCTCTCTCCTGTGGATAGGAGAGATCTTTACACAACTGGAATACCCCTTTAACAAATTGACTTCACCTTTATGCTGTGTTGTTACCTACCCTAAACCAGCGGTGGGCAACATGTCTATCCAGCTGTAGTGAAACTACAACTCTCAGTATGCACATCCAGTTGTAGTTGAACAAGAGCCAAATGCTTTAGGCATTCGATGTGTTTCTTTTCCTATTACACTATACATCCATAAATATGTCTCGATCCTTTCTGGTTTGCAGGCTCTGGAACGAGTTCTCCTCTGACATCGCCCTCGTCTCCTACACCACCTTCAACAGCAGGTCAGTATAAATGGCGATTTACGTCTTTCTGGATGACTGTTCTTCCTATTGGTGTGTAAACACTATGGTGGATTTATAAGACTGGTGTAAAGTAGAACTGTCTTAGTTGCCCATAACAACCAATCAGATTCCACCTTTCATTTTTCACAGCTCCTTTGGAAAATGAAACGTGGAATCTGATTGGTTGCTATGGGCAACTTATCCAGTTCTACTTCACAGCAGTCTGATAAATCTCCCCCTATGGCTCCCATTTACTAAGACTGGCGGTTCTGACGCCAGTCTAAGTAAAGGGAATAGCTGGACCCAAAATGTATTAAAAGTTCTATTCTTCCTAATAATTTGACAACCAACCCTATCCCTGCCTTAAAGGGGTTATCCAACCCCCTAAATGCCTGTGCCCCTCACACAGATTGTAATTACCTTGCTCCACAGCACCCACGTCGCTTCTGATGCCGGCACGGCCGCCGCTCCCTACCATCGCAGGTCACGCTAGGGAGGCTTGTTCCCGTCGCAGCCTGCTATTGGCTGCCCCCCGGCGGAGGATGTTTTGGGGAGATGCAGCGGTGGCCATACGGGCATCAGAAGTATCACAGGTGCCGGGGAGCAAGGTAAGTGCAACCTGTGTGAGGGGCCTGGGCAATTGGGGGGGTATTTTTGGGGTTGGATAACCCCTTTAAGCAGCTATTAGTTTCAGTGAAATTTACACATTTCTCAGGCTTTTTTCTTAAAGGGGTTTTCCAAGGCTCTGATATTGATGACCTATCCTCAGGGTAGGTAATCCATATCAGATCGGTGGAGGTCTGACAGCCAGGACCCTCGCTGATCTGCTGTTGAGGAGGCAGCGCTGTTCGGCGGCCTCCTCGCCGCTTACCAAGCCCAGCGCCGTACATTGTATAGTGGCTATGCTTGGTACTGCAGCTCAGCCGCATTCACTTCAATGGGACTAACCTGCACCTAGGCCACATGACTGATGATAGTCTGGGAAGAAGCCACGGCGCTCACCGAAGCATCACTACCTTTTCAAATGGCTGATCGGTAGAGATGTTCGGAGTCAGAACCCCCCTGATCTGATATTGATGACCTATCATGAGGATGGAAAACCCCTTTAATAAATTTGACTAAAACTGTTATCCTTTAGAGAACGCATCCACTTTAATTGTCACTTTTCCAACATGGTGGATGATGACAAAAGAGGGAAATTTAAAGGGGTATTCCCATCTGAGACAATGGGCGCATATCGCTAGGATATGCCCCCATTGTCTGATAGGTGCACCACCACTGGGACCCGCCCCTAATATCGAGAACGGAGCCAGCAAAGTGGTGGCTGGAGGACTCCGGTCCGGCCACTACTAAGTGCTCTCCCCATAGAAGTGAATGGGAGCGCCCCGCGCAGTACCGGCCACCGCTCCCATTCACTTCTATGGGCCCTCGGCTCTTTTCGACGGACCCGTAGAAATGAATGGAAGGCGGCTGCATGTGTAGTGCGCCCTCCACTACTTTCGGGGCTCCGTTCTCGGCGTAGGTGCAGGTTTCCGAGGTGGGTCCATCACCTATCAGACAATGGGGGCATATCCTAGTGATATGCCCACATTGTCTCAGATGAGAAAACCCCTTTAAGCACAGATTTGTCGGACATCATCATTTGTGACCCTGGGCGCCACAGTTACTGCTTAGTCAGTGCGGGCCAATTTATTTTGCGCTGTTTTTGAAGCACATTTTTTTTTAGCTGCTCTGTTGCATTTAACCCATGAGAATGCAGTGACTTCCCACAGATTTTACAGCTGGCACCATGCATGACCTCCAGGTTTTCCACCACTTCTTGGAGTGCGGTGCTCATGGTCTCTATTGGTCACACTTTTCACTCAACCACTTCTGGCATTTGCCCTTCTATGGCCACCTTCAGTTCACCTTGTAGGCGGCAATTCCAGGCAGTGCCAGTCACTAGAGGACAATGACATGTATAATATAGAGAAGCACTAGTTCCTTGTGCTTTCTTCAGCTGCTAACCCATTCTGCTTTCTAAGAACGAGTACTTGTACGGTAAGTCGACCATATGACGTGCTTCACACTAACTGCTCTTGTCCGTCCGTGTCCCCTCATGCACGCTTTGTGTTCACACATTGCATCTCCGGATCACTTACATCAATGCGTCATTGACTTACCTGAAATATCCTGCACTGTGATATTTTAACCCTTTTATTGTGGTGGGCTGGAATAAAAGGGACTTTGCTTAGAGACATGATTTGCAGTGATGGCAGCTTTCAGTTATACTATTTACTTTGCTATTTCGGCATGTGTTAGGATACTTTAAAGTAGCCCTCAGGTTAAAAAAAAAAAAATCATATTAACTAGGGAACAAACAGAGCACTTACCTGGGGTCCTCCTTGTCATCCTTTCAGCTGTAGATCCTTTGATTTCCAGCCACTCTGCTTCTCTGTCTACCTGATGCGTGCTGTGCATTTGGTGATACAAAGCATTTCCTTCTGGCCAGCACTGCTCACGAGTCCAGTGGCCCCCGGGCACCCATCTGTGCAGGGAACTGCAGCCGGCCTTATTTATGTGAGTGGCGCTGTGCTGCAGTACCTCTGTGCAGGGAAGAATACTGACGGGGATTCGGCACTACTCCAGCCCTGCATCCCTTACATTCTTGGGAACAGTCGGCATCCCAGCCATCATAATTTCTTGACATGTCCTAGCGATCTGCCATACCACTCACTACAATAAATACAGGCAGTAGTTAAAGGGGTCCTCTCACTTCAGCAAATTGCATTTATCATATAGAGAAAGTTAATACAAGGCACTTGCTAATGTATTGTGATTGTCCATATTGCCTTCATTTTTCCATCACATTATGCACTTCTCATTTCCATGGTTACAACCACCCTGCAATCCAGCAGCGGCGGTTGTGCTTGTACACTATAGGAAAGAGCACCGTGGGAGCTTGCATAGGTTGGTGCTTTTTCCAGTAGTGTGCAAGGATGACCACCACTGATAGATTGCAGGGTGGTCGTAACCCCTGGAAACGAGCAGTGTATAATGTGATGGAAAAATGAATCCAGCCAGCAAAGGAGACAATATGGACAATCACAATACATTAGTAAGTGGCTTCTATTAACTTTGTCTACATGATGAATGCCATTTGCTGAAGTGAGACCACCCCTTTAAGATGTACATGTTCTATACACTCCTGCATGTCCAAAGAGGACAGTCACAAGTCAGAATCCTCTGTAAAGTAATTTAAAAGGGTTATATAAGGTTAGAAAGACATGGCTTTTTTTTTTTTTTTTTTTTCCAGAAACAGCTCGACCTATGTATATAGGTGGTGTGCTGTATTTCTGCTCGACTCAATTTACTTAAATCAGCAATACTAGACTGACCTAAGCATAGGATCCTTATGTTGTGTGAGTTCTGTCTTGTGTATGTTATAGGTTAATGGTTACAAACAATCACCTCGTCATGGAAGAGCTCCCAGTGACATTCTGCACAGGACCCATATACATGTACTTAAAGGGCCTGTATGGCCAGTGCATTTTTTGAAAAAAAATAAAATAAAAGAGTTAGAATGGCTTAAAGGGGTTATCCCATGATTAATGTAAAAAAATGAAAATCAGAGATCATGATAATCTCTTTCTAACAAAGCTAGAACCAGCCCTGTTCCTCACATGGATCCAGAGATCTCCCCATTCATTGCTCTGCCAGATTTATATCAAGCTGGCAGCTCAAGGGGAGGGTCTTTTCTACTGCAGCTCAGGGGGCGTGTCCTCGCTCTACCTATCACAGCTCAGGGGGCGTGTCCATGCTCTACCTATCACAGCTCAGGAGGCAGTTGAAGGTTGGAACTGAGCATGTGCGTCCACCTCGGTGAACAGGACAAAGAAATAAGAAAAAGACAAACTGGTGGTGCTATACAGATAGATTTTATTGAATAACTCGGGGGCTCTACTAAATTGTGAATTACATGCAATTACAAAATTATTCAGATCCAGGTTCTGGTTTGAAAACTGTAGAATATTTTTCATGGGACAACCCCTTTAATAGAAAAACAAAACAAAAGTCACAACTGATCACCTGGAGCAAACCAGCCCTTGCAACAAAATTTGTAACACTTCTACGCTAAAACCCCCCACTGGTGTAGAGCTGCAATAAATGACCCCCGCTGTGTGAAACCATTCTAACGCAAAAGAAAAAAAAAACAATACACTATGTAAATCTGATCAAAAAGCTGTGACCTTCATGGATTCTGGATAATTGCTTACTAGGACTGCTGTTGTGTAACCTACGCCGCTTCTTTCCATGATGCTGTCATGCTTGGACATTGCCTGCCGCGCTTCTGCCGTATTGCCTGCCTGCCCGACCCAACAAGGAGAATGTTGTCCTTCCTGCTTGTAAGAAACGTCTTGTCTCGAAACATTCTCATCATTGCTGTCTATAGGATTACATTCATGTCGGCTGTGCGTCTTAGAAAGCTCTGTACCATTAAAGGAACACTCCGTACAAAACGCATACATTGTGTTAGGCCTAGTGCGGGGGGGTTGGCGCGTTGCACGACACGGAGATCCTCTCTCTGGTGATGAACCCTTGTCTTTGTCGTCTCTATGTATCCTAGAAGGCTTTCATGTTGTCATCTGGAGCTCGTAAATATAAAATATGGGCTTGGAAAAATGGGTCAAACTTGGGCTGTTTTTTGTCTCGAGTGAAACCAGCGGCCACCTTGCCACCCGGGCATGGCTGGACTGTCTACATTACGGCACCCCACCACGTCAATACTATGATCATGTTTGACACTCTGAGATGTATATTTGCTGCCAGCCCTAAGTTTCCAGAAAACCGTATCGCAAAGTACGTGGCCTTTATGTAACGGTGTACAGAATGGGGGGGGCGCGTTACAATGGCGGGAAAGAGGGAGTGGTCGAGTGAGTTTCTAACGTTAGAAAACCCTTTAAATCTACACCAGTGATCTGCAACCCGCGGCTCTCCAGCTTTTATAAAACGGCTCCCAGCATGCTGAGGGAATCGCTGATCCGCAGCCCAAAGAGTAATTGTCGTGTCAAGTTTTCTTCAAAATTCAATAGTACAAATGACACTTTAAAATATGTCTTGTTACAGAATTCCTCTTTCGCTATGTATCACTCCACTTTTACTCCTGATCCCCCACCTCACTAAGGGGATGTTCACACAACGGCTTTTACGGTAGAATTTTGAAGTGCACAGCCGTGCAGAAATTCCGCAGGCGACCGCGTCCATTCTGCATCCCATACTTCTCCAAGGAAGGCGCCGCTGGGGATCTCGGAGCGGCAGCTTAGTGGCTGCGCTCGTGAATGGACATTTCCACATTCTGCTGTGAAAAGCCGTCATGTAAACATCCCCTAAGGGTGGCTGCAGGTGGTGCAAATTTCATGTGCAGAAAATCCATGTGAAATCTGCACCAAAAATGCACTTATTGCGTTTTTTGGTGCAGATTTCATGTGGATTTTCCGCAGTGCTCACCCTTCAATTGAAAAGGGGTGAGATCCGCATAGACAAAGCAACAGTTGAACAAGCTGCAGATTTCAAAATACGCACAGCAGGTCAATTTCCGGATCGAAGTGAAAAAGCAAAGTATACATGAGATTTGTCTAACCTCATGCACGTTGCTGGTTCTGTACTACGCTGCGGTTTTTCCACATGCAATCCGCATTGTGTGCAGGCACCTATATCGCTCTCTATTCACTGTTCAAACCAGTCTTCAACAAAGACGAGTTAGTAGCTGATTGCAGTATGAGATCACATCCAGCCCATAGAAGTCTATGGAGGAGCTGGCTCTTGTACAGGATTTACTGTCTCACCCTAGCGTTGTAATCACAGCTAAACAGCACGAGCCCGGCACTGCTGTATAATGCCCTCCATGCTGCTTCTGAGAGCTGCAAAACACGGATACCGGCCGTGTGTCTTCCGTTCTGCAGAATGCGGAACGTCCTGCCCTTTAATACGGACAAGAATAGGACATGTTCTATTTTTTGTGCGGGAGGTGGGACAGACATATGGATGCGGACAGCTGTCTGGTGGTGTGCTGTCTGCATCTTTCGCAACCCTACTGAAGTGAATGGGTCCACGTCCAACCTGCAAAAAATGCAGATCGGATGCGGCCAAAAACAGTCGTGTGCACTAGCCCTTATTCTTTGTGTGCTGTGTATGGGAGACATCTTAGCTAGATGGACTCCACTGAGCACAGGGAAAACAGAATTTGGGCTGATTCACACGACCGTGCTCGGTCTGGGAAACATGGGCCGTGTGTGGGCCGCATCTGTGGCTCCCTTGACCTGAACTGACTGCATATGACGCTGGGTTCACACCTGAGCGTTTTACAGCGCGTTCCTACGCGCTGTAAAACGCACAACAGGCAAGAACCAATGATTCCCTATGGGAAGGGTTCACACCTGGGCGTTTTACAGCGCGTACGATCGCGCTGTAAAACGCCCGACGCTCAAACAAGTACAGGAGCTTTTTTTGGCGCGTTTGACGCGCGTTTGGGCCATAGACTCTTTGGACAACACTGCTGTCAATCACCCAAACGCGCGTCAAATGCGCGTTCACTATAAAAAAAAACGCGCATAAAACGTGCAGAGAAACGCGCGTTTGAGAAACGCCTAGGTGTGAACCCAGCGTTAATGTTTTATGATAGTCGAATTCTATTAAAACGTAGCTCTGTTGTCCTGTATGGATGATGTGAGTACATTAGAGCCAGGATCAGATAGGAACTATGATGCAGTGAGTTCGGGAGATGCTGGCGGCGCACGGCCCATGTTTCCCAGATCGAGCACCGCCGTGTGAATCGGCCCTTAGAGACTGGTGAAAGTGCAAAGTACCGGTCTTATACTAACCAGGATATAATAGTATTCCCCGTGTACACACGGCAGCTTAGTCTGGGAAGTCACTTGACACGGCAGGTACTTTTTGGCCTTACTCGGACCAGTCTCCCTATTGCTGATGTATGAATATTCTTCTATACAGATTTAGCTGGAGAGCCTCTGAAACCCTTCCCCTGCCTCCCTTGCTGTTTATGCTTATCAGCGGGATCCCAAAACTTGCCATTACGGTCAGCTTGTCACTGTCCATATTTTATTTGGAAGACCACAGCTAGCTTCTGTTGCTTGCCGCCATTTTTATTTAGCGCGGAACTAGTCTTCTATAAAATAATATATGTCATCGGCATCTAGCGGCGCAGTAGTGAGCCAATACTCTTCTTTTCACGGGAAGAGTATAGTCTGTAAAGAGAAGTTGCTTGTTCATGGCTGCCCTTATGTAATTACTAGGTACTGATGGATAGGAGGCGAAAATAACAAAAATTCAGGGAGTAAGGGAATGGTGACAGAATAAAGCGCCCCGCTCGTGTACACAGGACTTTCTTTTTAACAGATGCATAATACTGTTTGTTCGTGTTTTTGTCTCTAATATGTTAATATTGATCGGTGTCCCTCTTTTCTCCCCCTCTGCTGTCTTCAATGTAGAGCATGCATCATTTTGAACGTGAATTATCGATAAAGTAAGCAAAATGCTTCATTTGTGACTAAAAGTGCCACTTGTGACCACATGAGGGCAGTGCAGAGTACCGCCCTCCCACCACAGTGCATGATGTCCATTAATTTTGAGTTCCCACAAAATGTTAATATTGTTTCTATAAACTCATGGATACCATTTACATTTCACCCGTCTGTGGTTAGTAAGATTTTAGCGCAATGCGACAATTCATATTAGCCAACTGAAGGGGTAATATAGAGTGAGACAACCCCTTTAAGAATTAACTTAAAGGGGTTATCCATGACCAATGTAAATAAAAAGTAGTCGTCATATAGTATACGATTCCCTCTTTCTAACAAAGCTAGAACCAGCCCTGTACCTCACATGGCTCCAGAGATCTCCACCTTCATTGTTCTGCTAGATTTATATCGCTGACAGCTCAAGGGGGGTGTCCTTTATACTGCAGCTCAGGAGGCGTGTCCATGCTCTCCCTTTCACAGCTCAGCTCAGGGGGTGTGTCCATGCGCTCCCTATCACAGCTCAGGGGGCGTGTCCATGCGCTCCCTATCACAGCTCAGGGGGCGTGTCCATGCGCTCCCTATCACAGCTCAGGGGGCGTGTCCATGCGCTCCCTATCACAGCTCAGGGGGCGTGTCCATGCGCTCCCTATCACAGCTCAGGGGGCGTGTCCATGCGCTCCCTATCACAGCTCAGGGGGCGTGTCCATGCGCTCCCTATCACAGCTCAGGGGGCGTGTCCATGCGCTCCCTATCACAGCTCAGGAGGCAGTAGAAGGATGAAACTGAGCATGTGCGGCCATCTCAGTGGGCAGGACAAAGAAATAAGAAAAGAAACAAACAGCAGGTGGCGCTCTACATGCCAGGGGGAGAAAAACAGAACTGGATCGCACATCCACAATGCTAGGCTTTGATCTAATCAAACTCGCTTCTCAGCACCATGTTGAAGTGCACAGCCCCCCCCCATACTGCATGCTGTACAAGAGGCATTAGTGTACATTTTGATCAAAAAGGCATAAGCCCCCTCACCACGCCAAGGTCGCCTCTTTGAGAGGGACCTAATCTGACAAAAAGGCGTAGCGACAATGCGGTGACAAAGCGGCACTGCCCTAGTAGGCGGCGGGACCCAGGAGTCAAACAGCAACCCTGCTGTCTGACAATGCCACCCATGGCACTTGGTCCCACCAACCCACCAGTACAGCACCACAAAAAAAAAAAAAAAGGCCACCACGCAGTACTGCACCATGTGAACAGTTGTCTAACACAACATGTCTATAGTTATCAGGAGCTACAGGTCAATGACCACTTCATGCCGACTTCTGTGATTGAAACCACCTGTTCCGAATGGGAGGAGTGCTGATACCAGTAGTAAAGAAAAAGATAGTCCATTAACATGCCAGGGGGAGAGAAACAGAACTGGATCCACAATGCGAGGCTTTGATCTAATCAAACTCTCTTCTCAGCGCCATGTTGAAGTGCACAGCTCCCCATACTGCATGCTGTACAGATGGCGCTCTACAGATATATTTTATTTAATAACTCGGTGGCTATTCTAAATTTTTAATCACGTGCAATTACAAAAGTATTCAGGTCCAAGAGCTGGTTGGAAAACTAGAATATATTTTTTTTGTGGGACAACCTCTTTAACTGGACAAACCACGGCCAGCCAAGTATTTTCCCTGCGGCAGAAGATGATGCGCAGTGTGACGTGGCGACCATTCGGCTGAATAGCTGTCCATGTAGAACCTGGAGCACGCTCAAGACTGACCATAGCAGGAGGTGCACTTGCAGAGCAGAGAAGAGAACTTCCCTCTATGACGTCCATGTGCATATGGAGAGAAGTTGTCTTCGTGAGACAACCCTTTAAAGAAGACCTGTCAACAGATTCATTCTGCTCTAACCGTGGCCAGTATGAAGCAGCATCAGGCTCCCCCATTCCAAAGAACTCTTCTCCTCTGATGTCTCTCCAAACAAGCCCAGCTGGGCTGTGGGATCTGCAAGAGAGCCGCTCAGTGGACACTCATCTCTGTCCCTAGCTCTTTCTAACAGCTCATGCACGCAAATTAATTTTTCTTTTCTGTGTCCATTCCTTTTTGTTCTTTGAGGCCCTTATAAGGAACCATTCAACTTAATGGGGGCCGGGAAAAAAAACGGAATTGACTCCATGTCTGCTCCGCAAAAAAAAAATAGAACATGTCCTAATATTGAACTCATAATGGAAAAGGATAGCTTTGGTTTATTAGGGGCCAGCCATTCCGCAAAATGTGGAACGCACACGGTCTGTATCCATGTTTTTGTGGATCTGTAATTTGCGGACTGCAAGAGTTGTATTTTCTCTGAAATGCTGCAGCCTGTCCCTGTTTTTTGATGCCCGTGGTCCCTGTTTTTTGATGCCCGTGGTTAGAGAAACATGACTCTACGCAAAGGATCCCTTTAAAGAGAGTCTCCGGGAATAAAAACGGTCTATACTGCCTGCAGCCTTCCTCCGCACTGGCTCCTACATGTCCATGTTCCGTTCTGGCGGTGCATGGGTATGGTAACCTGGCCACAAGCGGCACATCACTGCTGAAACCAGTTATTGGCTGCAGTGGAATATGTGACCACGCCTGTGCACTGCTGGATGGAAACAGTGCGGGGAATGGAACATGGACATGTGGGAGAGTCAGTACAGCAGGTAAGTATAAATCATCTTCTGTACTGCCCACAGCCTGGCTCAGTAAGACGTCCCAGAGAAACCCCTGCAAGGCAATGCCTGGCCTCACCGGACAACCCTAATTCAGCGGGTGCCTTCGTGGTTTACTTTGAGGCGGAAAATTTGTACGGTTATGGGAGGCTCCCACCAGTACCACCGTATAACAGTACTGCTTGTAGTCAGCATTACTTGTTCAGGATGGATTGTCCACCTCGGGGAGTAAACAATCAAGGCTTCCATTGGACCACAGCAAGCAGAGTTCTTAAACTATGCAGTATAAGAGTAGGTATGTATATACTTTGATCAGTGTCTACTTACAGCTACTCGTTTAATAGTAAATTTCATAATGTGCCTTTATTAGTGCTCTTCTCATCATTGTATTAATTCAGGTCGTTGCAGGAGACGGGCAGCGCTGCGGCGCCATGTTGTCGGCCGTGTTATAGATTTTAAGGAGTTGAAAGAGTAGACGCTGCATCTTCAGTGCTACATGTGGATTCAGGCCTTCTTACCCTCTTCTCTTCTACTTTCTTTGCTGGAATAGATGTGGACGTCCTCTGTGCATCTGTAGTTCTATAGGGGATAAAGTGTAATGTGTAGCTGCCGTTTAAAGAGTCTCCTTAGCAAAGCTCTGAGGAGTCTTCAGTGTTTTACTGAGCGCTGAAGACTCCTGTGTGTAACAAGTCAGACAGGGAGATGGGCAAGGGATAGGTAGGGCACATGTACATAGTCCGGGACCGGGGTAGTGACAAGAACCTCTCTATGTTCCACACCGCTGTCCTCAGCGTTCAGTAGACATTGAAGACAGATTCTCCTTAGCAACTCTGTTAGATCTTTCCCTAATGAAGTATATCATAAAAACGTTTAAAATCCCTCACCCTACACTATATTAAAAATAAACTGAAGCGACAATTACACTTTAAGGGTCCACATGAATGTTCAATTTAGCAGAACGGTTGTGGACGCCTTCATTTCAATGGGGCCACAAAAAATGTGTATCCGCATCAGTAGTTCCGTGGCCCAAGCAAAAAAGACAGAGCATGTCCGCAGCCTCAGACAAGAATAGGTATTTCTATCATAGGGCCGGACATGTGTTTTCTGGACTGCAAAACACTTGCAGACGTGTGAATGGATCCTAAGGGTGCGGCTACATGGTGATCTTGGTTACGCCCAAGTATTACAGTGTAGCAGGGCAGCCATGGAAATGAATGGGGTTGGGCAAACATGATTGCCGTGTAGACGCAGGTTAAAGGGAGTGTCTGTTTTTTTTTTTTGTAAATTACTCTCCCCAAATGTAACCTGTGAAGAGAATTAGACTTAGGGCTCTTTCACACTTGCGTTGTCTGGATCCGTCGTGTACTCCATTTGCTGGAATTACACGCCGGATCCAGAAAAACGCAAGTGAACTGAAAGCATTTGAAGACGGATCTGTCTTCAAAATGCGTTCAGTGTTACTATGGCACCCAGGACGCTATTAAAGTCCTGGTTGCCATAGTAGTAGTGGGGAGCAGTATACTTACTGCCCGTGCGGCTCCTGGGGCACTCCAGAATGACGTGATCCATGCGATTCACGTCATCCATGCGCGTGGGGCGCCCTGACGTCACTCTGAAGCGCCCCGGGAGCCGCACGGATGGTAATTATACTGCTCCCCCGCTCCCCACTACACTTTACCATGGCAAACAGGACTTTAGCGTCCTGGCAGCCATGGTAACCATTCAGAAAAAGCTAAACGTCGGATCCGGTAATGCGCCAAAACAACGTTTAGCTTAAGGCCGTATCCGGATTAATGCTTTTCAATGGGCATTAATTCCGGATCTGGCCTTGCGGCAAGTCTTCAGGATTTTTAGCCGGAGCAAAAAGCGCAGCATGCTGCGGTATTTTCTCCGGCCAAAAAACGTTCCGGTCTGGAACTGAAGACATCCTGATGCATCCTGAACGGATTTCTCTCCATTCAGAATGCATTGGGATAATCCTGATCAGGACTTTTCTGGCATAGAGCCCCGACGACGGAACTCTATGCCGGAAAAGAACAACGCAAGTGTGAAAGAGCCCTTACATGCTCCCACTTCTCTTAAAAGTTTTTTTTCTCCCCTCTAAAAAAAAAAAAAAAAAAAAAAAGCCTTTTAAGAGGCTAACAGGCAGTACAAGGTGTGCTTTTGGATCTGGTCTGCATTGGACAAGGCATGTCGCCAGCTATTCTTCGAAATCAGCTTTTTCTTTTTAGCCTTCCCTTCTCTGTAATCTTAAAGCCTAGGGCTTTTTTGACATGACGCTCCCAAATAAAACCCCCCCCCAATGATTTCACTCGTCGTGTACTCTAACTGTCCACTCAAAAAAAATATTTTTATCCCCCTGTGAAACTCACAGGGACCCAGGAAGATGACACATGGGGGAGAGGTTGTGAGGGTCCTCACATGGTATAAAGCACTTTTCTAAGTGCCGTAAGGCAAAGCAGGAACCATATTCTAGAAGAATTAGGCCAGACACAGACGAGCGAGTTTAGTGTGGCAGTGTGAGTTCCCAGTCTGACCTCCGCTCCTCTGACAAGATCGCACGGCATTACAGTGATTTATAAGGCTGTGTGGCCCTGAGAGTCCTGAAATCTGCAGAATTAGGCCTCATGCACACGACCGGTGTGTTTTGCGGTCCGCAAACCGTGGATGGCGTCCGTGTGCTTTCCGCAATTTGCAGAACAGCACGGACAGCCTTTAATATAATTGCCTATTGTTGTCCGCACAGAGTGCTGGCTGCATCTTTTGCGGCCCCATTGAAGTGACTGGGTCCGCATCCGAGACGTCAAAACTGCGGCTCGGATGTGGACCTAAACAACGGCCGTGTGATATAATGCTGTCAGAACGGGAACTCACACTGCCACATGTAGCGCGTTTCTCACATTGAACTCACTCGTCTATCTCTGGCCTTACTCAAAAGCAGGCCAAAAAGAAAGCCTCGATCTCTGCTCTATGAGCTGCCTAAAAAATAAAAAGTCTCCACCATCAACCTCCATGTCCATCCACGATTATTAACATGGCAACGCCAGTATGACCTGATCATGTGGTAACGTACAGAACATTTGTCTTTAGACTGGATTTTGAATTTTATCATCTTTTGCTAATATTTTATTTTTCATTTTGTTAAGGGACGTCAACATTTCCGATACCAGCAGCCCCCCCTCCTCCTCCGCCCCCTCCACCAGTGGCGCCTCTTTCTCCTTCAAGCAAAGATGTGTCAACTAAATTGGCCCTGCCCTCTGTAAATGGTGCAGGCCGTGGAGCCTTACTGAATTCCATCGCAACCTTCAAGAAAGGAGGGCTGAAGAGAGCGGTGACAAATGACCACAGTGCCCCCCGGATCAGCTGAACCTGGACGTGTACAGCCCGTCCTGTTCTCTAGTCACGTGTTTTATAACAGGATGTCATTAATGAGGTCACCTTACGTTTTAAGAAAGGTTGAGAGTAGAAAAAAAAAATATATATAGATGCTCCTATTAATTCTCTCCAGTATACAGTCCAGGGATGGCCAACCTACAACTCCCACCATTCCCTGCTGTAGGCAGACTGGGCATGCTAGGAGTTGTAGTTTTGCAACAGCTGGAGAGAGCCGCAGGTTGGCCATCCCTGATATAGTCACTGTGCACAAAAACACCAGATATTTTACTATCTAGGAAAATAGTAGTATTTAACAGGACAGTGATGTTTCATAAAGCAGATGTGGGAATGATCATCTGTCCCCTTCCCCCCAAAAAAGAGGGAGGGGGGGGGGAAATAGTTCCAATATTGTTCATTGGTCACATCTGGTATTGCAGTTCAGCTAGATTAACAGGGATGTCAAACTTGTGGCCCTCCAGCTGTTGCAAAACTACAACTCCCATCATGCCTGGGCATACTACAGCTATCAGGGAATGATGGGAGTTGTAGTTTTGCAACATCTGGAGGGCCACGAGTTTGACATCCATGAGCTAGAATACCAGATACATCTATAAGCACTGCATGGGTTCTAGGGGAGAAAATCTGACGTATGGAGCTCTGCCTTATATCTATCATCTCAAACCATTACATAGCTGAGACATGACATTGGACCATCAGGTAGGTGAATGGGTTCCAAGATTGTTATATTTGTCAGGGAGCTAGTCATCATTCTCGTGACTGGGGCCTCAGTGGTGACATGCTCTTCATGCACCTATGACCACAGAGGTCAGCGATTGGCTGTAGCAGTCATGGTAACAATGTCACCAGTACAATTCAAGCAGGGCATGGTAAAAGGCGAGTAAGGGCCCTTTCACACCTGCGTTATAGTCTTCCGGCATAGAGTTCCGTCGTCGGGGCTCTATGCCGGAAGAATACTGATCAGGATTATCCTAATGCATTCTGAATGGACAGTCCGTCCTTCAGGATGCATCAGGATGTCTTCCATTCCGGAACGGAACGTTTTTTGGCCGCAGCAAATAGCGCAGCATGCTGCGCTTTTTGCTCCGGCCAAAAATCCGGAACACTTGCCGCAAGGCCGGATCCGGAATTAATGCCCATTGAAAGGCATTGATCCGGATCCGGCCTTAAGCTAAACGTCGTTTCGGCGCATTGCCGGATGCGACGTTTAGCTTTTTCTCAATGGTTACCATGGCTGCCGGGACGCTAAAGTCCTTGCAGCCATGGTAAACTGTAGTGGGGAGCGGGGAGCAGCATACTTACCGTCCGTGCGGCTCCCGGGGCGCTCCAGAGTGACGTCAGGGCGCCCCAGGCGCATGGATGACGTGATCGCATGGATCACATGATCCATGCGCATGGGGCGCTCTGACGTCATTCTGGAGCGCCCCGGGAGCCGCACGGACTGTAAGTATGCTGCTCCCCGCTCCCCACTACTACTATGGCAACCAGGACTTTAATAGCGTCCTGGGTGCCATAGTAACACTGAAAGCATTTTGAAGACGGATCCGTCTTCAAATGCTTTCAGTACACTTGCGTTTTTCCGGATCCGGCGTGTAATTCCGGCAAGTGGAGTACACGCCGGATCCGGACAACGCAAGTGTGAAAGAGGCCTAAGGCCTGTTTCACACTTGCATTGTGGCTTTCCCGTTTTGAGATCCGGCAGATGATCTCAAAACCAGATTAAAACGGATCTGTGCCGTTTAATACATCTGGATGCATCCGTTTTGGCCGGATCCAGTTGTATTAAGTCTAAACTGAACAAACCGGATCCAGTATGAAAATCATTGTAAGTCAATGGGTACCAGATCCTTTTTTTTTTTTCGCTAACAGAAAAACTGGATTTGTCACCATTGACTTACATTGATTTTCATGCCAGATGCAGTTTGTTCCATTTTGCAGACCGGTAAAAAACAGGGAACGCATCCTGATCTGTTTTGTCTCCATTGACAATGAATGGGACAAAACTGATCTGTATTGGCCCAGTTTTGAGATCCTTTGCTGAATCTTAACACTGGAAGGCCACAACACAAGTGTGAAACAGGCCCAAGGAGTTTTCTTTAGTAATTTTTACTTCATTCCCTGCCAAATTTTACAAAATCTTGGAAGAACCCCTTAAACTTGAAAAGACACTTTCAGGCACCATACACTAATTTTACTCAACTTTCCCCCCTAGAAAAGTACGTTCTGGCACACAGCCTTCTCTCTGATGATAGGCCTGGGGCCCAGATTTACTAACCCTATAGATGATGTACACCGACAGCACATTTATTACAGTGCCTCAGGCTGGATGATAGACACTTTTGACTAATGCCATAACCAACTATTGGTTGGCTTACTTTTAGACAGAATTTTGCACCAGAATTGTGGTGCATTTTTAGGCTCCACTTTTTTTTTTTTTAGCAAGTTGGGGGGAAAAGAGTGGAGTCCCTAGTTTGGCTAAAATTGCACCAATGTGCAACACTAGACACATCCTAGGTGCAGACACTTTATTGGCCAGCACTTAATATCTGGCTGCTGTGGGGGAAATCCCCTCCAAGATGGCCATACATTTTAGGGGGCAATCACACGACTGTATTCGTTTTGGGGTCTGGAAAATATGGATGTGGTCCAATTGCATCCTGCACTTTTTGTGGGCTCCATCGTAACAATGCCTTTTCTTGTCTGCAAAACACAAGACTAGGACAGGTTCTATTTTTTTATTTTATTTTTTGCAGGGCCACAGAATGGACATGTGGCTGCACACAGGGTGCTGTTTGCATTTTTTTTTGCCGGCCAATTTAAATGAATGGATCTTTTTTTTTTCCGGATCAGACAGAACAAAAATACGGTCGTGTGAATGGGGCCTTAGACAGCTTTCAGCCAAATGCTTGTTCAGCTGACTGCTATTAGTCCTGGAGCCAGTGTGCAAGCGTTCAAAAGAGGGGAAATAAACTGCTGCCAGGGGTCTGACAGCTGCTTATACCCTGCAAACAAAGGATCAGACATGTTGATCCATTCCTTGACATTCATCTCATGTGTGGGCACTCTAAGATGACATTACCACAGTACCGACATCCATAAGGGCTCATGCACATGACTGATTGGCCTGGGAAACACTGTCCGTGTGTCTGGGTCTTACTGCAGCCCCCCTGACCCAAACTGGCTGTTTCATAGTAATTTGATGCAGCCAGTCTATCTGATTGCTGGACTACTGCCGTGTACTCATGTCATCATGTGAATATACTGCAATAGCCCCATGATCAGATACAAAGTCACTATCACCACTATAATACAGTCAGTTTGGTTCAGGGGAGCTGGAATAGGCCCAGCAGATGCAGCCGATACATGGAATGTGTTGCCCGGCTTTTCAGTTGTGTGTACGAGCCCTTACTTGCAGTACTGAGGATAACACCTAGGACAACAATAGAACATTGCAGGTTGGCCCCCAAGGCAGCATGATTTAGGAATCTAGAGTTTTTGCATTTCTTTAAGGATAGTCAGACATGTTTACATTGTTCCCTCTATTACCAAAATCCACGATCTGATCCGGGCAGAAGAGATGGTCTTGCTGTAGGAGGTACAGCTGGTGAATCAAAAGAAACTTTTCTTTTTTTTTTTTTGCACTTTAAAATCTGATTTCAGAGGGATCTTGTGTATGATTATTGGGTTAAGTAATGCAATGTATATTCCGTCATATTTTTATTAAAAATAATAAACCCAACCTTTTGGCCTGATGTCAGTTTGTAGTGTAAAGGAGTCTTAGCAATTGGCCTTGTATATTCTGGCTGCCGTGGTGTAACATAATGAAAGGACTCTGAAAACAGCGCACTATAATCAGACTACCTGTATCGAGTCAGAGGCTACGCTGCTCCACTTTGAAGAGCCGTGCTCGCCAGTGTCCATCCTGGCTTGATGGCCTCTACTTCATCTGTGCGCGATGCCATTAGCGCTGTTGCCGCATGGCTCTTCAGAGGAGAGGCATCATTTCTACGACTTTTCACAGGTAATTTAAGTATGTGCCGTCCTTTTTCCACATTATGCTGCATCAGATAGCAGATTAGAATACACAAGGGCATCATGCACACAGTCGTATGTATTTTGCGGTCCACCAAACACGGATCCGCAAACAAAAATTGATAACATCCGTGTCGCATCGGTTTTTTATTGCGGATCCGTTGTAACAATGCCTGTCCTTGTCCGCAAAACAGACAATAGGGACACACCTCCCTAGCGTCACCCGCAATGATAGGGAGGGGCGTTCCCGTCTGCCATTGGCTGCTCCCCAGACACTGGATATTTTCATCCGCACACGGGTAGAAGCAGCTGTGGCGGTGTGGGGACCAGGAGCAGCACGGGGTAAGTATATTCGGCGTGTGTGTGTGCAATAAAATCAAGCTTTTTCGACATAAAGGTAAAAATATTTCTGCAACTTTCTATCAGACTTTGGACCCCAGCTTTGAGATCTCTGCTTTCTGTCAGTGCATGGAAACATTCAACAAGTACATCCAGAGAATGAAAGTCTGTCCTGATCACAAATTTACAAAACTGCATGTCCTGTTTAAGTTCACACATCGCAGTCGAACGTCTTAATAGTGTATTAAAGACAAGCCGTTCACATCAGCGCGAAGTAATCAGAACACGGTATCTTTCTCTGGATGTAAAAGTTAATGTTGTCATTTGCCGGCCACAGATTTATTGTAGGGGGGATGCTGTGGTAGTCCCTATATTAAATCTGCCACCTCAGACTTCACTGCCAATCAAAAGTGGGAGAAGAAAAGAGGAAGGAAAAAAAAAAAAAAGAAAAAAAAGACTGAATCCCCTAAAAATAAATTCCAGGTTTTATTCATATACAAAGCAACATTGTACAGGCCCTCATGGCATACAGCATGTGGGCAGCCAAGCTGTTCATACAGAGGTACGAGTTATTAATAAATAGCGTAACATGTCTCCAATACGCGACGTGGGGGGAGTGTCTTAAAGGGACTGCATATGTTTAGAAGACGTCTAGGGCAGACCATCCCCCGATTCATCTTAAAAAGGGTTTGTCCAGGATTAGATGCCTTCTTCCAAAAACGGTGCAACACCTATCCACAGGCTGTGCCTGGTATTGCATCTCAGCTCCATTGAAGTGAATGGGGCTGAGCTGCAATATCACACACATCCTATGGACAGGGGTGGTGCAAGGCGGCAGACATGTTTTTCTAATCCTGGGCAACCACTAGAAGTCTGTTTTCCAACAACAACAAAAAATGAAAAATACCCGGAGGACAATGAAAGATGCTGATGGTAAGACGTGGTTTAAAATGACATGTTACCTCTGAAGTGAAAGATCATCTGATACCTAGATAACATTAAGGGTCTTTTTAACAGCAAATATAATGTCCTTCACTTGTGGTATGCAGTTATCCTCCAATATCTTGGCATAAGGCATCGGAACATCGGCACCAGTCACGCGGAACACAGGGGAATCCAAGTAATTGAACGCAGGTCCTGGAAGATACAAGTAATGAACAGATAAATTCAAGTAAATGGGGCTGAGCTGCAAAATGAGATGACATGTCCCATTCCTGGAAGAGGAGAGTCCTGGATAGGGGCTACCCCCTCCCCCCCTTGCTTCTATTAACTACATTGTATTTGTAAACAGACAAACCCTTTAAAACACCTAGTTTAGAGTAGAGTATACTACTTTGCATTCCGTATTGAAGAGCACCTTTGTTAGCAGGATCAACCCTTTTAAACCAGACATACTGCCTGGTAAGGATGATCTTGCTCAGTTAAATGAAACATGTCTTGTGAAAACTGGTTGAAGCATTCCCGAGAAGGAAAAGACATTCTTTATGTAAATCGGTGTACCAAGTGGAAGTGCACCCAGGAGTTAGGCCCCGCCCCTGGGTGCACTGATGTCCTCATTTACATAAAAGAATAAAAGTTTTTTTGAGGGCCAAAACTGATTTTTCACAAGGACGTTATTTTACTTGGCAGGATCAACATTTCCAGGCGGGATGCCTATTTTAAAGGGATTCAGCCTGATGACAGGGGCTCTTTGAATACCAACTGTTCTTTTCACAAGCACATATGACTCCCATTTCATCAAGTATTATTGCCTCAATATATAAAGTTTGTGCACAGCTTTATCAGGACTTGCCTTCCATGATCTTAGCGCAGATTTCTGATCCTATTCCAAATTGTGGCCACCCTCCTTCTACAGTCACTAGATGGTTTGTCTTCATTACACTGGCCTCAATTGTTTCAGTGTCCATGGGTCGGATTGTGCGCAAATTGACGACCTTTATAGAAAGACGTACATGACTTTAATCCAATGACAATGTGAAGCTAAGAAAGGATTGTTACAAGGGCATTTTTGATGCATTTATAATAAGCTCATAATTAGGGTGCAATATATATATTATATATAATGGCCGTTTACCTCACAATCGATTCCCTCTTTCGCGAGCACACTGGCAGCCTCTAGACAATGACCCACAGACCGGGAATGGGAAACCAGAGTGAGCTGACTACCTGTTTTGGGAGAAAGGAGAAAAACAAACAAAAAACAAGCCAATATTATACATATGTAAGAAACCAAAGAAGTCAATGGAAATGTCACAGTATTTAGACCATTGATAAATACGATACAGGTTGCGGGGGAGCGGGGGCTTTACTCTCCTGCAAACCCTTCATCAGGGGAATGCGACTTTACAGGGTAGTATAGAGCCCCTTTAAACAGAAACTATTTGTATTATAAGTCTGCACTTTGTGTTTGGGATTATGGGTTATCTTTATGTTTTTAGTTTATGGTCATGAATCAGTGAAAGCAGGTTTTTTTTTTTTGTTTTTTTTATATTACAATTGTGGTTGTGGAAGATGCCGTATATTTATTGTGGGTGACCTTCACCCCGATCCGTTATCTTTGGGAATATCATATGTATCAATAATTTTTTGAGAAGGGGGGACGACGACAAGTTTTGTTATTTGTAGAAGGTTTTAATAATTGTCTTTCGCCTATTTCAGTCCTATCAGGGAAGACTTGAACGCTCGATTTTACAATAGGTGTAGAGGGAGCCTCTGCCTAACCATTTGGATGTTGAATCGCATCTAAAAAGAAAAGGTCAGAGTCACCTGTGTAACACAGCCAGCGCCCCCGACAGGTATGGTGCAGACTTGGCACCCTACCCCACTCCATACACTCCCTTGCAATCTACATCACATGTCGAGAAGGGGTTATCCCATTAATCATTTTAATAACAAATACCCCGTTAAGAGATGTTAATAGCTGTTTCTAAAGTAATTTCCAGAGCAAAAATATATATATGTTTGCATCACTGTTGCTGCTGCTAATCTGCACTAAGGACAAACTCTGAATAGAATCAGTCTACTTCTCCCTCCAGCATCTGATAATTTAGTCCCTCCTTATTTAGTTATACTGTCATACAGAGGCTCTGGTCCTACTCAGTAAGCAGAGGATCACTATGCAGAGACCCGGCTGTGGGGAGCACCTCCATTCAGCTCTCTAGGTGGATGTACACATTGCTATACACTTTGAACACCAGGTGGTGCCATACTATGCAAGTACTGCAAATGTCCTAACCGTTCGCTGCATCATTTTTCACCATTACGCTTATTTATACAATGAAATTTTTAACTGTGGGACAGCCCCTTTACATCAGGCATAATAAGCAGCAAACAATTACTTGTTTTTGTCACTCTTGCAATGAATAGATGTTGAAACCAAAATTAAGAGAGAAAGCAGTGGGGCACACTACCACCTCAATGCTGGCTCTCCAATTTCTGGGAAAGTGGAAGAACGTTCCATCCACAGAGTTTATCTATGTAGGGAAAAAAATAAAAATAAAAAAAATGTACCTTGTCGCTCTATCTTTGCCTTTCCAATGGGGACAACAAAGTCTTTTGATAGGGCTTCTTCAGATAGTTCGAAGGGGACACCATACATCAACTCATTCTCTAGCATGACCACTGAAAAAACAGGAGCAGATAAGCATGGATGCAAAGTGCAGGCACTAAAACTAGATTTTTGTACTTGTTCATTGGGGGACACAGGCTTGACCATGGGTATAGCTGTTGCAGCTAGGAGGCGGACAATAAGCACACAAAGTGTAAGCTCCTCCCCTTTAGCTATATCCTTCCTACAGGGAAGCTAAATCAGTTAGTGCAAAAGCAATAGGAGAAGCAACACAAAAAAAATTATAAAAAAATAGCACCACACAGGCCCGAAAAGGCCCCCAAACAAAAGAATGGGGAGCTGTGTCCCCCAATAAACGGAAGAGAAAACGATTTTACGGTAAGTACACAAATCTAGTTTTCTCATCTATCACTGGGGGACACAGGCTTGACCATGGGACGTTACAGAGCAGTCCCCAAGGGTGGGCATAACAAGCAACCCTCCAGTCAATCAGATAACCGCCGTCTGCAAAACTGTACTGCCCCAGAGAAGCGACGCGTCAGAAGACGCAAAGGTGTGCACTCTGTAAAACTTGGAAAAAGTGTGCAAAGACGACCAGGTAGCCGCTTTGCACACCTGAAGGGCCGAAGCCTTGTGATGCACCGCCCAAGAGGCCCCCACTGCAGGAGCAGTTTGAGCCAAATGCTCAAGCGGTGAAGACTGGAGAGCGTGGAGCACTAGATTAAGATCCCAAGGATCCAACAAAGGACGGAAAGGGGGCGCAGCATGCGCCACCCCCTGCAGAAAAGTCTGAAACGCAGAAAGTGAAGGCAAATTCCGCTGAAAAAGAGTTGAGAGCTACCCTCAAGTCCATGCCCAACTGCAGTAAAGACGAGAGTCGCGGCAAAGAGAACCTAACAGAAGACAGCTGACGCCGCTCGCACCAACTAAAGTAGGACTTCCAGGTCCGGTGGTAGATTCGGGAAGACTTTCTGGCACAAATCATGGTCTGGACAACGGCATCCGAGAAACCCGAGCCTTTAGTACGGCAGCTTCAACAGCCATGTCATTAAATGTAGCGACCCTAAATTCGGGTGGAAGATCGGCCCCTGCGACAGGAGGTCCCCCGAAGAGGAAGTCTTTGACCTTGTTGTTGAAGCAGGAGGCCATGAGATCCACGTCCGGCCGACCCCATCACTCGCAGATGGCCCGAAAAACCTGCGGGTGAAGAGCCCATTCGCCCGGAAAACTTCTATCAGGAAAATCCCACTCCTTGGAAAGAGAGGAATCCAAATCCTGGTGGTTGGGGAAACACTTGTGCGAGCGACGGGACCTTCTAAAAAGGAAAAACCCGAGCTGGCCGATGATGGTGCGGGGTCCTCAACCTGCAACATCTCAATAACAGCTGTAATAAGATTGTCCACCATGGATGACAGTTTCGACGACTGACCCTCCGGAGAGACAATATCTTAATATGAACCCCTCTCCTCAGAACATGCCTCTTCCACGGAGGACACGTCAAAGTGCAACTCTCTGGTAGGAGGATTAGAGGCTGAGTAAACGGGACACACAGACACCTTTTTGGGGTAGGATGTTCTGAACAGTTTTGCAGGACGGCTGCGATGGGCATGAGCCCTATGGTCCCCAAAGTCAGACTGGTCAGAGGACTGCCTTGCCGACAAACGCCCCAATATTTCCACAACAGATTTGTTGGTATTGGAGACATCCTGTACCATCCTAGGCTAGGCAGTAGGGGCGATTGGGTCCGGGGCCGAGCCACTTGACGGTGGAGCAGCACAGGCAGAGCAGAGTGGATCTGATTGACCGGATGGAAATTTTGTGCGACAAGCAAAATGGCGCACAGAAGAGACCGCCTGCTTCGGAGCCTGGGATCTGGGCTCAGACATAATGACAACCCTGCAGTGACAGGAAGGAGGATGACGGGGTAGGTTAAACGCTGTAGGAAGGGGAAAACAGCACTTACCCAGCCTGTGTCCCTCCACGCAGCATGTCCAGAGGATCCTTGTCAGAGTCCCGCAGCAGGTGCATTTAAAATCCGGCTGTGGGCGGAGCCAGCACCCAGCGTTCAGATTCAGCTCAACTGACGGCGTGGGAGAACTCATGCCCCGCCCCCCCAAAATGGATCCGGCCCCCAGCGCAGGCCCTGCTAGCCTCTGTCTACACCCCGTGCTCACCACAGCCCATGCGGGAGTAGGCCAGAAAGAAGCCGGGGCCTCAATTGGCAGCGGCCACGGCGGCGCCCCAGACCGGAGACGACACGCCAAACATTGAAGGGCCTGGAAAAGGACGCCCTGCACCAAGCCCCCCCCCCCCCCCCCCCCCTCCCCCTCCCGACAGCAGACAACTCCTGGAGGGGAACCAGCACTGTGGTGAACAGGTAACCTGAAAAAGGGGGGCACTTTGGGGCCAGAATTTTTTTTTATACTCACCCAGCCGACGTCTTCTGCCCCCCTGGCTCCAGCCGGATCACCACCATTCGGTGTGCGGCCACTTGGAGAGGGACGCTACACAGGAAACAGAGGGGACTTGCGGTGGGCGGCCGTGGTGATTCAAAGGCTGGCGGGATGCAGAGGCTTTTAGGAACCTCTGGTCCTCCTTTGCTTCTGGAGAATGGGAAGGAGCAGCGAGCTTGGGGGACCCAATGGTCTCCAGTCTTCTGGGTGGGAGTACAGGCAGCTTTTAGGACTGCCTGAAACTCCCGCTAGAAGAAAAGAAAGAAAAAGCAAAAAAAAAAAAAAAAAAAAAGAAAAAACCAGCAGACCTGCAACGCAGGGAGGTCTGCCTCCTACAGACACCAAGTCAAAACGGATTTAGCTTAGTCCCTGCAGGAGGGGTATAACAGAAGTGGGAGGAGCTTACAGTTTGTGTGCTTAGTGTCTGCCTCCTAGCGGCAACCCATGGTCAAGCCTGTGTCCCCCAATGATACGATGAGAAAGGCAGAGTTTTGTAAGACCCTCAGCCCATTCACCTGGGTTATCATCTCGGATTGCAGCTTTCAGAAGACCTCTAGCATCTTCAGCACTCCAGGGGCTCAGCACCTTCAATCCAGGGCAGTGTCCGTACCAGGCTGCAAAGCATTGGGAGTGTTGGGCTGCAACGCCAGCTGACGCGCCATTTGGGCCCCGGAACACAATTGGGACAGACACGCGGCCCGCAGACATGTAATAGGTTTTAGCAGCAGAGTTAATGACTTGATCAATGGCTTGCATGGAAAAGTTGAAAGTCATGAACTCGCAGATTGGCCTCAATCCAGCCTGTTAAAAAAAATATTATAATATATATATATATAATTTTCCTTTTTTTTTTTCTCCAAAGTCAGTATGCTTCTTCTAGGACAAAACTCAGCCACTTACCATAGCAGCACCAACAGCAATCCCAGCAAATCCCATCTAAAATGGGGAGAGGAGCGAAAAAAAGAAAAATAATAATTACATATATTGCCTACTGGAGAGGCCCAAGCATCAATGTGTCTTGGCTTGTGAGGCCCCAGCAGAAAATAAATTTAGAAGCCCAGGTCTACAGTATAACATTTTTTGGTCAACATGCGCCTTAGAACACTTCTGACATGTATGATTTAACCTAAAAACATTTCCTATAAATAGGGGCACACTTTTGCAAACATTCATACATCAGATAAACACTTGCTCTAAAGCAGGCATCCTCAAACTGCGGCCCTCCAGCTATTGTAAAACTACAGCTCCCACAATGCCCTGCTGTAGGCTGATACCTGTAGGCTGTTCGGGCATGCTGGGAGTTGTAGTTTTGCAACAGCTGGAGGGCCGCAGTTTGAGGATGCCTGCTCTAGAGTCATGGGTTATTTTTGGGAGAATCAATTATGATAATTTAAAGGGGTTAGGCAACTTTCACACTGGCGTTTTAAATTCCGTTTGTGAGATCCGTTTCAGGGCTCTCACAAACAGTTCAAAACGGATCAGTTCAGCCCCAATGCATTCTGAATGGATAAGGATCCGTTCAGAATGCATCAGTTTGGCTCCGTTCCGCCTCCATTCTGCTCTAGATGCGGAGCCAAACGGATCCGTCCTGACTTTCAATGTAAGTCAAGACGGATCCGTTTTGACTTAGACTTTTCTTTAAAAGAATAATGCAAATCGCTCCTCTCCGTACTGTGTTGGAGATCACTGCAAGTAAATACAGCGGTCTCCTTCACTGAAGAGCAGTGATTGCCAGGAAGGAACACTTCCTTTCAGACAATCGCCTGCAAAATTGGCCTTAAGTGGAAAATCCTAAAAAAATAAAGTCTCATACCTCCGATATAGGGGTATCCATAATCCTTTTATCACCATACTTTTTCCAAAGACCTCTGCTGACCTGAAAAATGGAAATGTATGGTAATTAACTCTGAGACAATTACACACAAATCAGCAAAGAGACCGGACAAGCGAAGGTCCCAGACCTCACCAAGCGTTTCTCCGGTATCTCTGACAGTTCATGCACTGGAGATTACATCATAGCAAAGGCAGGTCATACAGGTCCAGAAACCATGACCTGGTGGGTTTACCGAGACGCTGGTTCAGAACAGATATATAATGACTCCCGATGAAGGTGGAATAATCAACTACAAGGATGAATGTGTTGTGCTCCAACATAAGAATAGACAATTCTTTATACAGACAGATATACATTAAGAGGATCTGTCGCCACTCCTGACATGTCCGTTTTAGTAAATAGTTTCCCATGTAATAATGATTCTAAGCATCATTAGAACTATGATGCTGTTCCTCTTTTATTCCATCTGGAAATATATAAATCAGGCATCCTCAAACTGCGGTCCTCCAGCTGTTGTAAAACTACAACTCCCACAATGCCCTGCTGTAGTCCGATACCTGTAGGCTGTTCGGGCATGCTGGGAGTTGTAGTTTTGCAACAGCTGGAGGGCCGCAGTTTGAGGATGCCTGATATAAATGAATTGAAAAGTGGGCATTACCATCCCTCTTGTAAATATAGTGTGTCGGTACACAGGCCGATGTGTCAGCACTGAATGGAAGGTGTCAGCCTGTGTAGCAAGATATCCGACGAGGGTAATTTTAACATTAGTTATACACTTCCAGGCGGACTAGAAGAACACCACAAGTCCTAAGAAAAGATTCTCCAAAATCGTTATTTCTAGGGGATTAGGCATTTCACAATACAGACTCTTTAACCCCATTATGGTCATCTTATAAATGCCCTTATTTAAATGGGTTGTTCCATGATAACAACTTATCCCCTATCAACAGAATAGGTGATGAATGCCTGATGATCAGCAAGGGACCAACCACCGGGGCCCCGCCGATCGTGTGATTGGGGGGGGTCTAATGTTTCATCTGTTTAAGTGTAGTGGTAGTCTCACATATGCACTGCCATTCAATTCAACTCTGTGGAACTGCTGAAGATAGTCAAGTGCTTGTTGAATGGAGAAGCAGGGCACATGCATGGCCACCACGTTCTCTTGATTCCGCGGAGGCCCCGGGGTATGGACCCCTGCTGATCAGACACTTATCCCTTACCCACAGGGTGGGGGATAAGTGTTTGTCATGGAACAAGACTTAAAACTAATCACATTGCGGCTCACCTCAAATAGGTGTATTGCAACAAAAGTGCTTGGCAATAGCCGCTGTCAGGCCTGTCCTCCAGACAATTTATAGAAATGTTGAACTGCTCCCCCAAAGGAGTTGCTCTTTTAACCCTTTTTGGCCATAAGCACCACTGTCTCATGTTAAAGGGGTTCTGCAGTTTGTTTAAATGGTGATCTATCCTCTGGATAGATCATCAGCATATGACCGGCGGGGGTCCGACACCCGGGACCCCCGCCGATCAGCTGTTTGAGAAGGCAGCGGCGCTCCAGCAGCGGCGCGGCCTTTTCACTGTTTACTGCTGGCCGAGTGACGTCACGACTAGTATCACTGGCCTGGGGGCGGGGCCAAGCTCTGTTCACTTGAATGGAGCTTAGCCCCGCCCAGGCCAGTGATACCAGTTGAAGTCACTGGGCCAGCGGTAAACAGTGAGAAGGTAGCGGCGCTGCCGGAGCGCCGCTACCTTCTCAAGCAGCTGATAGGCGGGGGTCCCGGGTGTCGGACCCCCGCCGGTCAGATGCTGATGATCTATTCAGAGGATAGATCATCAGTTTAACCCCTTCAACCCAGCTAGCTAAAACCCCCTTAATGACCAGACCACTTTTTACACTTCTGCACTACACTACTTTCACCGTTTATTGCTCGGTCATGCAACTTACCACCCAAATGAATTTTACCTCCTTTTCTTCTCACTAATAGAGCTTTCATTTAGTGGTATTTCATTGCTGCTGACAATTTTACTTTTTTTGTTATTAATCGAAATTTTACGATTTTTTTTGCAAAAAAATGAAATTTTTTACTTTACGTTGTAAAATTTTGCAAAAAAAACGACATCCATATATAAATTTTTCAATAAATTTATTGTTCTACATGTCTTTGATAAAAAAAAAATTTGGGATAAAAGTTATAGCGTTTACAAACTATGGTACAAAAATGTGAATTTCTGCTTTTTGAAACAGCTCTGACTTTCTGAGCACCTGTCATGTTTCCTGAGGTTCTACAATGCCCAGACAGTACAAACACCCCACAAATGACCCCATTTCGGAAAGTAGACACCCTAAGGTATTCACTGATGGGCATAGTGAGTTCATAGAACTTTTTATTTTTTGTCACAAAATGATGATTTATTTTTATTTTTATTTTTTTCTTACAAAGTCTCATATTCCACTAACTTGTGACAAAAAATAAGAAATTCTAGGAACTCGCCATGCCCCTCACGGAATACCCTGAGGTGTCTTCTTTCCAAAATGGGGTCACTTGTGGGGTAGTTATACTGCCCTGGCATTTTAGGGGCCCTAATGTGTGCGAAGTAGTTTGCAATCAAAATGTGTAAAAAATGACCGGTGAAATCCAAAAGGTGCTCTTTGGAATGTGTGCCCCTTTGCCCACCTTGGCTGCAAAAAAGTGTCACACATCTGGTATCGCCGTACTCAGGAGAAGTTGGGGAATGTGTTTTGGGGTGTCATTTTACATATACCCATGCTGGGTGAGAAATATCTTGGCAAAACACAACTTTTCCCATTTTTTTATACAAAGTTGGCATTTGACCAAGATATTTTTCTCACCCAGCATGGGTATATGTAAAATGACACCCCAAAACACATTCCCCAACTTCTCCTGAGTACGGCGATACCAGATGTGTGACACTTATTTGGGCCGCTTTGCGCATCTAGGCTGCAAAATCCTTTTAGGAGGGCATTTTTAGACATTAGGATCCCAGACTTCTCACGCTTTCGGGCCCCTAAAAATCCAGGGCAGTATAAATACCCCACATGTGACCCCATTTTGGAAAGAAGACACCCCAAGGTATTCAATGAGGGGCATGGCGAGTTCAAATTTTTTTTTTGGGCACAAGTTAGCGGAAATTGTTTTTTTTTTTTTTGTATTTTCTCACAAAGTCTCCCTTTCCACTAACTTGGGACAAAAATTACAATCTTTCATGGACTCAATATGCCCCTCACGGAATACCTTGGGGTGTCTTCTTTCCGAAATGGGGTCACATGTGGGGTATTTATACTGCCCTGGCATTTTAGGGGCCCGAAAGCGTGAGAAGAAGTCTGGAATATAAATGTCTAAAAAATGTTATGCATTTGGATTCCGTGAGGGGTATGGTGAGTGCATGTGAGATTTTATTTTTTGACACAAGTTAGTAGAATATGAGACTTTATAAGAAAACCCAAAAACCAAAAAAAATAAAAAATTTCCGCTAACTTGGGCCAAAAAAAATGTCTGAATGGAGCTTTACAGGGGGTGATCAATGACAGGGGGGTGATCAGGGAGTCTATATGGGGTGATCACCCCCCTGTCATTGATCACCCCCCTGTAAGGCTCCATTCAGACGTCTGAATGATTTTTACGGATCCACGGATCGGATCCGCAAAACGCATACGGACGTCTGAATGGAGCCTTACAGGGGGGTGATCAATGACAGGGGGGTGATCAGGGAGTCTATATGGGTGATCACCCCCCTGTCATTGATCACCCCCCTGTAAGGCTCCATTCAGACGTCCGTATGCGTTTTGCGGATCCGATCCATGTATCCGTGGATCTGTAAAAATCATACAGACGTCTGAATGGAGCCTTACAGGGGGGTGATCAATGACAGGGGGGTGATCAGGGAGTCTATATGAAGTGATCAGGGGTTCATAAGAAGGGGTTAATAAATGACAGGGGGGGGGGGGTGTAGTGTAGGTGGTGTCTGGTGCTACATTACACAGCTACCTGTGTCCTCTGGTGGTCGATCCAAACAAAAGGGACCACCTGAGGACCAGGTAGCAGGTATATTAGACGGTGTTATCAAAACAGCGTCTAATATACCTGTTAGGGGTTAAAAAAAAAATCACATCTCCAGCCTGCCAGCGAGCGATCGCCGCTGGCAGGCTGGAGATCCACTCGCTTACCTTCAGCGCCTGTTCACAGGAAATCTCGGGTATCGCGAGATGACGCGCCGATGCGTTGTTGAGCGCCCAGCTGCCGCCTCCGGACCGCAGATCTGCGCTAGGCGGTCCGGAGGCGGTTAAACAAACTGCAGAACCCCTTTAAACTTGGATACTGTTCCATATTCCTGCTCCTTAGTTACACCTCAGGTAAGAAGTGCTGCCCTGTGTCCTGGCTGCATATGACACAGGCTAAGAAGGTACCTAAGAAAATGCACTGCCTACAAGAAAAGCTGCAACCACGCAACCTGCATGTTGGCCAGCCAGATGTCTTAGACTCTCCTCCATCCTCCAGTGCAAATGGTGGCGAATAGGATAGAGAAAGGCGCTCATAGGGTAAGTATGTTCAGTAAAATTAAAACCCTACTATAAGAGATGGTTTGCTCACCTATTGCAGTTGCACCAATTGGGCGCAACCACAATGAAGGCCAAAAGAAGAGAATTGCAACGGTTGGTGCAGCCTAGATTTGTCCGATTGCCTTGGGCAGGAGCCACCCTGCCGCTCGGGTAACGGTAGAAGAGAAGAAACGCTGAACTTTACGTTGAGCGTGTGGACCTTAGTAGTGCGCCCTCTAAGGTCCACACGCTCGACGTAAAGTTCAGCGTTTCTTCTCTTCTACCATCCTCCAGTGAGATAGACGCCTTTCTCCATCATTATAAAAAAAAAGAGGAGGAGAGACAGTTTGTCGGACTCTGGAAAGGCTTACTAGCCGGTAGAAGACCATATTTCTCAATATTACCATATGTGTATTTGTTATATACAGACATATAGCCATTTATAATACAGAGCTATACATTTACTGTACCTTATAGGCGCCGTCATATTGTGCAACCTCCTCGCCCAACAGAAACACTCTTTCATCTCTTTCTATCTCTTCATCCAAAGCCTGGTTTAAGGCGTCCCGCACGGTGATCTAAGACAAGAAATACCTTGAGTTACCAAGTTAAATGCACCAGAGATCTAGCTGGATTTGTGCCAAACTCGTTTACATAACCAGGGCTTTGCGACTTTCTGGCTCACCGACACAACTACCACTCACTCCAGTACTAAGAAGTGGGTGGGAGAGTGGACGTAGTTTGCTATATTTATTAATGCATTTCACTTGGAAGTTAACAATGCAATTTTTATTTTTTCTAGAAAAGTTGGAAACTCCAGTAGAGGGGGGGGGGGGGGGTGCCTCCATACTAAACGGCATGTAGGCATGTATGACAGGCACCCTTTAACCCCCTCAGCCCCCCTAGCTTAAACCCCCTTAATGACCAGACCACTTTTTACACTTCTGCACTACACTACTTTCACGGTTTATTGCTCGGTCATGCAACTTACCACCCAAATTAATTTTACCTCCTTTTCTTCTCACTAATAGAGCTTTCATTTGGTGGTATTTCATTGCTGCTGACATTTTTACTTTTTTGTTATTAATCAAAATTGACCGAACTTTTTGCAAAAGAAATTACATTTTTCACTTTCAGTTGTAAAATTTTTCAAATAAAACTACATTTCTATATACATTTTTCTCAAAATGTTTTGTTCTACATGTCTTTGATTAAAAAAAAATGCAATTAGTGTATATTTATTGGTTTGCGCAAAAGTTATAGCGTTTAGAAACTATGGTACAAAAATGTGAATTTCTGCATTTTGAAGCAGCTCATGACTTTCTGAGCACCTGTCATGTTTCCTGAGGTTCTACAATGCCCAGACAGTAGAAACACCCCACAAATGACCCCATTTCGGAAAGTAGACACCCTAAGGTATTCGCTGATGGGCATGGAAGTTTTTATTTTTTGTCACAAGTTAGCGGAAAATGTTTTTTTTTTTACAAAGTCTCATATTCCACTAACTTGTGACAAAAAATAAAATTTTACATGAACTCGACATGCCCCTCACGAAATACCTTGGGGTGTCTTCTTACCAAAATGGGGTCACTTGTGGGGTATTTATACTGCCCTGGCATTTTAGGGGCCCTAAAGCGTGAGAAGTCTGGAATATAAATGTCTAAAAAATTTTACGCATTTGGATTCCGTGAGGGGTATGGTGAGTTCATGTGAGATTTTATTTTTTGTCACAAGTTAGTGGAATATGAGACTTTGTAAGAAAAAATAATAAAAAATAATAAAAAAGAAAAAAACAATTTCCGCTAACTTGTGCCAAAAAAATAAATCTTCTATGAACTCGCCATGCCCCTCAAAAGTGATTTTTTTATAGCTGTGTTTTTGCAGTGATCAGAAAAAATAAATATTCTGTCACTGCGGTGGGACAGACTGAACGCAAGTGTGCGCACAAGATCAGGCCTGATCGGGCGAACACTGCGTTTTTTGTAGAGCCTATAGAACATGTCCTATTCTTGTCCGCGGACAAGAAAAGGCATTTTCTATATAGCTCTGGCAATGTGCGGATCCGCAAAATGTGGAGAGCACATTGCCGGTGTCCGTGTTTTGCGGATCCGCAGAGTCCGTGTTTTGCGGATCCACAAAACACATACGGACGTCTGAATGGAGCCTTACAGGGGGGTGATCAGGGAGTCTATATGGGGTTATCAGGGGTTAAAGGGGTTCTGCACTTTCATTTCACTGATGATCTATCCTCTGGATAGATCATCAGCTTCTGATCGGCGGGGGTCCGACACCCGGGACCCCCGCCGATCAGCTGTTTGAGAAGGCAGCAGCGCAGCAGCCTTCTCACTGTTTACCGCCGGGCCGCCCGCCCACTGACGTCACGACTTGTATCAACTAGAGTGGGCGCGGCTAAGCTCCATTCAATGAACAGAGCTTAGCCGCGCCCACTCTAGTTGATACAAGTCGTGACGTCAGAGGGCGGGCGGCCCGGCGGTAAACAGTGAGAAGGCAGCGGCGCTCCTGGAGTGCCGCTGCCTTCTCAAACAGCTGATCGGCGGGGGTCCCGGGTGTCGGACCCCCGCCGATCAGAAGCTGATGATCTATCCAGAGGATAGATCATCAGTTAAATGAAAGTGCAGAACCCCTTTAATAAGTGACAGGGGGGGGGGGGTGTAGTGTGGTGATTGTGATTGGTGCTACTTACAGAGCTGCCTGTGTCCTCTGGTGGTCGAAAGAAAAAATATAAATAAAATCGCATCTAAAGCCTGCCAGCGAATGATCACCGCTGGCAGGCTGTATATCAACGCATCCCTGCGTTAGGCGGTCAGGAGGCGGTTAAAGGTGTGTTCTCATTGCAGACAATGGGGACAAATCGTTAGGATATGCCCCCATGGTCTAATAGGTGCGGGTCCCACCTATATCGGGAACGGAGCCCTGCAAAGTGGTATCTGGAGGACTCTGGTCCGGCCACCACCCAGAAGTGAATGAGAGCGCACTGGGCATGACCGGCCACCACTCCCATTCACTTCTATGGGGCCTGAGTTAGCGCTTGGCTTATTTTTGGCGGTCCCATAGAAAATAATAAAGGGCGGCTGCGCATGTGCAGTGTGCCCTCCACCAGTTTTGGGGCCCCGTTCTGAATATAGGTGCGGTTCCCAGAGGTGGGACTCTCACCTATCAGAGAATTCGGGAATATCCTAGCGACATGCCCCCATTGTCTGTGATGAGACAACCTCTAGCCTCTGACTTGTATGACATTCGGACGCTGCATTGACCTCTGATCACAGAAAATCAAAAGGTCAAATTCCGATTTCACCAATAACATTCCCCGATGCACTTGACCTCAGAGAAATTCCTGAAGACAGTGTTGCCCGTGGCAACCAGTAATTGCCCAATTCTCATTTTCTTAGTTATCAGCACTATCAGGCTGTGTTCACACTGCCCTTTAGGTTCCACAGGGTGCGGTTTTTAGAACATGCAGCTAGCAGTCGCTGAGGGTGAGAGAAGTGTCAATCACAGCCATGGTCACTGTACCTGAAGGGCGGCAGGCGAGCTCTTGTGAAATTCTCTCCGGAGGAGGACGGATACGTGGCTCTGTGGAGAGAGGAGACGGTTACAGCAGTCCTCTGGCACACTCCATGTCACACAAGCCCCTTTCCCCTCCTCACCTTCCCCCCGCAGAGCAGTCTCCTCAGCGCCGCCATCTTGCCTCTGTCCTCTGACAAGACGTCGCCCTTCGCCAAGAATTCCTCCAATCAGGGCGCGGCGTGAGCTCAGCGGACCTTCCTGCCTCAGGTGACCAGAGTTGACCAATCACAAGTGACGTACGGTACACGCCTCTGTCACGCCTCCCCTCAGCGTTGGGGGCGCGGCGAAAGAAGTGGTTGCCGTGCGACCGCCAATCACAACGCGCAGCTTGGAAAAAGTGTACGGATCGCGAAAAGGACCATTTATATCATTTCTCACGGGTTTTGCAGGAGGAGCCGCTGGAGTAGGCCTTACTGTACAGACTGTGGTGAGGATCTCCCCGCGGAAGTACTTCTCATCCAGCCAGACGGCGATCAGGTGAGGGCGGGGTCCCGCCACCAGTGCGATTCTTACTTCCAGAGGCACTTACCTCCAGGCATCTGCCTCACCCCCTGACGGTAGGTACATCAGTGGGGCCCCAGCTGTGTATTTGTACACATTGTCTGAAAACGTTCGACCCCCAACCAGTGAAAATTGGTGCAAGGTTTTAACTGGCTATCCATGATGGTTTCAGTCCAGATGGTGGCCATCTTAAAGGGGTCCTTTGCTTTAGACATCTCCCTTAAAGGGAGTGTGTCACCAGGAGATTCACTGATAAACCAGACACAAGGACTTATAGGGCTTCCTCAGCTGAGTGTAATGATACCGTTCATTCATTCCGTACTAATAACATGAATCCTAAGCTGGCCTTATTAAACCTGCTGGTCGCTCTATTAGCCCAAAAAACTGTTTTTTATAACCTGTCAATCACCTACCTAAGGTGCCCAAGGGGACGTCCGTTAATACAGGGTGCCCGGCCGCACCCATCGATGTCTGGTGCCTAGCGCCGCCTTCCCTGTCTACAGTGCCGCCTTCCTCACCTCAGCGCCACCTCCGCAATCCTCCCGTCCCTCTGTCAGATCCCGCACGTGCGCACTAGGCTCAGCCTGATGTGCCCATGCGGACTCCTGGCAGCGGCTTCGTTGAGCGAAGTGCGCATGCGCCGGCCTGATGCGCATGCGCACTTCGCTCAGCGAAGCCGCTGCCAGAAGTCCGCACGGGCGCATCAGGCTGAGCCCAGTGTGCGCACGCGCGGGATCTGGCAGAGGGACGGGAGGATTGCGGAGGTGGTGCTGAGGTGAGGAAGGCGGCACTGTAGACAGGGAAGGCGGCGCTAGGCACCAGACATCAATGGGTGCGGCCGGGCACCCTGTATTAACGGACGTCCCCTTGGGCACCTTAGGTAGGTGATTGACAGGTTATAAAAAACAGTTTTTTGGGCTAATAGAGCGACCAGCAGGTTTAATAAGGCCAGCTTAGGATTCATGTTATTAGTACGGACATGGGCACATGTTTAGGTTATAGGGGTAAAATCTCATGACAGAATCCCTTTAAATCTAAGAACTGCCTTGAAGCCATGCCGTACGTGATGTGAGGAGACGTATTTCCTCTGATTCCAGCAGACGGCACCTACTGGGTTTTCAGAGCGTGAAATGGATGACTGCTGAGCTAGAAAGGCCTCCTCCTATATCGGGAGCCGTGTGGTCAGGGTCCTTCTAGCTCCCGCTCCATTATATTCTGCTCTGGTGCCAGGCGCTGATCCATTGGTGGTGATATCTGAAGCTACGAGTCTTGACCGACATCTGCAAGGACTGACGAGCCGGACGCTGGGAGAAGAAAAGTGCGGCCGAGCACCAAGGTGAGTGATGCACTGACTACAAGGGCCTCAGTATGTCCCTGGTGGTTTTGATGTGTCTTTGGCTTTCCAGTTGTCATTGTAGATACCAGCATGCAAATGCTGGGAGTTGTAGTTTCGCCATAGACGGAGTCCATGCAGTTTTACCGCAAATTGCCGTGGCTGTCAGATTTGGTTTTTAATGGCCTCCTGGGTAAAATGGAGGTCGACTTCTGATTCATAGACTTGCTGTCATATCTCCCGAAGAGAAAATGTAATGTCATTGTGTATACCAGTGCAGAGGAAACCTAAGGTGTAGAGGAAACCTAAGGTCAGCAACCAGTGCCAGGCGGCTGCTGCCAAGGCAAATAAACTCGTGGGATGCATCAAGAGAGGCCTAGAGGACAAGAACATGGGTGTGCTCCTATACGAATCACTAGTGAGACCGCGCATGGTTATTGTGAAGAGATTTTAGGTGTAAACACCAAACCGTCCCCCCCCCCCCCCGGACCTGTAAAGGGGAGCTTACTTACCTGTTTCCTGACGCTGGCTCCCCGCTACTTCTCTTCTCGGCCAGCGATGCTCCACTGCGCCCCCTCGCTGAAAACATCCGGTTTTGCATGGCTGCTGCCAATCGGTGGCCGACTCCCCTTATGTCATGAAATGATCACATGGCGCAAAGGGGATCTGGTCACCGCTGCAGCCAGTGATTGAATGCAGCCATGTCGAACTGGATGTTTTCAGAGAGGGATCGCAGCGGAGCATCGCAGTCCGGGAGGAGAAGCAGGTAAGTAATCTTCCCTTTACAGGTCTGGTAAAGTAGGGGGGGTGTATCGTAACTTCTGCAAGACTGGTTATCAAACTTGGGGCAATCTACTTACAAGCCAAAATATATGAATGAACAGAGATCTTTGTAATGATTTTTTACACCTAGGCCTGTAACTCTGACAAGGGGGCGTCCTCGATGTCTAGAGGAAGGACGGTTTCATCAACATAGACGGGATTCTTTACTGTAAGAGCAGTGAGGCTATGGAGCAGAGGAGGTTGTGATGGTTAGTTCATTGTGCAAGTTCCAGAGGTGCCCAGACGCCGATCCATCTAGTTATGGGTTCTAGATTTCTGGAGATGAGATGTCAATCCGATTTTTCTGGTTGCCAGGAGTCGAGAAGAAATCATTTGGGGCAGTGGCATTCCTCATTTATTTTTTGCTTTCCTCTGGATCAACACAGTAGGAGAATAGGTTGAACCTGATGGCGCTGTGTTTTTTTTTTTTTCAGCCTTGTCGACTATGTTTTGCAGGCGCTGGACAGACGGACCGGTGTATGCATTCCGCGGCATTCAAGCGTCGGGTTCATTCCAAGCATCAGTCATTTGATCAAATGGATAATGGAGACTGGGGATACGTGGTATGGAATAAAAAAAAAAAAACTGAAAACGAATTATGAAACCATTTCTTGATTTTCTTCATTGTAAAATGTATTATGCTTATATAACACGTAACGTATGGTGGAAACATATGCGCCATTTTTAAAATGAAGGCATAGCCCGCCACCCACACGTTATCTGTACCAGCCCCCAATATTTGCTGCATAATCTACAATCTGAGAGAATTAGTCTGTGACTACATCAGAAGTAAGAATATGAACGGACAGCTCACTAGTTCTTCACCGCTGGTAGCAAAACATGTTGCATTACGGGCATTTTTACCGAACTGATGCGACCAAACAAATCTGAATTACAAATGGCATTTAAAGGGCATCTGTCAGCAGATTTGTCCCTATGACACTGGCTGACCTGTTACATGTGCGCTTGGCAGCTGAACGCATCTGTGTTGGTCCCATGTTCATATGTGCCCGCATTGGTGAGAAAAATGATGTTTTAATTTATGCACATTAGTCTCTAGGAGCAACGGGGGCGTTGCCATTGCACCTAGAGGCTCAGCTTTCTCTGCAGCTGCCGCACCCGATCCACTTTGATAGGGCCATGCAGTGAAAACATCCTCACGTCTGGCCCTGGCAATCAAAGTGCAACAAGCAGAGCTTCTAAGTGTAATAACAACGCCCCCGTTGCTCCTAGAGGCTCATTTGCATATATCAAAACCTCATTTTCCTCAGCAATGCGGACACATATGAACATGGAACTAAAACTGATGCCTTCAGCTGCCAAGTGCACATGTAACAGGTCTGCCAGTGTCATATGTGCAAATCTGCTGACAGATGTCCTTTTAAAGTTTTTTTTTCCAGGAAATTAAAAGCCTATCCTCAGGTCAGGCCATCAATATAAGATCATGGGGGTCCAACTCTCAGCATCTTCTCTGATCAGCTGCAAGAAGGGGCTGCCTGCTCATGTTGCTTTCTCTTCATTGTTTACTTGGCTCCGTCTACCTACCTGCTGTTTACTTACCAGCGTTGTCCTATTCAAGTGAAATCTGCAATACCCTGCACCACCACTATGGGTAGATAGAGAGGCAGGGCTAAACAAAGAAGAGGCCACAGCCCGTGCACGGTGCACCACTGCCCCTTCAAGCAGCTGATCAGCGAGGCTGCCGAGAGTCAGTTTTATTTTCTGTGTAGCGATGTACACCTTCTAATTAATGTTCACCTCTCTCTTAGACGACCGATCCAGTCACGCTCAATGTTGGGGGCCACGTGTACACAACCTCACTCTCAACACTAACTCGTTATCCGGATTCCATGTTGGGTGCTATGTTTCGGGGTGACTTCCCCACTGCTAGAGACTCCCAGGGCAATTACTTTATTGACCGCGACGGATCCCTTTTCCGCCATGTGTTGAACTTTCTACGGACATCAGAACTTACTGTTCCCGTAGACTTCAAGGAGTTTGATCTGCTGCGGAGAGAAGCCGATTTTTATCAGATCGAACCTTTAATACAATGTCTTAACGACCCCAAACCTTTATACCCTACGGACACTTTCGAAGAAGTCGTGGAACTGTCTAGTACAAGGAAACTGTCAAAGTATTCCAACCCGGTGGCGGTAATCATCACTCAGCTTACCATCACCACCAAGGTGCATGCGCTGCTGGAGGGCATCGCCAACCATTTCACGAAATGGAACAAGCACATGATGGACACTCGGGATTGCCAGGTCTCCTTTACTTTTGGGCCGTGCGATTACCACCAGGAGGTCTCCCTTAGAGTTCACCTTATGGAGTACATAACCAAGCAAGGTTTTACCATCCGAAACACCCGGGTCCACCACATGAGCGAAAGGGCCAACGAGAACACCGTGGAACATAACTGGACTTTTTGCAGACTAGCTAGGAAGACGGATGACTGATGTAGGCACGAGCGAGATGCCTTCAGCTTTAGATGAGCTCTCTGCGTGCTCCTGCGCACATCCTTATTTATTAATAGCCACCACGACTGGATAGTCCTACCGTGACTCCTCCATTGTTCTGTTACCCAGCACGCATGCATGTGCCTATACATGGAGCAATATCCATGCTTCAACATAGGCTTTTAAACCTTAATGCACATTACCCTCCTCAGTGTTGATATGTGAACGCTTATGTACAAGAGGCTCTGAAGATCATTGCTGGAGCTTCACGGATCATCTGAAAGTTTCAGCCTCGTGTCCGTCACGAACAGCTTTCGTGAAAGGTCAGATGCAGGACCTTGAAAAACGTTGACTTAAAAAAAAATAAGCTACAGAGAACAAATTGTGGGAGAGACTTTGAGCACTGACGTGAGATTTCCGATATGCATCCTCTTAGTATAATTTAAGACTTAGACATCTTCAGAAGTTTACAAGCCGACTCACCCTGGCATTGGCCAGACCGCCATGGCCAGATACTCTCAGATTGAAGGCATTTCAGAAGCATCTGGATCGTACATGGCTTTCCATAAGGCTTGCAGATAACCACTGTCTATGTAGCATCACCTGCCGGTCACAAGCGTACGTGATTCGGCTCATCAGCTCGTGTGACCATATTGATATCGGCTCTTGTTATTCTAGAAATATGTCTGAGCTGATTGAAGGGGTTAATCCAACCCCATAAAATGTCAAACGGACCGCTGATAGTTATATAAGCTCTCCTGTGATTCTTTCTTTGGTCCACCGACTATCTCTGCTTACCGAGCCCCAGTGATCACATCCTGTGACTGCCGCAGCCGATCACTGAGGTCACTGCTGCAGGAAAGTGATTGGCTGCGGTGGTCACACAATTCTCTGGAGCCGGCTGGGGATCGGAGGAGACGCAGGGTAAGGTGCTGAGGATTATTCCTTTTCTTATTTTATATGATTATCATCGCATAGAAAAAAATAATATGCGATTGGGCAAGAAATACTTAGTTGGCCTGCCGGCAGTTTGCACTTTCTGATGGTGGCCATAGGTGGATTCTAGCCAGTCCACCAATGGTTAGTGTGATGATGGATATGACTTTGGTTGGATGTGACCAATTACATATTTGGAAAGATTGCAGAAGGGTTTCCAGTTTGTCCAACCATGTGTGATGAGCTCACCCAGTTGACTCCCTCTTTCACGCCAGTGCCAGGAAACATGAACATAGAGAAAAATCCGTCTCCGGTAGATGAATTTGAAACTCTTGATGAATTGATGTATGTACACACATGGAAAACACTCCAGAGAAATCGCTTACGCGTTTCGACCGGGTATGGTCTTAATCATAGCATATTTATGTAAGTATGCTATGATTAAGACCATACCCAGTCGAAACGCACAAGAGATTTTACCGGAGTGTTTTCCTTGTGTGTGCATGTATCAATAAAGTATTGAAGAGTTTTTAAATTCATCTACAGGACCCAGACTTTTTCCTGAAACTGGACAACCCTCTGGATCAAGCTGCAAGGAAGAAGGGAGAGGTACTTGCCTACCAGATCTTGCACTGCTGCTCCGGTTCTCCTGGCCGGGCTCTATTTAACCAGCTGCAGTGGTGATATCACGTCAACAAGACATGACTGCTGCAGCCAATCACTAGCCTCTTCGGGTTCACCACGGAGGCCAGCGAATGGCTGCAGCGTTGACGTCACATGTTGTAGACATGACATCACTGCTGCAACCGGGTAAATAGAGTCCGGCCAGGAGAACTGGAACAGCGCCGCAGGACCTGGCAGGTAAGTCCTTCCCCATTCTTCGATACAGGTTGTCCGGTTTCTTTTTTCATCCTGAAAAGATATAACTGGTAAGGGCTCATGCACATGACCGTATGCCCTCTGAGACTACGGTCCGTGAGCGGGCCATATGTCCCGGAGCGGCATACATCGTGCGCACGGGAGTGCACAGCATCATAGGTTACTATGATGCTGCACGCATCCGGCCGCCCGCGGGACTATTGTCCTGCACTCATAAGATCATATCAGTGCAGGACAATAGTCCCGCGGGCAGCCAGATGCGCACAGTATCATAGTAACCTATGATGCTGTGAGCTCCCGGGCAAAATGAACCCTAAAGAATTCTTAAGAAATAGGGCTATTCGCCAAGGTGGGATAAACTAGTGACCACACTGATAACGGGGAGCACTAGATTGCTTTCAGCATATGGTTTGGAGCCTGACGTCATTGCTGGCTATCCTTGTGTTAGGAAAGTGATGACTATTGACCAGTGAACTGTACAACACTTACTACAAAAAAAAAAAAAATATTGCATGAAGTTCCCCTTTAACTATATCAAATCCACTGGAAGAAATATTTATAAAACTGGTATGCATGAAAGCACAGGAAACCTGCCAACTTTTATTCGGGTGTAATATTTCATGGGCCGCCTCCTCTGCCCAAGATTACCGGGATTGCCCCATGCCAAGCTGAAGATTGGCTCAGATTTCAAGCACAATTGTCGCATCCACTGCCCAGTTGTTAGCAGTAATTCTGCTGGAGGTTTTATACCGCAGCGCTGTCGGTCTCTTCGCACGTAAATCAGTATTAGACCCTTCAGTACGAGCCGTGTACAGGTTTGATAACCGAATCTATGCATATACAAGTGACCAATCCCCACTTTATTCGCAGATTAGAACTTTTTTTGGTTTCTAGATAGATTTTAAACCTAAATGGTGGATTTTTTATTTTATTTTGTAAATCTGGTTCAGTAGTAAATAAAAATGTATTGCCTGCTTATGGTATTCTAATAATAAAAATAAAATTTGCCTGTTCATTTCTTACATTGTGATCATTTTGCACAGTTAAAAGGCTATTCCAATCTGACCCAAAAGTTCACAGCAGTCTATGGGGAGATGTCTCTAGAACCTGTAAGCCAGGGTTCTGACAAAATGTGCAACTTTTTGCCCTCTTAATAAAAATAAAAAATTAGCAAGACGGGGCAGGGATGCCCATGCACTGATAGATTTACTGCACGCTGGCATAGATTATGGCTCATGTCTAAACTAGCTTGTCGCATAGGTTTGATATTCTGGTGCACAGAGTGCCAGAAGATGCAACAAACTTATTAAAAGGGGTGTCCAGGACTTGAAAAACATTTCTGCTTTCTTCCAGAAACAGCGGCACACACTGGTTGCGGGATGTATTACAACTCAGCCCCATTGACTTCAAGGGAGCTGAGCTGCAATACCAGGCACCACCACTAGACAGGAGTAGCGCCGTTTTTTAAATAAAGCAATTCCAATCCTGGACAACCCCCTCTAAGGGCCCGGCCTCAGATTTGGTGCCATATTTCAAGGTTAAGTTTGGCATATGCAACACCAGTCTCCCTAAAGTCCTCCCTATGCTCGCTATAGACCTATTATATATACTGGTGTGTGTGTGTATAATATATATATATATATATATACACACACCGATCAGCCATAGCATCAGCTCACTGATTCCACGCCTGCGTGCACAGTTTTCAAAGCTCACAGTTAATTTCTTTGCAGTTTAAAAGTCGTATATTGGGGCCACGGACTGTTGAAGTACATAACATGGACTGACTCATGACAACGGCACCAGACAAGGGGAGGGTATATACTTGGCAGCAAGAGTAAAGTCAGTTCTTGACATTAAATGTGTTGGAAAAATGGGGGAGAGTGTTAGAAAAGCGAAAGCTAATGCCCATGGCCATAAGTGTTTTGCGGTCTGCAGATCGCGGATTCCAGTCGTTTGCATGCCACCATTTATTTTATTAACTTCTGTAGAAATGTCCTGCTCTTGTCTGCAAAACGGACAAGAATGTGCTTTCCGCATCTTTTCCGGCCCCATTGATATGAACAAGTCGGCATCCTACGGCTGTGTGCATGAGGCCTAAAACTAAGGACAGTGAAGCTGTATGCAGCCACTTAGCCTTTGCAGATGTTTCAGACAAACCCACACGGGTGCTGGTTTCAAAAGAGAAAACTCATGCAGATTTCTGTGCATTTTGCAGATTCTCCACATATCTTACCTTTTGCATTGAAAAGGGGGAAATCCACAAAAAAAAACATACAAAAAATTAACAAGCTGTGCATTATCAGAATCTGCACGGCAGGTCAATTTGTCACTTGACAATTACAGGGATGCTCAACCTGCGGCCCTCCAGCTGTTGCAAAACTAGAACTCCCAGCATGCCCTAATAGCTGTGCGCTGTGCAGGCATGCTGGGAATTGCAGTTTTGCAACAGCTGGAGGGCCGCAGGTTGGGCATCTCTGCATTAGACAGTCTGAATGAAGCCAAACAGTCACAATCTGGTTTGCGGCAATAAAATTGATTCTTTATTTTATGCTGGTAACACATTTTCATAGAATGTGGGTTTAGTGTCCATATTAAAGCCTCAAATCCCAGATTTCCTGTAGGTTTAATAAACCAGATCAGCATAGAAACCCACAGCGGATATCCGGGTGCTGCGGGGGCAATATGATGCTAAAATGCACCCACATGACCGTCATCTGATGGCAGCCTAACATAGTGCAGTAAAATTGCATTTTTCTTTTGGCAACGGGGCAGACAAGACACGGGTGATAGTTGCCACAAAGGGGGCAGTTCTAAGACGCAGTGGGCCCCTGATGATCCGTTGACTAAATCCTGATATTCTACAGGTGAAACTCGAAAAAATTAGAATGTTGTGCAAAGTTCATTTATTTCAGTAATGCAACTTAAAAGGTGACACTAACATATGAGACTCATTACATGCAAAGCGAGATATTTCTAGCCTTTATTTGTTATAATTTAGGTGATTATGGCTTACAGCTTATGTAACCCCAAAGTCTCAATTTTGAGGTCCCTTTGCTCAGGGGGTATGGGTTAATAAACTGACTAGAGTCCGACACTTTGAGCCTAGAATATTGAACCTTTTCACAAAATTCAAATTTTAATTGTAATTTTTCGAGTTTCACCTGTATACAGTCATCAGGGGTTGCAAAACTGGTGCAAAAAAAAAAGTGGAGAAGTTTCCTATAGAAAGCAAAGCTCTCATTTTTAGAGGCCCTTTTAATAATAATCTTTAGTTCTATAGCGCCACCATAGTCCGCAGCGCTCTACAAGTCAGAGGGTTCATGTACGAATCAAAAGACATCACAGAATTACAGGCTAATATACAATCGGAACACCAGAAGTGGGGACCCCGCTGACAAGAGCTTACGTTCTATGAGGAAATGGGGCGTTTTCTAAAGCGGTCCGGCCATCATCGCAGTAAAAAGAGCAGTGCAGATGGCCACCATCATTATCCCTGCCTATTTCCCCCCCAAATCCCCAGGAATAACTGTCATTAGTTTTAGGAGTCAATACAGCCCCAGGGTTGTCTTTACAATCATCACTATCCTTTATGGACCCTTCATACTTGTTCTTATGCTCCCATGACACGTTATGTAGAGTCCTTTGTATCGCCACTATAGTATCCCTGGGCCAGTGCAAAATAGACTAATACTGGAAAATCAAAATCTCCTAGATGAAGTTTTCGGACTTTCTTTCTGGCCCACTTCTGTCCATCAAAATCCCATACTCTGACAGTGTTGTCCTTTTTTGCAGTCAAATTTGGCCTGTCACCAGGGGGGCTCTACCCATCCAGCAATAGGAAGGGGCACTGCAGTAGAGTTAAACTTAAGACTTTCATTCTCTGATCTTCAAATGGATAAAAAAAAAGTCTCTACAGTTTATGTTGGCAAGCTCTAACCACAGTACCAGGATCGCTAAATCAGGCATAGTCATTCAACTCACAGGACTGAGTACAGATCCAACAGTTTTTATAATTGTCCGCATCTGTCATATTCTTTAACATGACCTGATAAAGCCTAATAAAGGGCATTGTCCCAGCCCCTTTTTAGGTTCACATGTAGAGCTTGGATGCTCAGAGCCAGGAGTAGCAGTGCAAGGATCTCCATCCTCAGGGTTTGGCACGTTCTTGCAATGTGAGGCGTGAATCCAGTTAGGCTTTCCTTCCACCTTTATGGAGGTTGCAGTTTTCAACAGGACTTGGAAGGGACCATCAAATCTGGGCTCAAAGGTTTTCCTCACGTGCCTCTTTACCACCACCCAATCTCCAGGCTGAAGACTGTGTGTACCTTCTACTGAGTCGGGATCTGGAATGGAAGCAAACACTTGTTTATGAACAAGTGTCTTTTTAAGGTCATATTAAGGTCATAATCTTTTTAAGGTCATATTATGCCACTTTGTTATACATGTATTTGTAACACTCTTTTTCTCTCAGGAATCTAATTATTGTACCTGTAGGGTATCATTATATGTATATGATCTTTCCAGTATATGATCCCTCCTCTATTCTTGTAAATGTCTCTACAAATATTATTTTTTTGTTGTTGTTGTATTATAGCAGCCTTCAGGTGAGAGCGCCCTCTCTTATATAGAAACGACCTTTATAAGATCTCACTTGATCATGCGACGTCAGGTCGCAAAAGCGCAAGTCAGGCGGCTCTCTCACCATTCAAGCGTCCCTGCAACTAGGTAACGGCTCTCACATGATCGGAATCTGCCCATGTGATGTGGGCCACGTGACGCCAGGCCGAGCGACGTGAGCCAGCTTCCTTACAGAGGACGGCCCCCTCACCATTGATACTACTCTGTAAGTAACGGTCCTCACGTGACCAGGATCCACTCATGTGACACAGGTCCTAGACTCCTGATAGGACTTCATCATCATCTTGCTTGATTAGAAACCTGTGATGTGCTCGTTAATGCACACTCCATAGGGTCGGCCCCCATATGGGCGTATTGTTTTGAGATCTTTTACAAAACGGACTGTTTTTCAGTGCGTTTTTTCTGCTTTATATAATATAAATGTGTTTAGAATGTGCACATCGGCGGCCCATAATGAGAACCTGCTGATATGCACATTATATTTGCCATTGTTCATTTAAGCAACACCCAAATCCCCTCCCTTTTTGACCTTGTGACCCCCTTAAGGCGGTATGTTTGTAAGTATAAATATGTGTAGCTTTGTGCTGTTACCCTTGTGCAGCTTTTTGTACCTGATGAAGGGGAGTGATTCCCCGAAACGCGTTGTATCGCTGCAATAAAAGATTCCTTCTTGATCCTGGTGACTGGCTGACGGTATTTCGCGCCGTGGGACGTGTTTTGTTCTCTTGTACTACTATCTTCTTGGGGGCTCCAGGCTTCTCCGTTTGAAGATTTTTTGTGGTCCCGTGGCTGCAGACCGCCATATCCAGACATCCAGGCTTGTTTGACAATACCTACAATAGTGTTGTGCCTACCTTTGCACAACCATATAAGGTGAGCCTTACCAATTCTTTCCGTATACCACCATACACCCACAGAATTACCCTATGGTGCGCCCATCTGTGTTTTTTTTTACAGATTTAAAACCAGCCTGTTATATTACATATATCAGAGGAACAGGGAAGGGAGACGCCTCCCTCCCCTGCCCGGCCGCAGCACAGCTATCTGTATCGCTGTCCTGAGGACGGCGATACAGATCACTATGAAGATGAACGCTTCCACAATGGAAGCGTTCATCTCCCTGTCACCTGCCGCGGGCCCACACTTGAGTTTGAGTGGCACTACTGCAGGGGCCAGGGGTCCCCAGGCGGCCGGGTCCCCTGGAGTGCCGGGCCCGGTCGCAACTGCGACCCCTGTATGTACGCCACTGGTCGAGGGAACTACAATCCTAGCCTTGGGGCACTGCCAAACAATACCTCAAAGGCGGACAACCCTGTCTTCTTGTTTGGTGTGGTTCTTATTGAGTGCAAGGCTAGAGGCAAACACTCTGTCCATGGTCTACCTGTTTCTTGCATGGCTTTCTGAATTTTTTGTTTTATTGTCCCGTTCAAGTGTTTTACACTGCCGCTGCTTTGTGGGTGGTACACAGTACGGAAGGCTTGGGTCACCCCTAAAGCTTGTATAACCTCTCTCATCACTTCACCTGTAAAGTGGGAGCCTCTATCTGACTCAATAACTTCAGGAACACTATACCTGCATATCAGTGCACTGACCAGTTTCTTTGCGGTGTTCTTTGCATTTGCCTTAGACACAGGATAAGCTTCCGGCCACCCTGAAAAGAGATCAACACACACAAGAACAAACTCCTATACTCCTACCTTAGACAGTTGTATATAATCTATCCACAGTCTCTGGAACGGGTAAAACGGCCTCTGAGTCTTCACCACTTGACCTGGATTATTCAAAGCACAAATCATGCAACTTTGTACAAACCTGCTTGCCATGGTGAACCCTGGAGCTATCCACCTTTTGGCCACAGTGTTGATCATAGGACCTTTTGCCTGGTGCGTCACCCCATGGGCTTCTTGGGCCATCATCGGATACAGGGCTCTGGGTAGGCAGAACTTCCCATAGTCCCTGCTCATTTAGGGTAGCGCCTCTCTTAGTCCAAGATTCTTTTTCTTCTTCATCTGCTTGAGCAGGCAGTTTTACCAAAACCTCCACAGACATCTCCTGAGGTTTAAAGGCTATCACTGGTACAGTCTCAGTGTCTCTGGACTTGAGGGCGGCTTGTTTAGCAGCTTTGTCAGCAATGTTGTTTCCTTTTCCTTCATTAGTCACTTGTTTTGTGTGGGCTTTTACCTTTATGACAGCCACTTCTTCTGGTAACAATAGAGAGTTTATTGGTTCAAATAAAGAGTCTTTGTTTCTAATGGGCTGGCCTGCCGATGCCAAAAAGTCTCTGGCCTGCCAAATTGGGCCATAATCATGTGCAATACCAAAAGCATACCTGGAATCCGTGTAGAGAATGCCTTCAGCTCTGCCTCCTGTGGGGACATGTGAGGAGGGAGTGGTTCAGCAAGTACTACCTCATGCTGTGTGACCACCGCATATCCAGTGTGGAACTGGCCACCCTCTCCCATAAATCTGCTTCCATCTACAAAATACTCAAAATCAGGGTTATCAAGAGGTTTGTCATGAACATGTGAAAAAACAGAGGTTTTTTGTTGCATCAAATGCTCACAATCATGATCTTCTATTTCCATTAACTCTGTAAGCAATGGACCTGTACCTCCCTCCCCCATTTCTGAATCTGTGATTGGTAACAAAGTAGCAGGATTCAGAGTTGTGCATCTTTTAAAGGTAATGCTATCTGGCATGAGGAGGGAACATTGTAACCTCAGTTGTCTGGCCATAGAAATGTGTTTTGGCTGAACTTGACAGAGTATGCCTTGAATGTCATGTGGTGTTTATACCACTAGAGGGTAGTCAAGGACAACGTCAGATGTTTATTCCACCATGAGCTGCCACAGCTCTGACACATGAAGGAGCTCCCCTGGACACACAATCTAATCTGGAGAAATATGCAACTGGTCTGTGCCCATCACCATGTTTTTGAGTGAGTACTGCTGTACTGTGTCCCTGAAGCTCTGAACAAAACAGGTTAAACAGTTGATCATAGTCTGGGATTCCTAACACCGTTGCAGACAATATTGCCAGTTTCAGAGTGAAAAAGGACTCAATTGCATGTTCCGTCAGACAAAAAGGTTCTGATGACAGGCAATCATACAAAGGCTGCATAAGCATGGATGCGTGCCTTATCCAGGGTATGCAGTATGAGACCAGACCCAAGAACATCCTGAGGGGTTTTGGCCCCTGAGGGAGTTTTATGTCTTTCACCGCTTGTTTTCTCTCCTCAGTAAGGTGCCTTGCACCCTCTGAGAGACAATGTCCCAGAAATGTAACTCTTGACTGGCAGTATTGCAGTTTTTCTCTGGAGACTTTACATCCACTTTCTGCAAGAAAGATCAGCAATGACAGAGTGGCTTCCCTGCAAACTTTCCAAGTTCCTGCGCACAAAAGTAAATCATCAACATATTGCAACAGTACAATGTCATCAGGAATTTGCCATCCAGATAATACTTACTGTAAAGCTTGTGTGTACATAGTAGGTGAATTCGGTGCTCCTTGGGGTAAAACTGTCCATGCATATTGATTACCTTTGAATGTAAATGCGAACAGGTATTGACAGTCTGGGTGTAGTGGGAACACTGAAGAACGCATTTGTCGGGTCTATCACAGTGAAGTGTGTAGCAGTTGGTGGTACCGGTGATAACAAGGTGTGTGGGTTTGGTACAATGGGAGTCTGCAGCACCGGGACTTTATTGACCTCCCTAAGATCATGAACCATCCTGTATGTTACTGGTTGTCCCTTTACTGGTTTCTTCTTAACTGGGAACAGGGGTGTATTTGCTGGTGAACTGGTCCTTACTAAGACACCCATTCTCATATTGTTTCACTTCTAAGGCTACTGACTGCTCCTGGGCATGACTCAAGGGGTACTGCTTAACACGGGGTGGTTGGCAGCCTGGTTTGAGATGAACCATGAAAGGGGTAACATTAAGTTTCCCAATGTCTAACTTTGTGGATGCCCATAACTTGTCCGGGACCACCTGTAACTCCACACAATCCTTGTAGTGTAAATGGCATCCTATCTCGGGCTCTAGGTACAGGGCCATAACTTGACCGAGAACCCCATCCGAGGCTCCTAGATGTACCTGTGTGGTACCGTCCTCATTAAAATGAATATGTGCCCCCAGTGCCTGCAAAACATCAGTGCCTAGCAGATTAAAAGGAATATTTTCTTTGACCAATAACTGTGTTACCACCGTGCTATCTTTAATCTTCAACTTTATAGGCAATGTTTTTGGAACATAGACTACTTCCCCCATGAAACCAGACGCAGGTACACGCTGTGCACTTATCTGCCATGGTTTAACATAGTCCGCATTTATCACTGTTTTGGCTGCCGCCGTGTCTACCAGAAAGGGAACTTGTTGATTCCCCACCTGAACCGGTATTTGTATTTGACATCCTGCTTTTGCTGTACTTAAGCACGGGGTTGCCGGCCTCCCATTGTGAACCCACAGAGGCAGGGGTGCGCGGGGAGGATCGGACTTGGTATGCCCCTGAGTCTGAGGATCCTGGTCCTGTTGAGGCTGTTGGGGAGGGGAACGACAGTTTCTCCGAATATGTCCTGGTTTTCCACAATTGTAACATTTAAAATTATTCCTCCTGTCTCCCTTGCTGACCAGACCATGGTCTCTGTTGGCCTTGGACCATGTTCATCTTTGAGGGCTTGGAACTAGACATGACCAGCTCCAGACCTTTAGCAGCAGCAGCAACTATTTGAGGTAATGGTGTTACCCTCCACTCTGGTTTGCAGGCTTTCAATTTTGCCAGAAAAGCAGGTCTCAGTCTTTCCATGAAGGCAGATGTCAACAGTTTCTGTCCCATTGGTCCTGTCCTGTCCCATCCCATGTCTGTCCACACAGTCTGTAGTCTGGATTCAAATGAAACCACGTCCTCCTTGGTCTCCTGTACTACATCCTTCAGGCTCAGTGCACTGTCATCTTCTTTTGTTCTTGCCCATTTCCCAAAAATTCTACAGTATTCTGTCCCTGAGACCTCAGCCTTCTCCCAGTCCCCCCATGCTAAATTTTGGTCATTCTTCACTCTCTCATTAAACAACTGCTCCTTAAGGGGGCTGTAAGAATATTTTCCCATTTTTAAAGCCATTAAATCATTTAAGTCAGCCCATGTCGCTCTGTAAGTGACTTGAATCTGCTGTAACATACGGTGGGTGGGCATTGGTCTTGTCAGTGGGTCAGGGACCCTACCCAGAAGCCCCATTTGGTCCTTAGGACTCCATGGTGCGTATGTTACTATATGCTGCTGGGCGTACTGGGGTTGGGCAGGTGGTCCCTGAGGAGCCCGATTGTCCCCATCCCCACCACCAGCTGCACCGTCGGCCAGAGGGGGAGGCTGTGGGACAAAACCTGTTCTCACGGTTACTGGAAACAGTCCTGCACGATGTTGTCTATGTCTTGGTGCTCCACAGACCCTACACACGTCAGTCCAGTCAGGGCTTTGAGTGAGTGTCAAAACTGTCCAACTGGCCAGTCCCGCAACCATCATCAGATAAGCCGGTGGTGGAGCAGGAGGGGCAGAGGGAAAACCATGCTCCCCCTTCTTTTTCCCTTGAGGATCGGACTTGGTATCGTAATACAGATTACCTCTAATATGTCTGCACGCCCAGTGCTGATTCGCCACATGATTTGTGACTTTACACCAAGCGTTCACCATCTCCTCACATGCATGATCCTTTATCCATCCTCCATTTAACTCTTTAAACTTCTGCCATGTTCTAGGGTTTAAATTTCCATACTTCATACCAGCCTTTTCTAACACTTTCTCTGTCTTTTTCTTATCTTTTTTACCTTCCATATCCTCTACCACTTCCTTAGCCAGTTTGTAGCCCTCAGGGATTGCATGGGAGTTTCCCATTTTACTTTCCAATCCCTTAACTGAATGCACTTATTATCTCCAGATGTCTGTCTTTTTAATTCCCTGCTTGTCCCTTCCTCGTGGTGCGTCCCCACTAGACTTCCTTCCTCTAGTGTACACTACATAGGACAGCAGAATACCAACCCCTAACTGCTTTCAGCAGCGCTTTAAGGGGTTCCAGGGCTCCTGATTGCCCTGTGCTGCATTCACTGATTCTATACAAAATCCAGAGAACTACAAAGACCTATATCACGATACCAAGTGCAAACCCAAAGGTGTTCCAAAAAACAATATTATCCATACCCAGTGATCATAGGAATATAGTGGTTGGGGTTTTTACCTTTCAAATATGGCTCGACCTTAAAGGGAACCTGTCACCTAGATTTTGTGTATAGAGCTGAGGACATGGGTTGCTAGATGGCTGCTAGCCCATTCGCAATACCCAGTCCCCATAGCTCTGTGTGCTTTTATTGTATAAAAAAAACGATTTGAGACAGGGACAGGACTCATCTCAGGTTAATTTGCATATGTATAAAATCGTTTTTTTTACACAATAAAAGCACACAGAGCTATAGGGACTGGGTATTGCGGATGTGCTAGCGGCCATCTAGCAACCCATGTCCTCAGCTCTACACACAAAATCCCAGTGACAGGTTCCCTTTAAGTAGACCTTTTATACTTCCCCACAGTCCCAATCCCAGTCACAAAGGCAAAGGAGACACAGATAGATTTGTAAGAATAAGCTTCTTACCTTAACAGCGCTGTTTTTAGATAATCTGTGAGTCCTGGTCCTTCTCCTAAATCGGTCGGAGTTGTTGGGAGGAGTCCACTGGTTGAGGAGCCCCACGTTTATGGCGCTATGAATTGTTAGGGCAAAACCCCTACTTCTATGATCTACTGGGGTCCAAATCAGGTAAAGGTACGAGTACTCGGAAGAGATAAATGACACAGGCTCAAACGTGTATCAGAATGATCTCTCATCTTTATTGGGCGGATACAAAATATTTATACCCATTTTCTAGAACTCAAGCCAACACAGATATCGTCATTTACGTAAGCATCACGTGATTAATAATAATAATAATAACAACTTATTTTTGATGTTTGCATATCAAGCACATTTAATTACAAAAAAAAACTTATCTTATCCTTGAGTTGTTCATCCTTGAGAAGTATCTAGAACCAGTTGTACTCCCAGAACATCAGACACACATAGTTCTGAGAACTAACAAGTAATTAACTTTGTTTGTCTCAAGTACACACAGCTCAGCAATTCTCCATTCTGACCTAAAATAAACCAGCAAAGTAAATTGGAATCCAGGATACAAAATGAAGGTGCAATCCCTCACACGGTGCTGAAAGAAGGGGTTGGGGGAAAAATGAGGAAGAGTCAGATTAAGGAACATAAGCCGGCCTGAAAAGAAGTGTTTTTTAAGGCATGTTTAAAGCAAAGAAAGTTGAGCATCAACTTGATTGTCCGGGACAATGCATTCCAGAGAGCAGGTACAGCTTGGTCTTGAAGACCAGACAGAGGTTTAAATTATGGAGGATGGTAGTCTTAGATCATAGGCAGAATATAGAGCACGAGAAGGGTGGTAGATGGACATCAGAGAGGAGGAGATGTAAGGAGGTGCAGCACTGTGGAGAGCTTTGTGGGTGAGAAGTTTTGGCCATTTCCACAATGAGAAAAGGGCGGATTCTGGAGATGTTCTCGGGGTGCAGGTGACAAGTGATTGACTATGGGAAGCAAAGGAAATATCACACTTAACCCCAAGACATTAGGCATGCTGCCCAGGAGTTACGATTGTGCCACAGACCGAAACAGAATTATTTGGTTTAGGCCTCTTGCACTCCGCAAATTGCAGATCCACAAAATACAAATACCATCTTTGTTGCATCCGCATTTTTTGCAGCCAAGTATAAGACATGTTCTATCCTTTTGTGGAATGGACCTACAGATGTGGAAGGCACACGATCATTCATTTGCCTTCTGCATCCATATGTCTGTTCTGCAAAAAGATGGAATATGTCCAAAAAATGCGGACCACGGACCCAGTGAAGTCAGTGGGTCTGCAAAAAAGGTGCAGATGGCACATTGACAGGATCAACGATTTGCAGACCACAAAATGGATACGGACATGAGCACGAGGCCTTAGGTAGGTTAAAAGTAGATTGGGAAAGACAAGAAGTTCAGTTTCTAAGAGACTCTTGTTTTAGCTACAGAGAGGACAGAGGAGATTTAGGCTGCGTTCACACGGGCGAGATTTCCGCGCGGGTGCAATGCAGTAGGTGAACGCATTGCACCTGCACTGAATCCTGACCTATTCATTTCAATGGGGCTGTGCACATGAGCGTTTTTTTTCATGCATCACTTCTGCAATGCTTTAAAATCGCAGCATGTTCTATATTCTGCGTTTTTCACGCAGCCCTGGCCCCATAGAAGTGAATGGGGCTGCGTTAACGCATTGCATCTGCAAGCAAGTGCGGATGCAATGCGTTTTTCACTGATGGTTGCTAGGAGATGTTGTTTGTAAACCTTTAGTTTTTTATCACGTGCGTGAAAAACGCATCAAAACGCATTGCACCCGCGCGGAAAAAACTGAACAACTAAACGCAATTGCAGCCAAAACTGACTGAACTTGCTTGCAAAATGGTGCGAGTTTAACTGAACGCACCCTGAACGCATCCGGACCTAATCTGTCACGCTCGTGTGAACTCAGCCTTAGAGAGTAAAGAAGCAACTAGCTGCCGCTTCTCCACTCTTCACATGCACCATTTCTGGTCAATTTCTTGTCTAGCTGACATCCTGATCTTCTGTACAAGTTTACATTTACAGTTCAGATTAATGGCTTTTCTTCCAGACATTGGTTGATGGCAGCCGAGATGAGGCCTCAGACATAGTTTCGCTCTACCACCATCTCCTTGAGATTCTTATCAGTGACTAAAAACATTATAAAAACCATCCCTGAGGTGTGAAAACAGGAAAAGAGCACACGTTATAATCACGTAATGTGGCCTCTGGGTCTTGTGGGAATGTCCTCTTCATAATTTGGATTGATTGCTTTGCAGGTGAGGCTTCAGGTAAGTCTCAAACACTGGAGTCACCTGCAAGAGAATTAGAAAAGGGGTATATTATCCACACCACAGATTTAGTATTGAGCAATACTCAGGAAATGAAACAAAATTTATATTTTATTTAATCACAGGAGACCACTCTATCCTATATTCTCTTAGGCCCCTTTCACACGAGCGAGTATTCCGCGCGGGTGCGATGCGTGAGTTGAACGCATTGCACCCGCACTGAATCCCGACCCATTCATTTCTATGGGGCTGTTCACATGAGCGGTGATTTTCACGCATCACTTATGCGTTGCGTGAAAATCGCAGCATGCTCCTCTTTGTGCGTTGCGGTGCGATAATCCACGCAACGCAGGCCCCATAGAAGTGAATGGGGTTGCGTGAAAATCGCAAGCATCCGCAAGCAAGTGCGGATGCGGTGCGATTTTCACGCATGGGTTCTAGGTGACACTATTATTTTCCCTTATAACATGGTTATAAGGGAAAATAATAGCATTCTGACTACAGAATGCAGAGTATAATAGTGCTGGAAGGGTTAAAAAAAATAAAAAAGTTAACTCACCTTTTCCTCTTGTTCGCGTAGTTCGTTCCCGGTCTGCTAGCTGTGTGCTTGGGCTAAAGGACCTTTGATGACGTCAGATCACATGCTCATTCACCATGGTGATGGACCATGTGATTGGAGCATGTGATCTGACGTCACCACAGGTCATTCAGCCCAAGCACACAGCTAGCAGACCGGGAACGAACTACGCGAACAAGAGGAAAAGGTGAGTTAACTTTTTTATTTTTTTAACCCTTCCAGCACTATTATACTATGCATTCTGTAGTCAGAATGCTATTATTTTCCCTTATAACCATGTTATAAGGGAAAATAATACAATCTTCAGAACATCAATCCCAAGCCCGAACTTCTGTGAAGAAGTTCGGGTTTGGGTACCAAACATGCGCGATTTTTCTCACGCGAGTGCAAAACGCATTACAATGTTTTGCACTCGCGTGGGAAAATTGCGCATTTTCCCGCAACGCACCCGGCTCTTATCCGGGCAAAAAACATGACGCCCGTGTGAAAGAGGCCTTAGAGGTTGTGGCCAGTCTCTGAGGCCTCTGCCTTATTCTTGGATAAAACGTTTTAGAGCCGGTGATACGTGCGTCTTTATTAGTATAGTGTGAATAGGAGCTTTTGGACTTGCTCCTGGTTTCCCCGTGCCCGGCTTCATCCATGCAGTTAGGTGCCTGACTACATTTATGTTTATAAATCATTTTTTGAATGTCCCACCAAGCAGAGGACAAGCATGTGGAACAGTAAGACCTTATGCACATGGCAGAGCCCCCATAACATAATGCTCCATCAGATGCCATTCTCTTAGGGAAGAATAGCTCTCTAACATGGGATCTGAGCATACAAAAAATAAATAAAAAAAATGAAATTAGATGCATACTGAGGCATCCTATTGTCATGTTGCCCACAAGCACTGCTGTGGTCTTTATTAAAAAATATTCAACGGTTCTGTCACAGACTGCTGGATGATTTTTTTTATTTTATTGTATTTTACTCATTTTGGGCAAAAATTTTTTTTTTTCAATTGGTCTTTATTAAAAATATTCAACGGTTCTGTCACAAAGGATTGTCTAGCCGTGTAAATCATACTTTCACTTTGTCCCGGTCATCTAAAACCATTTTCACTAAAGTACTAAGAGGTCATAAACTCTTATTTCAGCCACATTCTTAGCAGTAAGATGAGGACTGAGCTATAATGAGTGTTTGTAGGGTCAGAGATAAGGAGCTCGTCAGCTGAGCTGCCTGACAGGAAACAGTAAAGATACAGAGCCTGCTACTAGAGAAACTCAAGGCTGTACAGAGAAAGGGGCTCAAAATGTTTAATAAAGACCAGCTGAAAAAATTATTTTTAGCTCAAAATGAGTGCAATGCAATAATTAAAAAAAAAAATTGCCCCCAAATGTTAACATAACCTTTAACCTTTCTGTGCAGCCCCAAACCCCCACTGGGTTGACAGCCATTTCCTGCATATGCATAACAATCCTGCCCCTATAGGACCACTGATGGATGGGCAAGAGACTAGACCCGTGTGCCCAGCATGAGCAACCAGTGCATGCACAGTGTTACTGAATGGGGGCCCACTGATGGATTGGATTGTCTCGAGTTCCTCCATCAGCAGCCATGTTTGAGCAGGACTGTTATGTATAAGGGGGAGCTGGCTCAGCACAGGAGGCCAGCAATGCTGATGCTCTTTTTTGTTCGTAGGCTGAATATAATGCAGTTTCCAACACACTAGGAAAAGTTAGCATACAATGGCCAACCCCTTTAAATGGGTATGCCATAAAAATTTGGTGGCCTAACAACTAAGAGGACTATCAATCCCGTGCTCCGATAAGCACTGGGATATCAGTCGCCATCACCCCCAGGACTCACCTTCTTGTTCTCCGGATTTTTCTGAGCCCACTCGAGCAGGTTATGATACACGTGGCCATCATAGCTCCCCAGGGCCGATAATAACTCTTCATCTGTGTAATCAAAGGCATCAACAAGTAGAACTGCGTCTTTCCTACAAATAAAAAGAAATGTTTTCAAGGCGGAAAGTTAGGAAAATTTCCTCAAATGTTTCGAAACAGGTGATTGTTGGGGTCCGACAGCTGGCACTTCAGCCAATCAGCTATTTAAAGAGACAGAGCGCCATGTCGCCTTCCTAGACCACTGACATCACCTTCATTGGTTACAGTCACATGGGCTTGGTGCAGCCTATTGAAATGAATAGGGCTGAGCTGCAGTACCAAGCACAGCCACTATGCAATGGACTGCGCTGTGCTTGGTAAGCTGTGAGGAGGTTGTGGCATTCACCAAAACGCTAAGGCCGCCTCAAATAGCTGCCCCGGGGGGGGGGGTGTTTCTGGTTGTCGGACCTCTACCGATCACATACTGAGGAGCTATTCTGAGGATACTGTACAAAGGTGGACTGACCATTCAGGCACTCGGGCATGGACCGAGGGCCCACGTCCACTAGGGAGCCCCATGAGAGGTTCCTGCTGCAGGGCCGTCTGCGGGGCAGCTGCCCCACGGGGTCTACTGTACTGTACTACTCATGGAGGAGTCACTATCAAAGTAGCGCAGCAGGCAGGCCTGGCCGGATGTCAGTGCAAGCTTAACGTCACTCACTTCACGCCGCGCGCCTGCTTCATTTATAAAGTGGGAGGAGTAGGCGCGTGACTTTACGCTGCCGGCCTGCTGCTATGCAACACTAGTACTGTGAGAGTGAGTAGAGACTGAGTTAAGAGCTGGTGGAGCTGTCACTTAAAGGGAAAGGCAGCATATCCCTCATCGGGAAAATAAGCCAAGGCTGCACTGGGCCGTCAGCTTCAGGGCGTGTTCACACGTGACAGTCAGATTGCAGTTTTTGCCGTGTATTTGAGGAAGAGACGGGGAAAAAAACGCAATATGGACATAACATCTGAATACACCCTAAGGGGTTTCAGGTTAGTGTGACAACAGATGGACTGAAAGACTGACAACCACTTTTGTAAATCAGAAATATGCCCAGATCGTTGTCACTTCCTTTCTCCGCTCCAGCAGAGGGCGACACTGAGCAAAGCCAGAGGCACCTCCCCAGAGGCCCATCCCAAACTTCTGAATGAGGCTTTCCCCAGCATTTATCGCACCCCTCAGCCCCACCGAACAGCAATGAGCGCAGACACTTACGCTCCTTCAGCCTCAAAGACCCCCAAACCCAGCAGGGAAGGAGGATGCAGGGGTTTGTGGTCCTTTTCGTGGTCTCTTGGCTGCTGCTCTGAGGTGGCATGCTTGATGCTGGAGGCCCATTCCCTCGGCATCTATGCCTCCAAGAAGCCTTGTGCACGGACACCCCATGTTTGCCAGCGGGCTTCCCACGTACCCAGGCTTGTCTTGCTGCCCCTCTGACATCTCCTCAAAGGGCATCCACCAGGAGGCGGGGGCTCATCTGAGATGAGAGAAGTGGTGGGGTTTTGGGCCCTGGTGTAGAGGGGTGGGGATGGCATGGACTGTGGAGCACCGCCTCACTACTCACTAGGGGACACGGCCTGCCCATAACAGTGTGTCATCCACAGATCCATTATCCCCCATAACAGTGTGTCATCCACAGGTCCCCCATAACAGTGCGTCATCCACAGGTCCCCCATAACAGTGTGTCATCCACAGATCCCCTATAACACTGTGTCATCCACAGGTCTCACATAACAGTGCGTCATCCACAGATCCATTATCCCCTATAACAGTGCGTCATCCACAGGTCCCCCATAAGAGTGTCATCCACAGGTCCACCATAACAGTGCGTCATCCACAGATCCACCATAACAGTGCGTCATTCACAGGTCCCCCATAACAGTGCGTCATCCACAAGTCCCCCATAACAGTGTGTCATCCACAGATCCATTATCCCCTATAACAGTGCGTCATCTACAGGTCCCCCATAACAGTGTCATCCACAGGTCCCCAATAACAGTGTGTCATCCACAGGTCCCCCATAACAGTGTGTCATCCACAGATCCACCATAAGGCCCCATTCACACGTCTGCAATTTCGTTCTGAATTTTGCGGAACGGAAATGCGGACCCATTCATTTCTATGGGGCCGCACGATGTGCGGCCCGGCTCTGGAAATGCGGACCCACACTTCCGGGTCCACATTTCCGTTCCCGAAAAAAATAGGACATGTCCTATTCTTGTCTGCAATTGCCGGTGTCCGTGTTTTGCGGATCCGCAAAATATATTACGGACGTGTGAATGGGGCCTAACAGTGTGTCATCCACAGATCCCCCATAACAGTGTGTCATCCACAGATCCCCATAACAGTGTGTCACCCACAGATCCCCCATAACAGTGTGTCATCCACAGATCCCCATAACAGTGTGTCACCCACAGATCCCCCCATAACAGTGCGTCATCCACAGATCCCCCATAACAGTGCGTCATCCACAGATCCCCATAACAGTGCGTCATCCACAGATCCCCCATAACAGTGCGCCTGCGCACTGAGGAGAGACAGAAATGAGGGGAAAGAATCTGTGAAAGCAAGCAGAGGACGGCACAGCAGACGACAGAATAGCTTCTTTTGTAAGTAAATTGTTTTCTTATAAATGTAGTTAAGTTTAATGTCTGTTTTTGTCTTTTATTATGTTCTGGGTTTTGCTTAAAGGGACAGTAAAAATAGTTTGTTTGTTTTTTTCGTTATGTATGATGCTTTTTGATAATAAATAAATGTAAATGTAGTGGTGCTGTAATGTGGACCCCAGGCCTCTCTGATGCCCTGCAGGCTGGCGCTGGGGCAGCATACGGTTGGCCAGGCAGCAGAACGGCTCTGGGGCTGTCATTGTGCTCTGGTACTTTTCCCTTCACAGCCCTGCTATCTCCCTGCCTCTCGTACAGCGCGGACTCTGCAGGAGGCAGACTGTTTCATAAGTGCACGGGATGGGCAGGCAGCACCTACTGAGGAGACAGACTGGGCAAGCAGGTAGCAGGGCCAGGGGAGGCTTGTATTCTCTCTTGTGAGTGTTCTTTTTTTAAATTAAGTCCTGCGTCCAGTGCGTTACAGACTCCTGCGCTCAGTGCGTACTGTAGGTCATCAGTGTTAAACACTCAGACAACCTCTTTCATCCCAAGCCATTCATATCAGCTCTTGCCACTTTGTGCCGTGTGCCAACCTTCACCAAATCACTTACCGGAGCTCAGCCAAGAGGCCCAGGTAAGCAGTGGTGACCATGTCCAGCTGTTTCTCCGACAGGTAGCCATGTTGTAAGAAATCACCAGCACTTGTGAATATTCCGTGCAATGCGTACAGGTCACACAGCCGCTTCAGAACAGCTTTAATGGCAGGCTCATCGGACAGCGAATTCAGAGCAGAGACGAAAATCTTCACGGTTAAGTAGTGGGAATGAGCCTAAAAGACACGACGACATCAGTCACCTCTGCTGACATATGTACATGTATTCTTCATGAAATAATTCTGGATCATTATTTATTAGAACTCTGCACAGTGCTGTTCCTCTGTTATTCCTCCTGGAAACGTATAAATAAACTGACAACTAGGTGTTGCAATTCCCTTGGTCATACGGGTGTGTCCCTACACTGTTGGGACTCAATGGACAATGTGAAGAACCACACCTTCAACGGGTAACATCCGGCTGTCAATTTATTCATAATTTTCTAGGAGGAATAATGAGACAGCCCTCTAATGAGAATTTTGCTCACATTTCATTACACTGACAGACTAGGTGAGTAGGCACTTACTATTGAGGCTTTCACAAGCTCCACAGAGGTGCTGTTCCACGCCAGGTATTGCTCAGCCCCCGATTTCACCAAGCTCTCGATTTTGTTCGCTGCGGATTTGACTAAACTGAAAAAAATTTATATTATTGTATCATTTACAGTGTAATTACACTGACGAACATCATGGCGATACAATGCCGTTCTAGAGATAGAGTCATCATTACTGTTCTCCAGGAACACCCCTTTTACCAATTGTATAATTGTTACATCTTACATCAACTTTAGGGTTAAAGGCTATGTACACCTTTGGGACGCAATTTTTGCTTATGATTGAATTTTACTATATTTTTTTTCTAAAAATCATATTTTCAATTGGCCTTTATTAAAAATATTGAGCTGTTCTGTCACAAAGGGTTAACTCTTTTCCTATCTGTGTGACTGGTACTTTTACTTGGTAAACCTTCTCTCTAAACTACTAAGAGGTCATAAACACTTATTTAAGTCACATTCTTATCTGTAAGATAAGGATCGAGCATTAATGAATGCTTATGTCACAGAGCAGAGATAAGGAGTTTGTCAGATCCCCAACTGACGGAAAAGAGAGAAAATCCAGAGGCTGCTAGTAGAGCATCTCAGCTCTGTACACAAAAAAGGATTCCATATTGTTATTAAAGACCAATCGAAAAAAAATGATTTTTAGCTCAAAATACGTACAATGCAATAATAATAATAATAAAAAAAATGCCCCCAAAAGGTGTACATGGCCTTTAAGGTTCCTCCAGACCCCCTTCCCTAATACACGCTCAATACACGGAGTAATTCGCTGTCAGGCCTGGAGAACACAAGGATCGAGATTGTAAAATTCAACTATGTCCACTCCTTCTTCCCTCCTACCTGTCCCTCGAGATGGCCCAACAGCCTCTCTGCCACATAACAGTATGGTACTACGGTAGGTAATAGCTTTGTGGACCTGTTAAAAGATTCTGCATCTTGTCCTGGAGACTTCCAGTTACAGGGATGGGATGGCAGGTTCTCTTTAAGAAGGCAATGCTTCAATTCACCATTTTCTAAAGAGGGAAATTGCTGTACAGTCCGTCCCTCCACACCATAACCTTACTGCGGATAATTTGAATTGGTGCCATTTGGGCTAACCCTGTCCTCCAACTACCAAAACATAAGTGGTAAGTAATCTGCCTATGTATGAGACGGTTCTGTAATGTGCTATTGAACATCGGAAGAGGGCATCAAAAGTTTAGTGCCAACCTTCTCTTACCTGTATGCCCTATACTCATATGCCTTCAGGTACACCTCCGGATTCAGGAAGTCAGCAGGTCTCATGGCCTTGCATCCACCAGCCCCTGGAGAGGATAGATAGGCTGTACTGGCTGGTAATGGTTTCCCCAACTGGGCACCAGTAAAACATTTGATTAAAAATCTAGGAAAAATAATAAAAGGTGAAAATGAATTAAGAAAGAAAATGCATGAACAACATCTCTGTTGATATCAGATATTGTTATATAGTGTTACCTTGCAGTTTGCAAGTGCAGGACGGTATTCTCCCCTTCGTAAGTACACGAAGCAGTCACTCTGGTGTACAGAGAGGGTAAACCACTGAAAAGGGAATAGCCGTGGCCCCCACATGCCTTGCGGCAAACTTCTACTCCATTTGAGCAGACTTCTGTTGTGAAAGCCTTCATTCCGGCTGTAAGGGCATGGAGCTGAAAATACAAAAAAGATAGTACAATGTGAAAAACTAGATTATTTATTCTGTTCTTCTCATCTACAAGCGTTACGCAATCTACATAACATCTGTAGTGCCCTGGAGAAAGGGTACTTTGGACTATGGACATTTGTGAACATTTGCCCCTATTACTACTATGCAAAGATATCAACTCCCTACTTTATTGCACTTCGAAGGGTTGACTTGCACTATGATTTATGCTGTTTTGTGCACTTATACTGTTTTATACTGTTGAACTGAATTTGATATGGTTTATTATCTTGTTCATTTGCACTGTTCCGTGGAAAGGGGTAATACACAGCCAGATAATACTGAGAGACTTTGGGACTTTTTACCTGTACACTGAGAATCGATTAATTTTCCACAGTTATTAATTATAAGAGAATATGGAAAGCTACGTTTTTCAAGGAAAAAAAACAGACCTTTTGACCGTCTGATTAAGCTCTGTTAGACTGTATGTCTGAAAATTGCTTAGTTGTTCCCATTGACTTGTACTGAGGGTCTATACAAGTCTATGGCAGACTAAAATTGCAACATTACTTCTTTTTTCACCCCTCCCACTAGAATATTCTCATTCATTTATAAACTGTATAAAAGTAGAGCAATCAGAGCCCCTAATCTTCTGCAGATAGGGACCAGGGTTCAGTAGGAGAGAGTGCCAGACTGCACAAGTGACCAGAAGAAGATGCGGAAACAGGTATACTCTGCCACTGACCCTGGTTCAACAGCCTTTTGACCAGGGGGCCAGCTGACCGACTGAGCTACAGACCCTGGGCCACCAGCCCTTTTGGTCAGGGTACCAGTTTTCTGAAAGAGAGAGGGACAACTAGCTCAGACCTTTCCTCAGCTCAGAACCTTCTTCTGCCAGAGTGAAAACTGGAGAAGCCAATTTAGTGCCTTGCCTGTATTGCTTTCCATTTGAGTTCCTCCAGTAAAAGAAGTGAGTGCTGATACCCCCACCAATCGCTAGGGCGAGGAGAAAGAAGTGCATGCATATAGCGCTCTATTTTCTCGCTGCAGGAACATCTATGGGCCCATCTCACTTCTGTGAGAGAAACACAATATGTGAACACTTCTCTCTCCTTGTTCAAGTGATCGTGAGGGTCTCAGCGCTGACACCCCCGCCGGGGATCAACACGTTTTATATGCGTCTATGACATAGCGAAAGTTTTATAAAAACGCATTGACCCTTCAAATAGATATGATGAACATGTGTAGTTTTAAAGTGCAACTCTAACTTGGAGTCACTCATTAGTGAATGCCACTATAAACAGTTCAGATTATAATTTCACCATCACATCGCAATGTCAGTAACAGAGCAGAGCACTGTCAGAGAAATCAGATTAGATTCTGCAGCCCTGTAGGGGCCACCATCAGAGTATAGGTGCCATTTACAGCAGCTCTTATTCTGTGAATGTTTTGCCTACAGAGGGCTTTTGAGATGCCTATCAGTATATTGTGATAGCCCCGATCAGTGATCCTTTCACAGAATACAAGCAGCATAATCTGCACTTACATCCTGCAGGCAGCACAGTTTTTAAGCAAGCATCCAAATAGATGTAATAGATATCAGCTTTGTATACCCAGTAGACATGCTCCCTCCATATAGTATTTAAAGCCTATGTACACCTTTGTGGACTTTTGTTTATTACTGCCTTGTACTTATTTTGAGCTAAAAAATTATTTTTTTTCCATTTGGTCTTTATTACAAATGTTTAGTCCCTTTCTCTGTACAGCCTTGAGATTCTCCAGTAGCAGGCTCTGTGTTTTTGCTGTGTTCTGGCCAGCAGCTCAGCTGACGACTCCTTATCTCTAATCTCTGACCTTAATAACACTCTTATAGTGCAGTTCTTACCTTACTGATAGGAATGTGGCTTAAATAACCGTTTATGACCTTTTAGTAATTTAGAGATAATGGTTATTAGATGACAGACACAGCGTGAAAGTACGATTCACACAGCAAGGCAAAAGTCAACCCAGAAGTTAAGCTTCTAAATATTTTTAATAACGACCAACTGAAAAAATGATTTTAAGCTTAAAAGGCAATCATATAAAAATTGGCTCTGAAGGTGTCAATAGCCTTTAATATACGAGTGATAGAAAAGGTGAGCTACAAGATTGAACAAAGTCATCATTGTACCTCAGGAAGCGTGTTAAAGTTCTCCTTCTTAATCTCACTGTACACGTCGTGGTAAAATGTAGTCACATATTTTGCTGTAAAACTGACAGCGTAACACGTAGCCACGAGGGGCAAAAGTTTTTGTTGCTGAGTTTGGTAATCAAGGATTTTTGGTTCTTTGTCCCTAGGGTGAAAAATAAAAAAGTCACAATAAAGCATGAAAAAAACAAAGCTGCCTGTAATTTCTAATAATTTCTTACTAGCATGGAAACCATTACTACTTCTGAAGAAGCTCTAAAGTCTGCACTATAGTGGTAGCCTGTATTTGATCTTAAAGGAGTTGTCCGCTTTAGAAAACTCATTTTCTATTACCATTTTGAGGAAAACTGAGTTAATAGAGGTGGGAGGGGGTGGTCACCAACTATGGGCCCTTATTCTGTTGTTAGTTAGCTCTACCTAAAGATGGTGTATCTTTCACTCTGAAGGACCCAACATGGCCAGGCCCTTTTATTTTAATGAAAACCATGCAATTGCTGACTTTTCCTGTAGAGACGCTGCAGGGAGACTGAACAACCCACAGATTACAGCTGATTGTTGGGGTACACTCATCGAGGGATCCTTCTAACAAAAAAGGTGGACAACTCCTTCAAGTGATGACAGCCATTATGTTCAGACTATAGCCTAAGGATGAGTGATGTAACCAAGTCAACCTGTGATCTCATGAGAAGTCAATAAAAACTCACTTGGTAGGTGAAAAAATAAAAAATTTGTGGCTCCCGATGTGACCGCTATTACAGTTTGCTTTCCTAGAGGCCTCATGAACAAACCTGCCTAGTTATACTGGGATAGAGAAAGTTGCATTCCAGATATTTGAGAAAGTTGGTTAACAAACATTGATGTAGGTGTTATGGCAGCCATATTAATTGTCACTTACTTCTTTGAAAAACAATTATTATGAATGGTTGAGTAGAAGTTTCAAAAAACTTGACAGAAGAAGACAACTGAAAGTTATACACAAGCAGAAGGTTCTTGGTGATATACATGGTCATCGAATGCTGGAGAACATACCCTGGCTTTAGCTCTGACTGGCGTCTCACAGTAGAATATCGGACAGAGATGGTACAGGCTTTCATCAGAGCATCCAGAACCTCGCGTTGGATCATGTTGCCCCTTATAGCGATCATGGAGAAATAGTTCATCTTGTCAGATCCACGTTTAACATAGGAGCCATCAGGCAGAACCTGGTGCCAAAGAGGTAATCAACATCAACATCTCTACTGTACAGAATTTATGGAAATATCAAGCGCTGGATTATTATTCGTTTCTCCTGTTGTACAGCGTGAAAGATGTGGAACGGCACACATGGTGCCGTGGTGTCTCTACTGGATAATCCCTTTTCTGGTCTCACAATTTATGAAAAGTTTATTCTCCACACACTCATCACTGGGTGTGCGGAGAATAAACCTCTTGAGACGCGTGTGTGGCTGATAACAGATTCTACATGAAGCAGTATAACGAAAAGTACTTTCCTTCTCTTGCGGCTGGGGTGATACGTCCTCGGCTATGTTCACACACACACTCCTTCTTTGTTTGCAGTAATATACTATTCACATGTTTCATCATAGCTGACATTGTGAGATCCCAGCCTCCCCGATGTCTGTTCCTGCCCTACACCATCTACTGCTGGGGCATCACATACTATGTAGAACCCCGTGACCGGCCCCATGTGGGACATTCTCTTTGGTATTGCAGGCACAGACACCATCAGCGTTGTAATGGAGAATATTTTTATCTTCACTTTTTAGTATCCAATTTATGATATCGATTAAATATCTATTCATCCAGCATCAGACTGATGTCCCTTGGGCCCACCAAAGGAAATTATTCTGAGGACCCAAACCTCTGTTTATACAGGACCTTTAAGGCCCTGTTTAATTAGGGGTCCATTATTGTCAAAACATGGGCCCACCAGAGGATTTTCGGGTACTCTGCTGGGCCAAATCATCTAATATCTGCCTATCGACTCAGCTTTTCATTTGGTTCTTAGTCGTTCGCCGTCTTGTATAGTTATTTACATCCCACGTTACATTATCATATCTGCTCCAACAGATTGGTGACATGGCTCCCTGTCTTTCCTGAGCTGGACATTAAGGATCTCTTAAATATAATGGATTACATCCCTAAAAACACTCCCATCAGCCAGAAAGATGGAAATGGTTCTACAAGCTTTTCAGAGATCTGATATGTGACTTGCCAGAGGTTTTAAGATAGAAATTTACCCCTCAGACTCTTGTCTTTGCTGTGGGTCTCCACAAGCAGATATCACTCATTGTCTGTGGTCTTGTGGGATAATTCAACCTTTCTGGTCAAGGGTCACGGGACTTTACCCAAACACACTTAAATGGGTTTGTACTCGGACCGACTATCAGAACAACCGTGCCTTAAGCATAGCAGTAGAGGCGTGGCGGAACTGCTGTAAAGGGTAGCCTAAAGGGGGCCACCCTATATGGAAGGATAAAAGAAGGGGTTGGGTGGGAGGGGCACACGCTGCAGTGCCGGGAATCGTAACGACAGCTGCCAGGGGGGAGGGCATGGAGGTGCCTTAAGTAGTGAGTGCGGGAGCCTCTCCTCCCACAAATACGGCAACTGTGTTGCCTACACTTGTACTCGGACCGACTATCAGAACAACCGTGCCTTAAGCATAGCAGTAGAGGCGTGGCGGAACTGCTGTAAAGGGTAGCCTAAAGGGGCCAAAAATACACGACACAGTAATGTGAACAAAGGACTGTATTAACACACATCACAGTAACAAATTCCGGAAAGCTAAAGACATCTCGCGTCTAGGGTTGGGGATGTAGCGAGTGTAGCATAATGATTTCCAACGCCCTAACCTCTTAATGATGTGACCCGGTACGTTGTTTTTAGAGGCGGCTGATGCTGCGCCTATCCGGAAGGAATGGCCGGTAATGCTCAAAGGATCCACCCCCAGTCCCGGCAACAATGTGCGGATGAACCTGAGGAAAGTCTGGATAGTGAGTGGGCTGGAATCGTAAGCCAACAAGGGGGAGTGAGGTGCGTCATGTTTGATCACCACCGACCATTCGTTAAATATAGCTACTGGGCACCATGCATTGCCCGTGGGAAAATACTTAACCTTGGTGGCCTCGCCGGGTCTGGTCGTTTTGGTATGGTTAAGTGTGAGCACGTAGTGGGAGCCTAAGTGTAGTAAGTGTTGTTTCTGAATGAAAGTATCGCGGGACATGGGGCACGTGAACTCCCCGGGTCGTAGGAAGCCGTAGAAGCATAGGTACAGGGCGGTTTTAACTAGGGCGCTAGTCCTTAATCCGAAGGGGTTGGTATCTAGGATGGCCGATAAGGACTTAAACATGTCCCCGGAGAAGGGTCTCCTGGAAACTGTGCTGACGGCTGCTGAATTCTGGATCCCCTTGAGGATCGTTTTAATAGGGTGAGCGGAGAACAGCGAGGGTCTATCTGGGTAGGAGATATGCCAGCAATGTTGTATACCAGCTAAGTATGACTTGATTGTGCCGTGTGCTAGTTTGAGGTCTGAGTGGCAAAAAGCTATAAACGCGAGTAAATACGTAATATCGTCCATGCCCAGTTGTGGACACTTTAGCTGGAACCTAGAAAAATGGGACCACGCTGTCTTGTACATCCTGGCCGTATTGTCGGACAATGACTTCTGCATGAGGAGCCTGGCTGTGACCAGGTGCGTGTTCAAGGCATGACTAACAGGCTGTGCGATGGTGTAGGAGTTGGTACGGGATCCGCCTCTGGTGAAATCTGAAAGAAAAATTCCCGTTTACCTCTAGATAGAGCATCTGCTGCCACGTTTACCTTGCCGGGAATATGTGCACATTCGAAATGAAATTGGTGCTGTAAAGCCAACCAGATGAACCGTCTCATGAAGGCCATGATCTCACTGGAGACTGACCTCCCCTTATTGATCAGTGCTGCTAGACCTTCGTTATCGGTCAGAATCAACACTGTGTTCTTGCGCCAGTAAGCTCCCCACGCCTGTGCTGCAGCGACAATGGGGTAGATCTCGAACAGCGAGGATGACTGGGAAAACCCAGGTATGGAAGTAACCTCAGGTGGCCAAGCGCTGGCCATCCAGTGGTTGCCGTAAATGGCGGCGAAGCCCAGAGCTGATGAAGCATCGGCGTGGAGGACGGGGGAGTGGCTGGACACTGAGGGAGTGAACAACGAAATTCCGTTCCAGTTGGAAAGGAACTGGTCCCACATCACTAGATCGGCCAGAGCTTGTTGATCTAGCCTCACCTGGCTATCTTGGTCGGTGGTAGCTGGCAGAAGGCTAAGGAGTCTAGAGATGAAAGTCCTGCCTTGCGGGATGATCCTCATGGCATAATTGAGCATGCCAAGCAGGCTTTGGAGCTCCACTCTGGAACAAATGCCTGCGCAAGCTAACTTGTGGACGTTATCTCTGATTCTACGTAGTTTGTCGGGAGGCAAACTAGCTTGCAACGTGACGGTGTCTAGTTGGATACCTAAAAAGGTCAAACTGGTGTGTGGGCCCTCGAGCTTATGATTCGCTACTGGAACATTGAGTTTGCTGAACACTTCGGACAAGACTCCTAGATCACCTGGAGGCCGTGACGGAGGTTCGATCAGCAGAAAGTCGTCCAGATAGTGGATGACGTGATGGGCCCTGAAGGTGTGCTCAAGGATCCAGTGTAGACTGCTGGCAAACTGATCGAACAGCCACGGGCTTGATTTTGAGCCAAAAGTGAGACAATTAGCGAAATAATACAGCCCGTCCCACCTAACGCCATGCCACTGCCATAGTTGGGGGTGAATGGGCAGCAGTTTAAAAGCATCGGTGATATCTGCTTTAGACAGCCACGTGTGCTGCCCCAAAGACAGTATGACCTGAATTGCCTCATCTATGGACGCATATTTCATGCCAAATTCCTCGGAGGGAATGAGAGCATTGAGGCTAGGCACGTCAGAAGAATGTGGAGCTGACAGGTCATAAATCAGGCGTTTTTTATTGGAGAACTTGCCAACAACCATGCCTATCGGACTAATTCTCCAGCAGTCGAAAGGGGGCTGGCGCAGAGGACCTATCAGGTAGCCCTTTGCCACCTCTGCTTGAATGAGGCCACTGACTGCCTCGGGGTTCCTCACCGCGGACAGCAAGTTCCTACATTCGTACGTGGTCTGTGGTAGGGATATCTGGCCTGTGTGGAAACCTACGGTGAAACCGTTTAGGAGGAACCTCACCCACTGTTGGTCTGGATGATCAGCCAGGAATGTGGCTAGCGTGTCAACATGTACCCTGCCTAGTCATGCCGGGTGAAGGCCTTTCTGGGGGCACGCTGTCTTGGGGTGAGCCCTGAAGCAGTTGGTGCATAAATGCAGCAACCGGCATTGGCTGTAGAAACACCCTGTGTAATTGAAGTTATTGCAAATTTGTGATTTGCCTAAGTACTTGATGGGCCTGCCTAATTTATCAACCCCTGTGGCGGATTTGGGCATGACGCTATCGGGTGCCTGTCTAGTCTGGGAGCTGCCTGACGGAGGATTGCTGGAGGAGCACCACTCTGCGGTGTGGGAGTGTGAACTGCAAGTCGAGCAAGCGGGGGCTCTCAAGCCAGCAAAATGGCGGCAAAAAAGCTCGGTGTCCGTCACTGCCCAGTCGACGGTGTGCTGAAACTGAGTGAGTAAGGCTGCTGCCCTAGCGGAAAAAGACCTGTTATACTCATAGAAGGCCGTGCCACCGTATTTGTGGCCTAGGTCTACCACTTTGTAGAGGTATAGGTCTAATTCTTCACGGCGACTGGGCGACACGGAACAGATGACGTCCCGGTATAGGCTAAACGCCAGCACAAACTCAGTGATGCTGAGTTTGCGGTTTAGCCTGATGTCCCGTGACTTGAGTATGACAGACACCTCCCCGCAGGCGATGGTCTTATTGTCAGGTACCTCGTGTGTAGCGATGAGTAGGCAGGCTAAATTGACATCCTTACCGTCTAGAATATCCTGCCTAACGTTGGCCGGGATGAAATGCGATGGTGCGACATTGGGGAAGTTGGGGGGGGGGTTCGCCGCAGACGTGGAGGGAACTGACGGAGACATGAGTGTAGGTGCGCCAGCGCTGGAGGTGGATGCCCTGTTATGAATTTCCTCTAGTCTGCTATGAAAGCCAGACATGGAGGACGCCATGTTGTCAATTGCTGCATGTAGCTGGGTAATGGAAGTCTGTATGGTGTTGGGCGTAAGCAACTCTTGACTGGAGCCTGGTTCGGACTGTAGCAAACGAAAAAGTTCGGCCTTCCTAGCAGATGCCGGGAAAGGAATCCCTCTGCGTAACAGTTCCGTAGTTATTCTGGATATGGTCCATGACCTAAGGGAGGGGGTCGTGCCTCTTTCTGACTGTACGTCCCCGCTGGCTTGGGATGACGCAGATGCAGTCGGAACCTGGTTGTGTGGCAGTTCCATCTAGAATACATGAAAAGCATGACACGACGTCTAGCTACGCGTGACGATAGCCCGTACCATACGCCCTGGTGAACTAGTAAGGGAAGAAAGACTAACCGTGCAAGCTGTGCCTGAGGGAGATAACACACAACACCCGTGTACCGTGACATCCCCTGCCACCTAGAGTACCCCGTGACGGGGCATGTACAGCCATGACAGCTGACGACCGTGGGGGCCCGCGACTGCGTGTGAGTGGGTTAAAGTGGATGCCTGTGAGGCAGGAGACCTGTACGCTCGAACTGTAAGCCGTACCGAGCTGGGACTATACTGGCGCCTATAGCCATGACAGAACTAGCGTTATCTCTGAAGGCGTGACAGAGTTGCGTATGCCTGAAGTCGTGTCAGGACTTAGACTGAGTCTGAGGACGTGACAGACTTGACGTGTGTGCCTGAAGACGTGACAGGACTTGACAGAGTCTGAAGACGTGACAGACTTGACGCGTGTGCCTGAAGACGTGACAGGACTTGACAGAGTCTGAAGACGTGACAGACTTGACGAGTTCGCCTGAGGACGTGACAGGTCTTACGGTGAGTCTGAAGACGTGACAGAACTGACAAATGCTGAAACGTGACGGAATCGGCGTGAGAGTCTGAGCACGTGTCAGAAGTGGGGGGCTGAGATATGTCGTGACTATGAACTGAGTCTGATGACGTGACAGACGTGCCGAGGCCGAACGTTCCGGGACAGCGTGTGAGTCTGAGGACGTGACAGACCTGCCGAGGCTGAACGTGCCGGAACTGCGTGTGAGTCTGAGGACGTGACAGACCTGCCGAGGCTGAACGTGCCGGAACTGCGTGTGAGTCTGAGGACGTGACAGACCTGCCGAGGCTGAACGTGCCGGAACTGCATGTGAGTCTGAGGACGTGACAGACCTGCCGAGGCTGAACGTGCCGGAACTGCGTGTGAGTCTGAGAACGTGACCGCCCTGCCGAGGCTGAACGTGCCGGAACTGCGTGTGAGTCTGAGGACGTGACAGACCTGCCGAGGCTGAACGTGCCGGAACTGCGTGTGCGTCTGAGGACGTGACAGACCTGCCGAGGCTGAACGTGCCGGAACTGCGTGTGAGTCTGAGGGCGTGACAGACCTGCCGAGGCTGAACGTGCCGGAACTGCGTGTGAGTCTGAGGACGTGACAGACCTGCCGAGGCTGAACGTGCCGGAGTCTAAGGACGTGGGGAGAACCCCCCTTTTTTTTTTTTTTTATTATTATTATTTTTTTTTTAAACATTGGCTGTACATGAACCCCCTGGTGAGGAGTGGAACCCCTGGTGAGAGAGAGAGCAAGGAGGAAAGGGGAAGAGAGAGAGCGAAAAAATATATACATATATATATATATATATATATATTTTTTTTTTTTCTTTTTTTTTTTCTTTACCGGATCCTGACGGAAAAAGTACGTGACTACCAGACTGTGAAACGAAACAGAGCACCGGGTCAGCTTAGGGGAAAGAAACCATAAAACTGAAACCTGACCTAACCATGTTTCCGAAATCTACCTGCACCAGGATTTGTGAGAGTTTGATACTCTGACCGTCCGAACCCCTGAAGCCTGTGAAGACACCTGTAAAGGGATAAAATACAGCAATGATATCGACGGTGCCAACAACCGAGTGGCCATAGTGAACCTGTGAAACATGAACCACCGGACAGTATGTGCGACCCGTATGCTGGTCCAGAGCTAGATGCACGGGACAAGCTTCAGAATAATTACGTATGCCCGGCGTGGGTATCTGCAAATAGCGTGCTGGCCGGTGCGATCTCGAGAGCGGTACAGTTGACGCCACTGTATGACCAGTATTGTTGAACACGAATATTCGCATAGTGATTTAAATCGCGGCTTCCAGAACGTCGCTGAAGGCGATCTCAATTGCGAATATTCGCTCAACTTTCGTGCGCCTGTTCAGTGCGTGTGATGCGATTTTTGCAGTAAGAAACGATGCCATTAGTGAGTGGTGGGAGGGACCATGGACCGTGCGACTGCGTGCGGTAAACCTTTAAGGGGTCTCTGTGATGTCAGTACTAATGGCCTGTCCTCAGGATAGGCTGTCAGTATCAGAATACCCTTATAGATCAGCTGTTTGAAGAGGCCAAAATGAGCGCTGTGGCCTCTTCCTCAGCCGATGACAGCGCGTGTATGTGTGATCACTGACAGTGGCGGCAGCATCGCCGGACGGAGTAACAACTTGACGTCCGCCCCCACAGCCTCATGTGACCCGAGCAGACACGGAGCCAAGTAAACGTCGCTGCGGCTGCGGGCATGGAGTGGCCGGGAGGGGGGATCCGGTGAGTGTGGAGCCGACAGCACTCTCCGGCGGAACAGAACGTGCGCGGCTTAGGCGGTGCCGCCGCTCGGAGGATGCTGTCGGCTGCGTGTACCCATTGATGCCCGGCGGGGGAGGGGGATGGCACGCCGCAGCCATGCCCTCGTGGAGGGGGCCTGCCCGTTACCTGTGCCTGGATACCTGCCGGACGGGAGCGGCTGTGGGTAGTGGAGGTAAAGCTCAGTAAACGAGGGACGGCTGCTGTCGGACGCTGATCCACCACGTGACCCGGAAGTGACGCGGCACACGCTGCAGTGCCGGGAATCGTAACGACAGCTGCCAGGGGGGAGGGCATGGAGGTGCCTTAAGTAGTGAGTGCGGGAGCCTCTCCTCCCACAAATACGGCAACTGTGTTGCCTACACTTAACAAAATTTTGTTTTACCAATAACCTATCCTCTAATCTTTGGCTATTGGACACCTGGGACCCCCACGGATCAGATGTTTGAGAAGGCATTGGAGCTCGCAGTAGCGCTGCGGCCTTCTCTTAACTCGCCAAGCACAGCGCTGTACATAGTATAGTGGCCGTGCGTGGCATTGCAGCTCAGGCCCACTCACTTCTACGGGGCTGAACTGCACCAAGGCCATGTGACCAGTGAACAGAACTTCACATGGTCTAGAAAAAGCTGTGAGAAGGCCGTGGTGCTAATGTGAGCACTGATGCCTTCTCAGACAACGCGGTTGTCGGACCCCCACGTATCAGATACTGATGACCTGAGCGGACACGAAGCAACATTTTTGTGATCCAGGGACAATAAAATTGCTTCACATGATCTCTGCAGCAGCACGTGAAGCCATTCTACAAAAATGGACAGACCCCCAAGTCCCGGATTGGGTTGAAGTAACTGGTCATAAAGAACTTTAGGTCAAAATGTGTTTTCATATATGAAAGTCATAGCCATCCATTCTCTCACACCCCATTCAGAATAAAGTTAAAGATCACTTCACATACACTACGTGGTACCTGAAATACAGGGTGATCCCCTTTGCATGTTATATGGCGCTACTTTTGGAAGGAGCAGCTGCGGACTCACAGACTTTCCCCCTTCCTTCCCTTTTTTTTGTAACGCTGCTTGTTCTTTGTATTAATGTGAACACAGAGGACAGTGTTGCCTAATGTGTTCGATCACTGCTCCCGACTCTTGTCCAAGTCTCCGATTACCCGTGCCATTTTCTTTGAGGCCCTTTTGTTGCCCTGTTACTGCTGCTCTCATCCAAATCCCATATCTTTACCCACTAACATCTGCCTTTCCTTAGACAGCTTACCTAAATATGGCTCGTGGGTCGGAGCCTCGGGCAGGTAACCTACATAATAGATTATGCTGCCCCTTTTTGATGGTTTAGTTTCGAAGAAATTGATGAAAATTTGAATAAATACATTTAAAAAAAATTCTACTGTTATAATCTACTGTTATCCACCTACCTCTTTCTTTATGCATCTATCTAATCTACCATTTATCTTATCCACCCTACTGTGAATTAAATGCAGAGAATTTGCTAATAAATTATGCTGAAGATACAAAAAATCTGCTGAGCGTACATTATGTGACACAGTGGTGACCCTTATGTAAGCAGAAGATGCGCATGTGATCGTTAAACAAGGTGTCACCCATGGGTTGCAGAAGTTTGAAATAAGTCTCAAGTGACAGAAGTAGACAAACACCGGATGCGACTACTCCGCCCAGGACCGCCTGACTACGGTGTGTGCACAGGTTCTCTCTCTGTATTACAGCCAAAGGCAGGTTCCCACGGTGAGAGATCCACAACCCTTGGATTTCTGCTGTGGATTTTCAGTTTATATGCTGCAGCTGAGATGATGGATTTCAATAACGCTAAACTGCGAATGGCTGCTGATCGCGCTTTCCATGCCAAGAATTAACATGCACACCACTGTATATCTAGAACAGCAGGGTTTACCTGTTCTGTAGGCAACATGTGGCCCTACCGTGGGGCCAATATGCGATTTGTTGGCGCCATAATGAGGTATGATTATACACAGATGTCAACAGACAAGATCTAAACAGGATGGGGCATAATGCTGGCTAAAAAAAATGTGCATAAATCTGCACTATTTATCAAGATTTTGGTGCATTTACGTGGTTTTTGGTGCATCTTTTTAGTTTTTTGTAACAACCCCATGGAAATCTATGGGAAAAACCACTATACACAAGGGACCCGATGACTTACAAGATATATAAGCAAGTGTTACCTGTGAATATCTGCTTAACATGTTTTCCTTAGGGATGCGAATATTTCTCATTATGAGGAATCCATTGTCAAGGTACTCAAAGGACATCTTAGGTCCAATGTCCCCGACAGTTATTCCTGAAAAGAGGTAAATGATCTGCTCTGTTAGAGACTGAAATGGAATATCAAGCCTCTGTCCGCAGGATCAACCCTATTAAACTAGCCATAATGCCTGGTACGGATGACTTTGCTGATTTGCCAGAAAGAACGGCTTTCAAAATAGGCAAATTAGGGCTTACATTCCCCAAGGGCTGGCCCTACCCACTGCACCTTAGCTTCTCTGCTCTGCTTCCCTGGACAGTCCCCCCCCCCCTCCACCTGGAAGCCTGGCTATTTAATCTATTGGAGGGGGGTGCGTCCGGGGAAGCAAAGCAGAAGATATTAGGTGCATCAAGTGGCTTGGGCCAGGCCTTGGTGCACTTTGGCCCTAATTTGCATATTTTTAAAATTAGCACTTATTTCTCTTATATGCAGCAATGGATCGGGGAAAAAAGGCATATTGACAGTCAGCCGGGGTTGATCCTGCTGACAGATACTCTTTAAAGAAACTGGTCAAGTTAAATATATATATATATTGTAGGAAGGAACAAGGGGTCGTCATTGATGGTCGGTACGTGTCACCGAGGTTCCTGGCCTCGGTGAAGTAAGAGGCGTTTTTTCTCAAAGTGTAAGTTTGCAGATTGCAGTCTGATACTTCAGCCGTTTTAGTATGGCTGCAAAGCTAACCCGGGACGGCTCTTATTGGGAGTAGTCAAAGTGATGTGTGGGTGGCTACTCCCCACGTTCCAGGCCAGGTTATTGTTTGGGATATAAAACACAGGCAGCACTGTCAGGTGGTGTGGATTACTCCTCTGTGACAGTGGAGTGCTGCCAGTCTCTGTGTTGGGGCCTGGGAGTTTGGGCCGGGATTAAGGCCTGCTACCTTGTTTGTGTGAAAGCACGTGGATTCTGCTTTATTCAAGGACTTCTGCGTTACTGCCTGGTGTGAAGGAACACCAGAATCAAGGTGACCGTTTTTTCTGGGAACTGATGTTTTTTGTCACTTACTTAATGTGTGAATAAACACTGAACTGTTTAAGTTAAAGACTTTGTGATTGCCTCTATACTGCGTCCGCTAAACTGCCTACCAGAGCGAATCCCCACTATATATATATATATATATATATATATATATATATATATATATATACACAGTACAGACCAAAAGTTTGGACACACCTTCTCATTCAAAGAGTTTTCTTTATGTTCATGACTATGAAAATTGTAGATTCACACTGAAGGCATCAAAACTATGAATTAACACATGTGGAATTATATACATAACAAAAAAGTGTGAAACAACTGAAAATATGTCATATTCTAGGTTCTTCAAAGTAGCCACCTTTTGCTTTGATTACTGCTTTGCACACTCTTTGCATTCTCTTGATGAGCTTCAAGAGGTAGTCACCTGAAATGGTCTACCAACAGTCTTGAAGGAGTTCCCAGAGATGCTTAGCACTTGTTGGCCCTTTTGCCTTCACTCTGCGGTCCAGCTCACCCCAAACCATCTCGATTGGGTTCAGGTCCGGTGACTGTGGAGGCCAGGTCATCTGGCGCAGCACCCCATCACTCTCCTTCATGGTCAAATAGCCCTTACACAGCCTGGAGGTGTGTTTGGGGTGATGGTCCAACTAAACGCAAACCGGATGGAATAGCATGCCGCTGCTAGATGCTGTTGTAGCCATGCTGGTTCAGTATGCCTTCAATTTTGAATAAATCCCCAACAGTGTCACCAGCAAAGCACCCCCACACCATCACACCTCCTCCTCCATGCTTCACGGTGGGAACCAGGCATGTAGAGTCCATCCGTTCACCTTTTCTGCGTCACACAAAGACACGGTGGTTGGAACCAAAGATCTCAAATTTGGACTCATCAGACCAAAGCACAAATTTCCACTGGTCTAATGTCCATTCCTTGTGTTCTTTAGCCCAAACAAGTCTCTTCTGCTTGTTGCCTGTCCTTAGCAGTGGTTTCCTAGCAGATATTCTACCATGAAGGCCTGATTCACACAGTCTCCTCTTAACAGTTGTTCTAGAGATGTGTCTGCTGCTAGAACTCTGTGTGGCATTGACCTGGTCTCTAATCTGAGCTGCTGTTAACCTGCGATTTCTGAGGCTGGTGACTCGGATGAACTTTTCCTCCGCAGCAGAGGTGACTCTTGGTCTTCCTTTCCTGGGGCGGTCCACATGTGAGCCAGTTTCTTTGTAGCGTTTGATGGTTTTTGTGACTGCACTTGGGGACACTTTCAAAGTTTTCCCAATTTTTCGGACTGACTGACCTTCATTTCTTAAAGTAATGATGGCCACTCGTTTTTCTTTACTTAGCTGCTTTTTTCTTGCCATAATACAAATTCTAACAGTCTATTCAGTAGGACTATCAGCTGTGTATCCACCTGACTTCTCCACAACGCAACTGATGGTCCCAACCCCATTTATAAGGCAAGAAATCCCACTTATTAAACCTGACAGGGCACACCTGTGAAGTGAAAACCATTTCAGAAGGGTGAAGGCAAAAGGGCCAACAAGTGCTAAGCATCTCTGGGAACTCCTTCAAGACTGTTGGAAGACCATTTCAGGTGACTACCTCTTGAAGTTCATCAAGCATACGTAGCTTATGCACCCAAACTGCCTAAGCAAGACCCTCAACTGGGAATCGGCGTGCTACATAAGGATTTTGCTAAATAGCACCGAATCCTGGTGTGGGAGACTGTGTGCTGCTTTATACAGACATAGCCCCGGCACTGTGATGGTCGCGAAGCGGCCAGCCAGACGCCGTGATTTAAAGGGCAAACACCACGCCCCCATTCGGTGCTATTTAGCAAAATCCTTATGTAGCACGCCGATTCCCAGTTGAGGGTCTCGGCTTAGGCAGTATGGGTGCATTAGCTACGTCGGCTCCTGATGAAGTGCACGAACTAGATGCACGGAAACGTGTAGAGCCATAGCTTAGTGTGTTCAGGTTCTGCTGAGTGCTGGATGCACTATAACCGACACCAGCAGTGACCTGCGTTTCTTATGCACCTACATGAGGGCCAGTGTATGAGGGATGGCATAGTGCACTGCCGCTCCTCTCACTAACAGTCACTGCCCAGTGAGACGCCTGTCACTGGTCAGTTTATTTTGTATGCTGCGTATGGTATCTCTTTATTTGGTTCTGGGAATCTATATGTAGTTACATCTCCCAGAGGATATACCATACTTTCAGTATTCATTCCACCAGTACATATTTAGTCAATAGGCAGCACTCTGCCTTTCGGAGTACTATATCCGACCACTAGTGCGGTGGAATTGTATACACATATTTTAGTTGTCCGTTCTATCTATATAGGGTATCCACAGTGTTCCTCCAATACACCATATACGTGAAGGTCACTGTTATTACATGATTAGGTACCCTATTCTGGATAGATGGCACTGACTTAGTGCCTTGTTCTAGTATTTATAGGTTTTCACCCCACATAAGTTTCCACTATTAGCACTAATAAAGAATTTATAATTTTTGCTCCATTTTAACGTCCTTTTCATTTATTTGGTCTTATTAGATGACCGGCACAAAGTGAAAGTAGGATGCACACAGCTAGAAAAACAGTTACCCTTTGTGACAGAATGGCTCAATATTTTTTAATAAAGAGCTATAGAAAAAGTGATTTTTAGCCCTAAAGACGTAAAATACAATCATTAAAAATAAAATTGTCCTCAAAGGTGTACATAGCATTTAAGAAGAGTGACTGTTATAGCGGCAAATAACTTTTGGAAATTAGATGTCGGATGAGCTTACACAGTGCATGGGTCATGTTCAGGTGTCCACGTACAAACAGTCTAGTGATTGTTACCTGGGAGTGGAGAGTGGTCCTCAAGACTTCGGACCTGGACTATGAACGGATGCATGCCGTAGTTCTTTCCGTTGCTATATAGCTGAGCTAGGACCACTGCATGAGTGCTGGTTTTTCCTACTGCACATATAAAAAATACAAAAATAACTGGACGTTATGTCACGTTTTATAATATATCAAAAATTGGAGCGCAAAATGGTTAAAAAAAATAAAATAATGACTTACAATCTCCTGGCCACCATTTTGTTGCTGTAATCTGGGGAGTGTCTATTATAAATTCCTGGGTGGAAGGGTCAAACGTGGCCGTGGTCTCTAAACCCCGCAAATATGATCCTGCAAAGGCATAACATAAAGGCATAAAATATGCAGACGGTTAGACCATGCGGCAAATGTACTCCAGTAGCAGTGTCCATATACAGTACCAGTGCGCGATTAGTCTGGGGCTCAATATTCAGTGTCATATAGTTGTGTAGTACAAAGGTTTTATAGTACGGTAGTACCCACACAGAAATACCATACAGTACGGGTCAGATACACTATAGCAGTGCCACATACAGCCATATGTAAAAGGTGCAAACACTTGGTTGTTGGGTGATCACATCTTTCATTTGGCAGCACGTCTTCCTGTATAACCAGGGGATTTGCCATCCACAATATGCAAGCTGAATGGGGGAGAAATGATCGCAATAATGATCATAGTAATGATCAGGACAAATGATTGTAGTAATGATCATTCCTCCCCAATCACTTTTCTTCAGGGTATGTTTTTAACACAGCCTCATGCAAAGTGAATTTTACGTGAATTCATTATTACGATCATTCGTCTTCCATTCAGCTTGCATATTGTTTGCAGCAAATCCCTTGGTTATACAGGTTGATGTACCACCGCATGAAAGATAAAATCACCTGACAAACATCACCCTGTACAACCAGGGGATTTGCTGCCAGCTATATGCAAGATGAATGAGGGATAAATGATTATTATTACGGTCATTCCTCCCCATTCGCCTTTCTTCAGGGTATGTGAAAAGCCCCTTGAAAACAAGCGCTGATCGATGATATATAAGTTGATTGGCACTCATTTTAAAGAGGCTTTTCACACAGCCTGATGCAAGGTGAATAGAGGAAGAATGATCATTATTATGATCATTCATCCGCCGTGCCTTGCAGTGCTGGGGTCCTAAGTTCGAATCTGACCAAGGACAACATCATCATGAAGTTTGCATGTTTCCTCATGTGTTGTGTGGGTTTTCTCCGGGTACTCTGGTTTCCCACCACACTCCAAAGGGATACCGACAGGGAACTTAGATTGTGAGCCCCATTGGAGACAGCATGAATGTTCATGTCTGTAAAGCACTGCCGAATATGTCAGCGCTATATAAGCGCGTATAATAAATAAATAAAAATTTAGCTTGCATATTGCCGACAATATGCAAGCTGAATGGGGGACGAATGATCGTAATAATGATCATTCCGCTCCCATTCCCTTTGCATCAGGTTGACTGTGTGAAATGCCCCTTAAACGAACACCAATTGACTTGTATATGATTGATTGCTGCTTGTTCATGGCTGCCTGGTGTAAAAAGAGCCTAGCACATATCGATAGTGATTTCATTACTGTATGTCAAGCACATGACAAATTCAGCTCTGCTACATGTGCAGACAGGGGCGTAGCTATAGGGGGTGCAGAGGTAGCAGTCGCTACAGGGCCCAGGAGCTTCCCTGCCCCTGGCCACAAAGCACTGAGGGAAGGGGGGCCCCAAGCTGAACTCTAGCACCAGGGCCCATGAGCCCATAGCTACGCCCCTGTGTGCAGAGATATTATTGCTAGGATCTAACATCAGCTAGATTGCAAAGAATAACGACTTACCAGTGTCCTAGTTCAGTCTGTGCGTAGGTTCCTATGATTTTATAATTTTGTGCGAGGGGCAACCACTTAGCAACTTGCTCATCGGAGCCCAGGGCGCTGATCGAATCCACAAACACATTATGTATATTAAGAGCACTTTCTCCTCCTAGTGCCCTGAAATCAGAAGATCAGAATAAACGGAATCAGTAAACAAGGCTGGCATCGTAGACGCCTCGCACCAGCACAGGCTCACCATTGTAAATGTTTTTTTTGTTTTTTCCTTTTTTCTTTTCTAATTTAAAGGGAGACTCCATCTTCAGTTATTTTCTGACATTACAATTAATCCTGATCATTCGGAAAGCCTGATGAAAAAGTATACCTGTCTAACCGGCCTGATCAGAGAGGTCACAGCTTTGACAGCTTTGGCCTCTAATGAAATCCTATATGACACGAGGCACCTGCTTTTACTTATTATATACCGTAGTGATTTTAAGTTACATGATCTTTTCTTCTCCATTCAGTTCTAAAGCTAGGTTTTGAAGTCTGTGGGTTTCCGGTTTTGGAATAGCAGTGCATTGTGGGAACTTATTGCCCGTACACCTTCATGAGCGGTTGACTGCCTCCTCCATACACATGCATTCTTTTTTTTTTCCGGGATGAGCATGCATGCGTTTTCAAAGAAGCTGCTGCCAGACACCTTTAACCAAAGAATAGGGTGTTAACATTCAGTTTGCCCGATCCAACACCATATTCTGGGGGACAGTTGGGAGGTCCCCATACATTAACTAGTGGTCTAGCCCTGCCCAAATCGGCACGTTTAGTAGGCCACAATCTAATGTGCATGGGGCCCTAAGGGGTTGTCCAGCTTTCAAGCACTTTTGGGCAGCCCCTCACCAATGTGTTTGCGTTCCAGTCCCAGCTTGTAAACTTATGAACAGACATGGCTCACATGTGCTGCTGCAACCAATGACTGGCTGCAGTGATCATGAGTCACCCAAGCTGCAGTTACTGGCTGCAGCGGCACATGTGACCCAGTCCAGTCCAGAGTTTAACGAGCTGGGACCAGAGCGCAATGAACACAGTGGTTAACTAAAGGAGCTGGAACTAAGTTGTGGGGAGCAGGTAAGTACGCCTCCCTCCACAGGTCCGGCCGGAAAGGGGTTTCGCTGCCCAAAAGTGTGTAAAAGCTGGCCAACCCCTTTAAGCTGCTACCTTTTTGACAATTTAAAAAAAACAGCCATGTAAATTAGTGAATTAAATTATATAAAATAGCATAACATTTTTATTTTTTATTTTAATACATTTATGGTCTATATCAATTGGTAATGAGGTAAAAGGAGGCCATGTTTTTCAAATGTGTAACGCCCCAGAGTGGCATTACCACCTTTTACGCATCTCCACTATCTTCTATGGTTGACACAACATCATTCTATGCATTTTTCTCCTGATCCTGCAAATATGTGTGTATTCATTTCTATGTAACTGTCACGTTTATATTAATGTACCTGGTTCACAAGCAGATGGCGGCAGTAATGGCAGAGCTAGTTTACCCGGAATGGAGCTTTTCTTTCCATTCTAGCTCTCTCTTTAGAGGGAGGAGTTTAGTTAGTGAAAGTCAGTCTAGCCTTCCCCTTCTAGGGGATAGGTGGTGTTGAGAGGACCCCCTGCAAGAGGGAGGTTGTGCTGCAGACAGGTCGTCCCTTCTGGGCGAGCCCTGCCTAGGCCAGCAGAGCATCATCAGCTCTGCTGGAACAAGAGAAAAGAGCCTCAGAGAAGCCAGGAGGAAAGGTTCCCTGGATAAGGATAAAGACAGAGTGAGAGTACAGCACGTTAAGTACAGCAGAAAGGAAAAGTTTACATTTAATCCTGACAGCACAGCAGAGCTAGAGAGCAGTTGGTGTTACAGAGCTGAGTGTGTTTGCCTGCCAGAATTCATGCCAAAGCTTGCTGGTGACCAAGATAAAGTTGGAAGATTGTTGCCTGATACAAGTTTATTCAAGTAAAGCTGCTGTTCAATGTTATGTTATATTAAGTCTGGACTCCATTTCTTTAATTATTCCTTCACCAACTATTTATCTTAGTTGCCCGGCTGTGGATGACCACACCTGGGGTTCCAGTGTATCCAGGTCGGAGCACCGTGACAAGTGCACAGCCACACCTAAAGGGACATTATAGGCAACCCTTACACCACTGGCATTCCTACAACTGGGTATCACTATCACCATCTACTTAGGGGGGACTCCGTCCCTCGTTGCTGAAATGCAACTGGCGTCACAACAAACTCTTAACAACTCATAACACCTTAAAGGGACTCCCCCCCACCCATCCCCCCCCCCCCCCGCGCGCGTGTTCCTCGTGGTTAGTGCAAATGCAAAAAAACTGTGAAACAGCGCCCTTCCTTCATAATCCACTTACCGAAAAATTCTCATTAGAAATGGATCAGCAATCCTTCTTCAATAATTGGTAAAAATGATGGGAGCCATATCACTGAATTTACTATAAATTATTTTCATTCTCAAGTCATAATGCGGTAATTTATGCCCCTGGGGTTTTCTTATATTTAAAAAAGACACCAATTTACAAAAAAAATATACGAGGTAAATGACATATATCCACACCTTTCTAAATGTAAAACACGCTGACTGTTTTGAAATATTACGTTTTTGGTTGTCCAGGATCAAAAAGTCTTTGTGTTCCCCTCCGCCAGTGAACACCAGGAACCAGGCTCGGACTGGCCCGCAGGGTTACAGGTGAATCCCCCGGTGGGCCCCTGAGCAAGGTGGGCCCCTAGTCCCCCACCCCCTGCACAAGTGGCACAGTAGACTTACTGCACTACAGACATATATTCAATGTACAGCACCTCAACCAGCCGATGTTCATATAAAAACTTGATAGATTATTGAAGAAACACTCTCCAGTTTATTATTATAGGACACGATTAGAGCTGAGAAGACTGTCTAGGTATAGAGGAACGCTACCAGTGTCCTCTTCTCCCCAGGACCCTAACTTCTCAAAGTTGCTGCAGGGACCCCCATATTCAATCATCCGGTAGCATCTTGCTGCTGTGCGAGCAGGTAATATTTTAATGTATCCGTACAGTGAGCCCCCAAAATAAATTTCACTGGTAAGCCCTAGGCAAAAATCGCATCAACTTTGCTGGTACATGTATTATGATCTCTGCGTGAAAATCTGTGCAGAAAATCCATTGTGCGTGTATACGCGACATGACTTCGCGTCACTGCTGAGGCCAGTCATTGGCGCGTGTGACCCTATCCGTGCAGAAGCCGATAGGCAGGGACCAGAGTGGCGGAAAGCAGGTGCCTATAGATGTCTTCACATGTACTGCTGTGGGGTGGGATGAATTTTTCAAAAAAATCCAGTGCAACCCATTTTTTTAATTAGATTTGTGAGAATCCTGTGAAAATTAAAGGGGAGCGCCCCCCACCCCCCCTTTCCTAAAGTTATGATCGGTTGGGTTGCGAACTTATATGGTCAAGTGGCATAGGGGGAATGGGTTTTCTAGGTATTGGAAAAAATCTGGACGAAATCCAGGGCCTGCTCTACGGGTGGAAATTTAGCGGATTTTCAGAAAGGTTTTCACCTTTTGTAATGCAAAGTGTGAAAATCTGCGCCAAAATTTTTCAGATGTCAAAATTTGAGGAGGAAAATAGCTGCCCTAAGGCCCCTTTCACACGGGCGAGGATTCCGCGCGGGTGCAATGCGGGAGGTGAACGCATTGCACCCGCACTGAATCCGGATCCATTCACTCCAATGGGGCCTGTGCACATGAGCCGGTGATTTTCACGCAACGCACCCACATCTTGTCCGGCCCCTCACACGCGACACCCGTGTGAAGGAGGCCTAAGAGCACGAAGACTCCGCAGAGTCCTGACCTTCACTGCGCGAGTATCCTGGAGGACTCCTACATGAATTATGTACACTGGAAATCTCCATTTTCCTGCACGTCATCCCTTCACCGCGGATAATACGTAATAATCTAGAGAAATAACCTGAAAATGAGTTCAATTTCCGGACCGTTTTCATCCCATCCCATTTCCTTCATCTTCTTCTTCATGTGGAAAGTGTTCCTGACGGCTCCTTCGTATCTCTCAGAGCGGGTCTTGAAGTACAGATATTCTCGGCTGAAGACAGGGTCCTCGAGAATGGCGCTCACTAGGGAAATCAGAGCAGATATGGGTGGCCGTTATCATTTATAGAAAGTGAAATGCAAAGAAAATATTCAAGAAAATGGATTTACGTAATCACCAAGGCCAAGAGACCAAAAAATATAAAGGATCTAAAAAGCGCCGTTCACTTAAAAAGGGCTCCGACCGGCCCAAAACCTCAGCCTCCTTCATTCACACGGCCGTATGTACTCTGTGGCCTGCAAAATACGGATGGTGTCCGTGTGGCATCAGCTTTTTTTTTGTCGACTCATCGACTTCAATGGGTCCATGGTCCACAAGAATAGAGCATGTTGTATCTTCTGCGGAACGGACATACGGATGCGGAAAGCACACAGATGCCGTCTGCATCTATATGTCCGTTCCGCAAAAGATGTTCCTATACTTAGCCCCAAAATGGGTCTGCAGAAACAGACGTCAATACAGACGACATCCACATTTTGCGGATCCAAGTTTTGCAATAAACAAAATACATACGGTCGTGTGAATGCACCCCAGGCTTCATGCGTATGGCCGCACTGCAGCTTTATTTTGTACGGAACCGTAATTAGGCAGCCATTCACACTGTACTGTCATAGGAGCAGCTGCGCTCTATAGGACGAGCTCATACAGCAGATCGCTTGTACGTGGTGATAATGCTAATTTACCTGCAGTCCTATGTAACACTATAGATAACCTATCAACATGTATTTGCCTAATGACAAATGTAGCTCTGCTACATCTGTATCTGTGTATATTATGATGGTGAACCTTTTAGAGGCCGAGTGCCCAAACTGCAACCCAAAATCCACTTATTTATCTTAAAGTGCCAACACGGCAATGTAACGTGAATACTACAGTCCAACATCGTATATCTTCCATGTACTTTATCATTTAGTTATAATACCCTGCCTACATTTACCCGCTGTTTGCAGGCTGCAATACTGGCATGGCTGTGTGCATGAGAGCTTATTGAAATATTATAACGGGAGCCCCACATATAATGACATTTTGCTCACAGGTTCCTATAAAATAAAAATAAAATTACGTTTTCCACTGAACGCATACAAATGTCACACCAACGTATGCGACTTTGGCGTGCTTCCTGCAATTTACAACCTACCTGAAGGGTAGATGCACACGGCAGTGTAGTTTCTGCAGATTTTCCCCACATGAGCCCCTTGTGGATTTCGACCGATTTGCACCCGGTCCCAGCTTTGACATTGAAAAGGGTAAAATCTGCACTAAAAATCCGCATGCAACGCTCGACATGCTGCGGGTTTCAAAATGCACACGGCAGGTCAATTTCTGCATCGAGTATATGAGATTTAGAAAATCTCATCTCACTTAGCTGGGACGGTATTACACCGCGTGTGCATATACCGCTAAAGCAGGGAGCAGCAACCTCCGGCCCTCCAGCTACTGTTAAACTACAACTCCCAGCATGCACACTCATTCACGCAACCATGCAGTGCTTTGCGGTCCGTAAATTGCGGATCCGCAAAACACGGATGCCGCCCATGTGCCTTCCGCAATTTGTGGAACGGAACAGGAGGCCCATTATAGAATGCCTATTCTTGTCCGCAAAATGGACAAGAATAGGACGACTCATAATTTTTGCGGGGTCACTGAACAGAGCAACGCATGCTGTCCGCATCATGGACAAGAATAGGACGTGTTACTATTTTTTTTTTCTGGGCCACGGAATGGGTGCGCCGTCTGCATCTTTTGCAATGAATGGGTCCGCGCCCGCATCCCATCCGTAAGAAAAGCGGATCAGATGCGGACCGAACATACATGTCGTGTGCATGAGCCGTTATAGAAGTGAAAGGAGGATTCTGGGAGTAGTAGTTTCAGAACAGCTGGAGTGCCGGAGGTTGCGGATAGTGTTGAGCGAACTTCTGTTTTCAAGTTCGGCGTATCTATGAATTTTGGACTGTGGTAGCGGAATCCATAACGGAATTCTTAGATAACCCGAACCTTGTACGGCGAACTTGAAAACACAAGTTCGCTCATCCCGAGTTGCTGATCCCTGCCACTTGCACACAGGTGTGGGTGAACGGATATGAGATCCGCATGAATTTCCGCGTGGATATATGTCAGTTTCTGCAGCATATTCGTACTAAAATCCACAATGTCCTAATTGCACTTTTTTGTGCAAATTTGCCCCGGATCTCACTCTTCCATTCAAAAGGGTGAAATCCGCAGCTAAAACTGCAAACGGTAATGGACATGCTTTAAATTTGGAAATCCGCACAGGAAAAACCTGCAAAGTGTACATGGGATCTGTGTAATCTCATACACTTCGCTGGTACTGTACTACGCTGCGGGCACAGAAAAACTGCCTGTATTCCGCAACGTGTGCAGGTGGCCTAAGTGACCAACTACTCTCACCGGGCATAGGCTGAACAGCGCTTTCTGGCTTAGGAACGGTTGCAAACGTTTCATAAATTGGAATGCATGCAAAAGAGAATTAGTCTAGGCGTGTGCCTAATACAACTACAAGTTCAGCTCTGCTACATCCGTATATATTTTAACAAAACTCCAGTGTAATAAAAGAGGAGCACAAAGTCAGTACACAGCGCCCAGTGCACCTGACAGGAGCCCTTACCTACTGCTCTCCTAAAGCGAGTCTCCTCCACACCTCCATCCAGAATGTTAGTAAGGGCCTCCACATTGAAGGAAGGGCTTCCCCTCTCGCTGCTGAGGTCAGGGTTAGGGTCTCTCCCTGCAGCGCTCGTTTTCCACCAGGCCATGGTGCACTGTGTCTTCCTTGCACTGGTCACACTGACACTGCCTGGATGGTAGCTTTGCACAGGCTCTAAGTAGTCAGAAGTCTGATCGGAGGGAGGGACATGATCTGCAACTAGAAGGAATTGTCCTCCCTGATGCTAATGTGAAGGGCTGGGGGGGGGGGGGGGGGTAGGACCTCACATGGGAGCACAGCTATTCTCCTGTGTCAGTGCAGGGAGGCGTGCACTGGGGTAACCCTTTCCAGACCAGACTTGTAAAGTTGTGAAACCTCTTGAAAGAGAATTCTATTCATGAAATTAAAGGGGTCATCCGTAGAGTTGAGTAGACACCTGGAAGTTCGGGTTCGACAGGTTCGGCCAAACTTCGCAAAAAAAGTCGAACTTGACCCGAACCCGAACCCCATTGAAGTCAATGGGTACCCGAACTTTGGAGCACTAAAATGGCTCTAAAAAAGTAATGGAAAGGGCTAGAGGGCTGTAAAAGGCAGCAAAATGTGGTTAAGAGCATGGCAAGAGCTCTGCAAACAAATGTGGATAGGGAAATGACTTCAAATAACATAAAATACATAAAAATAAAAAATAATACTCTTGATCTAGGAGGAGGAGGTCTATATGGAGTAGGAGGTTGAGGAGGCGGTGGATGAGGAGGTAGCCTACATTGGTTTTTTGTTTTGTTTTTTTATTATTTTTTTTGTTTAAATTTGGGCAGACCCCAAAACATTGGGAAATATAAATAAAACAAAGAGAAAGTGCGCTGCAGTATAACAATGGCTGGTTAGGGTCGGTATACATGTCTATTCTGCACAAGGTACGGACAAGTCCTGTGGGATCCACGTCTGATTCATTTTAATGAACGTGAGCTTGTCCATGTTGGCTGTGGACAGGCGGCTGCGCTTGTCTGTGATGAACGTCCCCTGCCGTGCTAAACACACGTTCAGATAATACACTGGCTGCAGGGCAGGCCAGCACCTCCAAGGCGTAAAGGGCAAGTGTAACTTCCCAGAGTATGTCACTAAACGCTGTCTCCCTGCTATAATATGTTAAGTGTATATTCTTATCATCTTGTGTAGTCTTGCTTTGCATTTTCCATTATATGTATTTCCTATGCCTGTTTTATATTATTGCTGTAATTTTCCATGTACACCAGCAGGTGGCAGCAATGTGTTTAGTATCAGTTTAGCATATCTAGACTGGAATAGTACATTCCAATCTAGCTCCCCCCCCCCTCTTTGAGGAGGTGTGGAATTTTCCCACTTCCTGCCTCATGGGGAGGAAAGAAAGTTCTAGTTAGTGTACCAGCCACCCCGGCTAGGGGAAGGCTGTGTTAGTAGGAGCTCCCAGAAACAGGGACCCCAAGACAGGATCGAGCCTCGGCTGAGGTAAAGATCACCCTTCCCAGCCGGAGTCTTCTACCTCAGCTGGTTGATAAGGAAGCAGCCATCCACAGAACTATAGATCTCCAGGAAGAAGACATCATACCCTGCGAGCAGTCCTGTGAGTACAGATCCAAAGTTAAGGAGAAGCTAAATACCTCCTCAGCTAGTCAGGCCCATTATAAGCAGACTACAGACAGAGCAGAAGACAGATACCTGCCAGATCTACTAGGCGTATGACAAGAAGCAGAATACATATAGATTCCTGCCACATATTGCCTATACCTGCTGGGACCCAAGACTATTGCTGTAACTTATATGGATTTAAAGCTGCCATTCAGTAAAGACAAGTTGGATCATATTACCTGTTTGGATCTTATTTACTGCTACCAAAGTTCCTCAATTACTCCTATTAACAACACTCATTTTATTGCAAGTGAGCCAGGATCCAGGCGTCCAGCCGTACCAACGTAGGAGACACCGTTGACACTATTACATTTGCTATACAGAGACATTATCCCTCCTCTGGCATTCCTCACCTGGTATGTGAGTTATAACATCTTAAAGGGCCCTGCTACAGTACCTTCGCAAGCTGCAATTGGCGTCACAAACTATTACATTTATATACTGACCCACTGCATAGCAACCCCTCTGACCCAAGTGTCCTGCTCATTGCATAAAGTGGCGTCACGAACAGGAACGGATTGAATTGTGTGTCTACCCCTGTCCAACAGAACCGGATCCAATTGTGTGCTTAACCGGATCCAACTGCATATTTCACAGTACTACAAGATCTGAAAATCTACTATATTGCTTCATTGCCGTGCCAGAAAGCACCATGCAGTGCCCACGAGTACTCAGGGGGTTAATTCGCCATATTCGCAAAATGTCGCCGCCTCTCCATGCTTGTCGGAGGCGGGAAAAGCCAAGAACGCCCTCTCAAGAGCGCGAAGATGTCGATTACGCCCCTCTAGAAGCGGGAAAACTAAAGGCTGCCCACCATGAACTTTGCATTGTGAACCAAGGGAGTGCAGACTCCTCCCTCTGGGCTGCACCCTTACCTCCTGCATGCACCATAATGAAAGAGAAGATGGCCGCCAACCCGGAAACCAAGATGGCCGCCGATGCTGAGCCTGCTCCCGCGGAGGATGCCGCTGATACAGTCACCCAGGCTTTGGACCAGCCTGCACCGCGGATGACAACTGGAGCTCCAGATGACTACCAGGAGGCACCGGAACCGGCCGCGACAACAGGTAGGAGCAAACGTGCTCCCTGAGGCCCAGGCCCGGTCCGTACCTGCCCCTGCACCGCTCCCTGAGGGTCCCGATACATCTAACAGGCCCAGGCCTGCTCCGCCAAGACACTTACTGGTGCAGCGGAGGCGGCCGGAGCTTCCACTTCGCCGCCCAGTGCTGCAACTACTGCCAGAGTGGGACGCTTGAACCCGGAGGTCCCCATGGTGATCCCTGAACTCCCTGCTGCCTCAATTCTACAAGTACCAAAGAAAAATGTTAGGTCAGCACTACTCACTGGTTTCCCAATCTTCCAATTCGTGGGGGTGCCTGCAGCGTTGGATCCCGGTCTGATGGTTCCCGTGATAAATAACAACAGAAGAAGCCGCGGCACTCAGAAGGATAAATTCCAATTTCTTTTATTTCACCTCTTGTGGCAACGTTTCGACCAAACGGTCTTTATCAAGCACAATACAATCATGGTATAGTGAACATATAAATACCTCCCCCTGGCCTCACATTGGCCACAATTCAGACATTCCCTTTTAACCCTCTATTCACATTCTGTATCGTTTCTAATATATATTACAAAACACAGATCCTCATTGGTTCAACTATTCAGGGCTTAGCATACCGTGCCTCTATGCTGTTCGAGCTCCGCCCGGATCCACATCGCTCCAAACTGCATATACTGTGTATTTTCTCCACCCGGCGTCCCTCCGTTCAAGCTGCGCCTGCGCCGGCCGCATTACTTCCGCCCTTCTAAGTCACTTCCGCCAGTCCCTCTGTCATGCGACGGAGCTCCCAATCACATGACTAGAGGTCTACAGTGACGTATTATCGTTGCTATGTTACCGGACGCCAGGCTCTAATTATATATACAAATTCGGGAGAAAGTCCTTCTGTGGCATAATGCGGGCGATCAAGGGTACACCAGAACATTAATTATACCGATTATTTTACTATATACGGAACACTGCAATATGGGAACTGCAGATGTCATTCAGGGTTCATTTTTCATGTCGTATTCCAGGTGAACCACATGGTGCTATTAGGTCACTATCAGGCCTATCCACCACTCAATCTACAGCTGGTATATAGACCATAAGAAATAGGGGAGGCAGCCCCCAGTTCTCATGGCCATCCAGCCCTATAATCACATTCATTCTTATGGAATCAAGGGGATGGAGGACTACAGTCCAAAAGCTGGATAAGTCATCTCCCTTACCCCTTATCCTGTTTAGTTTTTATGGATAGGATGCCTGTTTCATTGATCAGCCCAGTCACCATCTCACTCCATTTCCATTCCTATCAATCCCTAGAACGACAGCTGCAGATTCCCCATTCGCAGTCACCAATTATTAATCCATTTTATCTGGTATACTTCTGGGAGGTAGTGTGGTGCTGTCCAGAAGTATACCAGATAAAAGGGATTAATAATTTATATGTTCACTATACCATGATTGTATTGTGCTTGATAAAGACCGTTTGGTCGAAACGTTGCCACAAGAGGTGAAATAAAAGAAATTGGAATTTATCCAAGTGGCGCAAATAAATAACCTAGTACTGACTTTCAGTCTGAGTACAGGGGCACGTCTTACCCAGAGAGGTCCGTAAGTTGTCCCTCATCACGCCGGTTGCCACTCCGCTGCCCAGAGAGAGTGCTCCTTCCCTGTCATTGTCATCACTGGCGATACCTTTGCCAGAGCCACTACAGCCAGCAGTTCCCAATGTACAGCAGCTCACCGCAGCTTTGACCAGCCTCACTACCCAGACAATACCAGAAATTGCCACAAGAGGTCAGTGTAGCTCCATCACCGCAACCTGTCTAAACTATAAGATGCAGGAGCGCCCTCTTGTGTTCAACAGTTCCTGCAGTGATGAAGAAGTCACCTGGCAGGATAACCTTGCCCAATGGAAAGCCCGCAGGTGGAGTAAATTACAGGACTTGCTAAAAATAGCGGAAGAACGGAAAAAGATACAGAGGATGTTTAGTGAGGAAGCCTCCAAGTCTTCTTCTCAGCCGCCTGCTAAAGACAGCACACCTGATATGACTATCAGAACCAGCACCGAATCCGCAGCTATTTGCTATGAAACACCAAGGGTCTGTCCTTTATTGCTGTCCAGAAAACCTGTCACCTACAAGGAAAAAGCCAAGGCTTACAGAAGATTTTCCAGAGAAAGGTGATCCTGCAATTCCAAGTTCTGCCACAGAACGCCACCAGGAGATTGCAGATGAAGTTTCTGCTAGAGTTACAGCTGCTGAGAGCACCCAGGTTAAAGAAGAACTTTTGCCTCTTCAAACATGGGATCCAGGAGGAAGATTTCCAGACTTTCCTGTGAGGAAAACTACCCATTGTGCAAATTACCCACTACCTTGTGTGGATTACAATTAACTCTTATTGTTCCTGTCCACAGTCAAGCTTTTCAAAGAAAAAAGGGACTCAAGTCATATTTGAGCGTATTATGATAATATTGATTGCATTGATATTTGCATAATGTTTTTGCACTAATTTTACCAGTTTACAGGTTATGCAACGTTTAAGATAACATGCCCATTGTGTGTATTCTCCCTCTAGGTGCCGCAATGTGAATTTATGCACTGTTTGCCATGATTGCACTTAGCAAAAATGTAGCAACTTGCTTAAACTGTGCCTTTTTACAGCTCTTGTTCTCTTCCCCCTTATACGGACTGTCATCATAGGGACGTTTTATACTAATGGCCTACACCCGGTGATGTATACCCATAGGTACCCAGGGTAGGACCAAGTGGTAAGTCCAGGCAGATCCAATTACTACACAGGTACCCCTGCTGCTTTGGGAATCGTTAGAAGCCCTAGGCTGCTCCTTCCCGCTTGTTTTATGTTCCAGATTGTTCCCATCCGGAGGTGTCTCATTTCCAGGAGCGCACGGGATTAAAGACCCTCCTCCTGTGACTAGCCAGAAAGTGACATACAAAGTCAGTCAGTAATGTTTGCTATGTGCAGTATTAGGTTACCTGGTTATACCAAGAGAAGGAAACTGTGTGTTGGACACCTTACTCTAGCAGGCAGGAACCTCGAGGAAACCGTTATATGTTTTGTCTATGTATATCATTTTATGTAAAGTCACGCAGCACTTTGTATTTATTGGGTACCCAGAGCTGATTCCTCCACCCTCTTAGCATACGCCGAGGACGGCTTCACTTAAAGTAAGCGGGTAAGTAACATCCCAGAGTATGTCACTAAACTCTGTCTCCCTGCTATAATATGTTAAGTGTATATTCTTATCATCTTGTGTAGTCTTGCTTTGCATTTTCCATTATATGTATTTCCTATGCCTGTTTTATATTATTGCTGTAATTTTCCATGTACACCAGCAGGTGGCAGCAATGTGTTTAGTATCAGTTTAGCATATCTAGACTGGATTAGTACATTCCAATCTAGCTCCCCCCCTCTTTTAGGAGGTGTGGAATTTTCCCACTTCCTGCCTCATGGGGAGGAAAGAAAGTTCTAGTTAGTGTACCAGCCACCCCGGCTAGGGGAAGGCTGTGTTAGTAGGAGCTCCCAGAAACAGGGATCCCAAGACAGGATCGAGCCTCGGCTGAGGTAAAGATCACCCTTCCCAGCCTGAGTCTTCTACCTCAGCTGGTTGACAAGGAAGCAGCCATCCACAGAACTATAGATCTCCAGGAAGAAGACATCATACCCTGCGAGCAGTCCTGTGAGTACAGATCCAAAGTTCAGGAGAAGCTAAATACCTCCTCAGCTAGTCAGGCCCATTATAAGCAGACTACAGACAGAGCAGAAGACAGATACCTGCCAGATCTACTAGGCGTATGACAAGAAGCCGTTGACACTATCACATTTGCTATACAGAGACATTATCCCCCTCTGGCATTCCTCACCTGGTACGTGAGTTATAACATCTTAAAGGGCCCTGCTACAGTACCTGCGCAAGCTGCAATTGGCGTCCCGAACTATTACATTTATATACTGACCCACTGCATAGCAACCCCTCTGACCCAGTGTCCTGCTCATTGCACAAGCTAAGGCCATGTGCCAAATTTGGAGACCCAGAAGTGAAAGGGGGCAGACCCATCATTCAGTACGTGTAGGCGTGTGCACACATACTGCTCCACCATGTTGGTGAAATGCTGCCTCCTGCTAAGACGTTCCATATCAGCTGGTGGTGCTGGTTGTTGTGGCGTGCTGACAAAGCTTTTCCACATTCCGGCCATGCTAACCCTGCCTTCTGAGGTGTTGGCGGTGCCCCAGCTGCGTTGGCGACCTCTTCCTCTGCCTTCTGCTTCCACTGAGCCCCCGCTGTCAGGTGGGAATGCCACCAGCAGCGAGTCTTCCAGTGTGCGCTTGTACTTGCTCACCTTCCGATCAGTAACAGACGTTTTTACTAAATTTAGTTCCCTGTCACCTATGCAGAGCAGGGGTTTTCACCAGCAAAAATGGGTTAATGTCAACTATCAATGTAACAGATGAATTTTAGAAATGTAGGTCCCTGTCACCTATGCAGAGCAGGGGTTTATTCATGGCAAAAATGGAAAAATGTCACCCATGAATGTTACAGACGCTTTTGCACCCTGCTCCCTCTTCTGCTGTGCTGGTGGCTCTGTGCGACCACCGCCTCTTCCTCCGAACTGAAAACGTCACTCGCATGACCTTGATTCGATGTGGGGTCGAGGACCTCATCATCCTCCACATCATCTTCCACCCAGTCCTCACCCCTGCCCTCCTTGCCGGTCTGCACACTGCAGAAATCCACAGCAGTTGGCACCTGTGTTTCGTCATCATCCAAAACGTGCTGCGGTGGTCCTCCCATGTACTCATTCTGAAACATAAGTGGTTGGGCATCGGTGCACTCAATCTCTTCCACTTCTGGTGCAGGGCTATGTGGATGGCCCACGGAAACCCTATCAGCAGAGTCATCAAAAAGCAGAAGAGACTGCTGCATGACTTGGGTCTCAGACTGCTTGGCTGATTTGCAAGGGGGTGAGGTCAAAGACTGATGGACATCGGCTGCAGGTGCCAACTCTGAGCTTTCAGCAGGGGACTGGGTGGGAGACAATGTGAAGGAACTGGAGGCACTGTCAGCCACCCAATCTTCTATCGCCTGTACTTGTTCTGGCCTCACCATTCGTAGAGCCGCATTAGGCCCGACTAAATACCGCTGCAGGTTCTGTCACCTACTCGCACCTGAGGAAGGTGTTTCACTTGTGCGTGTAACTGCCACAGATTGACCACATCCTCTTCGTGCAACAGGAGCTCCACCAGCAGCACCACGACCGGGGCCACGTCCCTTATTTGACGCTCTCCTCATTCTTTGCATTCACCAATCAAACTAACAGATGGTTTATGTCAGGCGACGATGTAACCGACAATAGACAGTAAGGCAGTGCCGGTGTCATAAAGAGGAAACATTTCTTGAGGTCACACGATAGTGTGACAGGCGAATTTTATACAAATACTTAATAAGTAATAAGTAAGTCCATTGATTGTAGAGAAACGAAAAGAAAGGTTCCAGCACTTGAATGCGATTTTGTTGCATAGTCTTTATTTTTTCAAAAACAGCTTCACATGTATGAACACATCCCTGCTATCCCGCACAATTGACGCGTTTCGAACTTTGCGTTCTTAATTATTTTTATTATTTTTTTACTGCAATGCATTTTTCTTTTGCACACGGAGCAGACAAGAGAAGGCTGATAGTTGCCACAAAGGGGGCAGTTCTAAAACCCAGTGGGGCCCCTGGTGATCCGGTGACTAAATGCTGATATAAAATTTTTCCTACAGTAAGTAATCATAGTAAAGCTCTCATTTTTGGAGGCCCTTTTAATAATAATCTTTAGTTCTATAGCGCCACCATAGTCCGCAGCGCTTTACAAGTCAGATGGGTTCATGTACGAATCAAAAGACATCACAGAATTAAATTACAGGCTAATATACAATTGGAACACCAGGAGTGGGGACCCCTGCTGACAAGAGCTTACATTCTATGAGGAAATGGGGCGTTTTCTAAAGCGGTCCGGCCATCATCGCACTAAACAGAGCAGTGCAGATGGAGCTGGTCCCCCGAGTGTGGGGATTACTGTCGGAGGTTGGGGGATAAATGAGGAAGAGTCAGTTTACCGAACATAAGCCGGCCTGAAAAGAAGTGTTTTTTAAGGCACGTTTAAAGCAAAGAAAGTTGAGCATCAACTTGATTGTCCGGGACAATGCATTCCAGAGAGCAGGTACAGCTTGAGAAAAGTCTTGAAGACCAGACAGAGGTTTGAATTATGGAGGATGTTAGTCTTAGATCACTGGCAGAATAGAGAGCACGAGAAGGGTGGTAGATGGACATCAGAGAGGAGGAGATGTAAGGAGGTGCAGCACTGTGGAGAGCTTTGTGGGTGAGAAGTTTTGGCCGTTTCCACAATGAGAAAAGGGCGGATTCTGGAGATGTTCTCGGGGTGCAGGTGACAAGTGATTGACTATGGGAAGCAAAGGAAATATCTGAGTCACACATAACCCCAAGACAGTAGGCATGCTGCCCAGGAGTTGCGATTGTGCCACAGACTGAAACTGAATTATTAGGTTTAGGCCTCATGCACAAATTGCAGATCCGCAAAATACAGATACCATCTTTGTTGCATCCGCATTTTTTGCAGCCAAGTATAAGACATGTTCTATCCTTTCGTGGAATGGACCTACAGATGTGGAAGGCACACGATTGTTAATTTGCCTTCTGCATCCATATGTCTGTTCTGCAAAAAGATAGAATATGTCCACAAAATTCGGACCACGGACCTAATGATGTCAGCGGGTCCGCAAAAAAAGAAAAAAAAGGTGCAGGTGGCACATTGACAGGATCAACGATTTGCAGACCACAAAATGGATACGGACGCGAGCACGAGGCCATAGGTAGGTTAAAAGTAGATGGGGGAAAGACAAGAAGTTCAGTTTCTAAGAGACTCTGTTTCAGCTACAGAGAGGACAGAGGAGATTTAGAGAGGAAAGAAGCAACTAGCTGCCGCTTCTCCACTCTTCACATGCACCATTTCTGGTCAATTTCTTGTCTTGCTGACATCCTGATCTTCTGTACAAGTTTACATTTACAGTTCAGATTTATGGCTTTTCTTCCAGACATTGGTTGACGGCAGCCGAGATGAGGCCTCAGACATAGTTTCGCTCTACCACCAATTCCTTGAGATTCTTATCAGTGACTAAAAACATTAGAAAAACCATCCCTGAGGTGTGAAAACAGGAAAAGAGCACACGTTATAATCACGTCATGTGGCGTCTGGGTCTTGTGGGAATGTCCTCTTCATAATTTGGATTGATTGCTTTGCAGGTGAGGCTTCAGGTAAGTCTCAAACACTGGAGTCACCTTCAAGAGAATTAGAAAGGGGTATATTATCCACACCACAGATTTAGTATTGAGCAATACTCAGGAAATGAAACAAAATTTAGATTTTATTTAATCACAGGAGACCACTCTATCCTATATTCTCTTTGAGGTCGTGGCCGGCCTCTGAGGCCTCTGCCTTATTGTTGGATGAAACGTTTTAGAGCCGGTGATATGTGCGTCTTTATTAGTATAGTGTGAATAGGAGGTTTTGGACTTGCTCCTGGTTTTCCCCGTGCCCGGCTTCAGCCATGCAGTTAGGTGCCTGACTACATTTATATTTATAAATATTTTTTTTAAAGGAGCACCAAGCAGAGGACAAGCATGTGGAACAGTAAGACCTTATGCACATGGCAGAGCCCCCATAACATAATGCTCCATCAGATGCCATTCTCTTGGGGGAGAATAGCTCTCTAACATGGGATCTGAGCATACAAAAAATAATAATAATAATTTTTTAAAAATATATATTTATTAAATTAGATGCATACCGAGGCATCCTATTGTCATGTTGCCCACAAGCACTGCTGATCCAGACTGCTGTATGTGGGGATGAATTTTTTTTATTGCCTTTTACTTATTTTGGGCTAAAAACAATTTTTTCAATCGATCTTTATTAAAAATATTCAACGATTCTGTCACAAAAGATTGTTTACCAGTGTTAAATCGTACTTTCACTTTGTCCCGGTCATCTAAAACCATTTTCACTAAAGTACTAAGAGGCCATAAACTCTTATTTCATCCACATTCTTATCAGTAAGATGAGGACTGAGCTATAATGAGTGTTTGTAGGGTCAGAGATAAGGAGCTCGTCAGCTGAGCTGCCTGACAGGAAACAGTAAAGATACAGAGCCTGCTACTAGAGAAACTCAAGGTTGTACAGAGAAAGGGGCTCAAAATGTTTAATAAAGACCAGCTAAAAAAATTATTTTTAGCTTAAAATGAGTGCAATGCAATAATAAAAAAAATATTACCCCCAAATGTTAACATACCCTTTAACCTTTCTGTGCAGCCCCAAACCCCCACTGGGTTGACAGCCATTTCCTGCATATGCATAACAATCCTGCCCCTATAGGACCACTGATGGATGGGCAAGAGACTAGACCCATGTGCCCAGCATGAGCAACCAGTGCATGCACAGCGTTACTGAATGGGGGCCCACTGATGGATTGGATTGTCTCGAGTCCCTCCATCAGCAGCCATGTTTGAGCAGGACTGTTATGTATAAGGGGGAGCTGGCTCAGCACAGGAGGCCAGCAATGCTGATGCTCTTTTTGCAGCCTATTCGTAGGCTGAATATAATGCCGTTTCCAGCACACTAGGAAAAGTTAGCATACAGTGGACAACCCCTTAAAATGGGTATGCCATAAAAATTTGGTGGCCTGACAACTAGGAGGACCATCGATAAGCACTGGGATATCAGTCGCCATCACCCTCAGGACTCACCTTCTTGTTCTCCGGATTTTTCTGAGCCCACTCGAGCAGGTTATGATACACGTGGCCATCATAGCTCCCCAGGGCCGATAATAACTCTTCATCTGCGTAATCAAAGGCATCAACAAGTAGAACTGCGTCTTTCCTACAAATAAAAATAAATGTTTTACAGGCGGAAAGTTAGGAAAATTTCCTAAAAGGTGGGGGGGGGGGGGGGGGGTTTCAAATGTTTCGAAACAGGTGATTGTTGGGGGTCCGACACCTGGCACTTCAGCCAATCAGCTATTTAAAGAGACAGAGCGCCATGTCTCCTTCCTAGGCCACTGACATCACCTTCATTGGTCACAGTCACATAGGCTAGGTGCAGATGAGTCCCATTGAAATGAATGGGGCTGAGCTGCAGTACCAGACACAGCCACTATGCAATGGATGGCGCTGTGCTAGGTAAACTGTGAGGATGTTGTGGCACTCACCAAAACGCTGTGGCCTCCTCGAATAGCTGCCCCGGGGGGGTTCTGGTTTCTGGGTGTCGGACCTCTACCGATCACATACTGAGGAGCTATTCTGAGGATACTGTACAGGGGTGGACTGACCATTCAGGCACCCTGGCATGGACCGAGGACACACGTCCACTAGGGGGCCCCATGAGAGATTCTGGCTGCAGGACCGTCCGCGGGGTCTACTGTACTGTACTGCTCATGGAGGGGTCACTATCAAAGTAGAGCAGCAGGCAGGCCTGGCCGGATGGCAGCGCAAGCTTAACGTCACTCACTTCACGCCTGCGCGCCTGCCTCATTAATAAAGTGGGAGGAGCAGGCGGGTGACGTTACGCTGCCGTCCGGCCTGCTGCTATGCAACACTAGTACTGTGAGATTGAGTAGAGACTGAGGTAAGAGCTGGTGGAGCTGTCACTTAAAGGGAAAGGCAGCATATCCCTCATCGGGAAAATGAGCCAAGGCTGCGCTGGGCCGTCAGCTTCAGGGCGTGACAGTCAGATTGCAGTTTTTGCCGTGCATTTGAGAAAAAAAAAAAAATGCAATATGGACATAACGTCTGAATACACCTTAAGGGGGTTCAGGTTAGTGTGACAACAGATGAACTGGAAGACTGACAACCACTTTTGTAAATCTGCCCAGATCAGTTGTCACTTCCTTTCTCCGCTGCAGCAGAGGGCGACACTGAACACAGCCAGAGGCTCCTCCACAGAGGCCCATCCCAAACTTGTGAATGAGGCTTTCCCCAGCATTTATCGCACCCCTCAACCCCACCGAACAGCAATGAGCGCAGACACTTACGCTCCTTCAGCCCCAAAGACCCCCAAACCCAGCAGGGAAGGAGAATGCAGGGGTTCTTGGTCCTTTTCGTGGTCTCTTGGCTGCTGCTGTGAGGTGGCATGCTTGATGCTGGAGGCCCATTCCCTCTGCACCTATGCACCCAAGAAACCTTGTTCACGGACACCCCATGTTGGCCAGCCGGGTTCCCACGTACCCAGGCTTGTCTTGCTGCCCCTCAAGAGGCATTCCACCAGGAGGAGGGGGCTCATCTGAAATGAGGGAAGTGGTGGGGTTTTGGGCCCTAGTATAGAGGGGTGGGGATGGCACGGACTGTGGAGCACCGCCTCACTACTCACTAGGGGACACGGCCTGCCCATAACAGTGCGTCATCCACAGGTCCCCCATAACAGTGTGTCATCCACAGGACCCCATAACAGTGTGTCATCCACAGGTCCCCCATAACAGTGCGTCATCCACAGTGCCCCCATAACAGTGCGTCATCCACAGATCCACCATAAGGCCCCATTCACACGTCCGCAATTTCGTTCTGCATTTTGCGGAACGGAATTGTAGACCCATTCATTTCTATGGGGCCGCACATCCCTGCACTTCCGGGTCCGCATTTCCACATTTGCGGACAAGAATAGGCATATTCTATTAGTGCCGGCGATGTGCGGTCCGTGTTTTGCAGGTCTGCGAAGCACGTTACGGATGTGGGAATGGGGCCTAACAGTGTGTCATCCACAGATCCCCCATAACAGTGCGCCTGCGCACTGAGGAGAGACAAAAAGGAAGGGAAAGAATCCGCGAAAGCAAGCAGAGGACGGCACAGCAGACGACTGAACAGCTTCTTTTGTAAGTAAATTTTTTATTATAAATGGAGTTAAGTTTAATGTCTGTTTTTGTCTTATATTATGTTCTGGGTTTTGCGTAAAAGGGACAGTAAAAATAGTTTGTTATTTTTTTCGTTATGTATGATGCTTTTTGATAATAAATAAATGTAAATGTAGTGGTGCTGTAATGTGGCCCCCAGGCCTCTCTATGCCCTGCAGGCTGGCGCTGGGGCAGCATACGGTTGGCCAGGCAGCAGAAAGGCTCTGGGGCTGTCATTGTGCTCTGGTACTTTTCCCTTCACAGCCCTGCTATCTCCCTGCCTCTCGTACAGTGCAGACTCTGCAGGAGGCAGACTGTTTCATAAGTGCACGGGATGGGCAGGCAGCACCTACTGAGGAGACAGACTGGGCAAGCAGGTAGCAGGGCCAGGGGAGGCCTGTATTCTCTCTCTTGTGAGTGTTCTTTTTTTAAATTAAGTCCTGCGTCCAGTGCGTTACAGACTCCTGCGCTCAGTGCGTACTGTAGGTCATCAGTGTTAAACACTCAGACAACCTCTTTCATCCCAAGCCATTCATATCAGCTCTTGCCACTTTGTGTCTTGTGCCAACCTTCACCAAATCACTCACCGGAGCTCAGCCAAGAGGCCCAGGTAAGCAGTGGTGACCATGTCCAGCTGTTTCCCCGACAGGTAGCCATGTTGTAAGAAATCACCAGCACTTGTGAATATTCCGTGCAATGCGTACAGGTCACACAGCCGCTTCAGAACAGCTTTAATGGCAGGCTCATCGGACAGCGAATTCAGAGCAGAGACGAAAATCTTCACGGTTAAGTAGTGGGAATGAGCCTAAAAGACACGACGACATCAGTCACCTCTCCTGACATATGTACATGTATTCTTCATGAAATAATTCTGGATCATCATTTCTTAGAACTCTGCACAGTGCCGTTCCTCTGTTATTCCTCCTGGAAACGTATAAATAAACTGACAACTAGGTGTTGCAATTCCCCTGGTCATACAGGTGTGTCCCTACACTGTTGGGACTCAATGGACAATGTAAAGAACCACACCTTCAACGGGTAACATCAGTCTGTCAATTTATTCATCATTTTCTAGGAGGAATAATGAGACAGCCCTCTAATGAGAATTTTGCTCACATTTCATTACACTGACAGACTAGGTGAGTAGGCACTTACTATTGAGGCTTTCACAAGCTCCACAGAGGTGCTGTTCCACGCCAGGTATTGCTCCGCCCCCGATTTCACCAAGCTCTCGATTTTTTTCGCTGCGGGTTTGACTAAACTGAAAAAAATATATATTATTGTATCATTTACAGTGTAATTACACTGACGAACATCATGGCGATACAATGCCGTTCTATAGATAGAGCAGCACTATACACCTGGCCGACTGGCGGGAAGTCTGCAGAATGGCTCTTCAGTGGTGACTGGTTAGGATGAGCATTTTGTCTGTCACTGGAATACTCGGCAGTGTACAGTGTGAAATATTATCGATTTCCATGGCTCAGTATGCACTTTTCTCTGATGATACCCAATATTATGTTACTACACTGCTATTAGATTTGAAGGGAGTAAAATATTTATCCGACTCCCAGCACCCCTGTCGATCAGCTCTTTGAGGAAGCTGCAGTGACGTCACATTCATCAGTCACATGGCCCAGGTGCAGCTCAGTCCAATTCAAGTGAAGGGGCCTGGACTGCTATACCAAGCACAGCCACTATACGATGTATGGCGCTCTGCTTGGTAAGCTGCCAGGAGGACTGTGGGCTCCTTATCATGGCTGATCTATGGCAGTGCCAGAAGTTGGAACCCCTACCAATTAAATATTGATGACGGGTCATCATTACTGTTCTCCATGAACACCCCTTTTACCAATTGTATAATTATTACATCTTACATCAACTTTAGGGTTAAAGGCTATGTACACCTTTGGGAGGCAATTTTTTATTACGATTTAATTTTACATTTATTTTTTTCTAAAAATCATATTTTCAATTGGCCTTTTTTAAAATATTGAGCTGTTCTGTCACAAAGGGTTAACTCTTTTTCTAGCTGTGTGACTGGTGCTTTCACTTGGTAAACCTTCTCTCTAAACTACTAAGAGGTCATAAACATTTATTTAAGTCACATTCTTATCTGTAAGATAAGGATTGAGCATTAATGAATGCTTATAATGTCAGAGAGCAGAGATAAGGAGTCTGTCAGATCCCCAACTGACGGAAAAGAGAGAAAATCCAGAGGATGCTAGTAGAGCATCTCAGCTCTGTACACTAAAAAGGATTCCATATTGTTAATAAAGACCAATTGAAAAAATTAATTTTAGTTCAAAATACGTACAATGCAATAATAATTTAAAAAATTGCCCCCAAAAGCTGTACATAGCCTTTAAGGTTCCTCCAGACACCTTCCCTAATACACGCTCAACTTCTGTCAAGTGTATATATGTGTTCTACACCGGAGAGGGAAGCAATTCGCTGCCAGGCCTGGAGAACACAAGGATCGAGAATGTAAAATTCAACTTTGTCCACTCCTTCTTCCCTCCTACCTGTCCCTCGAGATAGCCCAACAGCCTCTCTGCCACATAACAGTATGGTACTACGGTAGGTAATAGCTTTGTGGACCTGTTAAAAGATTCTGCATCTTGTCCTGGAGACTTCCAGTTACAGGGATGGGATGGCAGGTTCTCTTTAAGAAGGCAATGCTTCAATTCACCATTTTCTAAAGAGGGAAATTGCTGTACAGTCCGTCCCTCCACACCATAACCTTACTGCTGATATTCAGATTTGGTGCCATTTGGGCTAACCCTGTCCTCCAACCACCAAAACATAACTGGTAAGTAATCTGCCTATGTATGAGACGGTTCTGTAATGTGCTATTGAACATCGGAAGAGGGCATCAAAAGTTCAGTGCCAACCTTCTCTTACCTGTATGCCCTATACTCATATGCCTTCAGGTACACCTCCGGATTCAGGAAGTCAGCAGGTCTCATGGCCTTGCATCCACCAGCCCCTGGAGAGGATAGATAGGCTGTACTGGCTGGTAATGGTTTCCCCAACTGGGCACCAGTAAAACATTTGATCAAAAATCTAGGAAAAATAATAAGTGAAAATAAATTCAGAAAGAAAATGCATGAACAACATCGCTCTTGATATCAGATATTGTTATATAGTGTTACCTTGCAGTTTGCAAGTGCAGGACGGTATTCTCCCCTTCGTAAGTACACGAAGCAGTCACTTTGGTGTAGAGGGAAGGTAAACCACTGTAAAGGGAATAGCCGTGGCCCCCACATGCCTTGCGGCAAACTTCTACTCCATTTGAGCAGACTTCTGTTGCGAAAGCCTTCATTCCGGCTGTAAGGGCATGGAGCTGGAAATACAAAAAAGATAGTACAATGTTAAAAAATAGATAATTTATTCTGTGCTACTCATCTACAAGTGTTACACAATCTACATAACATCTGTAGTGCCCTGGAGAAAGGGTACTTTGGACAATGGACGTTTGTGAACATTTGCCCCTATTGCTACTATGCAAAGACAGCAACTCTCTACTTTATTGCACTTTGAACAGTTGATTTGCACTATGATTTATGCTGTTTTGTGCACTTATACTGTTTTATACTGTTGAGCTGAATTTTATGTGGTTTATCATCTGGTTCATTTGCACTGTTCCGTGGAAAGGGTAATACACAGCCACTTAATACTGAGAGACTTTGGGACTTTTTACCTGTGCACTGAGAATCGATTAATTTTCCACAGTTATTAATTATAAGAGAATATGGAAAGCTACGTTTTTGAAGGAAAAAAAAAACAGACCTTTTGACCGTCTGATTAAGTTCTGTTAGACTGTGTAGGTCTTAAAATTGCTTAGTTTTTCCCATTGACTTGTACTGAGGTTCTATACAAGTCTATGGCAGACTAAAATTGCAACATTACTTCTGTTTTCACCCCTCCCACTAGAATATTCTCGTTAATTTAGAAACTGTATAAAAGTAGAGCAGTCAGAGCACCTAGTCTTCTGCAGATAGGGACCAGGGTTCAGTAGGAGAGAGTGCCAGACTGCACAAGTGACCAGAAGAAGATGCGGAAACTGGTATACTCTGCCACTGACCCTGGTTCAACAGCCCTTTTGGTCAGGGTACCAGTTTTCTGAAAGAGAGAGGGACAACTAGCTCAGACCTTTCCTCAGCACAGAACCTTCTTCTGCCAGAGTGAAAACTGCCTTGCCTGTATTGCTTTCCATTTGAGTTCCTCTAGTAAAAGAAGTGAGTGCGGATACCCCCACCAATCGCTAGGGCGAGAAGAAAGAAGTGCATGCATATAGCGCTCTATTTTCGCGCTGCAGGAACATCTATGGGCCCATCTCACTTCTGTGAGAGAAACACAATATGTGAACACTTCTCTCTTCTTGTTCAAGTGATCGTGAGGGTCTCATCGCTGACACCCCCGCCGGGGAGCAACACGTTTTATGTGCGTCTATGACATATCAAAAGTTTTATAAAGCCACATTGACCCTTCAAATAGATATGATGAACATGTGTAGTTTTAAAGTGCAACTCTAACTTGGAGTCACTTATTAGTGAATGCCACTATAAACATTTCAGATTATAATATCACCATCACATCGCAATGTCAGTAACAGAGCAGAGCACTGCCAGAGAAATCAGATTAGATTCTGCAGCCCTGTAGGGGCCACAATTAGAGTATAGGTGCCATTTACAGCAGCTCTTATTCTGTGAATGTTTTGCCTACAGAGGGATTTAAAGATGCCTATCAGTATATTGTGATAGCCCCGATCAGTGATCCTTTCACAGAATACAAGCAGCATAATCCGCACTTACATCCTGCAGGCAGCACAGTTTTTAAGCAAGCATCTAAATAGATGTAATAGATATCAACTTTGTATACCCAGTAGACATGCTCCCTCCATACAGTATTTAAAGCCTATGTACACCTTTAGGGAGCTAAAAATCTTTTTTTTTCCATTTGGTCTTTATTACAAATGTTTAGTCCCTTTCTCTGTACAGCCTTGAGATTCTCCAGTAACAGGCTCTGTGTTCTGGCCAGCAGCTCAGCTGACGGCTCCTTATCTCTAATCTCTGACCTTATAAACACTCTTATAGTGCAGTTCTTACCTTACTGATAGGAATGTGACTTAAATAACCGTTTATGACCTTTTAGTAATTTAGAGATAATGGTTATTAGATGACAGACACAGCGTGAAAGTACAATTCACACAGCAAGGCAAAAGTTAACCCAGAAGTTAAGCTGCTGAATAATTTTAATAACGACCAACTGAAAAAAAATATTTTAAGCCCAAAATGAGTAAAATGCAATCATAAAAAAATTGCCCCTGAAGGTGTCAATAGACTTTAATATACGAGTCATAGAATAGGTGATCTACAAGATTGAACAATGTCATCATTGTACCTCAGGAAGCGTGTTAAAGTTCTCCTTCTTAATCTCACTGTACACGTCGTGGTAAAATGTATTCACATATTTTGCTGTAAAACTGACAGCGTAACACGTAGCCACGAGGGGCAAAAGTTTTTGTTGCTGAGTTTGGTACTCAAGGATTTTTGGTTCTTTGTCCCTAGGGTGAAAAATAAAAAAAAGTCACAATAAAGCATGAAAAAAACAAAGAGCTGCCTGTAATTTCTAATAATTTCTTACTAGCATGGAAATCATTACCACGTCTGATGAAGCTCTCAAGTCTCCACTATAGTGGTAGCCTGTATTTGGATCTTAAAGGGGTTGTCCACTTTAGAAAACTCATTTTCAATTACCATTTTCAGGAAAACTGAGTTAATAGAGGAGGGAGGGGGTGGTCACTAACTATGGGCCCTTATCTGTTGTTAGTTAGTGCTACCTAAAGATGGTGTATTTTTCACTCTGAAGGACCCAGCATAGCCAGGCAATAATAGGGGGAGCCCATTTATTTTAATAAAAACCATGCAATTGCTGAATTTTCCTGTAGAGACGCTGCAGGGAGACTGAACAACCCACAAATTAAAGCCGATTGTTGGGGTACACTCATCAAGGGATTCTTCTAACAAAAAAAGGTGGACAACTCCTTCAAGTGATGACAGCTATTATGTTCAGACTACAGCCTAAGGATGAGTGATGTCATCAAGTCAACCTGTGATCTCATGAGAAGAAGTCAATAAAAACTCACTCGGTATGTGAAAAAATAAAGAATTTGTGGCTCGCGATGTGACCGCTATACAGTTTGCTTTTCTAGAGGCCTCATGAACAAACCTGCCTAGTTATACAGGGATAGAGAAAGTTGATTGACAAACATTGATGTACAGTAAGGTCCATAAATATTGGGACATCGACACAATTCTAACATTTTTGACTCTATATACCACCACAATGGATTTGAAATGAAACAAACAAGATGTGCTTTACCTGCAGACTGTCAGCTTTAATTTGAGGGTATTTACATCCAAATCAGGTGAACGGTGCAGGAATTACAGCAGTTTGCATATGTGCCTCCCACTTGTTAAGGAACCAAAAGTAATAGGACATAATAATAATCATAAATCAAACTTTCACTTTTGAATACTTGGTTGCAAATCCTTTGCAGTCAATTACAGCCTGAAGTCTGGAACGCATAGACATCACCAGACGCTGGGTTTCATCCCTGGTGATGCTCTGCCAGGCCTCTACTGAGACTGTCTTCGGTTTCTGCTTATTCTTGGGGCATTTTCCCTTCAGTTTTGTCTTCAGCAAGTGAAATGCATGCTCAATCGGATTCAGGTCAGGGGATTGACTTGGCCATTGCATAACATTCCACTTCTTTCCCTTTAAAAAACTCTTTGGTTGCTTTTGCTGTATGCTTTGGATCATTGTCCATCTGCACTGTGAAGCGCCGTCCAATGAGTTCTGAAGCATTTGGCTGAATATGAGCAGATAATATTGCCCAAAACACTTCAGAATTCATCCTGCTGCTTTTGTCAGCAGTCACATCATCAATAAATACAAGAGAACCAGTTCGATTGGCAGCCATACATGCCCATGCCATAACACTACCACCATCATGCTTCACTGATGAGGTGGTATGCTTAGGATCATGAGCAGTTCCTTTCCTTCTCCATACTCTTCTCTTCCCATCACTCTGGTACAAGTTGATCTTGGTCTCATCTGTCCATAGGATGTTGTTCCAGAACTGTGAAGGCTTTTTTAGATGTCGTTTGGCAAACTCTAATCTGGCCTTCCTGTTTTTGAGGCTCACCAATGGTTTACATCTTGTGGTGAACGCTCTGTATTCACTCTGGTAAAGTCTTCTCTTGATTGTTGACTTTGACACACATACACCTACCTCCTGGAGAGTGTTTTGGCCACGCCTAATGTTTTTCCTATCTCTGATGTTTTTTTTGTTTTTTTTCAGCCTAATAATGGTTTACTTCACTGTTAGGCCGAATGCACACGGCCGTTTTTCACGGTACAGTGTATTACTGTACTGTGGCCGGCAGCAGGGAGCGCACAGTGTCATAGCAACCAATGACGCCGTGTGCTCCTGCTCTCAGCAGGAATCCAGCCCGTAGTTCCACGGACCACTCACGGCCGTGAAAAATGGCCGTGTGCATTCGGCCTTAGTGACAGCTCTTTAGATCTCATCTTGAGAGTTGACAGCGACGGATTCCAAATGCAAATATCACACTTGAAATGAACTATGGACCTTTTATCTGCTCATTGTGATTGGGATAATGAGGGAATAACACACACCTGGCCATGGAACAGCTGAGAAGCCAACTGTCCCATTACTTTTGGTTCCTTAACAAGTGGGAGGCACATATGCAAACTGTTGTAATTCCTGCACCTTTCACCTGATTTGGATGTAAATACCCTCAAATTAAAGCTGACAGTCTGCAGTTATAGCACATCTTGTTTGTTTCATTTCAAATCCATTGTGGTGGAGTATAGAGCCAGAAAATGTTACAATTGTGTCGATGTCCCAATATTTATGGAGCTGACTGTAGGTGTTATGGCGGCCATATTAATTGTCACTTCTTTGAAAAACAATTATTATTATGAATGGTTGAGTAGAAGTTTCAAAAAACGTGACAGAAGAAGACAACTGAAAGTTAAACATAAGCAGAAGGTTCTTGGTGATATACATGGTCATCGAATGCTGGAGAACATACCCTGGTTTTAGCTCTGACTGGCGTCTCACAGCAGAATATCGGACAGAGATGGTACAGGCTTTCATCAGAGCCTCCAGAACCTCGCGTTGGAGCATGTTGACCCTCACAGCGATCATGGTGAAATAGTTCATCTTGTCAGATCCACGTTTAACATAGGAGCCATCAGGCAGAACCTGGTGCCAAAGAGGTAATCAACATCAACATCTCTACTGTACAGAATTTATGGAAATATCAAGCGCTGGATTATTATACGTTTCTCCTGTTTTACAGCGTAAAAAAGGTGTGGAACAGCACACATGCTGGTGCCATGGTGTCTCTACTGGATAATCCCTTTTTTGGTCTCACAATTTCTAAAACGTTTTTCTCCACACACCTATAGGGCCATGAACACGGCTTGTGAATGGCCCAACTATGCTTATGGGTCGAAACATCACTAGGTGTGCGGAGAATAAACCTCTTGAGACGCGTGTGTGGCTGATAACAGATTCTACAAGAAGCAGTATCACGAAAAGTACTTTCCTTCTCTTGCGGCTGGGGTGATACGTCCTCGGCTATGTTCACACACAGTCCTTCTTTGTTTGCAGTAATATACTATTCACATGTTTCATCATAGCTGACATTGTGAGGTCCCGGCCTCCCCGATAGTCTGTTCCTGCACTACACCATCTACTGCTGGGGCATCACATACTATGTAGAACCCCGTGATCGGCCCCATGTGGGACATTCTCCTTGGTATTGCAGGCACAGACACCATCAGCGTCGTAATGGGGAATATTTTTATCTTCACTTTTTAGTATCTAATTTATGATATCGATTAAATATCTATCCATCCAGCATCAGACTGATGTCCCTTGGGCCAAAAGGAAATTATTCTGAGGGCCCAAACCTCTGTTTATACAGGAACTTTAAGGCCCTGTTTAATTAGGAGTCCATTATTGTCAAAACATGGGCCCACCAAAAGGATTTTCTGGTACTCTGCTGGGCCAAATCAACCCCGTATCCATCTAATCTCTGTCTATGGACTCAACTTTTCACTGGGTTCTTAGTCGTTCGCTGCCTTGTATAGTTATTTACATCCCATGTTACATTATCATATCTGCTCCACCAGATTGGTGACATGGCTCCCTGTCTTTCCTGAGCTGGACATTAAGGATCTCTTAAATATAATGGATTACATCCCTAAAAACACTCCCATCAGCCAGAAGGATGGAAATGGTTCTCCAAGCTTTTCAGAGATCTGATATGTGACCTGTCAGAGGTTTTAAGATGGACATTTACCCCTCAGACTCTTGTCTTTGCTGTGGGTCTCCACAAGCAGATATCACTCATTGTCTGTGGTCTTGTGGGATAATTCAACCTTTCTGGTCAAGGGTCACGGGACTTTACCCAAACACACCTTAAAGGGGTTTAACAAATGTTGTTTTACCGATGACCTATCCTCTAATCTTTGGCGATTGGACACCTGGGACCTCCACTGATCAGATGTTTGAGAAGGCACTGGAGCTCGCAGTAGCGCTGCGGCCTTCTCTCAACTCGCCAAGCACAGCGCTGTACATAGTATAGTGGCCGTGCGTGGCATTGCAGCTCAGGCCCACTCACTTTTACGGGGCTGAACTGCACCAAGGCCATGTGACCAGCGAACAGAGCTTCACATGGTCTAGGAAAAGCTGTTAGAAGGTCGTGGTGCTAATGTGAGGCACTAATGCCTTCTCAGACAACGCGGTCAGAGCCTCGGACAGGTAACCTACATAGTAGATTATGTTGCCCCTTTTTGATGGTTTAGTTTCGAAACAAATTGATGAAAATTTGAATACATAAAAAAAATTGTCTAATATCTGATATCTAATATCTATTATCTGTATATCATCTACCATCTAATATCTATTTTCCTACTATTATATATTATCTATTTATCTATTATATATCTACTATCTCTCTATCATCTATCTACTGTGTCTATCATCTATCTAATATCTACCCATTATCTATCATATACTGTATCTATTATATATCTACTGTTATCCACCTACCATCTACCTCTTTCTTTATGTAATTTTTCTTTATGCATCTATCTAATCTACCCTTTATCTTATCCACCCTACTGTGAATTAAATGCAGAGAATTTGCAAATAAATTATGCTGAAGATACTAAAAATCTGCTGAGCAGTACATTATGTGACACAGTGGTGACCCTTATGTAAGCAGAAGATGGGCATGTGATCCTTAAACAAGGTGTCACCCATGGGTTGCAGAAGTTTGAATAAGTCTCAAGTGACAGAAGTAGACAAACACCGGATGCGACTACTCCTCCCAGGACCGCCTGACTACAGGTGTGTGCACAGGTTCTCTCTCTGTATTACAGCCAAAGGCAGGTTCCCACGGTGAGAGATCCACAATCCCTTGGATTTCTGCTGTGGATTTTCAGTTTATATGCTGCAGTTGTGACCATGGATTTCAATAACGCTAAACTGCGAATGGCTGCTGATCGCGGTTTCCATGCCAAGAATTAACATGCACACCACTGTATATCTAGAACAGCAGGGTTTACCTGTTCTGTAGGCAACATGTGGCCCTACCGTGGGGCCAATATGCGATTTGTTGGCGCCATAATGAGGTATGATTATACACAGATGTCAACAGACAAGATCTAAACAGGATGGGGCATAATGCTGGCTAAAAAAATAATGCACATAAATCTACACTATTTAACAAGTTTTGGTTCATTTACGTGGTTTTTTGGTGCATATTTTTTGTTTTTGGTAACAACCCCATGGAAATCCATGGGGAAAACCACTATACACAAGGGACCCGATGACTTACAAGATATATAAGCAAGTGTTACCTGTGAATATCTGCTTAACATGTTTTCCTTAGGGATGCGAATATTTCTCATTATGAGGAATCCATTGTCAATGTTCTCAAAGGACATCTTAGGTCCAATGTCCCCGACAGTTATTCCTGAATAGAGGTAAATGATCTGCTCGGTTATAGACCGAAATGGAATATCAAGCCTCTGTCAGCAGGATCAACCCCTATTAAACTAGCCGTAATGCCTGGTAGGGATGACTTTGCTGATTTGCCAGAAATAACGGCTTTCAAAATAGGCAAATTAGGGCTTACATTTCCCAAGGGCTGGCCCTACCCACTGCAGCTTAGCTCCTCTGCTCTGCTTCCCTGGACAGTCCCCCCCCCCCCCCTCCACCTGGAAGCCTGGCTATTTAATCTATTGGAGGGGGGTGCGTCCGGGGAAGCAAAACAGAAGAGATTAGGTGCACCAAGTGGCTTGGGCCAGGCCTTGGTGCACTTTGGCCCTAATTTCCATACTTTTAAAATTGGTACTTATTTCTCTTATATGAAGCAATGAATCAGGGTAAAAAGGAATATAGACAGTCAGCCGGGTCAGTGCGATCAGCCATTATGTTTTATTTTATTTTATTTTTATGGGGTTGATCCTGCTGACAGATACTCTTTAAAGAAACTGGTTAAGTTAAAATTATATATATATATATCCCCAAGGCGACATTTCTTACTTGTGACTGCTACGATTTTCTTTTACAAGAAACGTTCAGCTTCATTATAGGTTTGTTTAAGCAAATGCTTTTAATATATAAGATATTATTCTTGTCTTAGATCTCAGCATTGTGCTGTTCTTCTGTTATTCCTCCTGGAAATGTATGACTTCACTAACAACTGGGTGCTACTATCCCGTGGGGTGTGTCCCTCCACAGTTTGGCACTGTCAGCTCTGATTGGTCAGTGCTATTGTGTAGCAATTGGTCAGGGTGAAGCCAACTGTGAACCAGACCAAAGTGCTCAAAATCAGTGTGTATCTCACTTTTGCTATTTTGACTGAATGGACTTGAATCCATGTTTTAAAGGCTATGTACAACTTTGGGGACAATTCATTTTTATTAGTGCATTGCACTCCTTATGAGCCAAGAATCATTTTTTTCAATTGGTCTTAATTAAAAATATGGAGTTCTTTTCTCTGTACAGGGCTGAGATGCTCTACTAGCAGGATCTGAATTTTCTCTCTGCTCTGTCAGGCAGGGAGCTGATGGGCTCCTTATCTCTACTCACAGACATTATAAACACTCATCAAAGCTCAATCCTTATCTTACTGATAAGAATGTGGCTTAAATAAGTGTTTATGACCTCTTAGTAATTTAGAGATAAGGGTTATTAGATGATCGGCACAAAGTAAAAGTAGGATACACACAGCTAGAAAAACAGTTATCCTTTTTGACAGAACAGCTCAATATTTTTAATAAAGACCTATTCAAAAAAAATATATAATTTGCCCCAAAATACAATCATAAAAAAACAAAAATAATTGTTCTCAGAGGTGTACATAGCCTTTAACCCCTTAAGGACCCAGGACGTACTGGTTACGTCCTAACTTTAAAACTACAATGCGGCGCGGGGGTTAATCGGAACAGGATGTCCGCTGAAATCATTCAGCGGGCATCCTGTCACAACTCCGGGGGGCGATCGCATCGGCGATCGCAGCAAACCGCAGGTCAATTCAGACCTGCGGTTTGCGGCTTTTACCTGCGGTGCCATCGGGTCCCCATGCGGCTGTAGGGGGGACCCGATGGCATGGAAGGCAGCACGATGCCTTTCTTAGGCATCAGCGCTGCCTTCCGGTGACGAGCCTGTGAGATCCAGCCCCCTGGATCTCACAGGCCGGAAGCTGTATGAGTAATACACCCAGTATTACTCATACAGCCAATGCAGAAGTATTGTAATGCATTGTAAAGGGGATTAGACCCCCAAAAGTTCAAGTCCCAAAGTGGGACAAAAAATAAAGTGAAAAAGAAAGTTGAAAAAAGAAAGTTATCCCCCCAAAAAAATTTTAGTTTCAAGTAAAAATAAACCAAAACGTCATTTTCCCCGAAAAGTAAAAAAAAAAAAAGTATACATATTATTAGGTATCGCCGTGTCCATATCGACCGGCTCTATAAAGATATCACATGACCTAACCCCTCAGATGAACACCGTAAAAAATAAAAACTGTGCTACATAAACCATTTTTTGTCACCTTACATCACAAAAAGTACAACAGCAAGCAATCAAAAAGGCGTTTGCCCACCAAAATAGAACAAATCTAACAGTCACCAAAATTAGCCCCTACCTAAGATAATCGCCCAAAAACTGAAAAAACTATGGCTCTCAGAATATGGAGACACTAAAACATGATTTTTTTTTGTTTAAAAAATATTATTGTGTAAAACTTACATAAATAAAAATAATGTATACATATTAGGTATCGCAGCGTCCGTATCGACCGGCTCTATAAAAATATCACATGACCTAACCCCTCACATGAATACCGTAAAAAATAAAAACTGTTCTAAATAAACAATTTTTTGTCACCTTACATCACAAAAAGTGTAAATGCAAACGATCAAAAAGTCACACGCACCCCAAAATAGTGCCAATAAAACAGTCATCTCATCCCGCAAAAATCATACCATACCCAAGGTAATCGCCCAAAAACTGAAAAAAATTATGGCTCTCAGATTATGGAAACACTAAAACATGATTTTTTTTTTGCTTAAAAAATGAAATCATTGTGTAAAACTTACATAAATAAAAATAAAGTATACATATTAGGTATCGCCGCGTCCGTGACAACCTGGTCTATAAAAATATAACATGATCTAACCTGTCAGACGAATGTTGTAAATAACAAAAAATAAAAACCGTGCCTATTTCTTGTTAGGCTACTTTCACACTAGCGTTCGATCGGATCCGTTCTGAACGGATCCGATCATAATAATGCAGACGGAGGCTCCGTTCAGTACGGATCCGTCTGCATTATTTTAGCATAAAAACAGCTAAGTATGAAAATAGCCTCGTACGGATCCGTCCAGACTTTCAATGTAAAGTCAATGGGGGACGGATCCGCCTGAAGATTGAGCCATATTGTGGCATCTTCAAACGGATCCGTCCCCATTGACTTACATTGTAAGTCTGGACGGATCCACACGCCTCCGCACGGCCAGGCGGACACCCGAACGCTGCAAGCAGCGTTCAGCTGTCCGCCTGTCCGTGCGGAGGCGAGCGGAGCGGAGGCTGAACGCCGCCAGACTGATGCAGTCTGAGCGGATCCGCTCCATTCAGACTGCATCAGGGCTGGACGGCTGCGTTCGGGTCCGCTCGTGAGCCCCTTCAAACGGAGCTCACGAGCGGACAGCCGAACGCTAGTGTGAAAGTAGCCTTACCTTGCCTCACAAAAATACTGCCACCCTATCCCGTAGTTTCTAAAATGGGGTCACTTTTTTGGAGTTTCTACTCTAGGGGTGCATCAGGGGGGCTTCAAATGGGACATGGTGTAAAAAATGGTGTAAAAAAAAAACAAAAAACAGTCCAGCAAAACCTGCCTTCCAAAAACCGTATGGCATTCCTTTCCTTCTGCGCCCTGCTGTGTGCCCGTACAGTGGTTTACGACCAGATATGGGGTGTTTCTGTAAACTACAGAATCGGGGCCATAAATATTGAGTTTGGTTTGGCTGTTAACCCTTGCTTTGTAACTGTAAAAAAAAATATTAAAATGGAAAATCTGCTAAAAATGTGAAATTTTGAAATTGTATCTCTATTTTCCATTAATTCTTGTGGAACACCTAAAGGGTTAACAAAGTTTTTAAAATCAGTTTTGAATACCTTGAGGGGTGTAGTTTATAGAATGGGGTCATTTTGGGGTGGTTTCTATTATGTAAGCCTCACAAAGTGACTTCAGACCTGAACTGGTCCCTAAAAATTGGGTTTTTGAAAATTTCAATATTTGCTTCTAAACTTATAAGCCTTCTAACATCCCAAAAAAATATCATTCCCAAAATGATCCAAACATGAAGTAGACATATGGGAAATGTAAAGTAATAACTATTTTTGGAGGTATTACTATGTATTATAGAAGTAGAGAAATTGAAACTTGGAAATTTGCAATTTAAAAAAAAAAAAAAAAGGTAAATTTGGTATTCTTTTTTAGAAATAAAAATTATTATTTTTTAATTCATTTTACCAGTGTCATGAAGTACAATATGTGACGAAAAAACAATCTCAGAATGGCCTGGATAAGTCAAAGCGTTTTAAAGCTGTCAGCACTTAAAATGACACTGGTCAGATTTGCAAAAAATGGCCAAGTCCTAACCCTGGGTTCACACCTGAGCGTTTTACAGCGCGTTCAAACGCGCTGTAAAACGCTTAAGACATGAAAACCAATGCTTCCCTATGGGAAGGGTTCACACCTGGGCGTTTTACAGCGCGTACGAACGCGCTGTAAAACGCCCGACGCTCAAGCAAGTACTTGAGCTTCTTTGGGGCGTTTTGACGCGCGTTTGTGGCCATAGGACACTGCAGTCAATGACACAAACGCGCGTCAAACGCGCGTTTACTATTACAAAAAACGCGCATAAAAACGCGCGCGTAAAACGCGCGTTTGAGGAACGCTCAGGTGTGAACCCAGGGTTAAGGTGAAATAGGGCTGAGTCCTTAAGGGGTTAGGAAGAGTTATAGCAGCAAATAACTTTTGGAAATGAGATGTCGGATAAGCTTACACGGTGCATGGGTCATGTTCAGGTGTCCACGTACAAACAGTCTAGTGATTGTTACCTGGGAGTGGAGAGTGGTCCTCAAGACTTCGGACCTGGACTATGAACGGATGCATGCCGTATTTCTTTCCGTTGCTATATAGCTGAGCTAGGACCACAGCATGAGTGCTGGTTTTTCCTACTGCACATATAAAAAATACATAAATAACAGGACGTTATGTCATTTAAGAATATATCAAAAATTGGGGCGCAAAAGTTTAAAAAATTTAATAAAATGACTTACAATCTCCTGGCCACCATTTTGTTGCTGTAATCTGGGGAGTGTCTATTATAAATTCCTGGGTGGAAGGGTCAAACGTGGCCGTGGTCTCTAAACCCCGCAGATATGTTCCTGCAAAAGTATAACATAAAGGCATAAAATATGCAGAGGGTTAGACCATGTGGCAAACGTACTCCAGTAGCAGTGTCCATATACAGTACGAGTGCGCCGATCAGTCTGGGGCTCAATTTTCGGTGCCATATAGTACGGTAGTACCCACACAGAAATACCATACAGTACGGGTCAGATACACTATAGCAGTGCCACATACAGCCATATGTAAAAGGTGCAAACACTTGGTTGTTGGGTGATCACATCTTTCATTTGGCAGCACGTCATTCCTGTATAACCAGGGGATTTGTCATCCACAATATGCAAGCTGGATGGGGGATTAATGATCGCAATAATGATCATAGTAATGATCAGGACAAATGATCATTCCTTCCCAATCACTTTTCCTCAGGGTATGTGAAAAGCACCTTTAAAACGAGTGAGATCGATGATATACAAGTCAGCACTCGTTTTAAAGAGTTTTTTTAACACAGCCTCATACAGTGATCATTATTGCGATCATTCGTCCTCCATTCAGCTTGCACATTGTTTGCAGCAAATCCCTTGGCTATACAGGTTGATGTACCACCGCATGAAAGATACAATCACCTGAAACATCACCCTGTACAACAGGGGATTTGCTGCCAGGTATATGCAAGATGAATGAGGGATAAATGATCATTATTACGATCATTACTCCCCATTTGCCTTTCTTTAGAGAATGTGAAAAGCCCCTTGAAAACAAGCGCTGATCGATGATATACAGGTTGATTGGCACTTAAGGAGGCTTGTCACACAGCCTGATGCAAGGTAAATAGGGGAGGAATGATCATTATTGCTGCGCTGGGGTCCTAGGTTCGAATCTGACCAAGGACAACATCTTCATGGAGTTTGTATGTTCTCCCTGTGTTTGTGTGGGTTTTCTCCGGGTACTCTGGTTTCCCCCCACACTCCAAAGACATACTGATAGGGAACTTAGATTGTGAGCCCCATTGCGGACAGCATGATGTTCATGTCGGTAAAGCACTGCCGAATATGTCAGCGCTATATAAGTGCGTATAATAAATAAATAAAAATTTAGCTTGCATATTGCAGACAATATGCAAGCTGAATGGGGGACGAATGATCGTAATAATGATCATTCCGCTCCCATTCCCTTTGCATCAGGTTGACTGTGTGAAATGCCCCTTAAGACGAACGCCAATTGACTTGTATATGATTGATTGCTGCTTGTTCATGGCTGCCTGGTGTAAAAAGCCTAGCACATATCGATTGTGATTTCATTACTGTATGGCCTCATGCACACGACCGTTGTGTGCATCCGTGGCCGTTGTGCCGTTTTCCTTTTTTTTTCGCGGACTCATTGACTTTCAATGGGTCCGTGGAAAAAAAAATCGGAAAATGCACCGTTTTGCAGCCGCATCCGTGATCCGTGTATCCTGTCCATAAAAAAAATTAGACCTGTCCTATTTTTTTGACGGACAACGGTTCACGGACCTATTCAAGTCAATGGGTCTGTGAAAAAACACGGATGCACACAAGATTGGCATCCGTGTCCGTGATCCGTGGCCGTAGGTTGCTTTCATACAGACAGATCCGAAGATCCGTCTGCATAAAAGCTTTTTCAGATCTAAGTTTTCACTTTGTGAAAACTCATATCCGACAGTATATTCTAACAGAGGCATTCCCATGGTGCACACTGTGCCACCAACGAATTATTACAATAGAGGGAGGAAGGGGGGGGGGGCGATGGGGGGCGCACACTGTGCCACCAACAAATTATTACAATAGAGGGAGGAAGGGGGGGCCGCACTGGCCACCAATGATATTCAAACTGGGGAGGGGGGGGGTCTGCCCCCTGCTGCCTGGCAGCCCTGATCTCTTACAGGGGGATATGATAGTACAATTAACCCCTTCAGGTGCGGCACCTGACGGGTTAATTGTGCTGATCACGGCCCCCTGTAAGAGATCGGGTGCTGCCAGGCAGCAGGGGGCAGTCATGTACACAGTTTGTAGTATATTCTAACTAGAAGCGTCCCCATCACCATGGGAACGCCTCTGTGTTAGAATATACTGTCGGATATGAGTTTTCACGATCTAACTCATATCCGACAGTATATTCTAACATAGAGGCGTTCCCATGGTGATGGGGACGCTTCAAGTTAAAAAATACCATCGGATTGGAGAAAACTCTGATCCGATGGTATAAAAGGGACTTCTGACTTTACATTGAAAGTCAATGGGGACGGATCCGTTTGAAATTGCACCATATTGTGTCAACCTCAAATGGATCCGTCCCCATTGACTTGCATTGTAATTCAGGACGGATCCGTTTGGCTCCGCACGGCCAGGCAGACACCAAAACGACTTTTTTTTCATGTCCGTGGATCCTCCAAAAATCAAGGAAGACCCACGGACGAAAAAACGGTCACGGATCACGGACCTACGGACCCCGTTTTTGCAGACCATGAAAAAATACTGTTGTGTGCATGAGGCCAATGTCAAGCACATGACAAATTCAGCTCTGCTACATGTGCAGAGATATTATTGCTAGGATCTAACATCAGCTAGATTGCAAAAAATAACGACTTACCATGTCCTAGTTCAGTCTGTGCGTAGGTTCCTATGATTTTATAATTTTGTGCGAGAGGCAACCACTTAGCAACTTGCTCATCGGAGCCCAGGGCGCTGATCGATTTCACAAACACATTATGTATATTAAGAGCAAGTTCTCCTCCTAGTGCCCTGAAATCAGAAGATCAGAATAAACGGAATCAGTAAACAAGGCTGGAATCGTAGTTAACAAGAGACGTCTCGCACCAGCACAGGCTCACCATTGTAAACCCCCCCCCCTTTCTAATTTAACCCCTTAAGGATCCATGACGTAGCTGTATGTCATGGATCCGATCCCTAAACATGGCGCCCGCTCGCATCGTGCAGCGGGCACCTTAGCAGAGACCCGCGGCACATGTATGCGATCAGCCATAATCGCATACATCTTACTTTTCAGATGCCGTGGTCAAATGTGACCACGACACCTGCGCAGACCAGATCCGGAAGTCGTGCGCTTCCGGGCCGGTAACAGCGTTCCTGGCTGAGATCGGGGGTAGGGTTGAGCGAATCCGAACTTTTGGATTTTTGGACCCCGGACCCGAACCTTTCAGTAAAAGTTCGGGTTCGGTGTTCGTCGATTTAATGGCGCTTTTTGAAAGGCTGCAGGGCAGCTAATCAACAAGCGTTTCACATGGCTGTGATTGGCCAGTGCAGCATGTGACCCAGCCTCTATATAAGCTGGAGTCACGTAGCGCCGCACGTCACTCTGCTGTGCTTAGTGTAGGGACAGGATGCTGTTGCTGTGAGGGAGAGAATAGGAAATAATCTGATATCAGAACTTGTTGTTAACTCTGCGATCTACAGCGATTTTTTATGTGGGTGCAATGCAACATTTTTGTACCCTGCCCTGAGCCCAGTGACACAGAAAAATTTCGTTTTTTTCGTCTGTTAGTTAGGTGGGCGTCGGTGGCTATGTAGTGTACGGGAGAGTAATACCCCGTCACTACTGAAGGGTCACTTGGGTATTGTCGTTCCCCCTGTATTTAAGGGGAGGTTGGTATAGAACATCTTGTCAATGTACTGCCATATATTTTCCTGTTACTGTGAAACGTGCATGTGCAGGCCGGCTAGGGTGTTATTCCAGCTCTGAGTCACTAGAGGGAGCTAGGGAGCCCTAGTCTATATAAGGCCCAGTCAGGAAGTAGTAAGCAGGCAGACAGTGGGAAGAGGAGTCAGAGATGATCCTGTGTCTGAGTCAAGGCCAGGCTATGGGCCTGTGAGAGGAGCGCAGGCCTGAAGCCTGCCGACTAGGAGAGGGTAGTAAAGGCCCTGTAACCGGGTTCCGGATCCAAGGAGAAGGTTCCCCTCCTGAGTCATCATCCGTTCAGATGAAACAGCATAAGTAAGCCATCAGCCAAGACACAGAATACCACAGAGGCCGATCAGATAAAGCAAGAGGTACTCAAGATAACAGAGGAGGTACTAGATAAGGACAGCTTCAAGGGTACGCCAGATAAAGGGCATTAGACCTTGGAGAGAAAGTCACATGTGTCAGGACCAGTCAGGAATAGTGTGCAAGCCGCCTGTACTGCATCTCCTGCAATCAACACTCTGTATTATACATTGCTAAGACCGGCCATTCTGTAATTCCAAGAACCACCTGTATTCTTATATAAAACCAACTGTCTTTCATGGAACGGCGCTTCTAACTGCGTCCATGTATTATTATCGCTGATATTCAGTAAAGTTCCAGTTTTTGTTGGCTATCCTGTGCTTGCTTCATTCTTCTACAATACCATACACGGCGTGTCACCGTTTAATTGACACTGGCGTCACGAACTTTTAATCACCTGCCTGTTCCAGTATTTGCCCCGATTTGAAGACGACAGTGGATCCCAGGTTAGTGGGTAATCTGCACTACAAAGCCCAGCATACACTACTGACCCCCTGGGACACTGCAGCTATTTTATGCAAGTTCAGTGCACCAGCACAGCATATGTGCCAGGGAAAGGGAAAATAATATAGGGAATCCGTCTGAGTTCAGGGACCCAGGGGGTGACATATTAAAAAAAAAAATTCTGTAAAGTACAATCTAAGTAAATCCATCTGTTAGATTCTGTGTGGACAAATTATTTTTATTTTTTTTGCTAAAAAGTACATTTGCGCCCCGCACTGCATTTGTGATAGCGAAAGAAAATCTGTTAAATCCATCTGTTTAAGGCCGAATGCACACGGCCGTGTTCCGCAGCCGAGAGAGGTCCGTGGTATGCCGGGCTGGGTTCCTGTTCAGAGCAGGAGCACACTGCATCATTGGTTGCTATGACGCCGTGCGCTTCATGCCGCCGCTGCTGTACAGTAATACACTCGTATGATCTATACGAGTGTATTACTGTACAGCGGCGGCATGAAGTGCATTCGGCCTAATTGTGGGTGAAAAAAAAAAACAAAAAAAAACCCCCAAAAACTTTTTTCCCATAAAGTACCTTTGCGGCCTGCACTGCAAATCTGAAATTAATTGTTGACTATTGGCGGTTACATTGTCGCCTGACATAAACCATCTGTTAATTTGATTGGTGAACGCAAAGAATGAAGAGAGCGTCAAATAAGGGACGTGGCCCAGGTCGTGGTGCTGCTGGTGGAGCTCCTGTTGCAGGGAGAGGACGTGATCGATCTGTGCCAGCTACACGCACAAGTGAAAGACCTTCCTCAGGTGCGAGTAGGCGACAGAACCTGCAGCGGTATTTAGTCGGGCCTAATGCAGCTCTACAAATGGTGAGGCCAGGACAAGTACAGGCGATAGTAGATTGGGTTGCTGACAGTGCCTCCAGCTCCTTCACATTGTCTCCCACCCAGTCTCCTGCTGAAAGATCAGAGTTGGCACCTGCACCCCATGTCCATCAGTCCTTCACCTCACCCCCTTGCAAATCAGCCAAGCAGTCCGAGCCCCAAGTCATGCAGCAGTCTCTTCCGCTTTTTGATGGCTCTGCGGATTGGGTTTCCGTGGGCCATCCACATAGCCCTGCCCCAGAAGTGGAACCCTGCACCGATGCCCAACCACTTATGTTTCAAGATGAGTACATGGGAGGACCATCGCAGCACGTCTCTGATGATGACGAAACACAGTTGCCAACTGCTGTGGCTTTCTGCAGACCGACAAGGAGGGCAGGGGTGAAGACTGGGTGGAAGGTGATGTGGAGGACGATGAGTTCCTCGACCCCACATGTAATCAAGGTCATGCGAGTGACCTGTGTAGTTTGGAGGAAGAGGCGGTGGTCGCACAGAGCCACCAGCACAGCAGAATAGGGAGCAGGGTGCAAAAGCGAAGTGGCAGTCCCCTAGACAGTACGCCTGCTACTGCCCACCGCAGCAAGGGACTGAGCACACCAAAGCCAGTTCCAAGGAGTTCCCTGGCGTGGCAGTTCTTTAGACAATGTGCTGACGACAAGACACAAGTGGTTTGCACGCTGTGCAATCAGAGCCTGAAGCGAGGCATAAACGTTCTCAACCTGCATGACCAGGCATTTACGTGCTAAGCACGAGCTGCAGTGGAGTAGACACCTTAAAAAACTCAGTTTGCCTCCTGTTGCTTCCTCCTCCTCTATCGACTCCTCATCGGGTCAGCGTAACACCTTCACCACCAACTTCAGCACAGCCAGGGGTAAACGACAGCAGGCAGTTTTAAAACTCATCTGTTTGGGGGAAAAACCCCACACCGCGCAGGCATAGGCGTGCGCATGGGGTGTGCCGGGTGTGCCAGGGCACACCCTAATAGTCACCTCCGTGCTCACTGCCCGCCGCCAAATCCCCTGTCTGTTATGCTGCCGCCGCCCGCCGCACTGTAAATTAATTTACAATACCTGGCTGTGGGCGGCGGCTAGTATTCACATAGGGGGTGGAGTCCTGGACCCAGCGGAGGCAGAGAGGGAGCCGTACAGTGCGTGCTGTGCGGCGCAGGTAATATAACCCCCTCACCCCTGTATTATGTCCCTGATAGCCCTCCTCAGCTATATTACCCCTGTGGTATCAGGTTAAATTATACAGGGCAGGGTAATATGACTAAGGTGTATCAGGGTACATTATTATACAGGGGTAATATAACTAAGGGCTATCAGGGTACATTATTATACAGGGGTAATATAACTTATATTACCCCTGTATAATGTCCTTGATAGCCCTCCTCAGTTATATTACCCCATGTATAATTTACCCGGATAATCCTCGGTTATATTACCCCATGTATAAATTTACCCGGATACCCCTCAGTTATATTACCCCCTGTATAATATCCACTGATAGCCCTCCTAAGTCATATGTAATCCACAGGTCCCCCATAACAGTGTGTCACCCACAGGTTCCCCATAACAGTGTGTCACCCACAGGTCCCCCATAACAGTGTGTCACCCACAGGTCCCCCACAACAGTGTGTCACCCACAGGTCCCCCATAACAGTGTGTCACCCACAGGTCCCCCATAACAGTGTGTCACCCACAGGTCCCCCATAACAGTGTGTCACCCACAGGTCCCCCATAACAGTGTGTCATCCACAGGTCCCCCATAACAGTGCACCCGAGCACTGAGGAGAGACTGAAAGCAGGGGAAGATCCGCGGAAGCAAGCAGAGGACGGCACAGCAGACGACTGAACAGCTTCTTTTGTAAGTAAATTATTTTATTATAGCGCTGAAACTGTTTTAAACTCTAAAGAAAAGTGTTGGAGAGTGTTTCTCTCTTTCTCAGGTCTGAAGCAATACCGAGGAAGAAAGGAAAACTCTTGAAAGCTTGTCTTTTAAGTATTAGGATAGTACAATAAAAAGATATCCCTGCATACCACAATACTCTCGTATTTTGTAATCTTATTTATATATACTTATTTAGGTTTTTTTCAGTAGTATGATTAAGTGGTGAAAATTATTAGTGCTAGGGTGAGACCCGGCGTGTGTGTGTGTGTGTGTGTAGTGTGTAGTATATGTAGTGTATAGTAGTGTGTGTATATATATACACACACACATACACGGCGGGGCGTGTGTGTTTGTGCTTTAGGGTGCACACCCTAATGCAATAGGCTGCGCACGCCTATGCGCGCAGGAGCTGTGGACGGGCATAGAACAACAGACCGATGAGTGGTTGGTGCCAGCAAGCCTCAAGCCCAGCCTGGTGGTGTGCGATAATGGGCGAATTTCTTAGCAGCTCTGGGGCTAGCCGGTTTGGCGCACATTCCTTGCCTGGAGCATGTGCTAAATTTGGTGGTGCAGAGGTTCCTGAAAAATTACCCCAATATGTCAGATCTGCTGCATAAAGTGCGGGCCGTCTGTGCACACTTTTGGCGTTCTCACCCTGCTGCTACTCGCCTGTCAGCGCTGCAGCGTAACTTCGGCCTTCCCGCTCACTGCCTCATATGCGATGTGCCCACAAGGTGGAACTCCACCTTGCACATGCTGGCCAGACTGTGCGAGCAGCAGCAGGCGATAGTGGAGTTTCAGCTGCACTGGTGTGTGGCTGGGGGTATACAGAGGATACAGACGATACACCTCCCACAGAGGACAGCTTGTCGTTGCCTCTGGGCAGCCTTGCACACATGAGCGATTACATGCTGCAGTGTCTCCGCAACGACCACCGAGTTGCCCACATTCTAACTTGTACTGATTACTGGGTGCTTGTTACAAGGACAACGTACTGTGCTTAATTCCGTCACTGGAGAGTGATCGGAAGATGCGCGAGTACAAGCGCACACTGGTAGACGCGCTGCCGATGGCATTCCCACCTGACAGCGGGGGCACAGTGGAAGCACAAGTCGACGGCAGAGGAGGAGGAAGAAGTCGCCAAAGCAGCTGGGGCACCACCAGCACCTCAGAAGGCAGGGTTAGCATGGCTGAAATGTGCTTTGTCAGCACGCCACAACAACTAGCACCACCAGCTGATACGGAACGTCTTAGCAGGAGGCAGCATTTCACCAACATGGTGGAGCAGTATGTGTGCACACGCCTACACGTACTGAATGACGGGTCTGCCCCCTTCAACTTCTGGGTCTCCAAATTGGGCACATGGCCTGAGCTTGCCCTTTACGCCTTGGAGGTGCTGGCCTGCCCTGCATTGTTATACTGCAGCGCACTTTTTCCTTGTTTTATATATTTCCAAATGTTTTGGGGTCTACCCAAATTTGAACAAAAAAAAAAACAAAAAAAAAAACACACAGTGTTGGCTACCACCTCCACCCACGTCACCACATCCACCGCCTCCTCAACCTCCTACTCCATATGGACCTTCTCCTCCTAGATCAAGATTACTATTTTTTATTTTTACGTATTTTATGTTATTTGAAGTCATTTCCCTATCCACATTTGTTTGCAGAGCACTTGCCATGCTCCAAAGTTCGAGTCCCCATTGACTTTTTTATGAAGTTCGGCTGAACCCATCGAACCCGAACATCCAGGTGTCCGCTAAACTCTAATCGGGGGACCTGTTACCTCAGCTGGCTTCAGAGTCAATGAGATGTGTATATCAATACAGGCAACTAGGTGGCAGCCTTGTATTGATATAGTGCAAATTAAGTCTTCAATGATGGCTATTTAGCCATCACTGAATACTATGGGCAATCAAATGATTTCCAGTTATTGTCACCCAAGGCGTTTTACTTTTTTTTAAGTCGTTTATACAAATATAAAAAAAAAATATATAAAAAAAAAAAAGTTCTAAATCACCCCCCTTTCCTTAAAATAAACATCATGGGCATCGCCGTTTGCGAAAAAATGCCCATACTATTAAAATATAACAATATTAATGACATACAGTAAATGGTGTAGCGAAAAAATAAATTAAAAAAACCCAGCAATTTGCCATTTCAACTATTTAAAAAAAAAAAAAAAGTGATAAAGTCATACACACTTAAAATTGGTATCACTGAAAAGAACAGATCGTCCCGCAAAAAATGAGCACTCACACAGCCCTGTACCCATAGCTACAAAAAAAGTTTTAGGGGTCAGAATATGGTTATGAAAAAATAAATAAAAAAATTATTATATTTTTTTTATATATCTACACTCCTGAATAAAAGTGAAATATGTAAACTTTTATTCACCCATAATATGGCAAACTTGCGACGTTTCGGCTCTCGAGACGTTTCCACAGGCTGGAAGAAGGCTCTTGTGAGCCGAAACGTCGCAAGTTTGCCATATTATGGGTGAATAAAAGTTTACATATTTCACTTTTATTCAGGAGTGCAGTCCTATTTTTTCTATTTTTGTACTATTGGGGTATTGCCGCTGCCCTTGTGGACATTGCACCCGCTTTTTGGTTGGTGCTCCCGCTGGACTTTTTCTACAATATATATTATATATAATTTCCTCAAATGTTTTAATTTCTTCTTCAGTATTAAAACGCAAGAAACATTATACAAGTGTGGCATCGTTGGAACCGTACTGACCTGGAGAATGAAGATAACAGGTCAATTTTACTGCATAGTGTACAGTGTAAAAAATAATAAAAAAAATAAAAATAAAAATCTTTATCAGAATTGCGTTTCCCCCACCCAATTATACCACATTTAGATTTTTTTTCCCGCTCCCTACTACATTTTATGCAACAGTAAATGGTGCCATCAGAAAGTACAACTTGTCCCGCAAAAAATAAGCCCTCATAAGGCTATGTCAATGGAAAAATAAAAAAGTTAGGACTATGGGAAGGTGGGGAGTGAAAAACGAAAATGCAAAAATGGAAAATCCCAGGAGTTAAAGGGAGACTCCATCTTCAGTCATTTTCTGACATTACAATTAATCCTGATCGTTCGGAAAGCCTGATGAAAAAGTATACCTGTCTAACCATTGAAAATTAGAATACAGTAGTAAATGTTTCAGATATTAGACACGTAATAATTAAATTAGCATAAGTGAAAAAGAGGAATATACGTGCTTCTAAAATGACCTTTATTAATAAATTATGAGCAATAGGACGAACCTGTTGATAAAAGACTACACTCACCTAACAATAAAATAGATAGATTAGCAGGGATGGTGCAGGTATAGGCATAATCTCTGGGGTAGCAGATATGAAGAGGCTGGGTAGATAAGAAATCTATCCCTAACCGACCCCAAGGTAATCTCTGCCCAGGGATGCCCCCTAATGGTGGAGGCACCCTGTCCCTGTGCCTAGGCCCTAAACCACACCCTATTACAGCCCTACATACATATATATACACCCAGCATGTGTATATGAACTGCTGGAAGCATGAAGATCATCTTAAATATTGCAACCCCGACGCGTTTCCTCCGCAACTCGCGGCTCATCAGGGGGTGATCACTGAAGAAATAATATAGTAGGGATAGAAATATATAATATATACCGTGTCTAACCAGCCTGATCAGAGAGATTACAGCTTTGAAATCCTATATGACACGAGGCACCTGCTTTTACTTATTATGTAGTGATTTTAAGTTACATGATCTTTTCTTCTCCATTCAGGTCTAAAGCTAGGTTTTAAAGTATGTCAGTTTCAGGTTTTGGAATAGCAGTTCATTGTAGGAACTTATTGCCCCTACACCTTCAAGAGCGGTTGACTGCCTCCTCCATACACATGCATGTTCCCCCCCGCCTTCTCCTTTCGGATGAGCATGCATGTGTTTTCAAAGAAGCTTGTGCCAGACACCTCTAACCAAAGAATAGGGTGTTAACATGCAGTTTGCTCGATCCCACGCCATCCCCCCACCCCCCCACATCATATTTCGGGGGACAGTTGGGAGGTCCCCATACATTAACTAGTGGTCTAGCCCCACCCAAAATCGGCACGTTTGGCAGGTCACAATCTAATGTGCATAGGGCCTTAAAGGGGTTGTCCAGCCTTCAAGCACTTTTGGGCAGCCCCTCACCAATGTGTTTGCGTTCCAGTCCTAGCTTGTAAACTTATGAACAGACAGGGCTCACATGTGCTGCTGCAACCAATAACTGGCTGCAGTGGTCATGAGTCACCCAAGCGGCAGTTACTGGCTGCAGCGGCACATGTGACCCAGTCCAGTTCAGAGTTTAACAAGCTGGGACCAGAGCGCAATTAACACTGTGGTTAACTAAAGGAGCTGGAACTAAGTGGTGGGGAACAGGTAAGTACGACCTCCCTCCACAGGTCCGGCCGGAAAGGGGTTTCTCTGCCCAAAAGTGTGTAAAAGCTGGCCAACCCCTTTAAGCTGCTACCTGTTTGACAATTTAAAAAAACAGCCGTGTAAATTAGTGAATAAAATGATATAACATAACAAAAAATAATAATATTATTTGAATACATTTATGTTCTATATCAATTGGGAAGGAGGTGAATAGAAGCCATGTTTTTCAAATGTGGAACACCCCAGAGTGGCATTACCACCTTTTACGCCTCTCCACTATCTTCTATGGTTGACAACATCATTCTATGCATTTTTCTCCTGATCCTGCAAATGTGTGTGTATTCATTTATATGTAACTGTTACGTTTATATGTAATGTACCTGGTTCACCAGCAGATGGCGGCAGTAATGGCAGAGCTAGTTTACCTGGAATGGAGTGTCACGGCTGAGGATGGGGGAAACCCTCAGCCGTGCGATGCCAGGTGGTGTAAAGGCTACTCGGCCATGAGCACAGGATAGGGAGCAGGTCACCTCCTACAGCATCCCTACCCTGACCCTAACTCCTAACCAGCATGGGCCGACCTTTAAGGTAGCAGGACCCATGCGCAGGAACCTCGGAGCCCTATCTTACCCTCCGCAGATCCCTGCGCTAGGAGCTGGGTAGACGACCTACTCCTCCTTGGCACGGAGGAGCAGGAGTCTCAATGGCCAAGCTGTTGGGAAAAGGGGAACACTAACAGACTAATGGAAATGGCAGGCGAACTAAGTAGTTCTACCAACCTGCCACAGCCTTGCTGACTGGATCCCTCAAGAGACAGGAATCCAGAACCATTAGCTGCACCAAAACATAGAAAGCTCCCAACAGAAGAACATACAACCTCACCAACATAAAGACATCAACAAGAACTATAATTTTATGACCACAGGGGTGGCTCTCACAGGCAGGTCAAATGCACAGGAGGCTGCTCCAGCTAGCAGGGCTGAAGCAACCTACTGAACGATGCCAAAGACTCAGCCTATATAGGCCAAGAAGCCACACCCACATTCAGACACACCCAGTGACATCACACACACTGGGAAGGGAGTTAACCCTTCCAGCACCACAGAAGGGAAAGTCACAGACAGGGGAAGTGTCCGACAGATCACACTGTGGCTGTTGCCGCTGGCAACGACATAGGTGGCAGCCGTCCAGGGAGACAGCCCGAAGGCCTGGACACTGCCACCACATGTACAACATACCAAACGTTGCCACGGGCAGCCACAGAGAAAGGAAGATGTCTGTGCGCACCAAACAACAACAAGTGCACACCAGACATACAAACAAAGTGCATCCACACACGCACGCAACTCCCCGGGAACCGCACACAAAGCTGTTGTCCGCGGCAACCGCACTGAGACCAACTACATTATGCCTCAGCTGCGGTTGACACAACAACCACAACCGCGGGCAACTGTATGCGGCTCCCAAGGAGTCACGACCATAACCGTGGCCGTGACATGGAGATTTTCTTTCCATTCTAGCTCTCTCTTTAGAGGGAGGAGTTTAGTCAGTGAAAGTCAGTCTAGCCTTCCCCTTCTAGGGGATAGGTGGTGTTGAGAGGACCCCCTGCAAGAGGGAGGTTGTGCTGCAGAGAGGTCATCCCTTCTGGGCGAGCCCTGCCTAGGCCGGCAGAGCATCATCAGCTCTGCTGGAACAAGAGAAAAGAGCCTCAGAGAATCCAGGAGGAAAGGTTCCCTGGATAAGGATAAAGACAGAGTGAGAGTACAGCACGTTAAGTACAGCAGAAAGGAAAAGTTTCCATTTAATCCTGACAGCACAGCAGAGCTAGAGAGCAGTTGATGTAGCAGTGCCAAGTCTGTTTGCCTGTCAGAATTCATGCCAAAGCTTGCTGGTGACCAAGATAAAGTTGGAAGATTGTTGCCCGATACAAGTTTATTCAAGTAAAGCTGCTGTTCAACGTCATATCAAGTCTGGACTCAATTTCTTTAATTATTTCTTCACCAACTATTCATCTTAGTTGCACGGCTGCGGATGACCACACCTGGGGTTCCAGTGTATCCAGGTCAGAGCACCATGACACGTGCAAGTCCACACCTAAAGGGACATTATAAGCAACCCTTACACCACTCTGGCATTCCTACACCTGGGTATCACTATCTCCATCTACTTAGGGGGGCGCCGTCCCTCGTTGCTGAAATGCAACTGGCGTCACGACAAACTCTTAACTCATAACAGCTTAAAGGGACTCCCCCGCCGGCGTGTTCCCCATGCTTACTGCCAATGCAAAAACTGTGAAACGGCGCCCTTCCTTTATAATCCGCTTACCGAAACATTCTCATTAGAAATGGATCAGCACACCTTTCAATAATTGGTAAAAATGATGGGAGCCATATCACTGAATTTACAATTAATTTAATTTTCAAGTCATAATGCGGTAATTAATGCCCTTGGGGTTTTCTTATATTAAAAGACACCAATTTACTAGAAAAACACGAGGTAAATGACATACGGTATATCCACCCCTTTCTAAATGTAAAACACGCCGACTGTTTTGAAATATTACGTTATTGGTTGTCCAGGATCAAAGGTTGCTAAAAGGGAGTCACACCCAGGGAACAAGTCTTCGTGTTCCCCTCCGCCGTGAACACCAGGAACCAGGTTCGGACTGGCCCACAGGGTTACAGGTGACTCCCCCGGTGGGCCCCTGAGCAAGGTGGGTCCCTAGTCCCCCACCCCCTGCACAAGTGGCACATAACACAGTAGACTTACTGCACTACAGACATATATTCAATGTACAGCACCTCAACCAGCTGATGTTCATATAAAAACTTGATAGATTATTAAAGAAAAACTCCCCAGTTTATTATTATAGACACGATCAGAGCTGAGAGGACGTGTAGGTACAGTGGAAGGCAGCGGCGTAGCGTGGGTTGCCAGCACCCGGGACAAGCCAAGTATTGAGAGCCGATAACTCTCTGTGTACAGATAATGTAGTAGATATCACCTGCAGTCCTATGTAACACCACAGATACACAGGTGATAACTCTGTGTACAGATAATGTAGTAGATGGGTGTGAGGCCCCAGATTTCAGAACACGCACAGTGTGACCAGACGTCTGGGGCCGGGTTGCTACAGTGTGGGTCCAATTCTATATCCACCCTCCCATCACTACAGAACATTCAGGGTTAGGGCCCCATACCTCTTACATCCAGTGATGTAGATGTTCCTTACCTCATCTTCTACTTTCAGACCAGACCACCATTTTTCAGCCATTTCTCGTTTCTGCAGTCTTTCAGCCATATTAGTTTACTACTTTTCCATCATCCTCTCATCTTCTGGACAAATCATCCTACCATCCCCAATACTCTGCCTGCCGTGCTCCCCTATATTATACTGCAGAAACAGATAAACCCCCTGATAATACTAGTACCACACAGATAATGCCCCCTTCAATAATTGCCCTGAAATAACTGTGCCCAAATAGTGTCCCACTAATAGTGTAAACATAACGTCCCCCCAAAAATAATTGTAGTCAGCCGATACTGTGCCAAGGGGCCCCCTAAAGTCCCACCAATAGGAATAATTCTCTGCTAGAGCACACATGGTAGTAATAGTGCTCCTACAGTGCCCCCAACATGTCCCCACTGTGCCCCAGAAGTAATAATGCTCCCATAGTGCCCATACTAGTAATCATGTTCCCCATAGACCCCCAGTAGTAATAACTTTCCTTATAATGTGCCATTGCAAAAAAAAAAAAAAAAAAAAAACACCCCCCCTTTTAATGCCCCCAGTTGAGCTAATGTCACCATAGTGCCCCATAATGTGCCAGTATAAAATACCCCTATATAGTGCCCCCATAGTGCTCCTCTCCCCCTTCCTCCTAGTGCCCCCCATATTGTACCAGTATAAAATGCCCCATATATAGTGCCCCAGTAGATGCCCTCAGTTTCCCCAATAATTTGCAAGTATAAAATACCCCTTCTTAGTGCCCCCCATAAATGACCCCATAGTACTCCTCTCTCCCCTTCTCCATAGTACCCATCATAATGTGTCCCAGTATAAAATGACCCTATACAGAGCCCCCCATATAAAATACTCCTTTGTGGCCTCAGTAGATGCCCCCCCAATAATGTGCCAGTAAGTGCCCCCATAGATGTCCCCCAATAATGGGCCAGTAAGTGCCCCATAGATGCCCCCCCAATAATGTGCCAGTGAGAAGTGCCTCCCATAGATGTCCCCCCAATCATGTGCCAGTAGCCAGTATTGTAAAATATAAAAAAAATAAACACTTATACTTACCTCCATGGCAGTGGTGCGATGCAGGCCTCTTCCGGCCTGTGTCCCGTGCTGTACGGCTCAGGCGGCGCGAGGATAGGCTGCAGCCTATCAGAGGAAGGGGGAAGGGAGACGCCTCTCCCTCCCCTGCCCCGCAGCCCATCCATCTGTATCACTGTCCTGAGGACAGCGATACAGATAACTATGGGGATGAGCGCTTCCACAATGGAAGAGCTCATCTTCCTGTGCCCTGACGCCGCCGCCCACTTGTGAGCAGGGCTGTGCCGCCTGGGGCGATCGCCTCACTTTGCCTAATTGGCGGTGCGGCCCTGCTGGTGCCCCTTAAAATTTTGCGCCCAGGGCAAAGGCCCCCCTGCCACTGGTGGAAGGAAAGCCGGTATCCTCTTTTCCCCAGGACCTACCTTCTCAAAGTTGCTGCAGGGACCCCATAATTAATCATCCGGTAGCATCTTGATGCTGTGTGAGCAGGTAATATTTGAATGCATCCGTACAGTGGGCCCCCAAAATAAATTTTACTGGTAAGCCCTAGGCACCCCAGTCCTACTTTGCCGGGAGCCATCAGGTTTCCCTTTAAGGGTATATTCACACTGTGCATATTACGAGGTGAAAGTCCGCAGCATGATACAGTACCAACTAAGCGGATGAGATTTATTTTCCAAGTGGAAATTGACCTGCGGAGCGGATTTTAATATCCAGAACTGATTGCAAAGGGTGAAATCTGCACAATGGGGAGGGAGAGATCTATGGCAAATCCGCAAAAAACGCATAAAAAAAACCTGCACTGCTGTGTGCATACTGCGAATGTACGCTGTGCGGATTTGTATGCGGAAAATCCACGTGAAAACCAAGATGAACACTGCACATAAATTCACATTATTTATCGCGGTTTTTAGTGTGGAAATGCCGCAAAATCCACACCGAATGGTCCGATTTCCTGTGTATTTGGACACCCCTATTAGGGTCTATGAGGAAAAAACTGCATCACATCAGCTGCACAAGAAATTGAAGTGCCGCAGATTTTAAAAGTTGGACTGGAAGTCAATTTCCGCACGTACGCAATGTAGTAATGGAATTAGAAAAATCGCATTCAATTTGCTGGTACTGTATCCATTGTGCGTGTATACATACCCTAAAGGAGACATGTCTCTTGTGTCACTGCTGAGGCCAGTCATTGACCCTATCCGTGCAGAAGCCGATAAGCAGGGACCAGAGTAGAAGAAAGCAGGTGCCTATAGATCTCTTTACATGTACCGCTGTGGGGTTGGATGAATTTAAAAAAAATAAAAAATCCAGCGCAACCCATTTTTTTATTAGATTTGTGGGAATCCTGTGAAAATTGAAAGGGAGTGCCCCCCGCCCAAAGTTATGACCTGATTGGTTGGGTTGCGAACTTATATGGTCAAGTGGCAAAATTATCGAAGATTTTTTTGGGTGTGCGACAACTTTCAGAAGAACACATGCAGATGGGGTTTTCTAAGGGCTCATGCACACGACCATGCCGCAAAAAACGGATGCCATCCGTATGCCTTCCGCAATTTGCGGAATGGAACAGGAGGCTCATTATAGAAATGCCTATTCTTGTCGGCAAAACGGACAAGAATAGGACATGCCTCAATTTTTGCGGGGCCACGGAACGGAGCAACAGAGTGCTGTCCGCATCTTTTGCGGACGCATTGAAATGAATTGATTCCGTATACGGAACACAAAAAAAAAAATGTTCGTGTGCATGATCCCTAAGTATTTGAAAAAATCTGGACGAAATCCAGGGCCTGTGCTATGGGTGGAAATTTTGCGGATTTTCAGAAAGGATTTCACCTTTTGTAATGCAAAGTGTGAAAATGTGCGACAAAATTTTAGCATGACAAAATTTGAGGAGGAAAATAGCTGCCCTAAGAGCACGTAGACTCTGCAGTGTCCTGACCTTCACTGCGCGAATATCCTGGAGGACTCCTACATGAATTAAGTACACGGGAAATCTCCATTTTCCTGCCCGTCATCCTTCACCGCGGATAATACGTAAAAATCTAGAGAAATAACCTGTAAATGAGTTCAATTTCCGGGCCGTTTTCATCCCATCCCATTTCCTTCATCTTCTTCTTCATGTGGAAAGTGTTCCTGACGGCTCCTTCGTATCTCTCAGAGCGGGTCTTGAAGTACAGATATTCTCGGCTGAAGACAGGGTCCTTGAGAATGGCGCCCACTAGGGAAATCAGAGCAGATATGGGTGGCCGTTATCATTTATAGAAAGTGAAATGCGAAGAAAATATTCAAGAAAATGGATTTGCGTAATCACAAAGGCCAAGAGACCCAAAAATATAAAAGGATCTAAAAAGCGCCGTTGACTTAAAAAGGGCTCCGACTGGCCCAAAACCTCAGCCTCCTTCATTCACATGGCCGTATGTATTCTGTGGCCTCCAAAATACGGATGGTGTCCGTGTTGCATCAGTTTTTTTTTGCTGACTCATCGAATTCAATGGCTCAATGGTCCACCTTCTGCGGAACGGACATACGGATGCGGAAAGCACACAGATGCCTTCTGCATCTATATGTCCGTTCCGCAAAAGATGTCCTATACTTGGCCCCAAAATGGGTCTGCAGAAACAGATGTCAATACGGACATCACACAGACGACATCCACATTTTGCGGATCTGAGTTTTGCAGACCACAAAATACATACGGCCGCGTGAATGCACCCCAGGCTTCATGCGTATGGCCGCACTGCAGCTTTATTTTGTATGGAACCGTAATTAGGCAGCCATTCACACTGTACTGTCATAGGAGTAGCTGCGCTCTATAGTACGAGCTCATACAGCAGATCGCTTGTACGTGGTGATAATGCTAATTTACCTGCAGTCCTATGTAAAACAATATAGATAACCTATCAACATGTATTTGCCTAATGACAAATGTAGCTCCGCTACATCTGTATCTGCGTATATTATGATGGTGAACCTTTTAGAGGCCGAGTGCTCAAACTGCAACCCAAAATCCACGTATTTATCTCAAAGTGCCAACACGGCAATGTAACGTGAATACTACAGTCCAACATAGTATATCTTCTATGTACTTTATCATTTAGTTATAATGCCCTGCCTACATTCAGTGTGCTGCCTGTGCCGTCCATGTGCGCCCTGTGCTGATGAGTGACAGGAAAAGTCTAAGCCATATTGGCACACCATAGACTTTTTCCAGGGTGCGGGTGCCCACAGAGGGGGCACCGAGTGCCACCTCTCGCACCCGTGCCATAGGTTCACCACCACCGATATATGGGATTATGTAACCTTAGTTTAATGCCGCCATTACCACATCAATACAGAAAAAATGTCAGGATCTCGCAAAGAAATATGGAGGGATCCTCATGGGAATATAATCATCCCAGCGATTTACATTTAGTGGTTTTTGGCAGGAAATTTCCCGCCAAAGAAATGAGGCATATGGGCTAAAAATAGTAGGGTTACTGGGCAGAAGGGCAGAGTTCATTCATTGGGTCTGGGAGGGACCAATTAGATGCCGTTGCTAGGCAGAATGGAGCTAAGGATGCCCAGCAACAGGCATAGGATTGGTGGGGAGCTTTGGGCTTGGGACCTGGTTCGGGTTTATAAGTGCGGTGTCTGTCAGACAAGTACCTGTGGAAGGATTGCTGCCCCGCCTGCCCTTCCCCTTTTGTTTTGCTAAATGTCACGGCCACTTTATTAGAAGGAGGGTAAAAGTCGCTCACTGATAAGGTGAGCGGATGAGCTGAGTCAGTCGTTTAGGCCCAGCTTATGGCTGGTCTAGTTATTGGTTTGTTAATAAGATATTGATGATTTAATTTTATGAGGATTTATTGTTAGAGGACATTAAGCTAATCTTTAATAAAGATGGCCGTGGCCTAATTTATTCCTCCCATTAAAGTGTCCACGTGTATTTTTATTTGGTTAAGCTATTGGTTAGTTAGTTATATGGTTTGGGTACTATTTATAATCCCATACTGTGGTTTTGCAGCGATCTTGCTAAAAATTGTGGTGCTGTGCATCATGGGAAAAGAGGCAAAGACCCCCTAAGGCAGTGATGGCTAACCTCCGGCACTCCAGTTGTGGTGAAACTACGACTCCCAGCATGCTCCATTCATTTCTAAGGAGTTCTGAGAACAGCCAAGCAAGTGTACATCTTGGGAGTTGTAGTTTTACCACAGCTGGAGTGCCGTTGGTTAGCTCTCACAGCCCTAAGGTGTGAGACAATCCTCAGGGAAAACATTTTTTCCAATACATTACAGGTGCAGCTGAGCTGAGTTTGTCATTTGATTTAGGACTCATTCACACAACCATGCCGTGTTTTGCGGTCCGCCCGTGTACCTTCTGCAATTTGCGGATCGGAACAGGAGGCCCATTATAGAAATGCCTATTCTTGTCCGCAAAACGGACAAGAATAGGACGACTCATCATTTTTGCGGGGCCACGGAACGGTGCAACAGATGCTGTCCGTATCTTTTGCCTCCCCTTTGAAGTAAAAAATTGCATCTCGGATGCAGACCAAAACCACGGTCATGTGAATGAGCCCTTACTAATTCTTATAACTCTTATGGCTCATGCCCACAACCGCATCCATCTTGCAGTCTGCAAATCGTGGATCTGCAAATCACAGAGCCCGGCCGTGTGCATGCCACCATTTTTTTTTTGTAAACTACTGTAGAAATATCCCATCCTTGTCCACAAAATGGACAAGAATAGAACGTGTTCAATTATTTTTTCTGGGCTGCGGAATGGACTTTGGGTGCGCCGTCTGCATCTTCTGCAATGAATGGGTCTGCGCCCCCATCCCATCCGTAAGAAAAGCGGATCAGATGCGGACCGAACATACAGTCGTCTGCATGAGCCGTTATAGAAGTGAAAGGAGGATTCTGGGAGTAGTAGTTTCAGAACAGCTGGAGGTTGCTGATAGTGTTGAGCGAACTTGTGTTTTCAAGTTTGGCGTATCTAAGAATTCTGATATGGATTCCGCTACCACGGACCATAACTTATGGTCCGTGGTAGCAGAATCCATAACGGAATTCTTAGATAACCCGAACCTTGTACGCCGAACTCGAAAACACAAGTTCGCTCGTCCCGAGTTGCTGATCCCTGCCACTTGCACACAGGTGTGGGTGAACGGATTCAAGATCCACGTGGATATATGTCCGTTTCTGCAGCATATTCGTACTAAAATCCACAATGCCTAATTGCACTTTTTTGTGCTGATTAGATGCAATTTTGCCCCGGATCTCACCCTTCTATTGAAAAAGGGTGAAATCCGCAGCTAAAACTGCAAAGGTAATGGACATGCTTTAAATTTGGAAATCCGCACAGGAAAGAGTGTACATGGGATCTGTGTAATCTCATACACTTTGCTGGTACTGTACTACGCAGCGGGTTTTTTCACCTGTATTCTCCAACGTGTGCAGGTGGCCTAAGTGACCAACTACTCTCACCGGGCATAGGCTGAACAGCGCTTTCTGGCTTAGGAACTGTTGCAAACGTTTCATAAAATTGGAATGCATGCAAACGAGAATTAGTCTAGGCGAGTGCGTAATACAAAAAAGCCTGAGGAGGCGATCATATGGAGTATGTAAAACCTAAAACATAACTTTTAATACATATTACTAATAAGGTATCCCTGCGTGTGCGCAATACAACTACAAGTTCAGCTCTGCTACATCCGTATATATTACTTAACAAAACTCCAGATACTCAGTGTAAGGAGGAGCACAAAGTCAGACACAGCGCCCAGTGCACCTGACAGGAGCCCTTACCTACTGCTCTCCTAAAGCGAGTCTCCTCCACACTTCCATCCAGAATGTTAGTAAGGGCCTCCACATTGAAGGAAGGGCTTCCCCTCTCGCTGCTGAGGTCAGGGTTGGTGTCTCTCCCTGCAGCGCTCGTTTTCCACCAGGCCATGGTGCACTGTGTACAGGGATCTGGGGCCTTCCTTGCACTGGTCACACTGACACTGCCTGGATGGCAGCTTTGCACAGGCTCTAAGTACAGTCAGGACTCTGATCTGAGGGCGGGACATGATCTGCAACTAAAAGGAATTGTCCTTCCTGATGGTAATGTGCAGGGCTGGAGGAGGAGGCCTCACATGGGAGCACAGCTATTCTCCAGTGTCAGTGCAGGGAGGCGTGCACTGGGGTAACCCTTTCCAGACCAGACTTGTCAGTTGCGAAACCTCTTGAAAGAGAAATCTACAGAGATTCATGAAATGAAAGGGGTCATCCGCCATTATCACCTATACCAAGGGGATCCTGCCATTTGGAATAAGTAGGAGGAGTAGGAATGAGTGAACTTGTGTTTTCAAGTTCGGCGTACAAGGTTTGGGCTCGGTTTATCTAAGAATTCCGTTATGGATTCCGCTACCACGAACCCAAGTTCGCTCAACACTAGTGACGGCCATGCACGTGCATTCATTTTGTCATAGCCAAGCAATTATACCGACAAGCATCCCCAACCGTCCCAGATTTGGCAGGGCAATCCCAGAATTTGGTAGCTCTCCCGTGGTCTCGGGACGGTTGAGGTATGTCATGATTTCAACTGTATCTGTATCCTGAGGCTGATTAGGGTTGCACACAGGCTAGGGATCATTCCGTGCCAGGGGCATCGGCCTGTGTGCTCTGCCACCCAGGTCAGCAGGAGCAATGTCACTGCATTATGCCTGCTGCCGGGGAGAGCGGGATGGGCTTCGCTCAAAGGGGAAATAGGGCTAAGTGACTTTTACATTTTTTTTTTAATTCTATTAACACTACTGGGGAAACACTACTGTAAGGGGGCAATACTACTCTAAGGGTGGTACCTAAGAGGCACCACTACTGTAAGGGGGCAATACTACTGTAAGGGTGGTACCTAAGAGGCAGCACTACTGTAAGGGGGCACCACTACTGTAAGGGGGCAATACTACTGTAAGGGTGGTACCTAAGAGGCAGCACTACTGTAAGGGGGCAATACTACTGTAAGGGTGGTACCTAAGAGGCAGCACTACTGTAAGGGTGCACCACTACTGTAAGGGGGCAATACTACTGTAAGGGTGGTACCTAAGAGGCAGCACTACTGTAAGGGGGCACCACTACTGTAAGGGGGCAATACTACTGTAAGGGGGGTACCTAAGAGGCAGCACTACTGTAAGAGGGCACTAAGGGGACAGCAGTACTGTAAGGGTGATACTTAAGGGGTAGCACTATTGTAAGAGGGTAGCACTACTGTAAGGGGGCCACTAAGGGGCAACACTTCTGTAGGGGTGGCACTCTAGCAGGCAGTGTTACTTTAAGGGGGGCACTAAGGGGGCAGCGCTACTGTAAAGTGGACACTAAGGGGGCAACACTTCTGTAGGGGTGGCACTAAGCAGGCAGCGCTACTTTAAGGGAGACACTAAAGGGACAGCACTACTGCTGTAAGGGGGCAGCACTACTGTAAAGGGGGCACTAAGGGGACAACATTACTGTATGTGGGGCACTAAGGGGGCAACACTACTTTGTGGGGGTACTAAGGGAGAATAACCACTGTGTGGAAGCACAAGGGATTGGGCATGTATAGACAGGCAGCAGAGTTAGGGCTTGTTCACACGACCGTTGCCCCTCTGTTGCCGTATTGCGGCACGCATACTGCGGGTCCGCAATACACGGGGAACCGGCCGTGTGCATTCCACATCACACATGCGGACCAATTCACTTGAATGGGTCCCCAAATCCGCAGATGCGGAACAGAACGGAACACTACGGAACTTGCTCTATCTTTTTGCGGAACGGACAGATCACGGACCCTATTCAAGTGAATGGGGTAGCGATCTGCATGCGGGTGCCCGTACATTGCGGACCACAATTTGCATTACACAGCACGGGCACGGAGGGGCAACAATCGTGTGAACAAGCCCGTAAAGGCATGATTTAGTGCAAAAAATAAAAATGACACACCACTGCTGTTGTCCCTCATTGGGCTTTTAAAAAATCTGCAGGTATGTATTAGACATTGCCTTGTGTAGGGCCTGGTAGACTTCTGTCCGTGCAGACCTGGGGGTCTTTATTAGACCCTCAGCTGTGATGGTAACCCATTGGCATCCCTTGGCCCTATAGTGGGCCACTGATGGTACTTACAGAGGGAGCCTGTGAATAGACCATCATTGTGTTGTACTAGTATGGGAGCTTGTATTAACCACATCGCAGCCACAATGTGATATCTCAGTGCAGGGTGACCGGCGAGTGGCTAAAGTAACGTCTTGCTGGAGTAATTTTGACCTGAAAAAGAAAAATGTTACCCCCCAAAAAAAGTTTTAAAAAAAGTAGTACAATACTGTGTGTGAATCCAGCCTAAATTCGTTACTCCTGCCTTATGAAGCTTTGAGAAATTATACTTTTTTTTTACGAAATAGAAACCTTGAAAACTAAAAATGTTTAAAGGAGTCTGTCACTTCCAGAATAATTTTTAAAGTAAGTATACCGCCATGTAGAGTAAAGGCCACAAAACCTAACCATCTTCAGAGAATTCAATTCTCTAAGGCCTCATTCACACGACCGTATGTATTTTGCGATCCACAAAAAATACGAATGACGTCTGTGTGCATTCCGTATTTTGCGGAACAGAACAGCTGATCCCTAATACAACCGTCCTATCCTTGTCCATAATGCGGACAATAATAGGACATGTGCTATTTTTTTACGCCACGGACATACGGAAACAGAATGCACAATGAGTAACTTTCTTTTTTTGCTGACCCATTGAAATGAATGGTTCCGCATAAAAAAACGGAACGGACATGGAAAGAAAATACATTTGTGTGCATGAGCCCTAATCCTGAGATGGTGCTATGCTTCCATTGAAGCTGATTTTGGAGGTGGCGGACTCTCTTTCAGACCAGGCAAAGGTAAAAATTACAGTGTAAAGTCTAAAATGCTAAACAAGTTCAATGATTAAAAAAAAAAAAGTTGCACAATAACAAAACACAGACACAACCTATGATCTGGGAAGAATCCAGCATTTTTTTTCTTATTTAGTGCGGGGGCCTGTCTGTTGACTGTGGCCTATGGCCATCATACGGTACCCCACTCGAGGATACAATCTCACTTGTTGGTTACATGCAGTACACATTGTGGCACAGAGCTTCGTGGTCACACGTACTGTTCGTGTGTATGTTATCTATAGCAAAGGAACAGTTTCTACATTCAGTTTGCAAAATATGTCCACAGACGGTTGTCATTGGTAACAGGACAGTCTCTAAATTCCACAGGTGGTTGCCATCGGTAACAGTGCATTCTCTATACTCTACAGGTGGTTGTCATTGGTAACAGGACAGTCTCTAAATTCCACAGGTGGTTGCCACTGGTAACAGGACAGTCTCTATACTCTACAGGTGGTTGCCACTGGTAACAGGACAGTCTCTATACTCTACAGGTGGTTGTCACTGGTAACAGGACAGTCTCTATACTCTACAGGTGGTTGCCACTGGTAACAGGACAGTCTCTATACTCTACAGGTGGTTGCCACTGGTAACAGGACAGTCTCTATACTCTACAGGTGGTTGCCACTGGTAACAGGACAGTCTCTATACTCTACAGGTGGTTGCCACTGGTAACAGGATAGTCTCTATACTCTACAGGTGGTTGCCACTGGTAACATGACAGTCTCTATACTCTACAGGTGGTGGTCGCCACTGGTAACATGACAGTCTCTATACTCTACAGGCAGTTGCCAGTGGTAACAGGACAGTCTCTATACTCTACAGGCAGTTGCCAGTGGTAACAGGACAGTCTCTATACTCTACAAGCAGTTGCCAGTGGTAACAGGACAGTCTCTATACTCCTCACACAGTGCAGTTATATCAGCCAGTTGCACCTAGCAATAGGACAGACTTTGAACAGTTGTTGAACAAACACCAGTGGTGTGATTATTATGTGGCTTGCTACCTCATGTATGTATATGTGAGCACTTTAAGGGTACTTTCACACTAGCGTTAAAGTTTTCCGGTATTGAGTTCCGTCCTAGGGGCTCAATACCGGAAAAAAACGCTTCAGTTTTATCCTAATGCATTCTGAATGGAGAGCAATCTGTTCAGTATGCATCAGGATGTCTTCAGTTGAGTCACTTTTACAGTATTTGGGCGGAGAAAATACTGCAGCATTCCGTAATTCCGGATCCAGCATTATTTTCCATTGAGATGTATTAATGCCGGATCCGGTACCAAGTGTTCTGAAAAAAACAGACCAGTTTTTCCGGTCTGTGCATGCGCAGATGCTCAAAAATGTGAAAAAAATAAATACCGGATCTGTTTTTCCAGATGACACCGGAGAGACGGATCTGGTATTTCAATGCATTTGTCAAACAGATCCACATCCGGGTCCGGAAACAAATGGTATCCATTTGCACACGGATTTCCGTATCCGGCAGGCAGTTCCGGCAACGGAACTGCCTGCCGGATTCCTCTAACGCTAGTGTGTAAGTACCCTTATATGTTACGTGTGACACAACATGTGAAGTGCCTTAAGCCACTTTGTGACGCCTGCGTGATACTGAAGTATCGCATTCAGTGCTGTGGGTTAGCCGTCCTGAGTATCATGCCCTGTAAACTGTGTGTGGTGATGTCACAGCTGTTTTGCGGACAAAAATAGACAGTTCTATTTATGGGCGGCCCATTTCATTCTGGAACCGTGTTTTGTAGATCCACCATTTGCGGACCGCAAAACACAACGCGGTCGTGTGTATGAGGCCTTAGGCCTCATGAACACGAATGTATTTTCTTTCTGTGTCCGTTCCATTTTTTTTTGGCCGACCGTATGCGGAACCATTCATTTCAATGGATCCGCAGAAAAAAACAGAAGTTACTCTGTGTGCATTCCGTTTCCGTATGTCCGAATTTCCGTTACGCAAAAAAATAGAACATGTCCTATTATTGTCCGCATTACGGACAAGGATAGTACTGTTCTATTAGGGGCCAGCTTTTCCGTTCTGCAAAATACGAATGCACACGGATGTTATCTGTATTTTTTGCGGATCCGTATTTTGCGGATCCGTATTTTGCGGACTGCAAAATACATATGGTCGTGTGCATGAGGCCTTGGCCTGTAAAATCTGAGATAGAGGTAGGCGGTAGGATGGAAGACTTTAGATATGATTCACTAGAAGAGAACATGTGATTATATGCAGGGGACCTTCTGATATTTTTGGGAAATCCATATTACGTAGTGGTAGACATTCTACAAGTTCGGAACATTTTCAAGATTGGTAATAAATTAGGAAAAAGTAAAAGCTGGCATAAGTCGGCGCTAGAGTAATAGCAGGTAAATTGGATGAAGAAAGAGATGCTACGGTGAGGTACAGAGGCTGCTCATTTAGTTTAAAAAACCTAGGGGCTCATTTATCAAACTAGTGTAAAGTAGAACTGTAAAGTAGATTCCTCCTTTCATTTTCCAAAGGAGCTGTCCAAAATGAAAGGTGGAATCTGATTGGTTGCTATGGGCAACTAAGCCATTTGTAGAACTTAAAATTTAAGAATTTTCTAGAAATGTGTTGGAAAAGGTCCGACCTGGCATTTTTAGAATAAGCAAGATTCATCAACAGGGCAGGCACCCTGTGGATACCCTGCACAGTATAGAGATACTGGAGCACTGCTGGCAGCGTGCATCAGTATTACCAGAGCTCCATTAATGAAGATCTGTTATAAAGTTTTGTCAAGCATAGCCTGAATAAAAAATAAGTAAATTTGTTGGCTCTCTCAGTGGGGCCTAAACTACATTTTGTTATAGGGCCCTATGATTTCTGTGCAGCCCTGTGGTCCAGCCGCCCCACTATTTTTACCTACTTGCATGATCTGTCCTAAGTGACGGCCCACAACTGGACAGCAGTCCCTTCTTAGGCTACTTTCACACTAGCGGCACAGACCTCCAGCAGGCTGTTCTGTCGGGTAAGCAGCCTGTCGGATCCGTCCTGCCGCTAGTGAACGTGGGCCCCCAGACTGCCGCTCCATTCCCATTGACTATAATTGGGGCAGGGCGGAGTTCCGGCAGCGCACGGTGAGAGGCTGCCGGAATAAATGTCGGACATGTCATAGTTTTATTCCGGCAGCCTCTCGCCGCGTGCTTCCGCTAGGACTCCGTCCCTATTATAGTCAATGGGGACAGTGCGGCAGTCCGGGGGCACACGGTCACTAGCGGCAGGACGGATCTGACAGGCTGTTCACCCGACGGAACAGCCTGCCAGAGGTCCGTGCCGCTAGTGTGAAAGTAGCCATAGCTAAATGGAGGAGCCTCAACAAAATGGGAAAGAGTAGGGAGACAGGAAGAGTTGAAATCCAGACCAGGATCCAAAATCAGATACAAATACACAGCAAAGTGAAACCAGGAGAAAACGTCAAAGTCAGCAGGCAAAGGTGAGGTCATAAACTAGCAATTAAGTCAAATACCAGGAGGTCACATCAGAGGCAAAGTCAGTAAGCAGAAGCAATGTCAGCGTCAGCAGGCAAAGGTTTGATCCAGAGATTCAAACACTCAGATATCTAGTGAGGAATTAGACGCCGGAACAGAGCCGGATTGGCCCGACGTGTCATTGACCCCATGTCACTGGTCTCAAAGCCTATCATTGTGCCCAGTAAGGTAGCAATGGAGGCTGGAATGGAGGTCTAGCCTCTTCAGCGATGAGTCCTGCTTTTGTCTCGGACACAATGATAACCGGAGATTGGTCTGGAAACCATGTGGGCAACGTCATGAAGAGGCCTTCACAAGGGAAAGTCACACCGGTCCTACTCCCTGGATTATGGTGTGGGGTGGCATAATGTACGGTAGCCAGACCCCTCTAGTCTTCATTTCAGGTACTCTAATAGCGTTACATTGAACCAGTAGTAAGGCCATTTCTCCAAAGTGACAAAGGATCCAGTGTTCAGCAGAACAACACCAGGTCTCATGTTGCTCATACTACCGTGAGCATCGAGCAATTCTGGAACGTCATTGGTCGGCAAATTGAAAAATCCACTTCCCATAAAAAATCCAGACATTAAATACATGTACAGTCTACGCGTTTCGGACCCTCACATAATGGTCCTTTATCTATCATCATTGGTCGGCAGTTGCAAAGGCAGCTGTCAGCAGCTGATCTTGATGATTTGCATGCCCAAGTGCATTCAGCATGATAGCATGTCAAGTATTTCTGTGTCTGGTGCTCATACTCAATACTCAAAGTCGAGATGTTTTGAATATTTTGTTTCCATTTTTTTAGCACTAAGGCTGGGTTCACATCACATTTTTGCCACCTGTTTAACGTATACAAAAACATATGGAAGTACTCACTAGTATGCAGAAAGGGTAATTACAGCGCTTCACTCCCCCGCCTCCTGCACCCCATCTGCAGATTTCCCCTCACTCACCAAGTTACACCAGTACTCTCTGCTCTGCATTGATGAGGGACAATCACCCCGAAACTGCTGTCTGAAGATGGGGTGCTGGCTTATTTAATAATGAGTCATGTCTCAAGGCCTAGTTAAAGGGTCGAACATTGACTTATAGGATAGCTACCTTACATCTGGTGCTATCGCAGATGAAAGAGTCATAAATACTTCTGAACTGGGATTATATGATGAGATAATCAGATTGCAGACAAGGTTATGTTTGTAAATGAATAATCATATCATAAAGACAAACCACAAAGCTCAACTTTGCTCTATTTAATACAATTTCTGCAATGTACGAAAAGAGCTCTTCTCAATGAAGGTGTCCATAGAGGGAAAGGAATTCAATATAGGGGGTACATAGAGGGAAAAGAGGGCAATATAGGGGGTACATAGATGGGAAAGAGGGCAATACAGGGGGTACATAGGGGGGGGAAGAGGGCAATATAGGTGTTACATAGAGGGGAAAGAGGGCAATATAGGGGGTACATAAATGGGAAAGAGGGCAATACAGGGGGTACATAGAGGGAAAAGAGGGCGATATAGGGGGTACATAGAGGGAAAGGATGGGCACCATTACAAATATCCAAATGATGCTCCCTACTGTATCTGCATCATGTTTTGCATCCTAGGGAGGTCTGGTACTTGTTGTCCGCCCCACTTTCCACCAATGACAAAATCTCACTTGTACAAGTCTGGGGAATATAGTGGCCTTAACCCCTTGCTCACAGTTCGCTCCTCCGTAAACAGTTCATGAACCTGTGCCGGTGAGTTCCCTGAGGTGCGGCATGTTGCCCCATCTTTGTTCTGTTCTGCAGCATCACTGTTGAAGAGCTGCAAGCAGTATCAGTCAATATAATCAGACGTGCCCAAAGATGCATAGACGTTAACGGGGACCACTTTCAGCATCTTTTGTGACTTCTTGGTAATGAAAAAAAAATAATTCACTTGCTTGTTCATCTTGTCATACTATCGTTGGAGGCGGGCTACTTTTTCATGGGCCACCCTGTATTAATTTTCTGATTTCTCAAGCCATGGTTATCACATAACTGCTGCAAAACCATCGGCAGTATGTGCACAAATATCGTAGAAATGTTACTATTAAGATGATTCATAGGGTAAGCCTTGTAATTAACAATGAATACTGGGATTGTATAGACTGTTACAAAGGAGCAAGTGAGGAGCAACTGGAAGAATTTTACTTGGTTGTTGCAGTGACCCAGTGGCCAGGGTTTTGCAGATTTCATTTTATACTATGTTTTGTGAATGTTATATAACTCCTGGCTGACCCATAGGGTTAATCCCAGGTCCTTGTCAACCATCGTCAGGAAGGGGTTTGGCTCCTTTCTGTGTCTTAATAGTTGGCGGATGAGGCATGAGGATATGGCGGATGAACAGCCTGCAAGAGGAGGAGTCCTGTGAGCATCTAGAGTCAGATTTTGGGGTCCAAAGTGAAACTTATGGGAACTTGCCAGACTGAGTAAGGAGTGAGGAAAAAAGACTATTATTCGGAAGGTTGAGCAGCCAAACTGGAGGGTGCGAGGGAATGGACTGTGGAGGTAGCGCTGATGTTGGGGCTGCTGGACTCCACAGGCCATGGCTGGGTTTCAACAGCCTCAGGCCCCCAGTCATAACATAAGGACAGGTACCCGGAGACAACTCTCCTGGTTCAGCCTGGAATGTATTAATACTACTTAAGAACTGTGCATACAGTACATCTGTTGAATTGCACTGGCCTCTCCATTCCATCTGCTGCCAGTTCCTTGCACCTGACAGACATTCAACATCCAGGTCACCCCACCTTCCAACAGACAGGAGACCCCAAACCAGGGGAACAACAGGTGCGTCCCCTACTCCCCTTGCACTGTTCGTAGCCCAAGGAAGCGGTGGAGCAGGACCACCACCACTGTGAGTAGCCCCAGCATCCTCCACTACCACCACTCCGGTCCTCTTCTCCACTACAGGCCTTTACCCGCCGGACCGATGCAGTGTGATCAGACCTAGGCTATAAAAATTAATAATGTAGAATATATAACCGCAGGGTACAACTTATATATAGTCATCCATACCCCAAAAAATATTTCCAACGAACCAAGACTTGCGTGCTTGCTTTATTTTCCATTAGACATATGATATAACATCAAGTGTGTCACACAACATACAGTATGAGCAAAAGTCAACATAACCAAGGCATCACAATATGGCAGGCACAGTAAAATGACAGCCAAGGGACCAGGTTAGTTTGTGACTCCCACTGGCGGAGTTGGAGGCAGTAATATGTCCTGTAATAAATAAATGTTAGAAAACAATAAGATTCGGCCTCTGAGATTACATAGGAATTTATCCATTACTTCACTAAACAATATTCAATTTAAGGGTTTTTCGATTATAGAATTTTACCTTATATCATCGACATATGCCCTAAATGTCTGATCAGTGTGGGACTGACAGCTGGAAATGGCACTCGATATAAGAAAGAGGGAGTCCTGTCTCCAATCAGTCCCTGTCTCTGATGAAGCTAGAGTTGAATACGAACCATCGCTCTCCATTCCGGAGTAATAGCTCCCCCCAGCTCCTAACAGTTACACTATAAAGGGTTTTTCCAAAGGAATACTTAAAGGCTATGTACACCATCGGAGGCAATTTTTTTTATGATTGTATGTTACTAATTTTTGGCTAAAAATAATTTTTTCAATTGGCCTTTATTAAAAAATATTGAGCTGTTTTGTCACAAAGGGTTAACTGTTTTTCTAGCTGTGTGACTGGTACTTTCACTTTCTGCAGGTCATCTAATAAACCTGATCTCTAAACTACTAAGAGGCCATAATCACTTATCTTACTGATAAGAATGTGACTTAAATAAAGGACTGAGCTATAATGAGTGTTTAGGAGGTCAGAGAGCAGAGATAAGGAGTCTGTCTGCTCCGGGTCTGACTGAAAAGACAGAAAATCCAAAGGCTGCTACTAGAGCATGTCAGCTCTGTACAGAAAACAGGATGCCATATTTTTAAGACCAAGGTAAGAAAGTATTTTTAGCTTAAAATAAGTACAATGCAATAATAAAAAGGGACAAGGGTTGAAAATAACAAATAATCATTACACACCTCACCGATCCCCCACCGCTGTTGCTGTCCCCGCTGCTCTCCACTCCTTGGTCTCAGGTTTAACACACAGGACATGGCTTGCACTGCCCTATCAATCATGAGATGAGGCAGTGCTGGTCCTAAGAATTTTATGGCACATTTAGATTTTGGTTGAAAAACCACTAATGGTGGTATTGTATGCCAGCCTCAATCTCTGTCTCACTGGTGTGAGATGAACCACAATTATTAGGAGGTGCATGCCTTTATATTTGTAGCATATATTTGCAGGTCTCTGCACCAGAACTGAAATCTGGTCTCATCTGAGGTCTAAATTACAACCGTTTCCTTGAGGAAATTATAATAAATGTCCTGGGTTGGCTATGTCCGGCTCTGCCCACTTCCCACTCACTTTTTGAAAAAGTGGAAAGTGGGTGAAAAAACTCCAAAGAGACACAATCAAGGCATGTGTCAAAATTTCTAATTTTTTCTAATTAAAATTATCTGGCATACTTAAATTTATAAATGTGGGCTTATGAGTATTTTTTTATTTTTTGTTTGAAATGCTACAAACAGATGTTAGATGGAACTATATCTGCAAATGGTTTGTTGTTTAATGTTATGTAATGTATTATGCGCAGCATAGCTGTGTATAGATGACACAACCAGGGTTAACAATCTTGGCTCAGCCCCTGCAGGTTGCTAGGTGGTGGCTGGCTCCATCCCTAGCTTGGAAGCTCCTTCTTCTTAGTCCCATAAAGCTTCAGAGACTAACAGATCTCTACAAGATCCACAGGAAGAGAGAAAAGAAGACAAAGACGAGAACTCATGGTCAACCATAGGAGTCAGCAAGGTAAAGTGCTACTACAGCCATTCAGACTTTGCTGCATTGAGGGACACCATTAAAACACCCATCACACTTGACCATGTCCTGGCCAGATATGCCTTCAAAACCCTGCACCCCACAGTGGACATTACAGCCATAATTGCCAAAGTGCTGTTGCCTACCAGATTCTACTGAGAGAGACTCAGACTTTTGGCCTCCATCTGGCTAGTACTCCTTCACAAGTTCTCATTATCAACTGCAGAAGAGTTGGGATCAAGCTGGACAAGACCCTATAACAGTCTATAGTACAAACAGCCTAACTGGTAAATAATATATTATAATATATGATAATATATCTAAATGTAAAAATACCTGTGGAACCATGGCTGATTCAGATGATGAAGAATCCATTCTCCTACCTGATCTTACCTGAAAACAGAAGACAGAAAAGTGAAGAAAACAGTCGAAGATGTCTACTGTCATTAATATATGGAAAAGGCCATAATGTGTGGCCACAATAGGTCTATGCAGACTCTAAAGATGACTTTCCATTGAGAATTGTGGTCAGATGGATGACCATACAACTGTGCTTTTTGGTGAGGGCACAAAAACATCTTGCCCGCGTCCATAAGGAAGATCCATAAGGGTTCTTTGGTTACAGACATCCCCTTTATCAAGTGAATCCTAAATGGATCTTTCTAAGAAGAGGAGGTCCCTAATCTAGATTATCCTTCTAGTAGCTTAATAAAGACTGTATCCGGCACAAGATGGAGAACAGATCGACAACATGGAAATTTTATTCCACAGAGACTTTTTATTGAAAAGTTACTAACCCTTAAGTTGCGTTCATCAATGTCTTCGCTGCTCTCATGATCACACCTCCCAAGAGAACAGGATCCATCTCCACCATGTTTCCTTCCAACAATGGGCAGGATCGCAGATGCTTCAGTTTTTTTCAGAAAGGCTGATAAGAAATAATCTAACATAAATAATATATCCCGTGTTTTTTAATGTCTTTGTGACAGTCAGGCATACACATACGCTGCTGGATGTATAGCCAATGACTGTACAGCATAGACAGTACATTTCAGCTGATGCTCTATGGCAGTGCCCAGGGTCGGCAATAACTCCAATCTTTCCCATTTAACATCTTAGATGCTGTGCCAATAGCGACCCTGACAAAAAGAGAGAGAGATGTCGCGCCTGTCATTCTGTTGGTATCCCCGTAAAGCTATTGCTGTATGCAGTTGGATTGCTATGTCAGCCAGGGGTCTAATAGTGGCCCCCAGGCCTTTCACGTACAGAACCCAATTAGACCCTGATTTGCAAGAAGAAGAAAAATCCAAGTTTAAAAAAAATAAAATAAAAATGCCTTTTTTCTGTACAAAGTGCCTTATTATTGGGGAAAACATTTAAAAAATGTAATTGGTATTGCTACATCCATAAAAGTAACAAAAAGTAAAATGTACCATAAAATAATACCAATAAAAACTACAGCTCACCCTGAAAAAAAATAAAAAATAAAAATCTCAAGATCTGGGACTGCCCTTGTCATATTGATTTGCAGAAACAATGAAACACAAAACCCCACAAACTGCAAAAATTGTGTATTTTTTCATTATCGCCCCACACCATAAAAATAAATAAGGAAAAACTAGCTGAGCTCTCAGGGTGTTATTGGCACCGCCTCCTGCGACATATCAACCTAAATGGAGCACATTTACCAATGAGATTCTTACCCAAGTGTGCAAAATGGAAAACCAGGCCGTAGCAAACACTCAGAGCCAACAGAAGCTTCATGTCTCCGAATACAGCCTCGTCCCTCGCAGACCCTTTTATAGCCACCTGTGTACATACCAGACAGTGGCACTCACCTGGGATTAGACGTTATTATGCTATCAATATGTCTCTTCACATACAGGAGCCTCTGTTGAAGGATAAGGGATGTGTTTCATAGACGAGGATCAGTTGTCTTCATAAAAAATCTCAGATTAAAAGATTATCAGACGATACACTCGAGTAGGTGGTGAACTCTTGCATTCCACAGGAATTTATTTTTTTTGTACATTTACGTCATGTTGATGGCTATTGGGATTTTAGCGTACAATACATTGCAGCCATTAACATAGCTCTTAGTCAGGCCTGGGTTTACCTATAATATATAAATCCACGGCACACTCGAGTAGTAATAAGTTATGAAGAAATATTTTATTAGTGTCCAACACCAACTTGAATATAGTATAACAAAAGAGCAGGGCCAAACCAGACGCCGATCGATGACGTCAGACGCCACTCTCCACGAGTTGGCTCATTACAAATAGATCGCACGGTGTCAGTTCCTCCTATACCACCAACGAGCATACATTGTTTCCACAGCATATAGGTAAGAATATGACTATTTCTTTAAACCTTTTTTTGACCTGCATCTTGGGCCTTATTCAAAATGTCATTTTTCGCATGAAGTTCTGCATATATTCCTTTTGCTGCACAATACTGTTCTCTGTATAATATTGGATACTTATAGACTGCTTGCTTTATATTACATCTATTGACTGTCTGCCAACTCCATGGTGGATAACTTGACCTACACGGCTGATAGCTAGTCATCCATACCCTATTTAAAACAAAACTAAATTAATGAGCAATTACTCATATAATAATATATAGAAATATATCTTGTGGCCAACAACCTTTATCTAAAATATTGTTATACGATACGGATTTGACTCACTCTCACCGTGTGTGTTCATTTTTTCCACTATTGGGTAGACTAATACCCGTTAGCTATTATTTATGAACTTTTTTCAATATGTGGATTTTCTTTGCCCTATCATATACTTTATATTTGACTACTGTGATCCAACAACCGGCTGATGCTATATAAATATTTCTGTATTGTCTACAGGCCGTGATCAAGGTCCGGTTGGACCGAAACGTTGGCCCTGCTCTTTTGTTATACTATATTCAAGTTGGTGTTGGACACTATAATAAAATATTTCTTCATAACTTATTACTACTCGAGTGTGCCGTGGATTTATATATTATTTGATATTCAACAGCCTCTCCACTGAGCACCTCCCAATTGGAGTATATACTCCTTTATTTTGGACAGAGTGCCTTCCAAATTTTTTTGATATGGGTTTACCTATAGACACAGCAGGCCTGTGCCTAAAGGCATCCCTGAAGAAGGGCACCTGCAAATTTACCGCATACGGCAGGTCCGCATTACATTGTCACCGGCCGTGTGCACCCCGCATCACGAATGCGGACCCATTCACTTCAATGGGTCTGTAATCCGGGAGATGCAGTGCTGAACGGAAGCATGGATCGGAAGCCCATGGAAGCACTACGGACTGCTTCTGTGGTGTTTCTGCCCGTGCCTCCGCACCGCAAAAAAAATAGAACATGTTCTATTTTTTTACGGTGCGGACAGATCACGGATCATTCAAGTTGAATGGGTCTCGATCCGACCCGGCCGCCGCACGGATGCTGCCCGTGCATTGGGGACCGCAAATTGCAGTCCCCAATGCACGGACCGGCCGTGTGAATGAGCCCTAATTAATATCTTAATTAACTTTCATAGAGTTTTAGAGAGTCAATGTGCCTCCTCTACCATAGGCGTGCTTTGGGGATCCCAGTGGTCAAACCCCAATATTAAAATGTATCATCTATCCAAGTGTCTGGGAAATTATTTCATAGACACAATTGATTTTCCATAGTGATTCTCACACCTAGAGAATAAATGGCCTTTAATAGATTTACATTATATACAGTCGTTTACCGAGCCGGCTATAGATATTCTATACTCAGCAATATTCAGGGCAGCGTCTGACTAATTAAAAGTGGAGACTTTCATCTCATCTCATGTTCCTACTTGCGGAATGTAATTGAATATTGTAATTTTGAAGGATTTCATTGTACAGTGGCGCCTGACTCTTAGTAGAAGGAGAATACCCTAGTTATGTCTAAGACGGGCCATCGTTGTCTTGGCCGCACTTTACCCTGTAGGCGATACCTTCACTCGCAGAACAATAACTTAATAAAATTAATTAACTGAAAAGAATAAACTCAAAAGAATGACCCTCTGTATAGAAGGGTCAGTAGGGGAATAAGACACAGATTTTATTTTTATTTTTTAATTGGTAAGTTTTATTCTAAAGCTCTTTGCACGGGGCCGTTGTTGGCAAACAGCAGGTCTGCAATACACGGGCATCAGCCGTTTGTGCACCGCATCATGGAGACGGACCCATTCAATTGTATAGGTCCACAATCCGTGAGGCAAGGTGAGGAATGGAGGCACAGAAGCACTATGGAGTGCTTCGTGGGTTTCTGTCCGCGCCTCGACACCGCATGCACTACTCTTTTGAGGTGCGGACTGTCAGATGCAGATTCAAGTTAATGGGTCTGCGTCCACACAGTCAGTGCCCGCGCATTGAGGACCACAAGGCTGGCACACGGTCGTGTGCATGAGGCCTAAAGAAGAGATAACGCTACAAGATTCTCCTCAACCAATTTCTAGACTTCAAAGATCTCTTCCCTTCTAATCGCTACAGGAGTCTAGGGGTACGGAGAAAGATAATAAATATGTATGGAGCAGGTAATCTATTTTATTTAAAGGGGTCGTCTCACTTCAGCAAATGGCATTTATCATGTAGAGAAAGTAAATGCAAGGCACTTACTAATGTATTGTGATTGTCCATATTGCTTCCTTTACTGGCTGGAGTCATTTTTCCATCACATTATAAACTGCTTGTTTCCAGGGTTATGGCCACCGCTGCAGCATGGATAGGCCAGTGCGTTTTCAATATGCAAGCATGACCACCGATGCTGGATTGCAGGGTGGTTGTAAGCCCTGAAAACGAGCAGTGTATAATGCGATGGAAAAAAAAAATCAAGCCAGCAAAGAAGGCAATATGGACAATCACAATACATTAGTAAGTGGCTTGTATTAACTTTCTCTACATGATAAATGTCATTTGCTGAGGTCAGACAACCCCTTTAAGGCCTCTTGCACACGACCGTATGGCTTTTTCAGTATTTTGCGGTCCGCGTGTATTCCGTTTTTTTGCGGAATGGAACAGCTGGCCCCTAATAGAACAGTACTTTCCTTGTCAGTTATGCGGACAGTAATAGGACAAGTTCTATCTTTGAATGGAACAGAAAAACGGAAACGGAAGGCATACGGAGTAGATCTGGTACTGGAGCTGCACTGAAACAGCCGATCGTCAGCGATGCGGGGTGTGGGACCTCTGCCCATCAGATATTGAGGAAGGAAGAGGACAGCCCTTTTGAAGGAGAGGACAGCCCCTTTAAGCCCTAATGAAATAACAAAAACATAAACGCACACCTGCTTGCGATAATTAGATTTTTATTACAGTCATGAGAAGTATTTCTGGTAACAATTCACAAGTTAAAGCAGAAAAACGCTCAATAAAAAATATATACAACATTCATTTTACCTGCCTTAACAAACGTCCATAATAATTGATTGACCGTACTCCAACTTTCATCCCGGGGGCTCAAAGCACAGTACGAAATGCACGGTGAGCCTCTGTTGGCGTGTTCTGCCGCTTACACAAAACGAAGGCAGTCCATCCCGCAAAACGGCTGCCGGTAATGTGCACAGACGGCAGATACACTACAACATACAGCATAAGAAGCTGTCAACAATTAGCCAAAAAAGTGATAAAAATATATTTAATATTAGTGATTGTGCTATTAGCAACAAAGAAAAAATAAGAAAAAAGAAAAAAAGCATAGTTAAGGCTACTTTCACACTTGCGCTTGATCGGATCCGATCATATTAATGCAGACGGAGGCTCCGTTCAGTACGGATCCGTCTGCATTAATAACTTAGAAAAAATTCTAAGTGTGAAAGCAGCCTGAGCGGATCCGTTCAGACTTTCAATGTAAAGTCAATGGGAGACGGATCCGCTTGAAGATTGAGCCATATGGTGACATCTTCAAGCGGATCCGTTCCCATTGACTTACATTGTAAGTCTGAACGGATCCGCTCGCCTCCGCACGGCCAGGCGGACACCCGAACGCTGCAAGCAGCGTTCAGCTGTCCGCCTGTCCGTGCGGAGGCGAGCGGAGCGGAGGCTGAACGCCGCCAGACTGATGCAGTCTGAGCGGATCCGCGTCCATTCAGACTGCATTAGGGCTGGACGGAGGCGTTTGGGTCCGCTCGTGAGCTCCTTCAAACGGAGCTCACGAACGGACCCATGAACGCTAGTGTGAAAGTAGCCTTATACTAGGCTGGCTTTTTTTTTCCAGAAGCCACCAGGTGGACAATTTCATTTTGCTTTCCAGTTGCCCAAAAAATGGTGTTAAAAGGATCTTGGAGACTCATTTGTAAAATATTGTATATGAAGAAGTTACCTGTAGCCACCCCCACCAGATCAATAGCAATAACAACCCTATGTTTTATTGCATAATAAAAAAATAAAAAAAATAAGCGTCAGAGACTCTTCCCTAAGGCCCCTTTCACACGGGCGAGTTTTCCGTGCGGGTGCGAAGCGTGAAGTGAACGCATTGCACCCGCACTGAATCCTGACCCATTCATTTCTATGGGGCTGTGCACATGAGCGGTGATTTTCACGCATCACTTGTGCGTTGAGTGAAAATCGCAGCATGCTCTATATTGTGCGATTTTCACGCGACGCAGGCCCCATAGAAGTGAATGGGGTGCGTGAAAATCGCATAGCATCCGCAAGCAAGTGCGGATGCGGTGCGATTTTCACGCATGGTTGCTAGGTGACAGTCTATTCACTGAATTATTTTCCCTTATAACATGGTTATAAGGGAAAATAATAGCATTCTGAATACAGAATGCATAGTAAACTAGCGCTGGAAGGGTTAAAACAAAATAAAAAATGGTTTAACTCACCTTAGTCCACTTGATCGCGGCCCGGCATCTGTCCTTTGTTGAATAGGACCTGTGGTGAGCATTGCAATAATTACAGGACCTTTGATGACATCACTCCGGTCATCACATGGTATACGTCACATGATCTTTTACCATGGTGACGTACCATGTGATGACCGGAGTGACGTTGATGACAATCTTTTGCACTCGCGCAGAAAAATCGCGCATTTTCCCGCAACGCACACGCCTCTTATCCGGGCAAAAAATCTGATGCCCGTGTGAAAGAGGCCTTAGGCCCCTTTCACACGGGCGAGTTTTCCGTGCGGGTGCGATCCGTGCGGCGAACGTATGGCACCCGCACTAAATCCTGACCCATTCATTTCTATGGGGCTGTGCACATGAGCGATGTTTTTAACGCATCACTTGTGCGTTCAGTTGAAATCGCAGCATGCTCTATATTTTCCGATTTTGAGGTGACGCAGGCCCCATAGAAGTGAATTGGGTGTGTGAAAATCGGATGGCATCCGCAAGCAAGTACGGATGCAGTGCGATTTGCACGCATGGTTGCTAGGAGACCATCGGGATGGAGACCCGATCATTATTATTTTCCCTTATAACATGGTTATAAGGGAAAATAATAGCATTCTGAATACAGAATGCATAGTAAACCAGCGCTAGAGGGGTTAAAAAAAATAAAAAAATAATTTAACTCACCTTAGTCCACTTGCTCGCGAAGCTGGCATCTCCTTGTGTCTCCGCTGCTGATGAACAGGACCTGGGGTGAGCTGCTCCATTAAATAGAGCTTAAGGACCTTCGATGACGTCACTCCGGTCATCACATGGTCTTTTACCATGGTGAATCACCATGGTAAAAGATCATGTGACGTACCATGTGATGACCGGAGTGACGTCATCGAAGGTCCTTAACCTGTATTTAATGGAGCAGCTCACCCCAGGTCCTGTTCATCAGCAGCGGAGACACAAGGAGATGCCAGGCTTCGCGAGCAAGTGGACTAAGGTGAGTTAAATTATTTTATTTTTTTAACCCCTCTAGCGCTGGTTTACTATGCATTCTGTATTCAGAATGCTATTATTTTCCCTTATAACCATGTTATAAGGGAAAATAATACAATCTTCAGAACATCAATCCCAAGCCCGAACTTCTATGAAGAAGTTCGGGTTTGGGTACCAAACATGCGCGATTTTTCTCACGCGAGTGCAACGCATGACAATGTTTTGCACTTGCGCAGAAAAAAATCGCGCATTTTCCCGCAACGCACCCGGCTCTTATCCGGGCAAAAAAACTCACGCCCGTGTGAAAGAGGCCTTAATTGGTCAAAGCAGAAACGGGTTAGTGTATTAGAAAAACATAGCCGCTTTCTTTCAAAAACAGCGCCACACAGGTGGTGTGTGGTATTGCCGCTTGGCTCAATTCACTTCAGTGAAGCTGAGCTGCAGTACCACCCATGGGCAGTTGGAGCGCTGTTTCTCACAGATAGCGGTCATGATGTCTTTCTATACTTTTACACCCACTTGAAGTCATTTGCCGTTAGAATAGTGCAAACAGTTGACCATAGCTGACGTGAATCTGCAGTAAAAAAAAAATAGTTTGTGGCAAACATAAAGTCCTTGCAGCTGGTACATGACCCCCTGAGGCCTTTACAAGGTAGGGTCTTTCCCCGTAGAATAAAAAATAAAACTGGTAACTGGGCAGTGGGTCATGGTGCCCATCTCTACAAGGGAATAGAATTAAAAGGAATGTCCAGGATTAAAAAATGGGCAGAAAAATGGGCCACTCTTGACCATAGGTTGTATATAGCACTACTACTCTTCCCTGTAGTAGTGGGTGAGACTTTATTATTGAATACAACCAAAAGGTCAAGAGTGGCGCTGTTTTTGGGAAAAAAGTTGACATTTTTCTCTAATCCCTTTAACAGGCCCTACTGGCCACTTTTCTTCTACAAGAGATGAAAATGGTATGGGGGCAATGTGTCAGACCCTCCTGTGTTAGGACCGCATTTGTGATATAGGGTCTCCCTATATTTATGAATACGGCCCTCCCCCCATTTGTGTCAATCGGCATGATGAATGATACAGTGGCAGCTGGTGACCAAATGACCCTCCATCATTAGAATATGGACCCCAGCAAACAGTAGCTTTCTATCTAGCAGACTCTGTGTGACCAAGTATTACATGGTCACCCATGTAATACCTCACTGAGGTCTAGTGCAGGATTGTCCCTCAGGATATCAGAAGATCACCGGGGGGTTTCAGCAGCTGGACCTGTGGCAATAAGCTTACTTCTAGAGGAGGACACTTCTGACGAGGAAGTTCCTTACAGTCGTCCCAAGACTTATATGCATCACCCATCCATAGGATAGGTGATAAGTGCTTGATCGGTAAGTGTACAACACCTTGGACCCCCACAGACCACGAGAATGGAGGTCCTGTGTCCCCGGAGGGGTGGCGGAGCAGTGCGCTGCTGCCCTATTGATCTCTGTGGGACTGCCGAAGACAAGCAAAGCACAGCGTTGACTCTGTCAGACCCTTAGAGAGCAATGGATCTGCAGTGCGTTCTGAAATGTAACTTTTGGGACTACCCCTTTAAAGACGGTGGACACCTATGGGTGGGGCATTTTTTTTTATCACTGTGTTCTACTTATTTTGGGCTAAAAAGAGAAAAAAATGTTTAATTGGTTTTTATTAAGAATTTCAACTGTTTTTCTTCTGCAATTTTCACTTTCATTGCATCTGCAGAGTCTTGCTTCTTCCCTCTCGGTGAATCCATCAGAGAGCTGCTCTGTAGGCCTCATCTCTGAACTCCTGACAGCTCCTAATCACCTATTATCACTCACAAGCTAAGGCTATTTTCACACTAGCGTTGTTAGAATCTTGCAGGCAGTTCCGTTGCTGCAACTGCATGCCGCATCCGTCAAACTATATGCAAACGGATATCCTTTTTTTCCGGATCCAGTGATATACCGGATCCGTCTAATCCGTTATCATCAGGAATAATGGATCCGGTATTTACATTTTTTCAAAGATCAAAAGTGAACCTAGCTCCTCCTATATCCTGGTGGAGGCGCAGACCGGAAAACCTCATCCGGGACACGGCAATTCCCAGAACACTTGGTACCGGATTCGGCATTAATACATCTCTATGGAAATGAATGCCGGAACCAGCAAGTGCGGTATTGTTCCGGGATTTTGGCCGGAAAAAATACCGCAGCATGCTGCAGTATTTTGTCCGGTCAAATACCTACAATGGACGGAACGGAAGACATCCTTATGCATACTGAACGGATTGCTTTCCATTCAGAATGCACTAGGACAAAACTTTAGCGTTTTTTTTCGGTATTGAGACCCTTTACCGGATTTCAATACCGGAAAATAATACCGCTAGTGTGAAAGTAACCTAAATCCTTATTAAAATGATGAGTGTTTATGAGCTGTCAGGAAAGGACAGATATGCGCTACACGTCGGGCCGTCACAGCAGCTTTCTGAAGGCTTTAACGAGAAGGGGAAGCAACAGTCTGCAGATGCAGTGAAAGATGGAAAAAGTGTTAAACGTTTATAATAAAAAAAATTTTTTTTTTAAATGGCTAAAATTGTGTTTTATCCCAAAAGGAGTAGAATGCAAATAAAAATTAAAAAAAACTGCCCTCAAAAGATGTCCGTAGTTCAGTGGCTTTTGCGAACCCTTTAATAACTTCTTTATTATATGGTAAGAGTAGAAATTCTTCCACATGTACAGAGATGAAGCTCCCAGCAGTTCCAACACTTAAGGGACATAACATATATTACCTAAAGTGAATCGTGAATAAATCACGCTTAGATTCTTGAAATATTCTCAGTAGTCCTGTGAAAGGCAAACATAGGTGAATTTACACAAAAATACAATTATGTTGCCTAAAAAAAAGTGCAGATCAAATACGATTTTAAGGTGGCGAGCCCTCAATGACGACTTGTCGGCTCTCCTGACAGCTGGGCGTCACCATTCCTCTTTTCAGCAGGGCATTGATTGGACATACTCTATCGATAAGGGGAATGGTAACATATACATTTCCAGTAGGAATAACAGAGGAATGAATACAGACTTATAATAAAAGAGTACTCATGATTTCTTATTTTATGGGGTCACTAAGACAGACTCGTCAGGAGTGGAGACAGGTCCCCTTTACTGTAAACACTATGTACAAATAAAAGGCATATAAAGTACCTGAACATACAACATATTAGTAATTGGTTTTACTCCAGGCCTAAAAACGTGATCCAGTGTGTTAAGTCTACTGCACTGGGCATACAGCCTGTGTTACAACCTGGGTTGGACGAATTGGACTACATGTCCCAGATGCAAATCACAAGAGTAAGCTTTGAGTAGCAAAGTAAATCAGGGAGATTTCAGCTCTGGAGTCTCCAGAAATCTGAATGCTGGTCTGGACTGTCCTATGATAAGGAATAGGAATTAATCTGCGAATTAATTAACCCTTCAAGGGGTTGTCCAACCCCCACACCAACTCCCAAAAGTGCTCAGCCCCCCCCCCCCCCTACCTATTCACCAGCACTCGGTCCCTCTGTCCCAGCGCCGAGGATCCCATCCCACACTGCATCTATTCCCCTGCGGAGCGGAAGTGGCAGCCATTCACTGACCTCAGTGGTCCCATGCCACAAAGGGACAGATCACCACTGAAGCCAGTGAATGCTGCAGCGGTACATGCGATGACGTACAAGACGTCACACTTTTGGGCCACAGGGGACCGGTAGAAGTGTGGATGGGACCCACAAAACTGTCTCATCTGGGACATCTGCACTTGACAATTGAACATCATGGGCTTTGTCCCATCTTCCCAGGTGCCCGCCTTCTTGAGAAAATTTATATTTTATAATATGGAAATGAGCCTCTGGGAGCAAAGAGGGTGGTGCCGTTGCATCTCTGATCTCCCAGAGGTTCTGCTCACTGCCCTTCATGCCCCCCCATCACTTACCGACAGGGCAAGGCAGTGAAGAAGTACACACATCTGACGTCTCACGCATGCGCTGTACAGGGATGGAGGGGCAGTGAAGACGTATGCACTCCTGGCCCTGAAGTCTCGCTGGAGCTCGTTAAGTGCACGCGTTTTAGGCCTCTTTCACGCGACCGTATGGCTTTTTCAGTGTTTTGTGGTCCGTTTTAAACTGATCCGTTTTTCGTTTCAGTAGTGTTTCCGATTCTGTTCCGCTTTTTGCGGATCGCAAACAGAAACGGAAGCATGGCATATACAGTGATTACAGAGAAAAATTGGGCTGGGCATAAAATTTTAAATACATGGTTCCGCAAAAATGGAACGGATACGGACAGACCCATTGACTTGAATTGAGCCACGCAACATGATTTGCGGCCAATAATAGGACATGTTCTTGTCACGGACGTTCCCGTGGCAGGTACCAGGAGATCGGAGAGACTGGCAACTCGTGGGTTAAATTGACAAGTTCACTGTGGATCTTATGGTGTCTGTTTTGGTGAATGCCACACCCCTTCTTCAGGTGTTGCTTGTTGGTAATTTACCTTTCGCATAAGTAGCTGCTTCTCACTCTTGGAGGTGCGGTCTATAGATGTTCTTCCTGACTTCTTACTAGCTGCTCGGTTGTACTCTGTGCTGCTTCTGGAGTTGGCAGTTTTCTACTTTCAGATAAGTTTTGTCTGTTCTTATTGTTTTGTATTTGTTATATTCCCTGTTTGGTCCTGAGACAGAGACTTCCATTCGTCCATCTGGGGAGGAATGGGTTATCTCCGGTCCTAACCTCATTCCAGGGCCTTATAGGGATATAAGGGCCTAGGTATCCTGCATATGAATATTCCTGTCTGCAAGGTCTATTTCATATTGATAGGTAGTTAGGGCCCGGAATAGGGTTGTTTATGAGGTGACCTGTTCCTTCCCTAGTTTCCTGGCCCTGTTACTGTCCCCTTCCCTCCTCTGTTTAGTGTGGAGTTTTTCTCCCCACACTGATCGTGACAGTTCTATCTTTGAATGAAACAGAAAAATTGAAAAAATAAAAACGTTTGTGTGATGGAGGCCTTACAGGGATGGAGGCGCTCTATTCCTGTACAGTCTGGGCGGGACGACCTCCCACAATACCTCAGCGCTAGGCGTGAGTACGTCTTCACTGTTCCTCCACCGCTGTATAGCACATGCGCTAAGCAAGCTCCCGTGAGACCTCAGGGCCAGGCATGAGTATATCTTCACTGCGACTGCAACCCTGTACAGCACATGCACTGAACGAGCTCCGGCAAGATTTCACGGTCAGGTGTGGGTATATCTTTACTGCCTGGCCCTGTCAGTCAGTAAGGGGGGAAATGGGATGCAAGTGGAGCAAAAAGGTGCAACGGCACCACCCTAGTTGCTCCTAGGGGCTCATTTGCATATTATAAAACATCCATTTTCTCAAGAAAGTGGGCACCAAGGAAAATGGGACCACGCCCATGAAGTTCAACTGTCAAGCACACCGGTCTCAGGTGAGACGGTGTTATTGCGGCGTGTCTGATAACAGAGCCCCTTTAATTCAGGGCTCATTCAGACGAGCGTATACATTTTTGCAGTCTGGATATTGCGGATCCGCAAAACACGGATACCGGCCATGTGCCAGCCCTATGATAGAAATGCCTATTCTTGTCCGCAAAGGACATGTTCTCTCTTTTTTGCAGGGCCACGGAAGGAAGTACGTATGTGGACCGCTGCTGTCCGCATCTTTTGCGGCACGATTGAAATAAACGGGTCCACATCCGTTCCGCAAAATTGCGGAATGGATGCAGACTCAAATATACAGTCGTGCGAATGGGCCCTCAGGCTGAGCACTTTCACTATGGGGGTCAGACAACCCCTTTTAATGAGATAGAACTGTAAAATGGCCATGAAAGGTGAACATACAGTACAATGTTGTGACCTCCTGGATAACTAAGTATTATGACGGTATTAAGGGATCTAAGTAATGTAGCCACGGAAATTATTTGATTAATTTTTTAGGATGGGGAAGGAAAGTTTCACCTTCTGAGGATAAATTGGCTACAAAGAGGTTGAGCTTGATGTGCGAGTGACTTCTATCAACTAAATAATATAAAAAACACAGAAGCACAAACGCCGCTTAACGCAACAGATACTGAATGATTATCGAATCAAACCTGCGCCACAGTCACAACATGGTTAACCTAAAATCCTCATCCTCACCCCCTACCAATAATAATACTAATAAAAGCGTACCGGAGGTAATACCATAGTAACATAAAGAAGCAACTAAACATATACTTCCAATGATAATGAGGTAAAGGGTCACAGGATCGTTAGGCTGGTTCATATAAAAACAGGAATGGAAACCAAAGTAAAAAAAAAAAAGGAATTTCCATCAAGGCAGCGCCCAGTAAGATCATCAGGATACATTTACAGGATTGGAATATAATAATAATATTGCAGTTTCTGGCATATCTGACAATAGATATCATGGGAAGTGGAGACTCCACCCCCTCGGCTAAGCCCCACCCACCGTGAAGCGAGAGCATAGAGAAAATCTCAACAAAATGCAAAAATGTGGCTTACCCAAAAATTTGCAGTTTTTGTACACCAGGAAACTGGCATAAGCAGGGTGACAGGTCCCCCCTAATCCTAGACAGTCCAGTCATTTATTTATGTAATTTTGGTACAGGTAAGGGTGGGTTCTCTCTAGCGTTATGCCATTCCGTTATAGGTTCCGTTTATAATAGAATGGCCAGACGGAATGCAAAAAACAGAAAACTTTGGGAGGATTTCAGTTTTGCTCCATCCTAATAGAAGTCTATGGGCAACATAACGGATCCATCTGGTTTCCATTATGCAGGACGGAAACAAAGTCCTGTCGACAGGAAACCAGACGGATCCGTTATGCTTGCCCATAGCCTTCTATTAGGATGGAGCAAAACAGAATGCCTCTTAAAGGTTTCCGTTTTGCATTCAGTCTGGCATAACGCTAGTGCGATCCCACTCTAAGGCCTCATTCACACATACGTGGGTCTTCACAGACCACGGTCCGTTTGCACGAGCGCGTGGTGTCATTGGTTGCTCGTATTGATCATACGAGTGTATTACCGTACATCGGCAGCAGCACGAAGCGCACAGAGTCATAGCAACCAATGACCCTCATGCACTCAGGACGTTTTTTCATGAACTGTGATAATCCACATATGTGTGAATGAGGCCCCAGAGTTATATAAGGTGGTATTAGATGGGAAGTGGGCTCGGCTACTTGAAAGTAAGTTTTTTGTTGCCAAAAATTTTCCTTGGCTACCATATTATTCCACCGATAGGACCCCCTGCTGTAATACTGTCTGTAGGGGAATCCGGCAGTAAGTGATCTGTCAGCAGATTTGTCCCTATGACACCGGCTGACCTGTTACATGTGCGCGTGGCAGCTGAAGACATCCGTGTTGGTCCCATGTTCATATGTGTCCGCATTGCTGAGAAACATGGTTTTAAAATACCTAAATGCACCTCTAGGAGGCGTTGTCACTACACCTAGAAGCTCTGCTCTCTCTACAACTTCTGCGCCCTCTCCACTTTGACAGGGCCAGGCAGTGAAAACGTCATTACGCCTAGCCCTTTCATTCAAAGTGCAGAGGGTGCAGCAGAGGTGTAATGGTAACGCCCCCGTTGCTCCTAGAGGCTCATTTGCATATATTAAAACATCACTTTTCTCAGCAATGCGGCACATATGAACATGGGACCAACATTGATAACTTCAGCTGCCCATTGAAATCAATGCAATGCATGGATCCTCAGTGAGACTTTTTTAAAGACTCTTCAGCCTGGCTGAGAATAGTCCTGAATGGCGGATCCTCTATATTAGGCAACGTTTCAACTATAGGATATTTGCAATCCCTGAACAAGGTGACCACTATTATAAAACGCTCCAGCGCTTAGCTTATGCACAAAATTACCTTAATTAAAATAAAGAATACATTGAAAGTTTTCTTCTAAAAGAATATTTGACAAAATTGTGTCATCTTCCCTTTAAGATCCATAAATAACAACATTTCATATACCACAGCCTGCTCATGAATATTCATGTTCTCTGCACAATATTTAATTAGCTAGAGAAGCAGTTTGGCCTCCAGAGCTGCTCTTCCTACTGTACAGTAACTGGGGGCAATCAACCAATGTCAGGCATTTTTAAGTTGCAGAGCAGAGTCTTCTGGTCACCCACTCTCACATACATATAGACAGTGCTCTCGTCTCCCACCTTGCCTCCTCCTCCTTCTACATGGCAATACGACTCCATATGCCATCTGTGCCCGCCTGCAATATTTCAAAAGGGGAAGGCAATGCCAACAGGAGCTAAAACTGCTACCATAATAGGGCAAGATGTGCAATTTTTAAATAAAAAAAATATATATGGTGCACCCCAAGGCACAGCTTTACAAGAAGCTTTAAACAATTACCTGGGGCATCTCATCTTAGAACTCAGTGTTGTGTCATTCCTCTTGTATTCCTCCCGGAAATGTATGAATACATTGCCAACTGGGTGTCCCCATTGCGCTGGGGCCCTACACACTCGGGCCATTCAATCCTGCAGTGTCAGACCTATTTCCAAGCTCTGTTTATCATACATTTTCCAGGATGAATAACAGAGGGACCGCACAGAGCTATAAGGAAAGATGCTCTGGGGTCGTTATCTAATTGGAGATGCAAGCATTTACTAAAACAGACATGTCAGAAAAGCAGCTAAAGGGGCCGTATCTGTGAACTACCACTACTCTTATCATGGACACCACTACTCTCATCATCCCAGGTGTGATAATAGCCCTGAAATCCATTATTCGTTCAATCCTACTAATGCATGAAGTGCAACATATTATTTCATTATAATTAGTCCGGGCAAAAATTAATAGATTGTAAAGGTCCAATTTAGATGTAAAAAAATACTCTGTGCTGTATTCAATATACTGTATGCAAATATTATACATCTACTGATTTATTCAGATTAGAAGACTATATAGAAAAATAATCGGCATCGCACGGACGCCAAAATAAATATATGCTCTACCGAATGCACAGCAAGTGATATTGTGATTGGGCCACGTTCCTAAAGGGGAAGGACTGGTCACCGATGAAACGAGCAAACATAGTTAATGCATGCCTTATAAAATGAAAATGTCCCTTCGTTGGGCAATGATACATTATGGCAACAAGGTACGTGTAATCCGTGTATTTTCTTTTAATGATATATTATGTTTTTTTAAGCAATAATAATTTAAAAAAAGCTATATCATGGTTGTCTCGTCACCGCTTTAAACAGGGGCAGACTGAGAACTTAAAGTGGCCCTGAAAAAATTAAAATAAAATTTAAAACATAAGAGGGTGGGGGCCAGCAATACCATATACCACCCCAGCAAGGCCAAATACCAGAGTGCATCCAAAATACTGCCCAATAGTACAAAACCTTTCAAAAACTGCCACTGGCCGGCCTCGAGCAGGGCTCAGGCGGTCTCCAGGGCATCGCCCCACCGGGAGGTTTTCCTGTAGGGTCTATGACCAGTCCATCCCTGACTTTAAAGGGAAATTTAAAAAAAAATGGGTTAAAGGCCGAAAATGAGTTAAAATAACAAAATACCATATACTCACTAGTTTAATCCCCAGTTTTTTTGCCCTCTGCTCCGGTCCTCTCCGCTTTACTAACATGGCTGTAGTGGCGACGCGCCTGTATAATCCACGTGACTGCTGAAGCCAATCACTAGCATTGTCACTAAAATTTTCAAGGTCTGTTCATAATATACAGAGACTGTGCTGTCAAATTTGGGCTATCCTAGGCTGAAAATGGGTGGGTATTGTATGAGCCTCACCCATAGGAGGCCAGTTCCTCTTGTTTGGGGCTTACATGTCTGAATTTACCAACTGCAATGTTGGTAACCATGCTCTAGCCTTAGCGATCTCGTGCAATATACTGCTGAAGCCAGTGACTGGTTGCAGCAGCCGCATGGGGTACACGAGCACGCCTTCGATGCATCCATGTAAACAAAGCCGAGCGGGGATGGGACCGCAGCAACAGCGCTGGAGCAGAGGACTGAACAGGTGAATAAAGGGTCTATTTTCTTTTGTTGTTTTTAAACACATTCCAAGCCTTTGTGCCATTTTTGGGATTATCTCAGACAACCCCTTTAATATGGAACCCCAGCATGCACTAATTGTACCATTAATAGGATATATGGAGGGGTTGTGCTGATACATTAAGGCTTGATGAATACTGGCTTTGCCGATGCCTGAGATACATATCTTCCCCTGTACGTTCAGGATCAAATTCAACAACTTCGCAGTCAATGACACCGACGTCAAAAATCTGCATAATACATAAAAACCATATCTGACAACACCCTCTAGTGGCCAAAAGGATAAACTGCAACTCTCATTCTTCCATTGGTCATCAGCAAGGAGTGCGCTTGGTTCCCTAACTCGCTGCGTTCCGGTCGTTGTTAGATGCAGGTAATACTGCACTGTAGTCATAAGGAAATAGGAATGTAATACTGCCCGGACCACGGGCTGGTAACACAAATAGCGTTGATGGCTGGTCATGTGACACCTCACGCGGCAGTTATGATAACTGTGCAACACGCAGAGGACAACTCTTAGAATTTTGAACATGCAGAACATGTATGCGGTAAACACAGCTTAATAAACCGTATGCTCCCACGGGCCCCTCCGGGGTCACCATACAGATGCACTGGATAGGTTATCTACTGACAACCTGACAACTCTTGAATGTTGCATCATATGGAAAGCATGGGCAACACAGCAGCTCAGCCACAAATCTCCACAGCCACGTGCAGTTGTATGAGGACACTTCCGTTGGTGTTAGGGCAAAGCATCATGTACTAAACGCTGTGGCGGCTAAATACAGGGTGTAACATGGCTTCTGAGAGCACGATCGCACGGCCTACACTGGAGGGTTCCTTCCACAAACAATCTGCCAGTCAAGCAGAAAGATGTCCGGGTGACATGACAAATCCGGCTTGACACGGAACTCTCATTCCCGCTTGGCAATTTTTGTTTTTTTTACACTACTTGCTCATCGCTTGGTGTTGTTGCCGTTCTTCTGAGATTTTCCTTCACTTTGATGAATTCGGGAGCATGGCCGTCTTCTTTAGGTTCCTCTTCTTCCTTTTCCAGCTACAAGAAAACACAAGTAAAAATGAATCAAAGTAGAATCCAAACATTACTGCAATATGTCTTATTCACACAGTCAGTGTTCGGTCAGTGATTTCCATCAGTGATTTTGAGCCAAAACCAGGTGCGGCTCTAAACACAGAACAGATGCAGATCTTTCCCTTATACCTTATGTCTGTGTAGTCTCCACTTCTGGTTTTGGCTCAAAATCACTGCCCAAACACTGATGTGTGAAAAAGGCTTTAAAACTTAAGACGTGCACTACGTTACACTGAAGATGATGCATACGGCCGACCACTACATAGTGGACCGTAGACAATATACGTCTGGTCAGTCGGCACATATACAGTGGGATGCGAAAGTTTGGGCAACCTTGTTAATCGTCATGATTTTCCTGTATAAATCATTGGTTGTTACGATAAAAAATGTCAGTTAAATATATCATATAGGAGACACACACAGTGATATTTGAGAAGTGAAATGAAGTTTATTGGATTTACAGAAAGTGTGCTATAATTATTTAAACAAAATTAGGCAGGTGCATAAATTTGGGCACCACAAAAAAGAAATGAAATCAATATTTAGTAGATCCTCCTTTTGCAGAAATTACAGCCTCTAAACGCTTCCTGTAGGTTCCAATGAGAGTCTGGATTCTGGTTGAAGGTATTTTGGACCATTCCTCTTTACAAAACATCTTTAGTTCATTCAGGTTTGATGGCTTCCGAGCATGGACAGCTCTCTTTAAGTCACACCACAGATTTTCAATTATATTCAGGTCTGGGGACGGAGATGGCCATTCCAGAACGTTGTACTTCTTCCTCTGCATAAATGCCTTAGTGGATGTTTAGCAGTGTTTAGGGTCGTTGTCTTGTTGAAAGATCCACCCCCGGCGCAGCTTCAGCTTTGTCACCGATTCCTGGACATTGGTCTCCAGAATCTGCTGATACTGAGTGGAATCCATGTGTCTCTCAACTTTGACAAGATTCCCAGTCCCTGCACTGGCCACACAGCCCCACAGCAAGATGGAACCACCACCATATTTTACTGTAGGTAGCAGGTGTTTTTCTTGGAATGCTGTGTTCTTTTTCCTCCATGCATAACGCCCCTTGTTATGGCCAAATAACTCCATTTTAGTTTCATCAGTCCACGGCACCTTATTCCGAAATGAAGCTGGCTTGTCCAAATGTGCTTTAGCCCACCTCAAGAGAGAAAAGGCTTCCTCTGCATCACTCTCGCATACAGCATCTCCTTGTGTAAAGTGCGCCGAATGGTTGAACGATGCACAGTGACTCCATCTGTAGCAAGATGATGTTGTAGGTCTTTGGTGCTGGTCTGTGGGTTGACTCTGACTGTTCTCATCATTCGTTGCTTCTGTCTATCTGAGATTTTTCTTGGTCTGCCACTTCGAGCCTTAACTTGAACCGAGCCTGTGGTCTTCCATTTCCTCAATATGTTCCTAACTGTGGAGACAGACAGCTGAAATCTCTGAGACGGCTTTCTGTATCCTTCCCCTAAACCATGATGGTGAACAATCTTTGTCTTCAGGTCATTTGAGAGTTGTTTTGAGACCCCCATGTTGCTACTCTTCAGAGAAAATTAAAAGAGGAGGGAAACTTACAATTGACCCCCTTAAATACTCTCTCATAATTGGATTCACCTGTGTATGTAGGTCAGGGGTCACTGAGCTTACCAAGCCAATTTGGGTTCCAATAATTAGTTCTAAAGGTTTTGGAATCAATAAAATGACAACAACAGAGCCCACATGTAGGCACCTGCCTAATTTTGTTTAAACAATTATAGAACACTTTCTGTAAATCCAATAAACCTTATTTCACTTCTCAAATATCACTGTGTGTGCCTCCTATGATATATTTAACTGACATTTTTTATCGTAACAACCAACGATTTATACAGGAAAATCATGACGATTAACAAGGTTGCCCATTGCTCTACACACAGCGCTCCATTAGCAATGCTGTGGACTGCTCCGATCAAGAGCTGCTGGGTCTTCTCAGACCCAGATCAGCTTTGCAGAGAGGCTGTACAACCTCTCAGGAGGCTGTATTGCTTCTTTAACCTGGACAGCAATGTCAGCCCCTGTTGCAGGAGAAATCGGCAATAAAAAAATAAGTAAAGTTAAATGTCCCCCAAAAGGTCTTGTAAAATCAAAAAAATAAAAGACAAAGACAAAATAATAATTAAAAAACAAGTCACAACAAGCTGAACTGCAGCTTCTAGCCCCGCCCCCAGCAATATAGGTCCTGCATTCCATAAATCAAAATAAAACAGTTATGGAAAAGGGAAATACTAAAAAGAAATTTTAGTTGCACATGGTTACAAAACTAAATACAATTTTTTTAACATAAACACAGGAAAAAGATGATTATATTTTTTTACATGTTAAGAGTTAATGCATTAACCCATGAATAATGTAAAAAAATAAAAATAAAAAAATATAATCGGGCATCATCTAGTACATGACAATATATTTCTAACAAAGCTACAACCAGCCCTGTACCTCACATGGATCCAGAAATCTCCACATTCATTGCTCCAGTTGCTCTTCTAGCTTTTCTTTTAGAGAGCAGCTCGGGGGGGGGGGTATCCTTTTTGCAGCAGACACAGTTTCTAACTATAAACTGTCTCCGTTTCTAACAGTAGATACAGCTGATGGCTATTCAAGGCTGGACCTGACCATGTGCATCCACCTCAGTGATGTCACTGTGATGGACAGAGAAATAAGGAACAGAACAAACAGCAGGTGGCGCTATTCAGATACATTTTATTGAATAACTCAATAGCTAGACTGCATTTACATTTTTGTGGACAAGAATAGGCATTTCTACGACAGGGCCCACACAAAGTGCGGGATGCACAGGGCCACAAAATGACAACAGCCATGTGCATGAGCCCTAGTAGTTCCGGAGAACCCCTGTAATGTATATTCTTCAGGCATACTTATGCTTTCAAAATGTTCATGATTTGTATAGAGAAGAATTACCTGCTCGAGCCTCTGCTGTCTCTTTAATAACTCTTGTTCAAATGGCGACTGCATCTTCTTGCTCTCCTCCTCCTGTCTCTTCTGTTGTATGATCTTGTCTCTTCTCCGATTTTCCAGCACCCTCTGCAGTTCCGGCTTCTTGTCAAGGCTCAAACCTCTATAAGGACCAGACATGGTGAATTACCCCACAGAAAGGACAGCTTACTATGACATCCAATCACAGTAAAAATACAAATAATCACCAAAATACAGTATAAAAAAAAAAAAAAAAACCTTTATAAGAATTATGTTTCTCTAAAACTAGATGCATTTGGTTCATTCCTTGAACTCAGCTGCTTGTGGAGGAGCAATACACTCTTCTGGCACTAGAGGGAACAGCAACACAGAGACAAGAATAACATGGCCGGATCATAGTAGAGGTCTACACGACATGTAATCACCGCAGAGCACTTGCTTTAATGCTTTTTTTTTTTTTCTCTTTTTAAATATCTTTTTATTGATTTTCAAAGATAGAAGGGGGGTTACAAACAGTCTGTAAATCGAGCTTGCAATAGCCACATTTCATGTTACATATAAGTAGTAACAGAGACATTGTGTTGAACAATCAAAGATAATATCAAACCTTATTTGTCAAGGATAGTTACCAGGGACTTTTACGCCCGAAATAAGTAGTTGAGCAAGAGTGGTTAGTCTGTTGACTAATATTGAAAAGCTAGGAATTGTGAGCAAGAAAGGGGCAGTATTATTCATAACTGTATATATATATATATACACTCACCTAAAGAATTATTAGGAACACCTGTTCTATTTCTCATTAATGCGATTATCTAGTCAACCAATCACATGGCAGTTGCTTCAATGCATGGAGGGTTGTGGTCCTGGTCAAGACAATCTCATGAACTCCAAACTGAATGTCAGAATGGGAAACAAAGGTGATTTAAGCAATTTTGAGCGTGGCATGGTTGTTGGTGCCAGACGGGCCGGTCTGAGTATTTCACAATCTGCTCAGTTACTGGGATTTTCACGCACAACCATTTCTAAGGTTTACAAAGAATGGTGTGAAAAGGGAAAAACATCCAGTATGCAGCAGTCCTGTGGGCGAAAATGCCTTGTTGATGCTAGAGGTCAGAGGAGAATGGGCCGACTGATTCAAGCTGATAGAAGAGCAACGTTGACTGAAATAATCACTCATTACAACCGAGGTATTCAGCAAAGCATTTGTGAAGCCACAACACGCACAACCTTGAGGCGAATGGGCTACAACAGCAGAAGACCCCACCGGGTGCCACTCATCTCCACTACAAATAGGAAAAGGAGGCTACAATTTGCACGAGCGGTGACTGTTGAAGACTGTAAAAATGGTTTCTTGAACATGACAATGAGTTCACTGTACTAAAATGTCCCACAGTCACCAGATCTCAACCCAATAGAGCATCTTTGGGATGTGGTGGAACAGGAGCTTGGTGCCCTGGATGTGCATCCCTCAAATCTCCAACTGCAAGATGCTATCCTATCAATATGGGCCAACATTTCTAAAGAATGCTATCAGCACCTTGTTGAATCAATGCCACGTAGAATTAAGGCAGTTCTGAAGGCAAAAGGGGGTCCAACACCGTATTAGTATGGTGTTCCTAATAATTCTTTAGGTGAGTGTATATATACACAGTACAGACCAAAAGTTTGGACACACCTTCTCATTCAAAGAGTTTTCTTTATTTTCATGACTATGAAAATTGTAGATTCACGCTGAAGGCATCAAAACTATGAATTAACACATGTAGAATTATATACATAACAAAAGTGTGAAACAACTGAAAATATGTCATATTCCAGGTTCTTCAAAGTAGCCACCTTTTTGCTTTGATTACTGCTTTGCACACTCTTGGCATTCTCTTGATGAGCTTAAAGAGGTAGTCACCTGAAATGGTCTTCCAACAGTCTTGAAGGAGTTCCCAGAGATGCTTAGCACTTGTTGGCCCTTTTGCCTTCACTCTGCGGTCCAGCTCACCCCAAACCATCTCGATTGGGTTCAGGTCCGGTGACTGTGGAGGCCAGGTCATCTGGCGCAGCACCCCATTACTCTCCTTCATGGTCAAATAGCCCTTACACAGCCTGGAGGTGTGTTTGGGGTCATTGTCCTGTTGAAAAATATATGATGGTCCAATAAACGCAAACCGGATGGAATAGCATGCCGCTGCAAGATGCTGTGGTAGCCATGCTGGTTCAGTATGCCTTCAATTTTGAATAAATCCCCAACAGTGTCACCAGCAAAGCACCCCCACACCATCACACCTCCTCCTCCATGTTTGGGGTCATTGTCCTGTTGAAAAATATATGATGGTCCAATAAACGCAAACCGGATGGAATAGCATGCCGCTGCAAGATGCTGTGGTAGCCATGCTGGTTCAGTATGCCTTCAATTTTGAATAAATCCCCAACAGTGTCACCAGCAAAGCACCCCCACACCATCACACCTCCTCCTCCATGCTTCACGGTGGGAACCAGGCATGTAGAGTCCATCCGTTCACCTTTTCTGCGTCGCACAAAGACACGGTGGTTGGAACCAAAGATCTCAAATTTGGACTCATTAGACCAAAGCACAAATTTCCACTGGTCTAATGTCTATTCCTTGTGTTCTTTAGCCCAAACAAGTCTCTTCTGCTTGTTGCCTGTCCTTAGCAGTGGTTTCCTAGCAGATATTCTACCATGAAGGCCTGATTCACACAGTCTCCTCTTAACAGTTGTTCTAGAGATGTGTCTGCTGCTAGAACTCTGTGTGGCATTGACCTGGTCTCTAATCTGAGCTGCTGTTAACCTGCGATTTCTGAGGCTGGTGACTCGGATGAACTTATCCTCCGCAGCAGAGGTGACTCTTGGTCTTCCTTTCCTGGGGCGGTCCGCATGTGAGCCAGTTTCTTTGTAGCGCTTGATGGTTTTTTGACTGCACTTGGGGACACTTTCAAAGTTTTCCCAATTTCTCGCACTGACTGACCTTCATTTCTTAAAGTAATGATGGCCACTCGTTTTTCTTTACTTAGCTGCTTTTTTCTTGCCATAATACAAATTCTAACAGTCTATTCAGTAGGACTATTAGCTGTGTATCCACCTGACTTCTCCACAACGCAACTGATGGTCCCAACCCCATTTATAAGGCAAGAAATCCCACTTATTAAACTTGACAGGGCACACCTGTGAAGTGAAAACCATTTCAGGTGACTACCTCTTGAAGCTCATCAAGAGAATGCCAAGAGTGTGCAAAGCAGTAATCAAAGCAAAAGGTGGCTACTTTGAAGAACCTAGAATATGACTTATTTTCAGTTGTTTCACACTTTTTTGTTATGTATATAATTCCACATGTGTTAATTCATAGTTTTGATGCCTTCAGTGTGAATCTACAATTTTCAGTCATAAAAATAAAGAAAACTCTTTGAATGAGAAGGGGTGTCCAAACTTTTGGTCTGTACTAATATATATATATATATATATATATATATATATATATATATATATATATATACACACACACACACACACATACACTCACCTAAAGAATTATTAGGAACACCTGTTCTATTTCTCATTAATGCGATTATCTAGTCAACCAATCACATGGCAGTTGATTCAATGCATGTAGGGTTGTGGTCCTGGTCAAGACAATCTCCTGAACTCCAAACTGAGTGTCAGAATGGGAAAGAAAGGTGGGCTACAACAGCAGAAGACCCCACCGGGTACCACTCATCTCCACTACAAATAGGAAAAAGAGGCTACAATTTGCACGAGCTCACCAAAATTGGACTGTTGAAGACTGGAAAAATGTTGCCTGGTCCGAGTCTCGATTTCTGTTGAGACATTCAAATGGTAGAGAATGAGAACATGTATCCATCATGCCTTGTTACCACTGTGCAGGCTGGTGGTGGTGGTGTAATGGTGTGGGGGAGGTTTTCTGGGCACACTTTAGGCCCCTTAGTGCCAATTGGCCATCGTTTAAATGCCACTGGCTACCTGAGCATTGTTTCTGACCATGTCCATCCCTTCATGACCATCATGTACCCATCCTCTGATGGCTACTTCCAGCAGGATAATGCACCGTGTCACAAAGCTCAAATCATTTCAAATTGGTTTTTTGAACATGACAATGAGTTCACTGTACTAAAATGGCCCCCACAGTCACCAGATCTCAACCCAATAGAGCATCTTTGGGATGTGGTGGAACGGGAGCTTCGTGCCCTGGATGTGCTTCCCTCAAATCTCCATCAACTGCAAGATGCTATCCTATCAATATGGGCCAACATTTCTAAAGAATGCCATCAGCACCTTGTTGAATCAATGCCATGTAGAATTAAGGCAGTTCTGAAGGCGAAAGGGGGTCAAACACCCTATTAGTATGGCGTTCCTAATAATTCTTTAGGTGAGTGTATATATGTCCATATTCATGAGAGGTGGGGGGTAACACAGAGCCTGGAGAGGAAGAGAAAGAGAGCAGCCATCTTAGAGGGAGCAGAGACTGAGGAACTGTGTGAGCAGAGGATCCAACCTCAGTGACCAGAGCGGCAGCTACGTGAAGCTGATTGAGTCCAAGACCCTGATCCTGACCAGAGGAACGAGGATTGCTTCTAGGAACCCAGATGAGAGCAGAGGAGCAAAGTTACTGTACATACACTGCAGTACCGCATGCTTGTTGGAGAGGCATTTGTTTAGTTCTGAGTCACCAGCAGAGGCAGAGCAGACCCGGGTCGGTAAGATCGTGCACGCACCTCATCAGTGTTGGCGCCTAGAGACTGAGGCCTGTAGTTAGAGGTCTCTGTTTGTGTCAGGCCACAAGTGTTGCTATTGTTCATTGCAAGGACTCCATAATTTAAAAGGAACATTTCACACTGGAGAGCTGATAAACGTCCCACAAACTCAAGCCAGGCTGGCGTTTTGCTAAGAAGAAATACTCAGGCAGGTGCTACAGGACCAGTTATGGGAGGGGTAATACTGTAGAGCTTTGTAAGATTGTAAGCTGTTGTGCTGCACCGCAGGCTAGCCCCTACCACACAGCCATACAGTTATTCTTGTTTTTGAGGGTAATAACAGGCAAGGTGTGGCGGTTTAGTCATGCCCAGCAGTAGGTAAATTACCCCGCTTTCCTCCTGCATCCATTGGAGGGCGCCGTGCTGTGCAGCACAAGGGTCTCAGCCCTTGGGCTGGGTGTATGTAAATTTATTGTGTGTTCCCAGCATGTGAGGTTGTGTTCATTACCACGTTTAAGTAAAATTCTGTTTTGGCAAAAGCTGGTGGTGGAGTTGTTTTCCTCGTTTGTGACTTCACTGTATCCTGGGGAGCCAACCCCGGTATGCGGCCTACATAACTTCATAATGCGTTTTCTATCCGTGGTTTTCCACCAGACTGCAGGCAAACCAGTTATGTAACAAAACATTCAGTTCTGTTACCATTTCAAACATGAAGATTTTTTTTGTACCTATTTGCATCAATCTGGTTTCATTTTCAGCTCCTCCTATGTAACAATTCTTACAGCTCTATTGTTCCCATGCAGAGGATAGGTCATCTGTAAAAATATCTCTGAAACCCCCGTTAAAAGCTCATGCACACGATCGCATTTTCTTTCCGTGTCCGTTCCGTTTTATTTTTTGCAGACCGTATTAGGAACCATTTCAAAGGGTCCACAAAAAAAACAAACACGTTACTTCATGTGCATTCCGTTTCCGTATGTCCGTTCCACAAAGTAATAGAACATGTCCTATTTTGTTGTCCGCATTATGGACAAGGATAGGACTGTTGTATTAGGGACCAGCTGTTCCGTTCCGCAAAATACATACGGTCGTGTGCATGAGCCCTAAGGCTCATGCACACAGTAATGGCGTTTGTACAGCAGTTCATGGAGTCTGTGCTCCACTTCTATACAGGCGTCATGGGACCAAGCATGGGAGATTCTCTGCTATAGGTACCCGTGAGAAATCCATGCTTGATTTTAATCTGTTGAATCTGTACATAAATAAATGAAATAAATATAAATAAGGTCAGTGATACGCTACAAAGCTATTACCACTCTCTATGTAGCTCCAGCATATTCCTAAGAGATGTACATGCTGGAGAAAACGACAATGTAGGAGCAAAAACCATGAACAAAGACTTAGTAACACTATAAGAAGCAGGTAGATAAAGGAGATAGGAGGCAGCTTGTTAGACGTTACTGGCGCCGGTCTTCCTGATGCGCTGCGGCTGGCAGTACGGGCGGCTGTAATGCATACTACATGAGGTCGGAGCCTCTCTGCTGCTGTTAAATGTGAGTATAAAGGTGACTTGTCGGACAGCATTCCCTGGTGATCTTGTCGTCAGGCTTCTAACTGTCTTGTAAATGGAGAGCGATACTGAGCTGACAATGGCTGTTCTGGGACAGAAGATACTCTGTTAAAATGCGGGACTCAAGGGCAAATTCAAGAAAAGGAACTGTGCCCTCTTACAATAATATGACACCTTTAATCAATGTGCGGAACTAGCGGATTTGCCTTATTTTTTTTTGGGGGGGGGGGGGGGGGGGGGGGATGTTCCTTCATATATGGAAGGTTACAGATTTAGAATAAATCCATCACATCTCAGCCCTTTTAACTTGATTTCAGGGAAATGCAGAACTGCAGGGGGTTTTGGTGCTATAATACAGGTTACGACAATTATACTGCTATAATATATTGAAAATGACAAAGTGCAGGATGGCCACAGCCATTATCTTTATGGTAAAGTATTAGGTAAGCAGTTTTCAAGTAATGCCACCTCCATGCTCAAACACATTGGTATAAGGCCGAATGCACACGGCCGTGTTCCGCGGTATGCCGGGCTGGATTCCTGTTCAGAGCAGGAGCGCACAGCGTCATTGGTTGCTATGACGCCGTGCGCTTCATGCCGCCACTGCTGTACAGTAATACACTCGTATAGTGTATTACTGTACAGCAGCGGCGGCATGAAGCGCACGGAGTCATAGCAACCAAAGACGCCGTGCGCTCCTGCTCTGAACAGGAATCCAGCCCGGCATACCACGGACCGCTCTCGGCATTGCGCATTCGGCCTAATACTGCCAAAATAATGCCACATACTGCCCTAATACTACCGCTATACACTGTCTAAATAACCCTGCCATATAAGCTCCTGATAACTACTTTTCAAGCTAAGTCCCAAATATGTGAACTGCACAGCAGAAAAGTAGAGACGGGTGCCAGCGGCTGATGGCGCGATCCTCTCCCCCAAGATAAACAGTCAAAAATATCCCCGGCACTTCCTTCAGTAAAAAAAGTGTAGGTTTATTCACCAGTAGCAACGTTTCAGTTCAGACACTGGAACCTTTCTCAAGCAGTACTTTTCAAGCTAAGGATCAGAAATGTGTTACAGTAGTTACACTTAAAGGGCTATTATGGTTGTTACAAATTATCCCCATCCTCAGGATAGGGCATAATTATTAGATCGGTGTGGGTCCTACTGCCGAGACCCCTATCGAACATGAAAACAGGGACTCCGTACCCCTTGAAGTCCCGAGAAAAGAATGGAGTGGTGGGTCGAGCATGCACACTGGACCTCAATTAATCTCTATGGAAGTTCTGGAGACAGCCGCTATTTCAGGAACTCCCATAGAGATGAATGGAGTGTGTGCATGCTCGACCTGTCACTCCGTTCATTTCAGGGGGATCTGAGGGGTACAGGTTCTCATGATCGGTGGAGGTCCCAGCAGTAGGACTCCCACTGATCTAATGTTATACCATATCCAGTGTCAAAGGGGATATGCCACCTGCAGTGTTACAAGTGACCACGTATGGGACGTCACCATTCCGGAACGCTGGAGGGCGGAACCCTCAATAGAACAGTTTTATTTTTCTATAAACATTTTAAAGGGTTGGACAAAACCTTTAACCCTGGGTTCACACCTGAGCGTTCTGAAAGGAGCGCTCTGTATGCGTGATTGTACCGGCGTTTACAATCGCGCATACAGAGACAAGCGAACGCCCATTGTCGCGCGTTCCCGAAAGTCTATGTACGGGAACGCGCGACAAAACGCCCCAAAGAAGCTCAAGAACTTTTTTGAGCATAGGGCGTTTTTCAGCACGTTCAAACACGCTGTAAAACGCTCAGGTGTGAACCAGGGCCATAGGGAAGCATTGGTTTTCATGTGTTGAGCATTTTACAGCGCGTTTGAACGCGCTGTAAAACGCTCAGGCGTAAACCCAGCGTAAAGAGGGAGGCGAATGCTTTTACGTGGTAGAGCAGGGATCAGCATCCTGGGGCACTCCAGCTAAAACTACAGCTCCTAAAATCCTCCTTCCACTTCTATGGGAGTTACAAGAACAGAAGAGTAAGTGTGCATACTGGGAGTTGTGGTTTTACAGCAGCTGAAGTGTCGGAGGAGTAAGGCTGGGTTCACATCTGCAATGTGAACTCCGGCAGTCTGTTTCGGCAGAGGAACAGACTGACGGAGCTCACCGTATCTGGCATGGCCGGATACCACAGTGTAATCCATCTGCTTTCCGGCATATATGCAGACTTTCGGCTGGACAAAAAAATAAAAATAAAATGGGTGTTTTATCGAGCTTTAAGCCAGCATGTATGCCGGATACAGTGACCGGATAATAGTGCCGGAGTTGACATCGCAGATGTGAACCCAGCCTTAAAGCGAACCGGTCATCACCTTTATGCTGCCCGTACTAACGGCAGAATAGAGTAAAGACAGGTGAGGTGATTTCAGCGGTCTGTCATTTATAAGTTAAAAGGAAGTGGTTGCCGAGAACCAGCATCACAATCATTGCAGACTGGGCCTGGAAAAGAGTCCCGGCCGCCTGAGAAGAGTCCTGGTTATTCATGAATTCCTGCTCTCCTGCTGATGGCTGACAGTCTAATACCTAGTTTTCTCCCTTTCTCTCTAGGAGAGAACTGCCAATCATCAGCAGATGGGCGAGAGAGCAGGAGATTATGGATAACCAGGACTCTTCTCAGGTAGATTTGACTCTTTTCCAGGCCTGGGCTGCAATGATTATGATGCTGGTTCTCAGCAACCTCTTACTATTAGCTCATGAGTGACACAGCGCTGACATCAGCATCTCGGTCACTATTTTATGCTGCCCTCAGTGAGATCAGCAGAAAGTTGATGAGAGGTTCACTTTAAAGGGTTTTTCCAAGATAAGCACATTCAGGTTTATCCTTAAGTTAGGCCCCTGGTGTTCAGCTGTTTGAGGGGGCTGCAGTGCTCATGTGTGCGCTGCAGCCACTTCACTGTTCACCTTGCATGATACATATAGCAGCAGTGGTGGTGGTGCAGGGTAATTGCAGCTTTGTCCCATTCAAGTGAGTGGGAAGAAGCTACAATACCCTGTAACATCACTACGACAAAACAAGGTCACAACGCTCGCACAAGCACCGGGTTGCTTCAAACAGACAGCTGATTAGCGGGAGTCGGACCTTCATCGATCTGAGGCCATCTTTATGCTGCGCCCGGAAAAGTTGAAAGTTAACTACTGTATGTAAAATGGAAAATGTACCTGCGATGGTTCATGAGCAGCTCGCGATGGAGCTCCTGGTGACTTCTAGATGCTTTCACAGGATTAGAGAGCTTCTTGGGCTTGATGAGTTCAGCATTTGATTCCAGATAGTCAGGATGAGCCAGAATACTCCCTATATCCGGCGGCTCCCTCTGTATTTCAGAGTACATGGAAGCTGCAGGTAAAACACATATAATACAGTACACGTTAATGCAAAAACGAACACAGGCTGAGATACTGCAGGCACGAAATTCAGTGTGCTGACCGTTGCACTCAAGTTTAGGGAGCCGTATGGCAGGTGCACTTAGTGTCCATTGGTTTCTAACTTTACAGATACCAGCTGATAAAAAAAAAAAAAAAAAAAAAATTGCATTATTTTTGCAGAAACAGCGCCACTGGTGTCCCATGACTGTCTGGTATTGCAGCTATCTTCCATGTAAACTAAAAAAAAAAAAAAAAAATGTGCTTTGCGCTAATTGCTGAATCCTGGAACCATGACCTATAAAATATCTGGTTATTAGCTGAAATGTTAGGCTTAAAAGGGCATCTGTCAGCAGTTTTGTACCTATGACACTGGCTGACCTGTTACATGTGCGCTCGGCAGCTGAAGGCATCTGTGTTGGTCCCATGTTCATGTGTGTCCGCATTGCTGAGAAAAATGATGTTTTTATATATGCAAATGAGTCTCTAGGAGCAACGGGGGCGTTACCATTACACCTAGAGGCTCTGCTCTGTCTGCAACTGCTGCACCCTTTGCACTTTCTTTGACAGGGCCAGACGTGATCATGTTTACACTGTCAAAGTGGAGAGGGAGCGGCAGTTGCAGAGAGAGCAGAGCCTCTAGGTGTAATGGTAACGCCCCCATTGCATGTATTAAAGCTTAATGCGGGCACATGGGGCCAACACAGATGCCTTCAGCTGCCAAGCGCACATGTAACAGGTCCGCCAGGGTCACAAATCTGCTGACAGATGCCCTTTAAATGTGTAGTACAATAAAGTCTGTATATAAAAAAAAAAAAAAAAAAAAAAAAAAAAAATCAGCAATGTGGGGTGCAACAGAAATATATAAAAGCAAAGCAAAAAGTCAATAATTGGTTCCCCTTTTTTTGTCAGAATAATGCAAATAAATGTTTTATATGTTTGTGGGAACAGGGTCAAATACTGTAGAGAACATCAGGAGCGGGAGTCTCCAGTCTTCCCTTCAAGCTGTGCACTTTGGAAAGGAGAGGGTTAAAACAACATACTAAGGGTCTATTCACACGTCCGTTTTTTTCTTTCCTGATCTGTTCCGTTTTTTGCTGAACAGATCTGGACCAGATCTGGACCCATTCATTTTCAATGGGTCCTGAAAAAAAACGGACAGCACAATGTCTGATTTTTTTTCAGGACCCATTGAAAATGAATGGGTCCAGATCTGGTCCAGATCTGTTCAGCAAAAAACGGAACAGATCAGGAAAGAAAAAACGGACGTGTGAATAGACCCTAACTAGGATTAAAGAGCCCAGTAACCGCTTTGGCCGCTGCAGAGTTGGGAGTTTTTAACTCTTTCAATTCCAGAGAACACAGCGAACAGGACTTCTAGAAGAAAGCAACGGAAAACCTTCTGAGCTACTTTTAAAGGAAAGTTAATTTCCCAAGAATGTAATCTCTAGATGAAGTCGGTCAGGTGCACAGCGATTCCAGGCCAAAACGCCCTCCGGGGTCTAGCAATGTATAAATGGAATCAGCCTAGATCTACCGAGGTCTATAAAAAGCCATCAATTCCTGGTTAATAATAACTGAGGCCCCGTTGTGTAGAAAGAGGTTGTGAGAGGGAAGGAAAGCGAAGAGGAGGAGACACTGGAAGAATGGAGAAAGGCCTAGTTCAGGGGGTCAGCAACCTTCGGCACTTCAGCTGCTGTGAGACCACAACTCCCAGCATGTACACTTGCTTAGCTGTTCAGGTAGCTCTAATAAAAGTGCTTGAGGCTTCTGGGAGTTGTAGTTTCACAACAGCTGGAGCCACTTGGCCTAATTCACACTTCAGTGATTTCCATTTCCATCATTTTGCGGAAACGGAATTGAGGACCCATTCATTTCTATGGGGCCCACGATGTGCTGCCCAGATCCAGAACTGCGGATCTGCACTTCCGGGTCTGCAATTACGTTCCGGAAAAAAAAAATAGAACAATAGAGCAATTGCGGACAAGAATAGGCATTTTCTATTGAGGGCCGGCAATGTGTGGTCCGCAAAATGCGGATTGCACATTGCCGGTGTCCGTGTTTTGCGGGTCCACAAAACACACACGAACGTGTGAATGGAGCCTTATTGTGAGCCAAGACTAGGAGTGGAGACTACACAGAGATCAGGTATAATGGAAAGATCTGCACCTGTTCTGCGTTTTTGACCCGCACCTGGATTTGGTTCACAGTCACTGATGGAAACCACTGACCAAACACTGAAGGGTGAACTAGGCCAAGTGAATACAGTGTGAGAAAGGAGGCGAGAAAGAAAAAAGAAGCATCACATTATAAGAAGACAAAAACATAGGACATAAGGATTGGGCCCCATGCTCACAACCGTATCCATTTTTTCGGCCGGCATTTCCTGCCCTATGAAAAATGTCTATTCTTATCCGCAAAATGGACAATAGGACATGTTCTACCTTTTTTGCGGCACTGCAGAACGACCATGCAGATGCAGACAGCACACGGTGTGCCATTCTCATTTTTTGCGACCCTATTGAAATGAATGGGTCTGCATCCAATCCGCCAAAAAAAAAAAAAAAAAAAAAAAAAAAAAAACACACCAAAAATTTGGCCGTGTGTATGCAGCCTTAATGGAAAATACAGCAATTAAAGTAGGGTTCGGAGCCCAAGGCCCTCCCAATCATCTAAACTTCCCCCGAAGATCATATAGATGGGTTATCGTCTTTCTAATCTTCACTTAAAAGGGGTTATCAGAGTTATTTTTTTATTCTTTCTAGGTTTCTAACTAGGCAAATGTAACAGCTTTCCAATTAACTCACTTTATCTCCAGTGGCTGGTTTATCTCCCTGCTCTGATGAGGTTTGTGCACAAACCTGAGAGATCTGTACACTAGATGTCAGTGTTGGCCACGCCCCCCTGCACTGCCGGCTGCTGCTTATTGCTCTCCCCCAGGATTCTTAACCCCTTCAGCTGCACAGACTCAGGGCTGAAATGTTTACTGTGTAGCTGCCGGCAGTGAGGAGACAAATGCTGGGCACAGGAGCTGAAAGAGAAGTTCTGCAGAGCATTGCAGGTAGGGGGAAGATCCTGTGTGTGTTAGCAGTGTCATTGTACAGCTGGGACTTGTAGTTCTACACATACAACATGCTGCTGAGTCTCCTAGCACACAGACATGTTACTCAGGGCATTCACTCCCTTAGAAGTGCAGGGGGAGGGGAAGAGATTGTTTTTATTGCAAGTAAACAAAGGGCCAAAAGAGAACCAGGGAAATTAGAAAATAGATTATTTTTTTTTGCCCAAGACTTACTTAGCTTAGTAGATATCGCTGACCATCAGATTTACAGTGCCCATAAGGCTACTTTCACACTTGTGGCAGGACGGATCAGACAGGCTGTTCACCATGTCTGATCCGTCCTGCGGCTATTTCGCCGTGCCCGCGGACCGCCGCTCCGTCCCCATTGACTATAATGGGGACGGGGGCGGAGCTCCTGCGCAGCATGGCGGTGCACGGAGAAAGCCGCCGGACTAAAAAGCCTGACATGCAGTAATTTTAGTCCGGTGGGCTTTTTCCGTGCACCACCGTGCTGCGCCGGAGCTCCGTCCCCGTTATAGTCAATGGGGACAAAGCGGCGGTCCGCGGGCACGGCAAAATAGCTGCAGGACGGATCCGACATGGTGAACAGCCTGTCGGATCCGTCCTGCCTCAAGTGTGAAAGTATCCTAACTCTGACAACCCCTTTAAAATGTAAAATTGTAATCCAAAGTCACTTCTTTGGATAATTGCCGTTTTTATTTGCATAACCGCCACCAACGTTTACATTGTAACTTTGGTATCTGTGTCTCTGTAACACAGTGGCTTAAAAAGGTATTCCAGGATTTCAAATAGGGACGGCCTATCTTCAAACAGCTGATTGGCAGGGGTGCCCGTGGTCTGACTCCCACCAATCTGATCCTGAGGATAAGTAATCAATATCAAAACCTCAGAAAACCCATTTAAACCTATCTCTGCCCAAGATCACAAAAGATGCAGAAAGAAAAGCCTTCACTATCCTGGACCACCAGGAATGTACGTATTGATGATCCATCCTGAGGATAAGTCATCAATATGAAAAACCTCAGAAAACCCATTTAACACCCGTTTCTGCCCAAGACCAGAAAATATGCAAACACCTTAACTATCCAGGACCACCAGGGTTGTTTGCACAGCCACTATAAAAAATATTCACCTGGACAATGCATGGCTGAGCAAGCTCACGAAGCCCACGGTCATGCCAAGACCTGCACAGTGGAAGTCACTCTTTCTTCGAGGCTCTTCACCAGCTAGAAGGTCTTCCCAACCCAGTATGTCAGGGATGGCCAACCTGAGGCTCTCCAGCTGTTGCAAAACCAAAACTCCCAGCATTCCCAGACTGCCTACAGGTATCAGCCTACAGCAGGGCATGTTGGGAATTGTAGTTTTACAACAGCTGGAGGGCCGCAGGTTGTGTCTCAATATATGTCATGTTGAGGAAAAACCCTTTAAGAAAACCTGGTGGGGTTTGCCTGGTAAATTAACATTTCAGTTTTGGTCTTCAAGTGTCCTTCAGACTCTCTTTGAGGTGTCAAATTTGCCTTCGCTGAAGATGTCACGAGTCCGAATGGCCTTTAATTTGTTGTGATGCATTAATTATCATCCTCTTTATAACCTGAAACTGTATTTGCCTGCAAAGCAAGAGTCATTCGATATGTCGAAGACACGAGAAGACAGAATATGGAGGAGCCCAAAGGCCGTCACTAAAGACACCTAATCCCTTTACGTATTAATAGCATCCAATGGATTGTGCTCCGACAACAGTTATTGTACATGTCATTTTCCATTTGGGTAACAAACATGACTAATGTAGGGTGCAGCCAGTGAGCGTGTGGTACGGGCATTTATAACGGACCCGAAAATACAGATTTACAGTCATTATCCTGCTAGTTGTGCCGACCTATCCTGCAGCGCTGTATGGATAAGGGATTTAGTTATATGCAACGTAGCTATCTGTTTCATTTCCCTACCTCCAGGCCTATGAAGGCACATTAATCTAGGAGTCCATTTTGCTTACACTACGAGGGAGCATAGAGAAAAGCTACAAACTACATGCATCGTGCCCTAAAGGGACTGTCAATTCCCATTCACCTTTTAAAAGCCCCACAGCTCTTATCCCGGTTTGTGTCACACCCCCCCCCCCCCCCTTCCTTCCATGGTCATGCCGAGCTGTGCAGCCATTCACCAGGCTCAGTAGTGACATGTCCCCGAGCGGCATGTGACTACTGAGCCTCTGCCATCACAAGTCGCTTGGAACACACCAGAGAATGGCCACAGTGGTCAACGTGACCATGCATGGGACATCAGTTTCAGCCACAGGGAGCAATGGGGACCGGATGTCACGAGCCACGTCTGACTCAGTTATACCTGGGGTCAGGAAGTAGCAGCGGGTGGCTGCGCGCTCCATGTTTAAAGATAGCGCTGTTACTTAATGGTAGCTTTCTGTGTTTGCCTTGCAATCCTTTTTGTCTCACTCAGGGATCCGTAGCTTCTTCTCCTCAGCCGTTTCTTGTCCAGCACTCCCAACCTCCTTATATTCCCCTCTCCCACTTCTCTGGTTTGCCAGATATAGAGCTTCCTGCCTGGACTTCTATACTGACCCACTGGAGCTGTGTAGCTGTTATTCCTGGTTGTCGTACCGGAGCATTACCCTTCGGATCCCTGTTGGTTGGTTGTTTGTTGTCACCCACCTGGGACTATATGTTTTGTCAGTATTGTCTGTCCTCTCCCTGGCGTTTCCCTTTAGTGTTAGTGGTGCGGACTAGGGCTGCAGTAAACGAATATTTTTGTAATCGAGTATTCTATCGATTATATTTCTCGATTCATCGAGTAATCTAATAAGAAAAAGCTACTTAAAATAACGTACGTAATTGGGTATGTATAAAGTTATTGGTTTGAAGGGGTTAATAACTTTATACATGCCTAATGCCAAGGTGCTTCCATTAACCCCTCCAAACCAATAACTTTATACATGCCCATTGGGTTTGGAGGGGTTAATGGAAGCACCTTGGCATTAGGCATGTATAAAGTTATTGGTCTGAAGAGGTTAATGAAAGCACCTTGGAGGTGCCTTCATTAACCCCTCTCTAAACCAATAACTTTATACATGCCAAGGTGGTGCTTGCAGCCTCCATTAACCACTCTCTCTCCATCTGCCTCCCCCCAGCCTCTGATCTGCCTCCCCCCCAGCCTCTGATCTGCCTCCCCCCCCAGCCTCTGATCTGCCTCCCCCCCCAGCCTCTGATCTGCCTCCCCCCCCAGCCTCTGATCTGCCTCCCCCCCCCCAGCCTCTGATCTGCCTCCCCCCCCCAGCCTCTGATCTGCCTCCCCCCCCCAGCCTCTGATCTGCCTCCCCCCCCAGGCCCCCCAGCCTCTGATCTGCCTCCCCCCCCAGCCTCTGATCTGCCTCCCCCCCCCAGCCTCTGATCTGCCTCCCCCCCCAGCCTCTGATCTGCCTCCCCCCCCCAGCCTCTGATCTGCCTCCCCCCCCCAGCCTCTGATCTGCCTCCCCCCCCAGCCTCTGATCTGCCTCCCCCCCCCCAGCCTCTGATCTGCCTCCCCCCCCCCCAGCCTCTGATCTGCCTCCCCCCCCCCAGCCTCTGATCTGCCTCCCCCCCCCCCAGCCTCTGATCTGCCTCCCCCCCCAGCCTCTGATCTGCCTCCCCCCCCCCAGCCTCTGATCTGCCTCCCCCCCCCAGCCTCTGATCTGCCTCCCCCCCCCCAGCCTCTGATCTGCCTCCCCCCCCCCAGCCTCTGATCTGCCTCCCCCCCCCAGCCTCTGATCTGCCTCCCCCCCCCAGCCTCTGATCTGCCTCCCCCCCCCAGCCTCTGATCTGCCTCCCCCCCCAGCCTCTGATCTGCCTCCCCCCCAGCCTCTGATCTGCCTCCCCCCCCAGCCTCTGATCTGCCTCCCCCCCCCAGCCTCTGATCTGCCTCCCCCCCCCAGCCTCTGATCTGCCTCCCCCCCCCCCCAGCCTCTGATCTGCCTCCCCCCCAGCCTCTGATCTGCCTCCCCCCCCCAGCCTCTGATCTGCCCCCTCTGGTAACGCAACCCCCCCCCAGTATTAATCATTGGTGGCAGTGGCCACAGGGTCCCCCTCCTCCCCTCCCCCCCCCCCCCCCCATCATTGGTGGCAGTGTCAGTTCCGATCGGAGCCCCAGCAGTGTAATGCTGGGGCTCCGATCGGTTACCATGGCAGCCAGGACGCTACTGAAGTCCTGGCTGCCATGGTATGTTAGTGAGCAGAGAGCAGCGCATTATACTCACGTGCGCTGTGGCCGCCGGTCGCTCCTTCTTCTGTCTGTGCGGCGCATTGCTAATGCTTACAGCATTAGCAATGCGCCGCACAGACCTATGAGAAGGAGCGACCGCCGGCCACAGCGCACGTGAGTATAATGCGCTGCTCTCTGCTCACTAACATACCATGGCAGCCAGGACTTCAGTAGCGTCCTGGCTGCCATGGTAACCGATCGGAGCCCCAGCATTACACTGCTGGGGCTCCGATCGGAACTGACACTGCCACCAATGATGGGGGGGAGGAGGGGGACCCTGTGGGATATGGCCGGCACATTAATTGGTGGCGCAGTGGCCACAGTCCCTCCCCTCCCCTCCTCCTCCTCCTACTCAGTCCCTCCCCTCCTCCTTGGTCTTCAGCGGCAGCCGCGCACAGTGGGGAGGGAGAGACTCCCTCCTCCTCCTCCCTCAGCTGTGCCGGCCGCTCAGTCCTGCCTCTCTGGCCTCCGGAGGACACGGAAGCGGTGAGTGAGACGCTTAATTTCACTCCCGCTCCGTGATCACGTGATCTAAACGATTCCTCGATGCAGGGAAACTGCATCGATGAATTTTTTGACTCGATTTAATCGAGTTATTCGAATAATCGTTTCAGCCCTAGTGCGGACTAGTGTTCCCACCGCCCTATTCACTACGTAGGGCTCATCTTAGGGAAAGCCAGGGTTTAGGAACGTGATCGGCGTACGGGTGAGAAACCAGTCTAGGGACGTCAGGGCAGTCAGGTGCCAGCCTCAAGGTGAGATAGGGGTCGCCATCTTTCCCTCTCCTTTGGACAGGGCCTTCCTTTTCCCTCCCTTTGCGTCACGTATGTGATCGGCACGCCGGTCGTGATACCGGAGCTTCAGAGCAGGAACAGAGGGGCTTTCAAAAACTTTATGCTGACTGTACTGAGGGCATCATAAATTAGTGACATAAATGCTGATGTCAGCGGTGTGTCACTAATGAGCTAAAAGTAAGAGGTTGCTGAGAACCAGCATCATAATCATTGCAGCCCAGGCCTTGAAAAGAGTCAAATCTACTTGAGAAGAGTCCTGGTTCTTCATAATCTCCTGCTCTCTCGCCCATCTGCTGATTGGCAGTTCTCTCCTAGAGGGAAAGGGAGGAAACTAGGTAGAAGACTGTCAGCCATCAGCAGGAGAGCAGGAATTCATGAATAACCAGGACTCTTCTCAGGTGGCCGGGACTCTTTTCCAGGCCCAGTCTGCAAGGTTTGTGATGTTGGTTCTCGGCAACCACTTACTTTTAACTTATAAATGACAGACCGCTGAAATCAACTCACCTGTCTCTACTCTCTTCTGCCGTTAATATGGGCAGCATAAAGTTGATGACAGGTTCCCTTTAGGCCTCATGCACACGACCGTTGTGTGCATCCGTGTCCGTTGTTCCGTTTTCCTGCGGACCCATTGACTTTCAATGGGTCAGTTGAAAACTCGGAAAATGCACCGTTTGTCATCCATGTCCGTGATCCGTGTCTTCTGTCCGTAAAAAAAATAGGACCTGTCCTATTTTTTTGACGGACAACGGTTCACGGACCCATTCAAGTCAATGGGTCCGTGAAAAAACACGGAGGCACACAAGATTGCATTTGCATTTTCAAGGCAAACTTGACTTAGATTTTTTTTTTTCACTTTTCTGGTCTGGTGATCCTCCAAAAATCAAGGAAGACACACTGAAGAAAAAACAGACACGGAACAACTGAACCCCGTTTTGCGGACCGAGAAAAAATACTGTCGTGTGCATAAAGCCTTAAGAGAACTTTTTGGTTTGTTTTACTCACTAATTTTTGTGGAGGTCAGGCAAGGCCTTTGACTTGCTGAATGTCATAGTCAGGCCTTGGGACTGGAGCAAGGATCCACTATCACTACTGGATTTAGCTGATCTAAGTGTAAGGTGGAATGGAGTCTGAGTGAGATGAGAGAGTCATGAGTCTCCCTTGCCTTTCTCTTTTCTCCAATCTGAATTCTGAAACTAGCTGACCCGTTACATGTGCGCTTGGCAGCTGAAGGCATCTGTGCTGGTCCCATGTTCATATGTGACCGCACATATGGTTTAAAATGAGCTTTTAATATATGCAAATTAGGCTCTAGGAGCGACGGGGGCGTTACCATTCCACCTAGAGGCTCTGCTCTCTCTGCAAGTGCCGCACCCTTTGCACTTTGACAGAGCCAGGCAGTGGAAAAATCATCACACCTCGCAGAGGGAGCAGCAGTTGCAGAGAAAGCAGAGCCTCAAGGTGTAATGGTAACGCCCCCGTTGCTCCTAGAGGCTCATTTGCATATATTCTCAGCAATGCGGGCACATATGAAAATGGGACCAACACAGATGCCTTCAGCTGCAAAGTGTACATGTAACAGGTCAGCCAGTGTTATAGGTACAAAACTGCTGACAGATGCCCTTTATCTCATAACGGTCCATAGCGTTTCCTCATCCACTGCACTTCAAAAATAGTCTCTAATTTAATAAAATTTTCCGTTAAGACTTTACCAGGTTCTAGAACTACATATCCCAGCATGGTGACCGCACATCAAAGAATTTTGGTCAGAAGAGTCAATAATTCGCGCCGCTCCAGCCCAGGCTTGAGGTACAATATTCAGCATTATAGTAACAGCACAAACTCCAGGAGACGCTGCATGCCCCATTGTAATGTGATATCTAAATAACCCCGGCAGAATGTAGATTAAGATCCCCGGCATAATCTCCGCAGCGGTTCAAGTTCCTGACAACAGTGGATCTTTGTTTGACAACAATAGTTGAGACATTTGTATTCCTCCAGCCACCGGCCGATGCCGTAATGCAGATTCCTCAAGGCCTGGCTTCCAGGCTGAAAGAAAAAAAGGTTTTTATTTCCTCATTTTCAATGGTCGGAGTGAATCTGTCAGAGATGAGGGAGTTTGGCCAGGTCTAAAGAAGCGAGCCGTACGGCGAAGAAAGGAGCCTGGCCCGATGCCCGGATGAGGAGAGGACATTTCTCACGAGACTCGCTGAGCACATTGGTTCTGGACCGCCGCAGCAATGAATGACTACAGACCATAAGGACGGACGCTCGCATTGAGGAGACTTTCAAATACGCCACTTGTGGGGTATTTGGACAAAACCCGCTGATTTTTTAGGCTGACATCATTTTCTTTCAAGCATTTTTTTTTTGGTACCCACTATTCAGAGTATGTGCGACCTGTAAACTACAGCAAAAGGGGAACCAAAAGGCAAATATAAAAACCCAAAAAAGATTTAGGACTTATCCACACATGACAGACGTGTGCCGTCTGTGTTCACCATGGACGGCACATGCATCCATTGACTATGGCGTGTTTACTCACTGATCGGGGGTCAATGGAATAATCAGCGGGGGCGTGCACTACCTCGGTCTGTGATGCGGATGACACATGCTCATTGACGTCTAGGGCATCCGTGTTCTGTCAATAGTCTTCGTGGACCATTGGTAGGAAATTGACTTGAATGGGAAGGAGCTGCGATTAGGCCGATGAATGGGACATCACTGGCCTAGGAAGAGGCCGCAGCGAAACAGCTGATAGGCGGGGGTGCTGAGAGTCGGACTCCAACTGATCAGATACTGATGACCTATTCTGAGGACACGCCATCGGTATTAAACATTCGGACAACCCATTTAAATAACTATTCTCCATCATCTATTCCTAGGATACTATGTTACGCCATTCCTCTTTTATGCCTACTAGAATTTATTAAACTATAAATTGCCATCTGGATGTTAACAGTTGAGAGGAGTGTCCCTGCCCAGTGTGACACCGTCCAATCCGTGCTGCCAGTGTCAGACTGTGCAGGGACACACCCCCAGTTGGCAAGTCAATGCTAAATTTCTAATAGTAATAATAGAGAAATGGCACATCATAGAGTGAGAATAGATGCTCCAGAATTTTTATTACATGGGGGATGCAAGCAGTGACTAAAACAGACATGTTGGGGGCTTTAAAGGGTCTCTAAGCGGATGCTGTGAACGGAAGGCACGGGCACCGAGCGTGGGACAGCCGCATGGGGGTCGTGGACCCATTCACTTGAATGGGGTCCGCACCGCAAAATAGTAGTGCATGCGTGGAAGGAGGCGTGGACAGAAAACACACGGAAGCACTCCGTAGTGGTTCCGATCCGCGCTTCCGTTCCGCACATCCCGGATTGCAGACCCATTCAAGTGAGTGGGTCCGCATCCATGATGCACACGGCCGGTGCCCCTGTAACGCGGACCCGCCATATGTGGAACGCAATACAGCCATGGCCGTGTGCATGAGCCCTTATTCTGTAAATGCACTGAATGAATAGAAAGTAAATATGATTTGCAGGGAGGGAAGCAGCCGTCCTGGCGCAGGGATATCCGTTCACGGAGCTGGAAGAGATGGCGCTTACAGAATGAACATTTGGCAGGATGTGCACAGATGGTGCTGTCAGCGCGGAGAGGAGGGGAAGGACAGCGGGGAAATCATCTAAGTGGGCTCTCCACGTACAGTCCAGCCGATACCACTGCGTACGTCTCTCTAATTCATATTGCATCACAATCCACGCACTTTTGGACTCCTAGCGCCAATGACCCTGTTGCCCGGGTCCCTGGCAGATTGGTTTTTTTTTTGACAGAGATCTCTGTGATCAGGAATCTGTCCCATACATCTGAATGGGGTTGTCTCTGCGGCATGTGCATGGATTGTACAAACTCCATTCAAATGAACGGAACACAAATCTGCCGCATGTGAACATGCCCTTAAAGGGGTTGTCTCCTCTCCGCCTTTCATAATAACTACGGTGTATACAGCGCTACAGGCACAGCCGAGCGACTTGCTCCCTGATGTTTCCATAACTTTTGAATTATGGAAACAGCATAGCTTGCTGTGTCATGCCGGACGCTCGGAAGTTTCTGTAATTCCGGCAGCCTCTGGACAGCGCTCGCTGTGGTCATTCCCATCTTGGCCTGTCATGGGACCCTTTAGTGCTAATATGGTGGAATCTGCAATAGGCGCTCCAGTGCAGGTGTGAACAGAGACTAAAAAGCTAACTTTTTGAGGACACTGGTTTGCCATGTCTGGTCTAAATACGTTTAATTATAAGCTTAAAGGGGTTGCACCACAAAAAAATAAATAAATAAATAAATAAATATTCTACAATTTTCAAACCAGCACATGGATCTTTTTTGTAATCACATGCAATTAAAAATGTAGCCTAGACACTGGGTTATTAAATAAAATCTATCTGTATAGCGCCACCTGCTGTTTGTTCTTTTTCTTATTTATTTGTCAAGCTCACTGAGATGGCCGCACATGCTCTGTTTTATCCTTCAACTGTCGCCCGAGCTGCGATGGGGAGAGCGTGGGCACGCCCCCCGAGCTGCGATGGGGAGAGCGTGGGCACGCCCCCCGAGCTGCGATGGGGAGAGCGTGGGCACGCCCCCCGAGCTGCGATGGGGAGAGCGTGGGCACGCCCCCCGAGCTGCGATGGGGAGAGCGTGGGCACGCCCCCCGAGCTGCGATGGGGAGAGCGTGGGCACGCCCCCCGAGCTGCGATGGGGAGAGCGTGGGCACGCCCCCCGAGCTGCGATGGGGAGAGCGTGGGCACGCTTGATATAAATCTAGCAGAGCAATGATTGGGGAGATCTCTGGATCCATGTGAGGTACAGGGCTGGTTCTAGCTTTGTTAGAAAGAGAGAGTCATGTCCTATATGATGTCAGATTTAGATTTTTTTACATAACCCCTTTAGGATAAAGGGCATCTGTCAGCAGATCTGTACCTATGACACTGGCTGACCTGTTGCCTTCAGCTGGCAAGCACACATGTATCAGTGTTGGACTCATGTTCATATGTGCCCGCATTGCTGAGAAAAATTATGTTTTTAATATATGCAAATGAGCCTCTAGGAGCAACGGGGGCGTTACCATTACACCTAGAGGCTCTGCTCTCTCTGCAACTGCTGTGCCCTCTGCACTTTGACAGGACCAGGCGTAATGAAATTTTCACTGTGTGGTCCTGTCATAGTGCAGAGGGCATGGCAGTTAGAGAGGGCACAGCCTCTAGGTGTAACGGCCACACCCCGTTGCCCCTAGAGGCCAATTTGCATATGGTAAAACATTTTTTTTCTCAGCAATGTGGGCACATATGAACATGGGACCAACACAGAAGCCTTCAGCTGCCAAGATGCCCTTTAATGGACACTTCCATCAGAAAGGGGTAGGTTTTTAAACTCAATATTAATATTTTTTTTTATTTTGGCACCTTTTCGTTTTCATTTTGACAGTGCAATACCATTAAAAATGAAACAAAACACTGCTGTTCTTGTAGCAATCAGCACAGAGAGATAAAACTCCTATAAAGATAGGTAATATACTGCCAGTTTACTGCTGCTGTGAGGGGAAGATGTTATCTGAAGGGTAATCCTCCTCCATCCTAACAATAGGTGTAGAATTGGGATAACAGTATTGTTCTCTGGATAGGCCTAGATAAAGACGGCCATAGAAGAGCACTGCACTTATCAGTGTAATGTGTGATGGAGTCGCTCATTCTCTTCCCTCTCGCAGTGATCCTGGAGACCTCTCCAGTCATAGGAGCTGACACGGGGTCCATCTGATCTAAGCACCGACGTGTGCATTTGCAGGCTAGCATTTATAGACAGATATACAGAGGGTAGGAGGGACTTCTTCCCTTCCTCATGTTGGAGCCCCCCTCTCTTCCCAATTTCTCCATCTACTGTCATTCTGGCAGACAGGGTTAACACCACTCGCTGCATGACATTTCTCCGGCACTTTGCAGCTCATCACGCAGTTTACATAATTGCTGGTAAGTGAACGAGAGAGTGTCCTCCTCCTCATTTTTCTGACGAATGGCAGAATTCCCACTAAGGGGGAAATTCACAAGTTGCAGTTGGATTGACGATCAGATAAAGTCAAGTTCATGGTTTTGAGCAGAGATATCTCTAAATGTGCGGCTCACCGGACCACAGCGAAAAGACCGGGTCCTCGTCAAGAAACCCCATCCAGGGGTTCAGTACAGAAAGGTTTATGTGGTTATTGTTAGGTTTTTCAAGCAGGGATTTCAAGCTCTTTGCCTTCCAGCTGTGGCAAAACAACAACTCCCAGCATGTCCTGAGAGTTGTAGGCTGTCTGGCCATGATGGAAGTTCTAGTTTTGCAACAGCTGGGAGGGCCAAGAGTTTGACATCCCTGCCCTGGAGGCAAAACAAAATAATCTGGAAGGAGGGCCACAGTCTTAGGCCTCATGCACACGGCCATATGTATTTTGCAGTCCGCAAAAAATACGGATGACGTCCGTGTGCATTCTGTATTTTGCAGAACGGAACAGCTGGCCCCTGATAGAACAGTCCTATCCTTGTCCGCATTACGGACAATAACAGGACATGTTCTATTTTTTTTGTGGAACGGAAATACGGAAATGGAATGCACTGGGAGTAACTTTTTTGGCGGACCCATTGAAATGACTGGTCCTGTATACGGTCCGCAAAAAAATAAAAAAATAAACACAGAACGGAGACGGAAAGAAAATACGTTTGTGTGCATGAAGCCTTACCTTCAATTTCCATGAAGGTAAAGGCCTTGGCCTTCTGCCCTAAAAAAAATAAATAAAAAAGCCCACCTCCTGCCAGAAATAGCACGACTTCTCCATGGGTTGTGTGGCCTCAATCACTTGAACAGAGCTGAGCTGCAATACCAGATACAACCTGGGGTCAGGTATGGCACTGTTACAAGAAATCAGCCTCAGTTTTCTAATCCTTTAACCCCTTAAGGTCTCAGCCCTATTTCACCTTAAGGACTTGGCCATTTTTTGCAAATCTGACCAGTGTCCCTTTAAGTGCTCATAACTTTAAAACACTTTGACTTATCCAGGCCATTCTGAGATAGTTTTTTCGTCACATATTGTACTTCATGACACTGGTAAAATGAAGTCAAAAAAATTATTTTTTTTGCATAAAAAAATACCTAATTTACAAAAAATTTGGAAAAATTTGCAAATTTCAAAGTTTCAGTTTCTCTACTTCTGTAATACATAGTAATACCCCAAAAAATTGTGATGACTTTACATTCCCCATATGTCTACTTCAGGTTGGAATTATTTTGGGAATGATATTTTATTTTTTGGGGATGTTACAAGGTTTAGAACTTTAGAAGCAAATATTGAAATTTTTCAGAAATTTACAAAAACCCAATTTTTAGGGACCACTACAGCTCTGAAGTCACTTTGCGAGGCTTACATAATAGAAACCACCCAAAAATGACCCCATTCTATAAACTACACCCCTCAAGGTATTCAAAACTGATTTTACAAACTTTGTTAACCCTTTAGGTGTTGCACAAGAGTTATTGGCAAATGGGGATGAAATTTGAGAATTTCATTTTTTTGCCTAATTTTCCATTTTAACCCATTTTTTCCACTAACAAAGCAAGGGTTAACAGCCAAACAAGACTATCTTTATTGCCCTGACTCTGCCGTTTACAGAAACACCCCATATGTGGCTGTAAACTACTGTACGGCCACACAGCAGAGCGTAGAGTGAAAGGTGTGCCGTTTGGTTTTTGGAAGCCAAATTTTGCTGGACTGGTTTTTTGACACCATGTCCCATTTGAAGCCCCCTGATGCACCCCTAGAGTAGAAACTCCATAAAAGTGACCCCATCTAAGAAACTACACCCCTCAAGGTATTCAAAACTGATTTTAAAAACTTTGTTAACCCTTTAGGTGTTGCACAAGATATAATGGAAAATAGAGATACAATTTCAAAATTTCACTTTTTTGGCAGATTTTCCATTTTAATATATTTTTTCAAGTAACAAAGCAAGGGTTAACAGCCAAACAAAACTCATTATTTATGGCCCTAATTCTGTAGTTTACAGAAACACCCCATATGTGGTCGTAAACTGCTGTACGGGCACACGGCAGGGCGCAGAAGGAAAGGAACGCCATACGGTTTTTGGAAGGCAGATTTTGCTGGACTGTTTTTTTTACACCATGTCCCATTTGAAGCCCCCCTGATGCACCCCTAGAGTAGAAACTCCAAAAAAGTGACCCCATTTTAGAAACTACGGGATAAGGTGGCAGTTTTCTTGGTACTAGTTTAGGGTACATATGATTTTTGGTTGCTCTATATTACACTTTTTGTGCGGCAAGGTAACAAGAAATAGCTTTTTTGGCACCGTTTTTTTTTTTGTTATTTACAACATTCATCTGAAAGGTTAGATCATGTGGTAATTTTATAGAGCAGGTTCTCACGGACGCGGCGATACCTAATATGTATACTTTTTTTTTATTTATGTAAGTTTTACACAATGATTTCATTGTTAAAACAAAAAAAGTTTTAGTTTCTCCATAGTCTAAGAGCCATAGTTTTTTCAGTTTTTGGGCGATTATCTTATGTAGGGTCTCATTTTTTGCGGGATTGAGATGGCTGTCTTATTGGCACTATTTTGGGGTGCATATGACTTTTTGATCGCTTGCTATTGCACTTTTTGTGACGTAAGATGACAAAAAATTGCTTTTTTTAAACAGTTTTTATTTTTATTTTTTTACGGTGGTCACCTGAGGGGTTAACTCATGTGATATTTTTATAGAGCCGGTCGATACGGACGCGGAGATACCTAATATGTATACTTTTTTTTATTTATGTAAGTTTTAGGCCTCTTTCACACTACAGTATGTTGCATTCAGTGTTTTGCGTTCCGTTTTTCACGGATCCGTTGTTCCGTTTTTTGCTTCCGTTGTGGTTCCGTTTCCGTTCCGTTGTTCCGTTCCGTTTTTCCGTATGGCAAATACAGTATACAGTAATTTCATATTAAAAATTGGGCTGGGCATAACATTTTCAATTGATGGTTCCGCAAAAAACGGAACGGATACGGAAGACATACGGATGCATTTCCGTATGTGTTCCGTTTTTTTTGCGGCCCCATTGACTTGAATGGAGCCACGGACTGTGATTCTCGGCCAAATATAGGACATGTTCTATCTTTTCAACGGAACGGAAAAACGGAAATGGAATGCATACGGAACACATTCCGTTTTTTTGCGGAACCATTGAAATGAATGGTTCCGTATACGGACCGTATACGGAACGCAAAAAACGGACCGTATACGGAACGCAAAAAACTGTAGTGTGAAAGAGGCCTTACACTGATTTAATTTTTGAAACAAAAAAAATGATGTTTTAGTGTTTCCATAGTCTAAGAGCCATAGTTTTTTCAGTTTTTGGGCGATAATCTTGGGTAGGGTCTCATTTTTTGCGGGATGAGATGCCGGTTTGATTGGCACTATTTTGGAGTACATGCGACTTTTTTGATCACTTTTATTACCTTTTTTGGGAAGTAAGGTGGGCAAAATTTTAATTTTCTCATAGTTTTTATTTTTTTATTTTTATGGCGTTCACCGTGCGGGGAAAGTAACATGACCGTTTTATAGATCAGGTCGTTACGGACGCGGCGATACCAAACATGTGTAGGGAATTTTATTTTTTTCATTTTTAATTAGTGATAAATGTGTTTTTTGATTTTCACTTTTTTTTACTTTTTTTTTTGACCCAGACCCACTTGGTTCTTGAAGATCCAGTGGGTCTGGTGTCTGCATAATACAGTACAAAACCTATATATGTTTCTGTACTGTATTTTACTTACACTGAACAGATCTATGCTTTCAGCACAGATCTGTTCAGCACCATGGACAGCAGGACGCCTGAGCAGGCGTCCTGTTGCCATGGGAACCTTCCCCGTCTGCCACAACTTCGCAGACGGGGAAGGGTAAGGACTGGGGCTTCGGGGGGGCTGTCTGGGGGCTCTCTCCCTCTCCCATCGGGGGGCTGCAAAGGCACAGCAGCCCCCCGATGGGAGAGGGAGGGAGCCGCATCTTACTGTTAACTCTTTCCATACAGCGGTCCGTACGGACCGCTGTATGGAAAGGGTTAAACGGCTGACATCCATTCACAGATGTCAGCCGTTTATACCAGGGTGCCAGCAATGTGCTGGCACCCTGGTATACCCACTAGAAGCCAACGATTATTCGGCGGGAGGCGGGCGGGGGATCGCGATCCCGCCTGCCGCACCGCCCGCCTCCCGCAAGACCCCCCCTGCACCTCCCACCAGGCTAAAATCATGCAGGGGTGCAGGGGGGGTGATCACTATAGATTTGTGCCACACTAAAGTCCCTGACCGCGGCGATCAGAAACAGCAGAAATAGCAACAAACCGCAGGTCTGAATTGACCTGCGGTTTGCTGCGATCGCCGATACGGGGGGGTCACATGACCCCCCCAGGCGTTGTGACAGGATGCCGGCTGAATGATTTCAGCCGGCATCCTGTGCGGATTAACCCCTGGGGCGCCACAATCTCAATTTAAACTCATGACGTACCGGTACGTCATGGGTCCTTAAGGACTCGGGAAACATGCCGTACCGGTACGTCATGGGTCCCTAAGGGGTTAAAGGGCTTCTGTCACCCCACTAAACCGTTTTTTGTTTACTTATAATCCCTATACTGCGATTTATGCCTACATAATCCAATTATTCATTTTGGTCCAGTAGATTTTGTTTAAAACGTGCTTTTAAAATATGCAAATTACCTTGCTACCAGCAAGTAGGGCGGCTACTTGCTGGTAGCAGCCGCATCCTCCGATCCTAAAGACGCCCCCTCCGCATTGTGATTGACAGGGCCAGGGAACGGGATCGTCCTCTGCTAGCCCTGTTTGCATTCAAAATCTCGCGCCTGCACCGTACCTGTCTTCAAATCGGCGCAGGCGCACTGAAAGGCGGCCGCTCGCTCGGCCGCCTCTCAGTGCGCCTGCGCCGACTGAATACTGTTACGGCGCAGGCGCGAGAGCTTGATAGCAGACAGGGCCAGCAGAGGACGATCCCGTTCCCTGGCCCTGTCAATCAACATGCGGAGGGGGCGTCTTTAGGATCGGAGGATGCGGCTGCTACCAGCAAATAGCCGCCCTACTTGCTGGTAGCAAGGTAATTTGCATATTTTAAAAGCACGTTTTAAACAAAATCTACTGGACCAAAATGAATAATTGGATTATGTAGGCATAAATCGCAGTATAGGGATTATAAGTAAACAAAAAACGGTTTAGTGGGGTGACAGAAGCCCTTTAAGAAAATGAATGCTACAAAAAGGTGCAGCCCTAAGTGTCTAAATATATATACACACACACACACACTTAAAGGGATAGCACCGCTATGACATTTTAATATATTGCAGAATGATAAACTAGTAACTTTTGTACATTCTTTATAATGGCGCTCCCTGGTGTTTAATCTGTATAGTAAAGTGCACTTCCATCTGGTCACACATGCTCAATTCCATTCTTCAACTGCCACATCTACTGTTAGAAGCTGTGAAAGTTACTGGGGGACAGCGGCAGCAGAAAGGACATGTCCCCTCAGCCAAAGGCCTCATGCACACGACAGTTGTTTGGGACCGCATCCGAGCCGCCGTTTTAGGACCGCACTCCGTGGGCTGTCCGCATCCGCGGCCCCGCAAAAAAAAATATATAACATGCCTTATTCTTGTCCGTGCTTTGCGGACAAGAATAGGCATTTATATTGCCGGTTCCCGTTCCGTTCCGCAAATTGCGGTAGGCAACACGGGCGGCTTCCGTTTTTTGCGGATCCGCAGTTTGCGGACTGCAAAAAAATAAAAATAAACGGCACGATCATGTGCATGAGGCCAAAGGGAGAGAGCTGAGGTAGAAAGGACACTTCCTGAGCTGTGATAGGGAGAGAGCTGCAGCAGAAAGGACACCCCCTGGCTGTAATAGAGAGAGCTGCAGCAGAAAGGACACCCCCCTGGCTGTAATAGAGAGCTGCAGCAGAAAGGACACCCCCTGGCTGTAATAGAGAGAGCTGCAGCAGAAAGGACACACCACTGAGCTGTGATAGGGAGAGCGCTGCAGCAGAAAGGACATGTCATGTGAGCTGCCTGCCTAAAGAAAAGCTAGCAGAGCAAATGGAGCAATGAATGACCTCTGGATCCATGTGGGGTACAGGGCTGGGTCGAGAGATTGTCATGTACTATACTATAGGATGTCTGATCTTCATTTTTTTTTTACATCAATTATGGAATAACCCTTTTAAAGTCTCTTATTGTTGAGCAACAGTCAAACAAATATGAAATGCTGCGCATCTCCTTGTGGACTTGCACTGTAATCTCTGGCAGCTCTTGCATTGGTCACCTACAGTACATCGCGCTCCCCGATGCAGGCGTGCGGAGAATGACATCACGCGACTTCAGCTGCCATGAAATGTTGTGCACAATAAGCGCACATTGTTGGAATGGTTGTATCCATCATTGATGATCAGAAGATGACATCACGGACAGAGAACACACGGCTCTCCAGATGTTCCACTTCCCAAATAAGAAGTCCCTGAAAGTCACCCGGCAGCTGCTCAGTGATCAGACGCCCGACTGTGATTTATGTGCACAACAACCAACACAGGAGGCGAATGTAGGGGGGGGGGGGGGGGGTAGCCGACAACCCGATATGGCGCTCGTGACTTCTCTCCCTGGCGAACTGGATTCTTTTGCCCTCTCTTTTTGTTCTCCCAGTAGATAAGCTGCTGCCAAAAACGTCCGATAGTGGCTTTCTTTTCTCTCCCCCCAAATTGACGTGTATGAGGGAGTCAGAAAAGGTAGCAGCCAGCAAAGCCTGACAGCTACGGACTGTGCATGGCCACCCGTGCAGTGGGCTACCTACACCCGTTGCGGATTTATACAACAGCAATTTCCTTTCGTGCATTTTCGGTTTATGTCAACAACCCCATTTGAAGTCTATGGGGAAAACCACTATACCCAAGGAGCAGAATCGCACAAACAATTGACGTGCTGCAGATTTTAAAATCTGCACGACTAGTCAATTTCCACGCGTAAAAGATGCGCTCAGTGTACATGAGATGTGTCAAATCTCATTCATTCACTTTGCTGGTACTGTATTACGCTGCGTTTTTCCCGCCTGAAAATCTGCCCATAATCGACATAGTGTGCGGTTACCCTTAGGGCTCATGCACACAAACATATTTCTGGTCCGCATCCGATCCGCATATTTTGCGGGTCGGATGCACACCCAATTACTTCAATGAGGCCGCAAAATATGCGGAAAGCACACCATGTGCTGTCCGCATCCGTAGGCCCGTTCCACGACCTGACAGGACTGTTTTATAGGGGGCAGGAGGTTCCGTTCCACAAAATGCGGAACACACACACACACGCCTGGTATCTGCGTTTTGCAGATCCACAATTTGCGGACCGCAAAAATTGCTATGGCTGCGTGCATGAGCCCTTAGGCCTTGTCCACATTTCCGTGTCAGTGAAACGCCCATGAAAAAAAAAAAAAAAAAAAAGCACGTGTTTCATCTGTGAACGATCTGGGGTTGGTCCGTTTTTACTATTCGTGTGTCATCCCTAATTCACCGACGTTGCTCAGCTGAAAATTAATTTCTAAAGAATCTCCTCTCAGCCTTCAGTGAAAAATGGACACACCGCAGATGTGGTGCGTCCGTAATTTTCACAGACCCATAAGCTTTTTATGGGCGTGCTTGGTCTGCATCATGGATGAAAGTAGTGCAGGTCGCCGAGATTTTTTTTACTGACCCACGGTCCGTAATACAAATACTGATATATGAACAGACGTTTAAATCAATGGGTACGTGTGCTGTCCGTGGAAAATGCGGACAGCACACGTCAGTGAAAAACTGATATTGGACGAGGCCTTAGATTGTCTTTCTTGACTATCACTCAGGTGACTTTCTGTACTACGTTCGTTGTGACAACTGTTACTTTACTACATTTCATCACCACTACAAGAATTTTTAGGTTAAGGTGAACATCAGCCGTTCACGTCAACATGTTGCAGTTTTGATAAGCATTTTATCTGATCCTTGGTTGAACTTGATGGACTTATGTCTTTTTTGCACCGTATCAACTATGTAATCTGCTCTCACAGGGACATAAACAGCTCCCGACCACACCTAAAAGTCTAATATGCTTCCGGCAGAAACTTCAAGTTTACTTTTCATGTTCTCGATGGGGTAAGGAAGAATGATCGGTATGTGACTTGGAAAAGGTAATTAAGATGTTGAATTAAACAAGTGGCCAGTTAGGAATGTCAGCGCTACCAGCGTATGGGATTAACCAGGGGAGATTAAACTTTACTGACACTTCTTAGATGGGTTGTATGGTTAAGGCCTCATGCACACGACCGTTGTGTGCATCCGTGGCCGTTTTCAGGTTTTTTTCGCTGACCCATTGACTTTCAATGGGAACGTGGGAGAAAGAAAAAAAAATATAAATAAATTAAAATCGGAAAATGCACCGTTTTGCAGCCGAGACCGTGATCCGTGTATCCTGTTCGTCAAAAAAAAAAAAATAGGACCTGTCCTATTTTTTGGGACGGACAACGGTTCACGGACCCATTCAAGTCAATGGGTCCGTGAAAACACGGATGCACACAAGATTGGCATCCGTGTCAGTGATCCGTGGCCGTAGGTTACTTTCATACAGACGGATCCGTCTGCATAAAAGCTTTTTCAGAGCTGAGTTTTCACTTTGTGAAAACTCAGATCCAACAGTATATTCTAACACAGAGGCGTTCCCATAGTGATGGGGACGCTTCAGGTTAGAATATACTAAAAGAACTGTGTACATGACTGCCCCCTGCTGTAGCCAGTGGGCCCCCCCTCCCTCCCCTCTAGTTAACTCGTTGGTGGCCAGTGGGCCCTCTCCCCTCCCTCCCCCCTCCTAATTAAAATCTCCCCCCCTATCATTGGTGGCAGCGGAGTGTACCGATCGGAGTCCCAGTTTAATCGCTGGGGCTCCGATCGGTAACCATGGCAACCGGGACGCTACTGCAGTCCCGGTTGCCATGGTTACTTAGCAATTTGTAGAAGCATTATACCTACCTGCGAGCTGTGATGTCTGTGTCCGGCCAGGAGCTCCTCCTACTGGTAAGTGTCAGGTCTGTGCGGCGCATTGCCTAATGATCTGTCACTTACCAGTAGGAGGAGCTCCCGGCCGGACACAGACATCGCTGCTCGCAGGTAAGTATGATGCTTCTACAAATTGCTAAGTAACCATGGCAACCGGGACTGCAGTAGCGTCCCGGTTGCCATGGTTACCGATCGGAGCCCCAGCGATTAAACTGGGACTCCGATCGGTACTCTCCGCTGCCACCAATGATAGGGGGGGGGGGGGGGGGGGAGAGAGGGCCCACTGGCCACCAACGAGTTAACTACAGGGGAGGGAGGGGGGGCTGGCTACCAAAGAGTTATCTACAGGGGACGGAGGGGGGGGGGGCCCACTGGCCAGAAATGAGTCAACTAGAGGGGGGGGGCGGCCGCACTGGCCACCAATGAGCAGGGGGCAGTCATGTACACAGTTTTTTTGTATATTCTAACCTGAAGCGTCCCCATCACCATGGGAACGCCTCTGTGTTAGAATATACTGTCGGATCTGAGTTTAACGATCTAACTCATATCCGACAGTATATTCTAACAGAGGCGTTCCCACGGTGATGGGGACGCTTCAAGTTAAAATATACCATCGGATTGGAGAAAACTCCGATCCGATGGTATAAAAGGGAATCCTGACTTTACATTAAAAGTCTTGACTTGCATTGTAATTCAGGACGGATCCGTTTGGCTCCGCACGGCCAGGCGGACACCAAAACGACTTTTTCTTCATGTCCGTGGATCCTCCAAAAATTAAGGAAGACCCACGGACTAAAAAACTGTCACGGATCACGGACCCCGTTTTTGCGGACCGTGAAAAAAATACTGTCGTGTGCATGAGGCCCAAAGGACAGGACCCCTTTATTCGAGGGATCAGTGGGGGGGGGTCCTCTATGTCAAAAGACAGCTAAGGCTTGGTTTACACTTTGTTATTGCCTTCCGTCGGAAGTGTAAATCAGGACAATTTCTCAACCTATAACTCCAAAGGATGATTCCAACTATGGATAAATTCAACATATGTGCCTGGAGCTCACATATGCCAATGTTTGAAGACTGAAATGATATGACCTCTGTTTGTAGGCAACTTCTGTTCTTGGAGCACTCCCTGTTGCTTGTGAACCTTTTTCTACCACACTTTTCTTACACAACTTTTGTAACTTACCCTCCTTGTGGAGGGTGTCAATGAGTGCCTTCTGGACAACTGCCAAGTCCGCGGTCTTCCCCATGATTGTGTAGCCTAGTCAACCAGACTGAGGGACCATTTAAAAGCTTTTACGCAACTTCTAGCCTTGGAGCACTCCCTGTTGCTTGTGCACCTTTTTCTACCACACTTTTCTTCGACTAACTTTTGTGGCATTCTCTCCTTGTGGAGGGTGTCAATGACTGTCTTCTGGACAACTGTCAAGTCCGCGGTCTCCCCCATGATTGTGTAGCCTAGTGAACCAGACTTAGGGGCCATTTAAAGGTTTAGGAAACCTTTGCAGGTGTTTTGTGTTTATTCGCTGATTAGAGTGTGATACCACGAGTCTACAATATTGAACTTTTTCACGATATTCTAATACTGATTTTTGGGTTTTCATTCGCGGTAAGCCATAATCATGAACATTAAAAAGGAAGAACGCTTCAAATAGATCATTCCGTGAATAATCAATCTATAGAATATATGATTTTCAGTTTTTGAATTCATTTACGGAAATACATTTTTCAATGATATTCTAATTTATTAAGATGCACCTGTATATTGGTTCCTGAGTGGTCCAACCTCTCGAGAACAAGATGTCCCCTCTCTAAATGCACTAGTTGTCCACATTTCACTCTATTCACTTCTATGGGGTGGACATAAACAGTGCTGTGCTCAGAGGGGACCCCCCATTCTCAGGTTTCAATGTTCCAACCCCACCACAATCTGATATTTATCATGTACAGTGGGAAAAGGTGATAAATACTTTTTGTGGGATAACCTCTTAACATATGAGGAATCCTTTTTATGCTTTAGGCAAGAGGTTTTGTCACGGACTTTCCCGCGACAGGAGATCGGTGAGACTGGCAACACGTGGTTTGATCTGACCGGTTTTCCATTTGGATCAAATGATGTCTGTTTCTGGTGCTTGCCGCACCTTCTTTCCCCAGGTGTGGCTATTATAGTCATTTAACCTTCTCTCCTTATTGTTGTTTCTCCCTCTATGCTATGCGGTTTATAGCTTCTGTTGGAGTTGTGGATTGTTAGTGTTTGGATCTCAGCTGAGTTCCTGGTGCTGCCATAGCCACTTGAAGTTAAGTGTTTTCTTTCCCTTTTGTATTTTGTTTGGGTTATTTTGTGTGTTGCATTTCCCTGCCATTTGTATTAAGGCCTGAGGGAGACTCCTGTTCGTCCTTCCTTTTGGAGGAACAGGAGGTCTCAGTCCCGACATTAGTACCAGGGTCCTATAGGGCGAGTTAGGACACTAGGTATTCCAGTGTATGAACTCACCTACCTATGGGGTCTGTTCATACTGGTAGTTGGTCAGGACTTTTATTAGAGTTTTACTAGGAGGTGTCCATCGCCTTTCCCTAGTTTCCAGGTGTTATTCCCTCACCCCTTTCTCTCCTATGTTCGGTGTGGTGTTTCCCTCCCACACCTGAACATGACAGGTTTAAAGGAGTTGTCTCACCTACAACATTGGTGCACATCGCTAGAATAGGCCAGCAAATCAGATATCTCTAGAACAGAGCACCCATAGTTCAGTAGAGTGTACTGCGCATACACAGCCGCCGTCCATTCATTTCTATGGGAGAACCAAAAATAGTAGAGCGGCTTGCTTAGCTATTTTTCGGGAAGTCCCATAGAAATGAATGGAAAGCGCACCGTGCAAGCGAGGCCACAGCTCCAGTCACTGCAATGGAACTGGCAGAAATACATAAGCCACAGCTCCGCAATTTTCGGCACTCCCATAGAAATAAATGCACACGGAGTAATTTCCGCTTTTTTTGCTAACTCATTGAAGTGAATAGTTCTGCGTATGATCTGCCAAAAAACACGAACAGACACGGAAAGAAAATACGGTTGTGTGCATAAGCCCTTATAGGGACATGGGTGGCATTGGAATAGCCCTCGTATGCCGCGGTCACCAGTGTTTGGAGTTATGAAGTTTAGCGGGCTGAGGTACCCAGTTTCTGTAACCCCCTTAGAAGTGAATGCAAGTCATGGAAACAGCGTATCTCGCCGCACAACGCTCCCATTCACCTCAATGAGAGGTACAGAAAAAGCATACCACAGCCGGGCATACACGGTTATTCCGATCCCAGCTATGGGAATAATAACTAATAATTTAATAATCCCCTTTTCAAGACTCCTCTAGATAACCTGGAATTGAAAGCATCTCCCGACGACCCCATTCATCTGTACATTACACAGACAGGCCATTGATCTCCATGGGCATCCTGGACTACCTTATGTCTCCTGTGGGGGGCACCGCAGAAAACCTAAATACTTGCTTCCAGGCTACTGAACAGGTGTCCCATCAGGACTCCCAGCCGGATTATCAGTGAAGTACGACCCTCAGAGGAATGTATATAGAGACAGAGTCAGAGTGAAGAGCGAAGGGGGAAAGGAATGGAGGCTGATAAAGCGAGAAAATTAATGGCACCGCTATTTACCTGTTCAGGACCACCGGACAAGAAGAGTGCTTCTTTAATGTAAGCCTATGGTGTGCAAATCAACACACCATATAATTCAGATAATATAAAGTCAAGCAAGTGGAAATAAAACGGTTTTCAGTGTACGCAGTGTGCCATGGCTAAGTCTATTATAGAGCTCTTCAGGGAGTCATCTGGAGCCACATATGTGGGTGTACAGAAGCAAAGCGTGCCCTTCATCCAAAAAACATTTTATTTTCCAATATTAAGTTCTAATGGTTGACAGAGTTTGCATGAGAGTAAAAAAACAAAAAAAAAACACAGCTAGTACCCCCATAACACATCGTTATATCAGGCATTGACCACCATAATATTACCAAGGACAATCAAACATGGTCAGGCACAGTGCCTCCATAATACTGCAGCTACCATGAGTGCCCACATTGGGGATGGGAGCCACTTTAACAAAGCGACAGTTTTATGCATCTGTGCTCACTCTCACGTGGTCAGTTGAGGTGGGGGTCCCAGGGGTTAGACCTTCACCTATCAAGCATTTGCTGTAGATAGCCCATACATGTCCAAAATGGGAATACCCCTTTCCAGATTTTCTAAAACAGTTCCATGCAGTTAAAGGGGCACTCCGGTTCACAGGATAGAGGATAACTATTAGATCGGTGGGTGTCCTACGGTGCTCGGCTATCTCGAAATTTCATAGAAGTGAATGGAGCAGCCGCACTCATGCACGACCGGACCCTCCTTTTTTTTCAGGAGGGACTTGCAGCGGGTACGGTGCTCCCGTTCTTGTGATCGGTGGGAGTCCCAGCGGTAGGATCTAATAGTTATCCACTATCCTGTGAATAGGTACAAAGTAACCGGAATACCCCTTTAACTGCATGAAAAAGTTTTAGAAAAGTTGGAGCTTTTGTAACTAAGCTACTACATAAAACCGTAGTGTAATATTCTTCTTATTACTGACCCATAAATTATAAACTACGTATATTTCCTCCCGGATACTTACAGAACATTCTGATGCAGTAGTAGTGGGTACAACGTCCTTATGAGATGCCTCATGCAAATGGAAAGAAAATACTAAACTTGCAAAACAGGTTGTTCCATTAGACCTCATGCACATGACAGCAGCTGTGGTCAGCATCCAGTCTGTATTTTCTGCAGATCACATGCGGACCTATTCATTTCTATGGGGCCTGAAGGGGGGGGGGGGGGGGGAAACAGGCAACAAGGCTGAGTCTTTGCAGTATTCATCAGCAGATGGGCCCATCACATCAGGGAATCACAATGTACCAGAAGATCAGATACGACAAATGCTAACCGAGTTCTATGGTTGTTCAGAAAGATAAGGCTCCTGATAATATTCTGGGGTTTTGATGGCGCAGGTAAGAGCTTATGCACACGGCCATTGCCCGGCCGTGGCTGTATTGCTGCCCGCATATACAGGCACTGACCGTGTGCACCCCGCATCACGGATGGCGGACGCATTCACTGGAATGGGTCTGCAATCCGGGAGATTTGGTGCGGTGCAGAACGGAGGCACGGATCTGAAGCCCATGGAAGCACTGTCCGTGCCTCCGCACTGCAAAAAAGTAGTGCATGCACTACTTTTTTGTGGTGCAGACCATCTGATGCAGATCGCAGACCCCAATCAAGTGAATGGGTCCACGATCTGCATGCGGCTGCCCCACGGTCGGTGCCCATGCATTGCGGACAGCAATTTGTGGTCCGCAGCACCGGCCCCGCACAGCATGAGCCCTTACACCCAGTAATTGCTGAGCCACACCAGCACCCTTAGGCCTCATACACACGACCATATTTGCGGACCGCATCCAATCAAATTTTTATTTTTTTTGCGGATCAAATGCTGACCCGTTGATTTATATGGGGCCGGAAAAGATTTGAACAGCACACGGATGTCATCCGTGTCGTCCATTTTGAGGACAAGAATAGGCATTTCTACAATTGGGCCAGCGAAAAGTGCGGGATGCACACATGCCTCATCCGTATTGTGGGTCTGCAATTTCCAGACTGCAAAATGGATGTGGTCATGTGCAGGAGGCAAAAAAGGTATTCCAATTAGGTCTTATGCATACAACGGTGTTCGAATTGCAGTCCGCAAACCGTGGATTCGTGAAAATGCAGATATCTACTGTGTGCAATACGCATTTTTCTCACTCCCATCACTAGAAATGACTATACTTGCAATACAGACAAGAATAGGACACGTTCTATAATTTGCAGCACGGGCATACGGATGCAGACAGCACACAGGTGATATCTGTCTGCTCTCAGTATTTTTTACAGACCCGTAGAAATGAATGGGTCCGTGTGCAATCTGTATTGGACACAGATGCAAACTACAGTCGTGTGCATGGCATGAGGCCTTACAGAGTTTTTCCAGCCTAGGCAGGGTGCTGGATCTTCTTAAAGGGGTATTCCGGTTGTTAGAAGTTATTCCTGATCCCCAGGATAGGGGATAACTATTAGATCGGTGGGGGTCCTACTGCTGGGACCCCCACTGATCACGAGAATGGGGGCCCTGTACCTCCTGCAGCCCCCCTGAAATGAACGGCATGGCCAGTGGCACATGCGCATGGCAGCTAAATTTATTTCTATGGGAATTCCAAGTATCTCTCGGCAGCACGCATGCCCGACCACTATGTTCAGTCTCATGATCAGTGGGGGTCCCAGCAGCAGGATCCCCACCAATCTAATAGTTATTCCCTATTCTGTGGATCAGGGATAACATCTAACAACCGGAATACTCCCTTAAAGAGACCGGTCCTTTATGGAGACTTGAAGTGCTCCATGACATGGGGACTTACTGACAATGCTCCATAGGAAACGAATATGCAAAGTAGTATCTTCCAAGAAAGAGAATAGTCTCGCCAGCGCCACCTATTGGAAGTGCCTCCTATCGGTCAAGATCAGACTTTCCAACAAGCAATATAACCAGGACAGATATCCATCTGTAGACAGCATAGTCCGGGGGCTTGCTCCTCATCAGTATAGAGCAGGGTTCTGGCTGGACCAGTGCGATGCCTTGGAAGCAGCTCAGGCAGGGCGCTGTCTACGGATGGTTATATTACGCTGTCAAATCCCAAGGCTTCTTGGAAAGTCAGATCTTCAGGCATAGGGGGCACTTCCAATAGGTGGTTCTCGGTCTTGAGAGTTTTTCCCAGTTCTTGCACCATCTTCTCCATTGCTTACCTTGGCCCATAAGAAACTAAAGCGTAAGAAAATACAAAGAGATTACCAGGTCTGTTTCACAACATCTTTCCCATCTAGGGCTAGAGCAATAAACCTATGACCTGACAACACCGTCTCCGGGCTTACTATGTAAGCATGTGATCTCCGTGTCATACAAGAGAGTATGAGCAGTGTGTCACTGTAAAGCAATGACCCAGAGAGTTCGAGACAATGGAGATTACATCTGGTTTCATGCAAGAAGGAGAAATAAACAAATGAAATCTGAATGTTTACGACAGAATTATCAGCATAAAAAACATCCAGGACTGAACCAAAGCAAATATTAGGACTAATGCTAACAAGATACACAGAGATATACAGAACAAACACATCTGATGCCAAGACTAGGGCAGGTCAGGTCTTCACCCTGCACTGGTATAAAAACCAGTAGTCAGATGGACCGCTCCAGGAGCCAGTGAGATAGCAGCCAGACATTAATGGCTCATGTACAGGAACATGTGCGGTCCGCAATATACGAGCACAGGCCGCGTGCGCTCAGCATCACGGATCAATTGAATGGGTCGGCAATCCGCAAGATACGGAGCGGAGGCACAGATTTGAAGGCCACGGAAGCACTACAAAGTGCTTCTGTGAGATTTCAGTCTGTGCCTCCACACCGCAAAAAAAAACAACAACAACATGTTTTTCCCGTGCGGACTGAACTTTGCAGATAGCAGACCCATTCAAGTGCATGGGTCCGCACCTGTTAACAGTGCGCACACGGCCAGCACCCGTGCATTGTGGACTGCTATTTGCAGTCCGCAGCACTGACACGGGCCGCACACGTTCGCGTACATGAGACCTTAGATGGTAAAAGGACCGAAATTTAAGCACCTGTGAGTCTCTAGATGCATCGGCTGCCAGACTCTCAGGATTTGTCCTGTCTGAGGCCTCATGCACACGACAGTTTTTTTTCACGGCCCGCAAAAACTGGGTCCGTGGGTCCGTGATCCGTGACCGTTTTTTCGTCCGTGGGTCTTCCTTGATTTTTGGAGGATCCACGGACATGAAAAAAAAGTCGTTTTGGTGTCCGCCTGGCCGTGCGGAGCCAAACGGATCCGTCCTGAATTACAATGCAAGTCAATGGGGACGGATCCGTTTGAAGTTGACACAATATGGTGCCATTTCAAACGGATCCGTCCCCATTGACTTTCAATGTAAAGTCTGGAGTTCTTTTATACCATCGGATTGGAGTTTTCTCCAATCCGATGGTATATTTTAACTTGAAGCGTCCCCATCACCATGGGAACGCCTCTATGTTAGAATATACTGTCGGATATGAGCTACATCGTGAAAATCAGATCCGACAGTATATTCTAACACAGAGGCGTTCCCATGGTGATGGGGACGCTTCAGGTTAGAATATACTGAAAAACTGTGTACATGACTGCCCCCTGCTGCCTGGCAGGTGCTGCCAGGCAGCAGGGGGCAGACCCCCCCCCCCCCCCCGTTTTTAACTCATTGGTGGCCAGTGCGGCCGCCCCCCCCCCCCTCCCTCCCCTGTAGTAAACTCATTGGTGTCCAGTGGGCCCCCCCTCCGTCCGCTATAGTTAACTCGTTGGTGGCCAGTGGGCCCCCCCTCCGTCCGCTATAGATAACTCATTGGTGTCCAGTGGGCCCCCCCTCCGTCCGCTATAGATAACTCATTGGTGTCCAGTGGGCCCCCCCTCCGTCCGCTATAGATAACTCATTGGTGTCCAGTGGGCCCCCCCTCCGTCCGCTATAGATAACTCATTGGTGTCCAGTGGGCCCCCCCTCCGTCCGCTATAGATAACTCATTGGTGTCCAGTGGGCCCCCCCTCCGTCCGCTATAGATAACTCATTGGTGTCCAGTGGGCCCCCCCTCCGTCCGCTATAGATAACTCATTGGTGTCCAGTGGGCCCCCCCTCCGTCCGCTATAGATAACTCATTGGTGTCCAGTGGGCCCCCCCTCCGTCCGCTATAGATAACTCATTGGTGTCCAGTGGGCCCCCCCTCCCTCCGCTGTAGATAACTCGTTGGTGGCCAGTGGGCCCTCTCCCCTCCTAATTAAAATCGCCCCCCTATCATTGGTGGCAGTGGTGAGTACCGATCGGAGTCCCAGTGTAATCGCTGGGGCTCCGATCGGTAACCATGGCAACCGGGACGCTACTGCAGTCCCGGTTGCCATGGTAGCTTAGCAATTTGTAGAAGCTTCATACTTACCTGAAGAGCTGCGATGTCTGTGACCGGCCGGGAGCTCCTCCTACTGGTAAGTGAAAGGTCTGTGCGGCGCATTGCTTATAGCGCAGACCTGTCACTTACCAGTAGGAGGAGCTCCCGGCCGGTCACAGACATCGCTGCTCTTCAGGTAAGTATAAAGCTTCTACAAATTGCTAAGCTACCATGGCAACCGGGACTGCAGTAGCGTCCCGGTTGCCATGGTTACCGATCGGAGCCCCAGCGATTACACTGGGACTCCGATCGGTACTCACCACTGCCACCAATGATAGGGGGGCGATTTTAATTAGGAGGGGGTGGGAGGGGAGAGGGCCCACTGGCCACCAATGAGTTATCTACAGCGGAGGGAGGGGGGGCCCACTGGACACCAATGAGTTATCTATAGCGGACGGAGGGGGGGCCCACTGGCCACCAATGAGTTATCTATAGCGGACGGAGGGGGGGCCCACTGGACACCAATGAGTTATCTATAGCGGACGGAGGGGGGGCCCACTGGACACCAATTAGTTAACTACAGGGGAGGGAGGGGGGGCTGGCTACCAAGAAGTTAACTACAGGGGAGGGAGGGGGGGGGGGGGCGGCCGCACTGGCCACAAATGAGTTAAAAACAGGGGGGGGGGGGGGGGGGGGTCTGTCCCCTGCTGCCTGGCAGCACCTGCCAGGCAGCAGGGGGCAGTCATGTACACAGTTTTTCAGTATATTCTAACCTGAAGCGTCCCCATCACCATGGGAACGCTTCTGTGTTAGAATATACTGTCGGAAATGAGTTTTCACGAAGTGAAAACTTAGATCAGAAAAAGCTTTTATGCAGACGGATCTTCGGATCCGTCTGTATGAAAGCAACCTACGGCCACGGATCACGGACACGGATGCCAATCTTGTGTGCATCCGTGTTCTTTCACGGACCCATTGACTTGAATGGGCCCGTGAACCGTTGGCCGTGAAAAAAATAGGACAGGTTATATTTTTTTCACGGCCTCGAAACACGGGTCACGGGCGCGGTGTAAAAACGGTGCACAAGCCGAGTTTTCTACGGCCCCATTGAAAGTCAATGGAGCCGCAGAAAAAAACGGAAAACGGCACAACGGCCACGGGTGCACACAACGGTCGTGTGCATGAGGCCTTAATCTGACTATACAGAATTATTTTGTGTGTTTTTGGGGTTTTCCCCCCCATCATAGAAATAGACTGAATACTGTTCGGATAGGTTGTCACTTCCTAATCAGTGAGGAGCACAATGACGAGCTTTGCCCTGTACTGAGGCACTGCAGGACGGCCTCATTCACTTGGTTAGGGCTCCTGCACACGGCCGTATGGCGGACCGCAAACAGCACCGGGGCGTGCACCATGCAAATGCAGACCCACTGACTTGAATGGGTCCACAATGCTCAAGATACAGTGCGGAGGCACAGATCGGAAGCACTACAAAGCACTTCCGTGGGATTTTGGTCCAGAGGTGGAACCAGCACCTATCAGACACTGGGGGGCATAACATAGCGATATGCCTCCAATGTCTAAAATGGGCAAACCCATTTAAAGGGGTTATCCTAGGAGTGGGCGATGAAGACGATTTACGATATAAACGCTCTTGGCGCGCACAGTGTTATCCTGAGGCCGCACAGTGTTATTCTGAGGCGGCACAGTGGAGAAGGAGGAGTCCCTCTCTCCCCACTGTGTGTGGCTGCCGCTGGCCACCAGTGAGAACAGTGGTTATTCTAAGCGGAATGTACCTGCACTCGTCAGATCGCAGAAAATATGCAGCTTAAGGCTGGGCAAGTACCAACTTGGACTGGTTGGGAGTCCCTGGTTCCATTGACACCAATGAATATAGTTAATGCCTGAATAGAAACGTAGCCTGTGTGTGCCGGCCATATCCCATACCCAGCACCCAGTCTCTGACTGCAAGCTGCGACCCGCCACAATTAACCCCTCAGTTCCTGAGGGGTTAATTGCTGCGTATTGCAGCGCACAGTCATAGAGGCCAGGTATGGCTATATTCATTGGTGGCGCAGTCCCTCCCTTCTACTCCCCCTCTTCTCAGTATTATATTAATTGCGGTCCCTGCCCCCCTCTCCCCCCGCAGTGCAACCCTCCCCCACAGTATTAAATCATTGGTGGCAGTGGCCCCAGGGACCCCCCCACCTCACCCATTGGTGGCAGTGGCAGCTTCTGATCGTAGCCCCAGCAGTGTAATTGCGGGACTCTAATCCGTTACCATGGCAGCCAGGACGCTACTGAAGCCCTGGCTGCCATGGTAAGCTCCCTGCTGCTGTGTGTACTATGCAGAGGGCAGCAGGGACAGTGTGAGCTCCTATTCACCCTGATAGAGATCTATTAGTTCTAGCCTAAGCCTTAGGGGGCTAATAGTAAATAAAAAAATAAAAATAAAATTATATATATATATATATATATATATATATATATATATATATATATATATATATATATATATATATATATATATATATGAGAAAATAATATATTGCGATATATATATATAGTTATATCGCACATGCTTCAAATTACAGTATATCGCAATATAGATTTTAGGCCATCCCTAGGTTATCCAATTTCTGAAACTGCCCCTCACACGGAATATACTTACCCAGCTCCCGATCCCGGCACAGTCGCTGCTGCTTCTCCCTCCGGTGTCGAGGGGAAGCAGCCAATAGCAGGCAGGTACGAGCCTTCCTAGCATCGCGAGTGACGCTAGGGAGGGTCGTCCCCGCTTGCCATTGGCAACACTGGAGGTTTTCATCCGTGTCCAGGGAGAAGCAGCAGCGGCGCTTTTAGCAAGGTAAGTATATTTCCTGTGTGGGGCCCGGCACATGGGGGGCCATTTCAGAAATTGGATAACCCCTTTAAGTCTAGTTTCACATCTGTGGCATGGATTCCAGCAGAGAACAGCCTGCCAGAATTCTCTGGATCCACATCCAGCACTGCTGGATGCAACCGGAATGGCCGCCGGCCCCATCAACTATAATGTGGTCCGGCGGAGATCTGGCAAATATCCAGAGAATCAGCCAGACAGAAACCTCTGCACACTGCAGTTAGTGTCCGGCCGATTTCCCGTATTCTCTGCCGGATCGCAGTGCATAGGTGAAAGTAGCCTAAGACTCCCTACAAGGAGAAACATATTTCCTCCAGAGACGTATCCTAGTTAAGTGTCATAACTAGAGAGGAGTGAAGTTTTGAAAAATTCGATTCAGCAGCTTTGCCGAAGTTCGATAAGAAATTTGATTTGTTACGAATTAATTAATCGCTATAAATCAGGTATACCCAGGCCAATCTGCCTAAAAGTAACAGTGGCCTGTAATACTGACGCACAGTACCTCTACAGCTAACAGAATGAATTAGCTATGACTATTGGTGCACTGCACAGTTATGTACACGGCGATAAATTAGACCTGCCTGTAATACTGACGCACAGTACCTCTACAGCTAAGGCCTCTTTCACACTTGCGTTGTCCGGATCCGTCGTGTACTCCATTTGCCGGAATTACACGCCGGATCCGGAAAAACGCAAGTGAACTGAAAGCATTTGAAGACGGATCCGTCTTCAAAATGCGCTCAGTGTTACTATGGCAGCCAGGACGCTATTAAAGTCCTGGTTGCCATAGTAGGAGCGGGGAGCGGGGGAGCGGTATACTTACAGTCCGTACGGCTCCCGGGGCGCTCCAGAATGACGTCAGAGCACCCCATGCGCATGGGTGACGTGTCCATGCGATCACAGGATCCATGCGCTTGGGGCGCCCTGACGTCACTCTGGAGCGCCCCGGGAGCCGCACGGACGGTAAGTATGCTGCTCCCCCGCTCCCCACTACACTTTACCATGGCTGCCAGGACTTTAGCGTCCCGGCAGCCATGGTAACCATTCAGAAAAAGCTAAACGTCGGATCCAGCAATGCGCCGAAACGACGTTTAGCTTAAGGCCGGATCCGGATCAATGCCTTTCAATGGACATTAATTCCGGGTCCGGCCTTGCGGCAAGTCTTCAGGATTTTTGGCCGGAGCAAAAAGCGCAGCATGCTGCGGTATTTTCTCCAGCCAAAAAACGTTCCGTTCCGGAACTGAAGACATCCTGATGCATCCTGAACGGATTTCTCTCCATTCAGAATGCATTAGGATAAAACTGATCAGGATTCTTCCGGCATAGAGCCCCGACGACGGAACTCTATGCCGGAAGACAATAATGCAGGTGTGAAAGAGGCCTAACAGAATGAATTCGCTATGACTATTGGTGCACTGCGATACATTGTAGCAGAGTCTGTAGGTCAGCAGTCTCCTACGCTCTCCCTCCACTCTCTATTAACAGTTTGCAGCAACACTTTCCCTAGTGAATGAGCATCTTGTCACGCCTCTCCCCATGCTCAGCTCACAGGAAAATGGCGGCGACCACATGGGATCAGAGGTTTATAGCGCTCTGCCTAGCTGTGACATCACAGGGGGGTGGCTACCTGCGGATTGGCTGGCTGCACGGCATTATGGGTGATCTTGCATTCCCGGGCTTGTCTCCTCTACACTTACTTTCACTTTGTAACACACGCAGCCGCCATTTTTTGGAAAACTGATTCGTTACCGCGAAGCGCAAGTAAATTCGGATTCGTTTAGAATCAAAGTTTTCCTAAACTTCACACCGACTTCCGCTTCAGTCATAACACTTGATTGATGGGATGGGAATGACCCCTTTAGGCCATGTCCACACGTGGCTGAAAATACAAAGGAAGAGCCTGCAGTTGTCACCCTCCATTCACCGCCGAAATAGCCGAGCCAGCGGTCAGCTATGTTTTAGAACTCCCATAGCGGTGAATGGAGGGTGGCCGTGCATGTGCAGCCACTCTGTTCCCTTCAGGGGTCCCGTTCTGGAGGTAGGTGCGGGTCCCAGACGTAAGACGTGCATCTTTCTGACATTAACGGCATTTCCTAGCGATATATCATCAATGTTCCAGGTGGGAATACTCCTTTAAAGGAGGTTTTCCAGGCTTTTAATATGGATGACATATCCACAGGATAGGGCATCAATATCAGATCGGCGGGGGGGCCGTACCCCTGCTGATCGGCTGTATGAGGAGAAGGCATGTGCCACGTGCGTGTGCGGTCTCCGGCCTCTCTTCCTGCTTGCCATAGACATATCAGCGAGCAGGAAAAGAGACAGGAGACAGCACACGCACATGGGGCACGCCGTCTCCTCATACAGCTGATCGGCGGTGGTGCCGGGTGTCGGACCCCCACCAATCTGATATAGACTACCTATCCTGAGGATGGGTCATCAATATTAAGAGCCTGGAGAACTCCTTTAAGTGCCAATGACTTATAAATTATCAACCCATAGTAATATTGATACGATTTAGTATTTTATAATCCCCTTTTAATTATTTTTTAAAATACTCCCTATTAAATTATATGAAATATTTAACAAAAAACAGCAACTACCCACTATGCACTATTACTATACCATACTATTATAGCGGTATGCTACTACTGATGGCAGTCCCGTCTTATTTCTCCAAGCGTATACACGTATTCTAGCTAAACCCACAATTTATTGCTTGCAGCTGCTGCCGGGACATCCGGTGTATTCCGGACATGCGGGCTCCTCTGGACACTGATTGACAGCCTTCTCCCTATTATTTTACATAGCGACGAAGCTGTTAGGGCTCATGCACACGAGAGTATTTTGCGTTCAGCAAGTATACTGGCCGTTTTTTTTAGTTCAGTATGCGGTACATATACTAAACCATTGATTTCAATGGTTCAGCAAAAAATACTGAAGTGTCTTCGTGTGCATTCCGTTTCAGTATTTCCGTATCGTGAAAAGATAGAACATGTCCTATTCTTGTCCGCAAATTATGGTGCTTGGCTCCATTCAAGTCAATGGGTCCGCAAAAAAAAAAAAAAGGGAACACATATGGAAATGCATCCGTATATCTTCAGTATTCGTTCCGTTTTTGCTGAACCATTTATTGAAAATGTTATGCCCAGCCCAATTTTTCCTATGTAATTACTGTATATGGCATACGGAAAGGAAACAACGGATCCGTAAAAAACGGACCGCAAAACACTGAAAAAGCCATACCGTCGTGTGCATGAGCCCTTAATCTGTGACTGCAGAGAGGGAGAGATACAGGAGCTCCAAACCCTCAAAGCATATGAGCTCACTTAACTGGATCCGGCAGGGTTCAGCAAAAACGCGTCCGTTACTGATAATTACCGTTATGAACGTATCCAGTTGTATTATCTTTAACATAGCCAAGACTGATCCGGCATGACCCCCAATGCAAGTCAATGGAGGACGGATCAGTTTTCTATTGTGGCAGAGATAACGGATCCGTCCCTTTTGACTTGCATTGGGGGTCATGCCGAATCCGTCTTGCTCCGCCTCCCAGGACAGAAAGCAAAATACATGTTGCGGTTCGCTCTACGATCCGGGAACGGAATGCAATACATTTTGGAGCACTCAGTTTTGTTCAATTACGTGTTGTCCCCATTGACAATGAATGGGAATAAAACTGAAGCGGTTTTTTTACCCGGTATTGAGATCCTATGACGGATCTGAATACCGGAAAAACGTAAACGCTAGTGTGATAGTAGCCTTATACTGGACAGACATATCTGAATATTACACAGTATGTACAGATAGAGAGGCGGGGGGGGGGGGGGGAATTGTCAGGATGCTTTCCTGTCTCAACACAGGTGAAACTCGAAAAATTCGAATATCGTGCAAAGTTCATTTATTTCCAGTAATGCAACTTAGGCCTCATGCACACGACCGTTGTTTCATTCCGTGTCCGTTGTTCCAAAAACGCGGAGGCACACAAGGATTGTCATCCGCGTCCGTGCCCTTTTTTTTCCGATTATTTGCATGGCAAACTTGACTTAGACTTTTTTTTTTTTTTTAACTTTCCTTCATGTCTGGTGATTCTCCAAAAATAAAGGAAGCCACACGGAAACAAAAACGGATCACGGAACAACGGAACCCCATTTTGCGGAACGGAACACAACAACGGTCGTGTGCATGAGGCCTTAAAGGGTGAAACTAACATATTAGATAGACTCATTACAGGCAAAGCGAGATATTTCAAGCCTTTATTTGTTATAATTTGGATGATTATGACTTACAGGTTATGAAACCCCAAAGTCACAATCTCAGGTCCCCTTTGCTCAGGGGGTAGGGGTTAATTAGCGGACTAGAGTGCGACACTTTGAGCCCAGAATATTGAACCTTTTCACAAAATTCTAATTTGCATTACTGAAATATATCGTCCAAAAGTTCATTTTCAAATTTTTGGAGTTTCACCTGTACATCTATCACATATCTATCCATTCATTCAAAACCAAATATTTCTATACCAATGTGAGATATTACTAATCCGCCCGGCGCCGTCCTGATCGCTGTGGGCGGTATATCCTGGATATGCTATAGTAAAGTTCTGCACAGCGATGGTCCACATGGCACCGGGGCTCCTCACGGCGAGATACTGTACGTTTCGTCTCTCCTCAAGTCACGATTTCCTCCAGCAATAAAAAATAAATAAACACGTATCTCACTGGCCGCGCGGAGCCAACGGACTGCCGTTTCGGGGGGTTCCGGGTGTTGGGGCGCTTTCACACGCTGCAGATTTTGTTGAAGAAATTCCTGCGACTGTAAATCAGTTGCGTTCATCTGAACACGGCGAACACGTGGATTCCTGCGAGCCCCGTTCAGAGGAAAAGTTCTGCCGTAGCCTCCGCAGCGCGTGCAGGCGTCCTCATACGATGAGCGGTCCGGACAATCGCATTGGGTTCTCCCTTCGGTGTACGTCCCAAGTTGTCAAAAACACCCAAATTCCATGCGGGCATGACCCAGAATGCTACTTGAATGGTAAATCTGCCATCTGACGCCGCTACAGGGGACCAGAAGATGTCGGCGGTATAAACTGGCAGCTCTATCAGACTCCAGGAAAGCTGGGTGACAACCTATGGGGCCCGTCACGGTGACGGCATACATACATAGACACCCCAAGGACACAATACTGGTTACTTTCTCTATTTCAGAGGTCACATTAGATACACTGATGCTTGTAGAACCACAACTCCCAGCAAGCCCTCTGTGGCTCTCAAGGCATGCTGGGCGCTGATACTATAACTCCCAGCAAGCCCTCATTTGCTGCTTCCATCATCAGGAGATGCTGAGAGCTGTAGTTTCATTACATGTAGAGAGCCCCCCACACTGCAGACCACAGAGGGGGAAAAAAGCATTCGGAGCTGCTGCAGAACCTCTTGGGTGCTGAGCTTTCAGTCACCATCTCCTTCCATCTGCGTAGAAGCTCTGCAGCAGCAGCACGGCATGTACACGTCCTTACAAACCCCCGGTAACGAGCTGCTTACGGCATAAAGCCCCCCCGCTTACCGGACTTGACCAGCATGGCCCTGTGCATCCCGGTGCCCGCGGTATCAGGTACCCGCACCCGGTCAAACCACCTCTGTGACATGAGCGCGCCCCCTGCTGTCCGCACCGCGCACGACGAGCTCTGCCTGCGGCTGAAGGGGAACTGCAGAGCTCTCCCTCGTCCGCGGTGTTTTCTACGAGAGCTGCCAGTCACGTGACACCCGCGCCCGCCTGGATTGTACCGGAGCCTCCCCCGACTGCTGACAGCTCCATCCCCCGGGACCCTGCTGTATCACAGCCCACGCCATGTGCCTCCCTACAGTACAGGACCGTATAGGTAGCCACAGGGTCATTCAGATTTATTTTTCTTTTCAGTCTGATGATGGGAGTTATAGTGTGCGGTCCATGAATTAAAGGGGATGTTTAGAAAAATGAATTTAAAAAAAAGGCTGCTTTCTTAAAGGAACAGCGCCCTACCTGTCTATGGGTTGTGTCTGGTATTGCAGCCCAGCTCCATTGACATGAATGGTCACAGCTAGGGATGAGCGAATTTATTTTGGATGAAACATCCGAAGTCGATTTGCATAAAACTTTACTGTAAGGTGCGAGCGCTCTGTACAGTATTAGAATGTATTGGCTCCGATGAGCTAAAGTTATTACTTCGTGAAGTCTCGCGAGACTTCGCATAATAACTTCAAAAATTGATTTATACCGTGAAAAAACATTTCCCGAACTCGGGTTTGGTTCCGAGGGGCCCCTATACATAAAAAAAAAAAAAAAAAAAGAATGACAGTTACACTTTAAAGGGAACCTGTAACCAGGATTTTGTGTATAGAGCTGAGGACATGGGTTGCTAGATGGCCGCTAGCACATCCGCAATATCCAGTCCCTATAGCTCTGTGTGCTTTTATTGTGTAAATTAACCGATTTGATACATATGCAAATTAACCTGAGATGAGTCCTGTATGTGAGATGAGTCAGGGACAAGACTTATCTCAGGTTAATTTGCATATGTATCAAATCTGTTTATTTACACAATAGAAGCACACAGAGCTATGGGGACTGGATATTGCGGATGTGCTAGCGGCGATCTAGCAACCCATGTCCTCAGCTCTTTGCACAAAATCCCGGTGACAGGTTCTCTTTAAGGCTACTTTCACATTAGCGTTTTCAATTCCGCTATTGAGATCCGTCATAAGATCTTAATAGCGGATGAAGAGGAATGCATTCCGTTCCATTTGGTTGCGCGTCCCCATCGCGGGCAGAATAGCGCAGTCCGCGATGTGGTGCGGAGCAAGACGGATCTGTCCTGACACACAATGTAAGTCAATGGGGACGATCCATTTTCTCTGACACAATAGAAAACGGATCCATCCTCCACTGACTTTCAATGGTGTTCAAGACGGATCCGTCATGGCTATAGAAGACATAATATAACCGGATCCGTTCATGATGGATGCATGCGGTTGTATTCTGGTAACGGAAGCGTTTTTGCAGATATATGACGGATCCGCAAAAAACGCTAGTGTGAAAGTAGCCTTAGACTATCTGCCATTGAGGGAAAGTTGAATGGGTCCGCATCCGTGATGCGGAATGCCCACGGAATGGCGCCAGTGTTTTGCGGCCCGCAATACGGAAACGGGCCGCACACGCCAGTGTGAAAGAGGCCTTACAGGGGAAGTCTGCATGTGTATGGCCAGCTTCAAGGTAAGGACGGGCAAAATGTACCCCATCGGCAGCACATTTCATACAAGGGGAAAGACTATAATATGCGATCTGCTCTACGAGTAGCTACTGTGAAGTATTGAGGTGAACCTTCATCATGGGCGGCCAGGGGAAATGGGCTTTGGGTCTAGGAGTGAAATCTCCTCCAGAAGGGTCATCAGTATCAGGATGGTGAGGTCTGACACCCGCCACCTCCACCACTCAGCTGGGCACTATGGCGCCGGGCACCATGCAGTGTGCTGCGGTCCAGAAGCTACACAATTAATGGGCCCTTCTGCTTCCAACCCTACACCATACCTCCCAACTTTTGAAAAGCCCAAGGATGGATAACAGCAGTGGTGCGTGTGGCGCACTTTGTCAATTTTCTTTTTTCACACTAAGCCATGCCTCTAACCGTAAGGGTACGGTTACACAAGGACGTGTTGTGCCACAAGTCCACATAGTTTTGTGTCGTGCAACTTTTCTGCATCTTGATGTTATCATGTAGCCTTACCGTAACCCAATACGTATCTATACCTGCCCCATCCTGTCCAGTCCCCACATGATAGAATGCCCCTTAGTGCCCTCTGACAATAATATTGCCCCCTCAGTGCCCACCTTACAGTAGTGCTGCCCCCTACAATAATGTTGCCCCCTTACTGCCCCCCCTTGCAGTAGTGCGGCCTCCTACAATAATGTTGCCCCCTTACTGCCCCCCTTGCAGTAGTGCTGCCCCTACAATAATGTTTCCCCCTTACTGCCCCCCTTGCAGTAGTGCTGCCCCCTACAATAATGTTTCCCCCTTACTGCCCTCCCTTGCAGTAGTGCTGCCCCCTACAATAATGTTTCCCCCCTTACTGCCCCCCCCGTTTCAGTAGTGCTGCCCCCTACAATAATGTTTCCCCCTTACTGCCCCCCCTTGCAGTAGTGCTGCCACCTACAATAATGTTTCCCCCTTACTGTCCCCCCTTGCAGTAGTTCAGCCCCCTACAATCATGTTGCCCCCTTACTCCCCCCCCTTGCAGTAGTGCTGCCCCCTACAATAATGTTTCCCCCTTACTGCCCCTCCTTGCAGTAGTGCATACCCCTACAATAATGTTGCCCCCTTACCGCCCCCCTTGCAGTAGTGCAGCCCCCTACAATAATGTGTCCCCCTTACTGCCCCCCCTTGCAGTAGTGCTGCCCCCCACAATAATGTTTCCCCCTTACTGCCCCCCTTGCAGTGGTACTGCCCCCTACAATAATGTTTCTCCCTTACTGCCTGCCCCTTGCAGCAGTGCTGCCCTCTTAATAGAGAAGACCTGTAATAAAAAATAAAAAAAAAGTAATTCTCACCTAGAAGTACAGAGGGATTTGGATCATAAATAGGGAATGTCCGTCCAAAAGTGGGACACATTAATTTCCGTCCAAAACAGCTGATCGGTGATCGAGCTGGGTGTCCGACCCCCACCCATCTGATACTGACTATCCATCCTGAGGACAGGTCATCAATGTCTGGAGCCTGGAGAACCCCTTTAATTGTGTAACCTATTGCTCCCTCCCTCTTTTCCAGCTGTACAGTCCATCGCTCCAGTCACAGCAAATCACTGCTCCAATTATTGTGTCTTCAAAGAACATAGAAACATAAAAATAATATAAAAATATAGAGATAAGTGAATAAACTCCACATGTCGGCCCTTACAATCTGATCTACCAGTGAAGACAGCGATTTCTATATTATCTGCAGGTTATTTCCAGTAAATACACGACCGATGATCCCTTCCATGACCCAGTGTCCTCGGTGCGGTGGGTTCTTTACGCTGCCCTTCTTCAGGCCACAATTATAGTAGTTATCTTGTCCTCAGTATAATGACCGGAGTCAATAGTTACTAATATGAAGGTCCGTCTCTCCTTAGAATACATACAGTATCACATCATGGCTCAGCGGCCGCCCCCTAATTCCAGTCCCAATAAGAAAGCCGAGGTGTGTCCCTGACAAAGGTGTCTATTGTCAGGTATCCCGCCTGTGGTTTCACTGATTCAGAGCCAGTACACAAAGTACAACTGCTGTACTAGAAAGCTAGCCCCATAGCCGGAGCATAACCCCCTGTGTGATATATATTCAGCCCCCCTATATTCACTAAAACAAAATATTAGATCCGTGGAGTCCAGTGGCCTGACGCCAATAATCTAACATTTATTACCTATTCAGCGAAAAGAAGAGGAATATTTTTGGGTGTTATTCCCCTTTAAAGGCTCATTCAGATGGCCGTATGAATGAGTCAGCCTCTGTGCCGCAATTTTGTGGAACGGGTGCGGACCAATTCATTTCAATGGGGGCCGCAAAAGATGCGGACAGCACACCGTGTACTGTCCGCATCCGTGGTTCTGATCCGTGGCTCAGCTGAAAAGATCGCGGACAAGAATATAAATTTTTTATTATGGTTGCGGCCATTGAGGATCTCACATGGCCGGTATCCGTGTTTTGCGGATCCGCAAAGCAGTATGGCCGTCTGAATGGGCCCTAAAAGTGTAATCTGATAATCAGGACAGGGCATAACTATTAGATCAGTGGGGCTCCTACTGATGATCACAAAAACACGGACCATGCATTCTGCCAAATCGCCAGTACTCCTGTTGAGCATGCACACTGCCGCTCCATTCATCTCTATGGGAGTTCTGTACATAGCAGAGAGCCAAACATATATACACCGAACAAAAATATAAACGCAACTCTTTCGGTTTTGCTCCCATTTTGCATGAGCTAAACTCAAAGATCTGAAACATTTTCTACATACACAAAAGGCCCATTACTCTCAAATATTGTTCACAAATCTGTCTAAATCTGTGTTAGTGAGAACTTCTCATTTGCCGAGATAATCCATCCCACCTCACAGATGTGGCATATCAAGGTGCTGATTAGACAGCATGAATACTGCACAGGTGTGCCTTAGACGTGACGTTGCAGAATATTGGCAGGAACTGGAACACACTGTCGCATACGCCGATCCAGAGCTTCCCAGACATGCTCAATGGGTGACATGTCCGGTGAGTATGCTGGCCATGCAAGAGCTGGGATGTTTTCAGCTTCCAGGAATTGTGTACAGATCCTTGCAATATGGGGCCGTGTATTATCATGCTGCAACATGAGGTGATGGATGAATGGCACAACAATGGGCCTCCGGATCTCGTCACGGTATCTCTGTGCATTCAAAATGCTATCAATAAAATGCACCTGTGTTCGTTATACCATAACCCCACCGCCACCATGGCCCACTTGATCCACAACGTTGACGTCAGCAATCCGCTCACCCACACAACGCCACACACGCTGTCTGCCATCTGCCCTGTACAGTGAAAACCGGGACTCATCCATGAACAGAACACCTCTCCAACGTGGCAGATGCCATCGAATATGAGCATTTGCCCACTCAAGTCGGTTACGACCATGAACTGCAGTCAGGTCGAGACCCAGATGAGGACGACGAGCATGCAGATGAGCTTCCCTGAGACGGTTTCTGACAGTTTGTGCAGAAATGCTTTGGTTATGCAAACCGATTGTTGCTGCAGCTGTCCGGGTGGCTGGTCTCAGACGATCATGGAGGTGAACATGCTGGATGTGGAGGTCCTGGTTTTTACGGATCCACGGATACATGGATCGGATCCGCAAAACGCATACGGACGTCTGAATGGAGCCTTACAGGGGGGTGATCAATGACAGGGGGGTGATCACCCATATAGACTCCCTGATCACCCCCTGTCATTGATCACCCCCCTGTAAGGCTCCATTCAGACGTCCGTATGCGTTTTGGGGATCCGACCCATGTATCCGTAAAAATCATACGGACGTCTGAATGGAGCCTTACAGGGGGGTGATCAATGACAGGGGGGTGATCACCCCATATAGACTCCCTGATCACCCCCCTGTCATTGATCACCCCCTGTAAGGCTCCATTCAGACATTTTTTTTGGCCCAAGTTAGTGGAAATTGTAAGAAAAAAAAAAAAACAAAGTCTCATATTCCACTAACTTGTGTCAAAAAATAAAATCTCACATGAACTCACCATACCCATCTGTGTGGTAGCAGTATTTCCAGGGGGACTGTTTCTGCAGTATAGTATTGGGGGCACTATCTGTGTGGTAGCAGTATTTCCAGGGGGACTGTTTCTGCAGTATAGTATTGGGGGCACAGCGGGCACAGTATTCGGGCACTATCTGTGTGGTAGCAGTATTTCCAGGGGGACTTTCTGCAGTATAGTATTGGGGGCACAGTATTGGGGCACTATCTGTGTGGTAGTAGTATTTCCAGGGGGACTGTTTCTGCAGTATAGTATTGGGGGCACAGCGGGCACAGTATTCGGGCACTATCTGTGTGGTAGCAGTATTTCCAGGGGGACTTTCTGCAGTATAGTATTGGGGGCACAGCGGGCACAGTATTGGGGCACTATCTGTGTGGTAGTAGTATTTCCAGGGGGACTGTTTCTGCAGTATAGTATTGGGGGCACAGCGGGCACAGTATTGGGGGTGGCAGGAAAGGGTGTTCAGAAGAGGGGAAGATGATGGAAATGTGGGAAACTAATGTCTGTTTGTTAAGTACCATTGAAATAAATGGGAGGGCGCACTGTGGAAGAATGGCCACCGCTCCATCCACTTCTATGAGGGCTAATGGAAATAGCCCTCTAGGATTTTGCCAGCTCCGTTCTAAAGATAGGTAGAAACCGCACCTATCAGGCATTGGGAGCATATCCTAGCGATATGACCTCAATGTCTGAGATGGGAAAACCCCTTTAAGTTATTATAAAAAGAACCTGTCAGCTCTGACACATCTGTCTAGTAAATACTTGTATTCCCTGTATTGTTCCGTTCCTCTGTTATTTACACTACAAATGTATGAATAAATTATTGACAACTGAGTGTTAGTAGTTGGGGGCAGGTGACAAAAAAAAGGGCAAACTTTTCTGAGATTTTTTAACAGATTAATTATCCTCTGGTTAGGGTATTAGTATCTGATTGGGTGGGGGTCCGACACCGGGACCCCCATCAATGAGCTGTTTGAGAAGGCACCGATACGTACAATAGCGCAGTGGCCTTCTCTCAGCTCACAGCGCCGTACATTGTATATCGGCTGTGCTTGGTGTCACAGTTCAGTCCCATTCACTTCTATGGGGCTGAGCTGCACATAGACCTTGCGATATAGCCATACATCTGTGTTTAGCAGCGAGATCTGTGTTAGTGATTAGGTATGCTACAACTTTAAGTGATAAGCGGGTTTGAGACGATCAGCTTATGACTAATAGCTGTAGCGTGCGGTTTATTGAGCCTTATTGTATATACACTGTAAGCTCTCGCATACTGATTTTCAGGGACGTCTTTTTTTTTATTTTTTTTATACTGTATCACCATCTCCTCCATCTGTGTCCTCATACTGGTGGGGGTGATGGTATACCCTAGCTCATAGGTTTCACATTCCTGTTAATAAAATATAGGGCAATCTTCTGTTTATTTGCAATTTTTTAAAGGGGTTGTCACACGAAAAATATTCTATACTTTTCAAACCAGCACCTGGATCTGAATACTTTTGTAATTGCCTGTAATTCAAAATGTATTATAGCTACTGAGTTATTCACTGAAATCTCTGCACAGCGCCACCTACTGTTTGCCATCTAATTTCTCTGTCCTGCACACTGAGACGGAAGCACATGCCCCTAAACTGCCCATAAATCTACCAGAGCAAATGGAGCAATGAATGGGGTCTGGGTCTACCATTGTTAGAAAGAGGTTGTCGTGTACTACATTATATATGGTTTTTGATGTTTACATTATTCATAGTAAAACCCCTTTAAAAGGGAACCTGTCACCAGTTTTATGGTGTCCTAACTAAGGGCAACATAAATAAGTGACTGATTCTCTTAGCAAAATGCTGGGTCACTTTTCTTTAATTGACCCAGTCAATCTGCCAACATCTTGTATTGAAAAGCTCCAGCTGATAATGATGAATATTCATGAGCTCCTGACTCTCCCCGCCCACCTGCTGCTGAATGACAATTTGTTTCCATATGAATCAGCAGCAGGTGGGCGGGGGAGTGGCTATAGCTCTGAATTAAATATACGCTGGACTCAATGACATCACGACGGACTCCAATCAGCTCATTAGCATGCGGCATGTGGCATCTTTGTGTGTATATTATGAGGTAACCATCTGTCACACCAGTAAGGCTACTTTCACACTAGCGTTCGTCGGTCCGCTCGTGAGCTCCGTTTGAAGGGGCTCACGAGCGGACCCGAACGCCTCCGTCCAGCCCTGATGCAGTCTGAATGGAGCGGATCCGCTCAGACTGCATCAGTCTGGCGGCGTTCAGCCTCCGCTCCGCTCGCCTCCGCACGGCCAGGCGGACAGCTGAACACTGCTTGCAGCGTTCGGGTGTCCGCCTGGCCGTGCGGAGGCGAGCGGATCCGTTCAGACCGTGCGGAGGCGAGCGGATCCGTTCCCAATTTAAGTCAATGGGAACGGATCCGCTTGAAGATGACACCATATGGCTCAATCTTCAAGCGGATCCGTCCCCCATTGACTTTACATTGAAGGTCTGAACGGATCCGCTCAGGCATCTTGCGCACTTAGAAATTTTTCTAAGTTATTAATGCAGACGGATCCGTACTGAACGGAGCCTCCGTCTGCATTAATATGATCGGATCCGTTCAGAACGGATCCGATCAAGCCCTAGTGTGAAAGTAGCCTTAGTGAATACATCTGAGGTACTTTTTAGTAGTTAATGATTGTATATAATTAGTTAGATTATAGTCAAATATCCACATGACAGGTTCCCTTTAACTAATAAAAAAAGTCTCACTATTTAGCTCTTTTCAGCTCGGACTGAACAGATTTATACAGCCCCCCCTCCCCCCCCCCTTTCAGTCAGCTACCGATACTGCAGCCCCTATGGCTGCTGCAGCTGTTGTTCCGCCCCTGGAATGGTAACACCCAGTGGTCAATTTATTAATAGCGAATATTCTAATAGCAAATTTTTATCGCAAATATCAGCACTTTAAGAATTCGCGAAGATGTTGAATATAGTGCTATATATTCGCATATATATCACGAATATTCTAGATTTTTTTTTTCCATCAGTAACCTCCCTGCTTCTTGGCCAATGAGAAGGCTGCAATATCTTTGTCAGAGCTTAGCACCATCCCTAGCAACCAATAGGAAAGTTGCCTGCCCCTTACTATATAAGAACCTCCCCGGCAGTTCTGAGAGAGAGCAGTGTCATTGCTGTGCTCTGTGCTTTCATCTGGATCCTATTCCTTATCCAATTACATTAGATATTTAGTTAGTTAGTTAGCTCATATATATAATACAGATAGTCAGTGTAGGTTAGATAGTGATATAGTGGAGCTGATAGGTAGTGTGATAGGAATTACTGTTTCTCTGCTGTCCATACATACATACTGTACAGACATAGTGCTGTGATGTCACAACAATACATAGTGCACCAATCAGTAATATCTACTCAGACCTGATAAAATGTGCAAGTTACATGTATTGCGCAAAAAATTGGCGCATCATTAGTGCCGATTTGCGCAATCGTGAAAAAAAAATGACTGGAGATCCCGAATTCTAGAATTCGCAAATTTATTGTGAATATAATGCGAAAAATTTTCGAAATATTGCAAAAAAGAAATATTGCCTATGCCGCTCATCACTATTTATTAATCCATTTCTAGGAGGAATAATCGAGAGAAAGCACAGAGAAAAGATGCTGCAGAATTGTTATCTTGTGCGGAATACAATTATTTACTGAGACGGACATGGCAGGAGGGAGTGCATTTGAAGAAGAAAATAAATGGTATCCCATAATTACCAATATCAGACTTGGGTGATCGGGCTGGAGATTTCCTCTGTCATTAACAGACCCACGGAAATATATTGACCCCCAAAAAGGAGCCGATTATTTCTTGGTGACTTTGGTTTTGACCCCTCCCGGGACAACTCATAGAACACAATAGACCTTACTCACATAATTGCTTATTTTAATTGCAATTTTATTGTATATTTTACGACCTTCGTATCATTTTTTTTTTTTTCTGGATGATTGAAAAACAACGATAAATAAATAATAAATAAATAAAACAATAATTTCAGTGAAAAGATTCTTTGGCCCTGAACGGACAGCGCGCTCGCCGATGTGCCGGGCGGATGCGCTGAACACCACGTTGACAAATGTCATTGGGTAAACAAAGGCACAAGTCGGATCTGGTGGTTCTGCCTGCGGAAAGCCTTTTCTGTCGTCTGTCAGTAGCTCGTACTTGCCAAGGTACAACGTGTTCTCATAATGCGGCTCAGTATAGGTCCGTTTCCATGGCAACAGGAATAATTACACGCCATCGGGAAGCCTCTTAATATATATATATATATATATAGCAGGACTGGTGGGCGAGAAGTTTTTCCTTTCTGATTGACACCTCGGTGCCACATGCAGGAGTTGCCAAGGCTTAGCGAATCCACAGGTCGTTTTCTGCTGTTTGCCTGTTTATTGTCTACTTTATTTCATACTTTTTTTTTTGCAGTCGGTTTCTACATTATTGCACAATTGACTATTAGATATTCAGTTTTTTGCTGCATGGAAGACAGCCCCCACAATTTGTCATATACGGTATATTCATTGCTTGCTGATGTGCTTCCACTGACTAATAGAGATGAGCGAATTTCAGGCATTCCGTTATTCATTCCGTCATAATAGAAGTCTATGGGCTGCATAACGGATCCGTCCCTGTCTCCGTTATGCAGAAGAGGACTCCCCTGCATAACGGAAACGGGACGGATCCGTTTTGCAGCCCATAGACTTCTATTATAACGGAATGTCTCTAAAGGCATTCCGTTATGCATTCCATCATAGAATTGCGTTATGGTCCGTGGTAACGGAATCCATAACGCAATTCACCTTTTACCAGTAAACAAAGCGTGAACGAATTTCAAAATATGAAATTCGCTCATCTCCACTGACTAATGTTATATTAGGAATATTAAAGGGGTTGGCCCATCTCATATTAGGACATGCCCCCAATGTCTGATAGTTGCGGGTCCCACCTCTGGGACCTGCACCTATCTTTAGAATGGAGCCTGCAAAGTAAAGGACAGAGGACTGTGTACGCGTGGCCACCCTCCACTAATTTCTATTTTTGGAAGTCCCATAGAAATTAATGGGAAGTGCACCGTGCAAGTGCAACCACTGCTCCATTCACTTCTGTGCTCTTGGCTATTTTCGGTGTGACCATAGAAAATAATGGAGGGCGGCCGCACATACACAGTCCGCTATCCTTCACTTTGCAGGCGCCATTATAAAGATAGGTGCGGGTCCCACCTCCTAGAGCAGGGATCAGCAACCTCCGGCACTCCAGCTGTTCTGAAACTACAACTCCCAGAATCCTCCTTTCACTTCTGTAGGAGTTACATGAACAGCTGAGTAAGGTTGCATGATGGGAGTTGTAGTTCCACAGCAGCTGGAGTGCCAAAGGTTGCTGATCCCTGTCCTAGAGATACGCCCCCAATGTATGAGATGGGTGATCCCTTTAAGGGGGTTATCCAGGAAATAATATTGATGACCTATGTACAGGATAGGTCATCCATAGCACATCGGCGGCGGTCCATGTCCCGGCACCCCCCCACGATCAGCTGACCCGGGTATCTGCAGGATAACCGGAGTTCTGGTAAGCGCAGCGCTCTCCTTGGGCTTAACACAGCGCCGTACATCATATAGTGGCAGTGCTTGGTATTGCAGCTCACCCCTATTGACTTGAAAGGGGCTGAGCTGCATCTTAGCCATGTGACCGATGTACAGTGATGTCACATGACGTCCCGCGGTTTCTTCTAACAACTGATCACCAGATGTACGCAGTGTGGGACCCCCGACAATCTGATATTGATGCGAATAGGCCATCAATATTTAATTCCTGAATAACCCTTTTAAATAGTTTGTGTTTTAGAGGGACACTTCCCTCAGAACGAGGTATATTAGAAAACATTTTTACAGAATTTCAGACTATCTGTCATTCATTTCTATCGTATCATGCCATTGAAAATGAAATACAGAACAACTGTCTTTCTGTAGCAGTCGGCACACAGAGACAACTCCTAAGTAGATAGGTAATTCTTTGTCAGTTTATTGCTGTTGTAAGAGGAAAATGCTATCTGCTAGTAGAATAGTATTTGTAGAATTAGGATAATAGCATGACAGCTGTATTATTCTCTTGATAGGGCTATAAAAAAATGTCCACAGAAGAGTGTTGTATTGATCGGTGTAATGTGTGATGCTCTCACTGAGTCACTCATCCCCTTCCCTCTCAGTGACCGGTCTGACTGAGTTAAAAGGGTTGTCCTATGAGTAATGTAAAAAATTAAAATCCGACATCACATAGTACATGAAACTCTCTAACAAACTTAGAACCAGCCCTGTACCTCACATGGATCTTCAGATCTCACCCTTTATTGCTCCAATTGCTCTGATTTATTTAAATCTGGTAGTTTAGGGGGGCGTGTCCTTTCTCTGGGGGGCGTGTCCTTTCTACTGCAGCTGGTGGCGGTTGAAGGATGGAACTGAGCATGTGATTCCATCTCAGTGAGCGGGACAGAGAAATTAGAAAAAGAGCAAACAGCAGGTGGCGCTATACAGACAGATTTCAGCGAATAACTCAGTGGCCATGCTAAATTTGTAATTACATGCAATTACAAAAGTGTTCAGATCCAAGGGCTGGTTTGAAAAATGTTGAATATTATAATGACTTTATTATAGTGACCTGTGTTCCTTTTCTGAAAAATAAATTGCGTAAAATGTTCACGTATAGGATGAAAATATGTTACAAAAACATTTCCTGATGATGGTGTCCCTTTAAGGGTTATGTTTCACTTGGTACAGTACTTAATCATCAAGGCAGTTTTCCCAATAATTTCTTACAGGCTTTTCTTATCATTGTACCATTAGCCATGCAGTGCATGAGTATGTTTTGTTTGTTGCCTAGCAACAAGTCCAGTAGGACACCGGTGACAACACTGAAGCACCCTGCTCTTGTGGTGACTGGAGTGGTCACCTCTGGTTTGTAGGATTGCTTATTATATGGACCCAGAGAAATAGTAATTTATCCTAGATAAGGGCTCTTTCACACTTGCGTTGTCCGGATCCGGCGTGTACTCCATTTGCCGGAATTACACGCCGGATCCGGAAAAACACAAGTGAACTGAAAGCATTTGAAGACGGATCCGTCTTCAAAATGCGTTCAGTGTTACTATGGCAGCCAGGACGCTATTAAAGTCCTGGTTGCCATAGTAGTAGTGGGGAGCGGGGGGAGCAGTATACTTACAGTCCGTGCGGCTCCCGGGGCGCTTCAGAATGACGTCAGAGCGCCCCATGCGCATGGATGACGTGCCATGCGATCACGTCATCCATGCGCGTGGGGCGCCCTGACGTCACTCTGGAGCGCCCCGGGAGCCGCACGGATGGTAAGTATGCTGCTCCCCCGCTCCCCACTACACTTGACCATGGCAAACAGGACTTTAGCGTCCTGGCAGCCATGGTAACCATCCAGAAAAAGCTAAACGTCGGATCCGGTAATGCGCCAAAACGACGTTTAGCTTAAAGCCGGATCCGGATTAATGCCTTTCAATGGGCATTAATTCCGGATCCGGCCGTGCGGCAAGTGTTCAGGATTTTTGGCCGGAGCAAAAAGCGCAGTAAAAAATGCTGCAGAATTTTCTCCGGCCAAAAAACGTTCCGGTCCTGAACTGAAGACATCCTGATGCATCCTGAACGGATTTCACTCCATTCAGAATGCATTAGGATAATTCTTCTGGCATAGAGCCCCGACGAGGGAACTCTATGCCGGAAAAGAACAACGCAAGTGTGAAAGAGCCCTAAGTGGTCATACCGTGAGGCTACACTTCAGTATGTACCCAGGGGCGTAACGACGGCTGTAATGGTGCAGAGGTTGCGGTTGCATCCTGGAGCCTAATGGGGCCTAAAATAAGAGAACTGTATTATAAATGATGAGTAATAGTTGTCGGCTGTGTTTATAGATTATTGGATAGCAAAGGTGCATAAATTATGCAAGTGACACCCGAAGGGGGCTTTCCTGGTTCAGGGGTGTTCCTGGGGTGAGGCTTAAATGTTCAAATTTTGGCTGTTAAAATGTTGGCAAATATCATAATAATTATGCAGTGGCGGACATTACCACCATGCAAAGATTGGGGTGCTGGCCACAAGCTGAAAAAATTAAATAAACTAAGGGGGCAAACATAATCTATGCAGCCGATACAGCTGCACAGGGGCCCTTCCCAACTGTAGAGGAGTAGGAGAACTGCCTAGGCGGCACTGCTAAGATGAGAGTGGGGCTTAGCGGGACAATGGGAGGTGGAGCTTATCAGGCTAATGGGCGGGGCTTAGCGGGGCAAGGGAGTGGAATTTTGCAGTGTGACAGGGCGGAGCTTAGCAGTATGATGGGGACCCCAGTAGTAACTTTCCTTGGAGCCCCAAAAATGCCAAATCCTCCCCTGTAACTATATATTTAAAGGTCTAGGAATAGAAATTCTCTTACCCGATCCATTTATTATGTGTCTTCCATATTCATTATGGTAATTATCCTGCAGCGAGTATTCCTTCTGTAAAGAGAGGAAAATGAATGGACATTTAGTGCTTTTCTCACTTACAATTTCCGGTTACTGATTTATATATCCACGTGTGGCCTTTCATTAATTTTAACAGTTGACATTTTTTTAAAGAGAACCTTTCATCAGTTTTGACATAGGCTAATTATGATATTACCTTGTAGGGCGGCCCCCACTGATACCATGGGTGTATTTTTTTTTTCTTCAAACCCCTCAACACCCCCCCCCCCCCCCCCGTTCGTCCACTGTGGCCCTCCGCCCCGTTGCCAAGTTTAATGCTCATCATAATACAGCGCGCCAAATCATCGGGGGGCCACAGAGGACGAACGGGGGGGGATGACGGTTTAAAAAATAAAAAATACACCCATGGCATCAGTGGGGGCCGCCCTACAAGGTAATACCATAATTAGCCTATGTCAAAACTGATGAAAGGTCCTCTTTAAGGCTACTTTCACACTCGCGTTTTGTGCAGATCCGTACAGATAATACAACCGTCTGTATCCGTTCAGAACGGATCAGTTTTTATTATCTTTAACATAGCTAAGACGGATCCGTCTTGAACACCATTGAAAGTCAATGGAGGATGGATCCGTTTTCTATTGTGTCAGTAAAAATTGATCCGTCCCCATTGACTTACATTGTGTGCCAGGATGGATCCGTTTGGCTCAGTTTCATTAGACGGACAACAAAACGTCCATCTCCAGATTGGAATGGAGACTAAACTGATGCATTCTGAGCGGATCCTTTCCCATTCAGAATGCAAACTGATCCGTTTTGGACCGCTTCTGAGAGCCCTGAATGGATCTCACAAACAGAAAGCCAAAACGCCAGTGTAAAAGTAGACTAACCAGTAAAGAGTTTTTTTTTTTTCATATTTAGACATTTACGAGACATTTCAATGTAAAAGCTATAAATGTGGGGGACGCCCCCCTAGGGCACGGTCGGGGTGCCAGTGTTAGGAATGCCGAGTGGTGATGTGGCCTGAATAGTTTGTGTGTCAGTTGTAGTTGGTGGAGAAGAAGTCGAGTCCAGACTTAGTAAAGTTTAACAATTTTACTTGAATAAACTTGCATGCAGATAATATTTGATCTTTCTCTTGGTTTCAGCAGGTTTTGGGGTAGACTGGCAGGTGAACTTGAATACTTGGCTTTATCTTTCTCTGCTGTACTAATCTCTGGCTTCAGTCTGATGACAGTTCTGGTACCTTTGAGTGGGGTCATTGGCTGTTGACCCCCTTGCAATACTTAGTCCATGAACTGCAAGGAGTCTGGTTGCTCCACAAGACTGCAGGAGGGGGAAAGAAACGCTCCCCTCACTGCGCCATGTTCTCTCCTCTCCTTCCAACTCTCAACTTCCTATTGCTTTCTGCAACCCTTCCCTTGGTAGGAAGCAAGACTCGTCCACTTCTGCCCAAAAGGGGGGAGAATGGAATGGTAAGTTCCATTGTATCTAAGAATCTCTCTCTGCCAGATACACTGCCACCTGCTGGATAACCAGGCACAGTGCATGTAATATAATACATAAATGTTATCAAAGCACAATATGAGAGGACCTAGAAATAAATATACAGACATTCTCTGCTAGCCATTAGAGATGGTAGCTAGGTGTAAGAATGGTAGTACCCCCTCTGGGGTACTACAAATGCATTACTAGAGTGGGTCCAGCTGTTGAGGTCGCCATTGATCCCATGACTTGAACTGGTCCAGCTGTTGTCCAGTCACATCAACCAATCCCTATAACTAAAACTGCCATAGACAAAAGGGTTTCCTACTGGGATTCAGGTTAGTGATGGTCCGTATCTGGAAAAATGTGTGCAATCATGGGAATAACTTTCTATACAGTATGTCCATATGCTTTGCTTCTCATGTGGTAACTTGTTTGATACTTGACTAATTAGTAATTACCAATAATTGTTGGTCTGAATTAATTATTTTAATCCCATTCATAAGAAGATAATTTACTGTTACCCCAGGCACAATGCCTTGTAGGTCTAGCTCAGCTGAATGTAATGATACATTTTACTTAGTGATCCATTTATTCATTCAGGAAAAAAGGCACTTTAAATCCAAAGGAGCAGTTAAGTGCACTGAGGGCGGGGCCAAGTCATTCTGTGCACCACTGCTTCTCATGCTTCCTCTGCTAGTCCCTCCCTCTCCTTGATTGACAGGACAGGTGAGGTGACTATGCAGGAACCTGGCCCTGTCATTTAGGAAGGAGAGGCAGGCAGTCAGGACAAGGAAGTAGAGACTGGGGTGGGGTGGGGGAGTGCAGACGGGGGTACATTTTCAGTTATTTTATTACTTTACATCATGGGCGGGGTCTTTTTTTTTAAAGGATTTAAACAGGCAGACATCCCCTTCATGATGATATTTCTTTTTCAGCACATAAAGGTTATAATAAAATAATAAAACGTTATACAAATTTCCAATATTACCTTGGTATCAAATTTCCAATGGTCTTCAAGATCTCCGCTTGCAGTCATTCAATAGGAATGAACATTGTTTTTTTCCAGGCTATAAATCTATCCTGGTCATGTGACAGGCATCAGATCTCTGATAGCTGTACTGTAACCCGTTGTGCACCTATATGTCCATACCATGACCAGATTTTTATCCCCTGGAAGCAAACAATCAATGGTCCTATTTCATGACAGCAAGCAGATATCTTGAAAATCTTGAGGAACTGATACAGAAAAGTAATAATAAAAGGTTTGTTCCTATTTCATGACAGCAAGCAGATATCTAGAAAATCTTGAGGAACTGATACAGAAAAGTTATAATAAAATAATAAAAGGTTATAAAAATTTCCAATATTCCTTTAGTATCAAATTTTCTATGGTCTTCAAGATCTCTGCTTGCAGTCATTCAATAGGAATGCACATTGTTATTTCCAGGATATAAATCGGTCCTGGTCATGTGACGGGCATCAGATCTCTGATAGCTGTACTGTAACCCGTTGTGCACCTACACGTATATGTCCGTCCCATGACCAGATTTTTTTTATCCCCTGGAAGCAAACAATAAACATTCCCATTGTATGACAGCAAGCAGAGATCTTGAAAACCTTGAGAAATTGATACAGAAAGGATATTTTAACATTGAAGAAATTTTCATTATGCAAAGGATATGCGAAAACCAAAATAACTCTTTAGCTGCTGTGACACAGTGAGGACTTGTGTCTGGCAAGGCAGGTATTTTCCTCCCAGCATGTGTGGCTGGGCTGGTTTCCAGCCAGATGAGGTCAAATACCGGACTGGAGTTTGTGTCGGTCCAGGTTTTGGCAGCACCTGGCTATCCTTAAATAGGCAGCTGGGCTCAGCAGAGATGTCTCTGTTTTTGGGATCTGAGGCTTTGTGCCGTGCTGGCGGGCTGAGAGCCGCACGCTGGGGAAACAGGCCCCCTAAAGTCTGCTGTGGACTACTGGAGGCAGAACTGCCAGCAAGGTGACTTGTGTTATATGAACTTTCCATTGTGTGTGAATTAACACCAAGACTGCAAAGTAACCTGGTGTTATGTGCAATTGCCTCAAGTGTGAATAAACACTGACGTTTTGACCTAAGAATTTGTATTTTGCCTCTGTACTGCGCCCGCTTACCCTATCTACAAGAGTGAAACCCCCTACTTACCTAGCGCTCATTCATTGCCAAAATGGAGGGGGGGGGGGGAAGGAAAAGAATTGTAAAAAGAAAAGTTGGCTCGGCTCATGACTTTTATTGGCGGTAAGTACGATAAATTAACTTTTGGCAATAATTCCCTTCACACGTCTGAGGCTTTCCCTCTTGAGTCAATATTTGCTCTTCGAACCTGTTCATTACCTTGATCCTCTGGTTGATACTGGGAATGAATGTCACAGCCTGGAATAACGCAGCCCATTTATTGTCCGCGGAGCTGCGTTAACCATTAACCAGGGGACGAGCGGCTGCTTGATCAAAAAATCTCAGAAATAAGATCCGTTCAGCAGATCTTGTGTTAATGAGGACTTCTTACTGAGTATTCAGGCCGGTTTGACAGCGATTTTATAACTAAGAAAACATTTATTTTTGGATGTTTTATTATAGAAGGCGACCAGCGGACTGCGGAAACCAAGCATCCAGTCACATTATTATGACCACTTCTTAGGGTGCATTCACATCACGTTTTATGCCTCCGTTTGACGTATACCCAAAAAAAAAAAAAGATACAAAAATGCAGCACACCACGTAAGTCTGGTAAAAAAGAAAGTATACTATAGTTTTTTTTTTTTTTTACAATGGAACTCTACGGTGAACGGATGCCACTGTATGGCATCAGTCTGAGGCGTTCGTTTAATGTATACGTTTTTTGTATACGAATGGGAAAAACGTGATGTGAAGCCAGCCTTACTTTTGACGGTGGCACAAAGATCATGGAGGAAGACCTGTGTGCTGAGCTGGCTTGGTGGGTATATGAGGAATGTATCCCTCATTACTGTCATGGGTAAAAGGGGCCATTTATTAGAGTTGTAGAAAGGGCTGATTATTGGCTTTCGGGCCCAGGGTGGCGGTATTTCTGAAACTGCGCAGTGTGTGAACTGTTTCAGTGCTGCTGTGGTGAAAGTGTATGGTGAATGGACAAATGGCACCATTGTGAATAAATGACATGGGAACTGTGGAGCACCACATGCCATTGATTTGATAGCTGCATGTCTGCTATGAAAGTCCTGAAAGAGGACCGACACGCTACAGTGGAGCAGCTCAGCGCCAAATCAACCAGGGTCCACCAGACATGTGTAATGCCCAGCTAGAGGGCATTAACACTCTTTTACCCCTCCTCTATCATTAATGATGTATCCTGTATCATCTTGCATAATTATTTATATGTCCTGCAAAATGTGTACTCATTTCTATGCAACAGTTATGTTCAGATGTAATTGCCTGATGCACCAGCAGGTGGCAGCAAACATTGGCAGAGTTAGCTCCCTGAAGAGGAACCTTCTGGGTTTGCTGGGGCAGCTATCATATATAGAGATATAGTAGAGCTGAGTGTGCTGGGACAGCTGTCATATAGAGATATATCTGCTATATCTGAGATACTGCTATATCTGTATATGACAGCTGTCCCAGCACACTCAGCTCTGCTATATCTCTATATATGACAGCTTCCCCAGCAAACCCAGCTCTACTACATCTATACACATGACAGCTGCCCAAACACACCCAGCCCTGCTACATCTATACACATGACAGCTGCACCAGCACACTCAGCTCTACTATATCTCTATATATGACAGCTGCCCCAGCAAACCCAGCTCTACTACATCTATACACATGACAGCTGCCGAAACACAGCCAGCTCTGCTACATCTATACACATGACAGCTGCCCCAGCACACTCAGCCTGCTATATCTCTATATATCTATCTACTGTATAGCAATACTTAGAGATATATAGATGTAGCAGAGCTGGGTGTGCTGGAGCAGCTATCATATATACACTACGTGCAGAATTATTAGGCAAATGAGTATTTTGACCACATCATCCTCTTTATGCATGTTGTCTTACTCCAAGCTGTATAGGCTCAAAAGCCTATTACCAATTAAGCATATTAGGTGATGTGCATCTCTGTAATGAGAAGGGGTGTGGTCTAATGACATCAACACCCTATATCAGGTGTGCATAATTATTAGGCAACTTCCTTTCCTTTGGCAAAATGGGTCAAAAGAAGGACTTGACAGGCTCAGAAAAGTCAAAAATAGTGAGATATCTTGCAGAGGGATGCAGCACTCTTAAAATTGCAAAGCTTCTGAAGCGTAATCATCGAACAATCAAGCGTTTCATTCAAAATAGTCAACAGGGTCGCAAGAAGCGTGTGGAAAAACCAAGGCGCAAAATAACTGCCCATGAACTGAGAAAAGTCAAGCGTGCAGCTGCCAAGATGCCACTTGCCACCAGTTTGGCCATATTTCAGAGCTGCAACATCACTGGAGTGCCCAAAAGCACAAGGTGTGCAATACTCAGAGACATGGCCAAGGTAAGAAAGGCTGAAAGACGACCACCACTGAACAAGACACACAAGCTGAAACGTCAAGACTGGGCCAAGAAATATCTCAAGACTGATTTTTCTAAGGTTTTATGGACTGATGAAATGAGAGTGAGTCTTGATGGGCCAGATGGCTGGATTGGTAAAGGGCAGAGAGCTCCAGTCCGACTCAGACGCCAGCAAGGTGGAGGTGGAGTACTGGTTTGGGCTGGTATCATCAAAGATGAGCTTGTGGGGCCTTTTTGGGTTGAGGATGGAGTCAAGCTCAACTCCCAGTCCTACTGCCAGTTTCTGGAAGACACCTTCTTCAAGCAGTGGTACAGGAAGAAGTCTGCAAGGTAAGAAAAACATGACTTTCATGCAGGACAATGCTCCATCACACGCGTCCAAGTACTCCACAACGTGGCTGGCAAGAAAGGGTATAAAAGAAGAAAATCTAATGACATGGCCTCCTTGTTCACCTGATCTGAACCCCATTGAGAACCTGTGGTCCATCATCAAATGTGAGATTTACAAGGAGGGAAAACAGTACTCCTCTCTGAACAGTGTCTGGGAGGCTGTGGTTGCTGCTGCACGCAATGTTGATGGTGAACAGATCAAAACACTGACAGAATCCATGGATGGCAGGCTTTTGAGTGTCCTTGCAAAGAAAGGTGGCTATATTGGTTCACTGATTTGTTTTTGTTTTGTTTTTGAATGTCAGAAATGTATATTTGTGAATGTTGAGATGTTATATTGGTTTCACTGGTAAAAATAAATAATTGAAATGGGTATATATTTGTTTTTTGTTAAGTTGCCTAATAATTATGTACATTAATAGTCACCTGCACACACAGATATCCCCCTAAAATAGCTAAAACTAAAAACAAACTAAAAACTACTTCCAAAAATATTCAGCTTTGATATTAATGAGTTTTTTGGGTTCATTGAGAACATGGTTGTTGTTCAATAATAAAATTATTCCTCAAAAATACAACTTGCCTAATAATTCTGCACTCCCTGTAGAGATATAGTAGAGCTGAGTGTGCTGGGACAGCTGTCATATAGAGATATAGCAGTGCTGGGTGTGTTTGGGCAGCTGTCATATGCATAGATGTAGCAGAGCTGGGTTTGCTGGGGCAGCTATCATATATAGAGATATAGCAGAGCTGAGTGTGCTGGGACAGCTGTCATATAGAGATATACAGTATCTGCTATATCTGAGATACTGCTATATCTGTATATGACAGCTGTCCCAGCACACTCAGCTCTGCTATATCTCTATATATGAGCAGCTGTCATGTGTATAGATGTACACTTAGCCAGCTATAACAGTAGAAGTCTCATATTTTTTCAGTCAGCAGCAAGGCAGCTGGTATGGTCTTGTGGTTAGCTGCTTTGCCTCTGAAGCAGAAGGTCGTGGGTTCGAATCCCAGCAGAAACTTTTCTGAAATACAAGCACTGACATATAAGGACATACAGGGCGGGACACAGGAAGAGGCTGCATCGCATCGCTAACATGGAGGTAAGTAGAAGTGTTTATGTTACTGCCATGGGGGAGCGGGAGGCACCTGATACTGGCACATGGGGGGAGGGGGGTTGGCACCTGATACTGGCACATGGGGGGGGGAGAGGCACTTGATACTGGCACTTTTTTTGTGTGGGGGGGGAGATGGCACTATGATACTAGGACATGGGGGGGAGAGGCACCTGATACTGGTATGGCACATGGGGGGAGGGGGGTTGGCACCTGATACTGGCACCTGGGGGGGAGGGGGGGTTGGCACCTGATACTGGCACATGGAGGGGAGAGGCACCTGATACTGGCACATGGGGGGAGAGGGGTTGGCACCTGATACTGGCACATGGGGGGGGGGAAGGAGAGAGGCACTTGATACTGGCACTTTTTTTGTGGGGGGGGGGGGAGATGGCACTATGATACTGGGACATGGGGGGGAGAGGGGTTGGCACCTGATACTGGCACATGGGGAGGGAGAGAGGCACTTGATACTGGCACTTTTTTGTGGGGGGGGGGGGGAGATGGCACTATGATACTGGGACATGGGGGGGAGGAGAGAGGCACTTGATACTGGCATGTGGGGGGGGGTGGCACTATGATACTGGCACATGGGGGGGAGAGGCACTTGATACTGGCACTTTTTTGGGGGGGGGGAGATGGCACTATGATAATGGGACATGGGGGGGGAAGAGAGAGGCACTTGATACTGGCACATGGGGGGTGGGAAGGAGAGAGGCACTTGATACTGGCACATGGGGGGGGAGATGGCACTATGATACTTGGACATGTGGGGGGGGAGGCACTTGATACTGGCACATGATGGGGGGGCATCTATGGGGACACTTACTGGCACATTATTGGGGGGCATTATGGGGGACACTAGGCCGGCAGCCTATCAGAGGCCGGACACTAAGGGGCATCTACTGGGGCACTATATATGGGGCATTTTATACTGGTACATTATGGGGGGCACTAGCAGGGAAGGGGGAGAGGAGCACTATAGGGGCATTTACTGGGGTCACTATATAGGGGTATTTTATACTGGCACATTATGGGGGCACTATGGGGACATTACAAGGGGGTATTTTTGCACTGTCACATTATAAGGAGAATTATTACTACTGGGGGGTATTATGGTGGGCTTTATTACTCCCCCATGGCATGACCCCCTAGTAGCAGCACCGGCCTCTCCCTGCTCTGCTCTCCCTCTGCCCCTTCTCCAAATCCTTATTATGAAATATTTCTCATTAGGATAAAACACAACACCAGCTCTGCCGAGCCCCCGGCCAAAGTGTGGAAGTGGCGTCCGAGATCCCCAAGGGCCAAGCCAAGTAACTAAGTTTTCATGTGAAATATGTTTATGTTATACACATATAGCCTACACTGTGCCCCACAATGTACAGTATACCTCTGTACTGTGCCCCACAATATACAGTGTACCTCTATACTGTGCCCCACAATGTACAGTATACCACTACACCGTGCCCCACAATGTACAGTATACCACTACACCGTGCCCCACAATATACAGTATACCGCTACACTGTGCCCCACAATATACAGTATACCGCTACTGTGCCACACAATATACAGTATACCGCTACACTGTGCCACACAATATACAGTATACCTCTACACTGTGCCCCACAATATACAGTATACCTCTACACTGTGCCCCACAATATACAGTATACCTCTATACTGTGCCCCACAATATACAGTATACCTCTATACTGTGCCCCACAATATACAGTATACCTCTATACTGTGCCCCACAATGTACAGTATACCTCTACACTGTGCCCCACAATGTACAGTATACCTCTATACTGTGCCACACAATACACAGTATACCGCTACACTGTGCCACACAATATACAGTATACTGCTACTGTGCCCCACAATATACAGTATACCTCTACACTGTGCCCCTCAATATACAGTATACCTCTACACTGTGCCACACAATATACAGTATACCTCTACACTGTGCCTCACAATATACAGTATACCTCTACACTGTGCCCCACAATGTGCAGTATACCTCTACACTGTGCCCCACAATGTACAGTATACCGCTACACTGTGCCCCACAATATACAGTATACCGCTACACTGTGCCAAAGGAGTGGGGTTTACACAGGAGGAGGGAGGTGCGAAGCGCACTGAGGGGGGCCCTTACAAATATTTGCTGTGGGGCCCAGTCACTTCTAGTTACGCCCCTGGACTCGACTGTGTATATTATTATCGACTGAAAGTGGAGGTATTCTGCTGATAATCGCCCATCATTCATCCTGATGAAAGATGCCAATCAGCCGACAAATGGGCGTTTTGCTCTTTCATCAGCTGATCAATTGCTCGATTATACCAACCAGTGATCGGAAACAAGTTCCTGTGAACGCTTGTTCCCAATAATTGCCCCCAAAATCTTGAGGTTTAATAAGTCCTTTATGTTATGGTGGTTATTGTGGTGAATGTGGTCCTTGCTGGGTTTCTCTGCAGCCATGTAGGGTGCTGTCATCATTTCACTTATTATTCTAATATAATGTAGGTTGCACATTAACACAAGGGACTAGGGGAATGGTAACACCCAACTGTCAATCAATTCATACATTTCCAGTAGGAAAAATAGCACAATGCAGAATTAAAATTAAACCTGCTCCAGAAATGAGCTCATCCTTGTAGAACCACTAAGCTCTGAATTGTAGGACTCAAACTCTGGTCCATGACACTGCTAATTTGGTGACCCCCCCCCCCCCCAATGTGCCCAATACAGGATAACACCCCTTATGTGCCCACACAGTATAATGCCCCTTTATGTGCCCCTCTCATAGTATAATGCCCCCTTATGTGCTCCTCGCAAAGTACAATGCCCCCTATGTGCCATCACATAGTACAATCCCCCCTATGTGCCATCACACAGTATAGTGCCCCCTATGTGCCATCACACAGTATAGTGCCCCCACACAGTATAGTGTCCCCTTATGTGCCCCACACAGTATAATGCCCCTCTATGTGACCCACACAATAAAATTCCCTCTTATGTGCCCATGACACAGTATAATGCCCCTTATGTGCCCATGACACAGTACAATGTCCTGTTATGTGCTCCCATACATTATAGTGCCCCCTTATGTGCCCCCACATAGTATTATGCTCCATTATGTGCCCCTCACACAGTATAATGCCCCTTATGTGCCCCTCACACAGTACAATGTCCTGTTATGTGCTCTCATACATTATAGTGCCTCCTTGTGTGCCCACACATAGTATAATGCCCCTTATGTGTCCCTCCCACAGTACAATGTCCCGTTATGTGCTCCCATACATTATAGTGCCCCCACATAGTATAATGATTCATTATGTGCCCCTCACACAGTATGATGTCTCTTTATATTTCCCCAATACCATGTGGTATCCGAAAACAATATGGTGCCCCTTATGTGCCCTAACACAGAATAATCCTTCCTTTATGTGCCCCAACACAGTATAATGCCCCTTATGTGGCCCAACACAATATGGTGCACCCAATATAATGTGATGTCCTTTTTGTGCCCCCCTAAAAAATATGGTGCCCCTTTACTTCTCTAAAATAAATTCCCACCTAGCCCATGTTTGCAGGTTCTCTCACTGCTGATCTGCTCCGGTGGTCTGGCGGCTGGCACAGAACATACGATGACATCATCACACCGCTGATTGCCAGGTGAATAGTGAATCATGGGGCTGATGGCTCCCTGCTTCAACTGTATCCGCTAATGCAGATTAAATTGGTGCCACTGCTGGGGGAACCCGGCTGCCAGGGTGCAGCAGGAGGTCCCCTGAACCCCAGAGCCCCACACAATCATGTGTGGTGGTCAAATCCATCAGTAGTAATACATATCTAAATTCTACTACTGTATATGGACACCAGCATACCAGATTTAGGAGGATCAGTGTAAATTACAGATTACATATGTGACGCTCCCGCATAGTCGTGTCCGTATAGATCCCAGCGCACAGACCGAGGCGCTGATGTCTGGTCAATGGACCCATCACGACGTGTTACAAGATGAAATTCTTGGTGCCTTCTGTTCAGACTAATGAGTCATATGAAGCAAATCTGCCGCTATTGAGTACTCATGTTGCTGTCATCACAAATCACTGCCACAGGGACATCTGTAAGGCACGCTTTCCTTGTTAGAGCAATTACTGTAGGTTTTCCATGGAGCAAGCTGATACATATTAAAAGGGCATCTGTCAGCAGTTTTGTACCTATGACACTGGCTGACCTGTTACATGTGCGCTTGGCAGCTGAAGGCATCTGTGTTGGTCCCATGTTCATATGTGTCCGCATTGCCCTCTCTGCAACTGCTGTGCCCTTTCCACTTTAATTGACAGGTCCCAGTGTGATGACGTTTTCACTGCCTGGTTCTGGCAATCAAAGTGCAGAGGGCGCGATAGTTGCATAGAGAGCAGAGCCTCTAAGTGTAATGGTAACGCCCCCGTTGCTCCTAGAGGCTTATTTGCATATATTAAAACTTCATTTTTCTCAGCAAGGTGGACACATATGAACATGGGACCAACACAGATGTCTTCAGCTGCCAAGCGCACATGTAACAGGTCAGCCAGTGTCATAGGTGCAAAACTGCTGACAGATGCCCTTTAATGAGGGATAATGTGATTCTGACATTAGATAAATGTCAGCCAAACCGGCCGGACCAGCTGATGTGTATGGGGGCGTCCCAGTCTCTCTGCCGACAGCAGATCTCAGAAGATAAGGCAGTTGAAATCCAACCTCCCGATCCTTTTTTTTTCCTAGGCGATACGCCGATGCTAGGGGGTCCGTTAGTCGCTTCCTCCAATCTTTCTATTCACAACAAATGCAAACATATGTGGATCGGGAGAGACAGATATCAGCAGAACAAGTGCTCGACTGATAGCTAGTGCAGGTATATGACCTTGCTCAGTTACGTGGGCATTTTCTACATATTGAAAAAGAGCAGTAAGCAGAGACGTGCAAGAAACCACGAAATGTCGGAACGTGCACTTGGCGGACCAGTAATGTGAGTATTGACTTGTCCTATTGTTTTACACCACGAGGAGCTTTTAAAAACAATAAGGGAATCTGTCACCAGTTTTATGCTGAGGGTAGCCTGGTGGTGTAACGCCCCAGAGTCGCATTACCACTTCTGCACCTCACTACTATCTCCTATGGTTGACCTCATCTCTTCATACGTATTTATTGCAGGTTCTTCACTATGTGCATTATCTATTCTGTAACTGTTTACATGCAATATGCCTGGTTTAACAGCAGGTGGCAGCATAAATGGCAGAGCTACAGGTACAGAGAATGGAGCTTTCCCTTCCATTCTAACACCCCCCCCCCCCCCCTCTGTGGTGTGGTGGGCGTGTGCCGCTTCCTGCAGGGGGGTTGAGTTCTAGTTAGTCAGTCTAGCTTACCCCCTGCTAGGGGAAGGTCTAGCTTACCCCCTGCTAAGGGAAGGTCCAGCTTGCCCCCTGCTAGGGGAAGGTCTAGCTTACCCCCTGCTAGGGGAAGGTCCAGCTTACCCCCTGCTAGGGGAAGGTCCAGCTTACCCCCTGCTAGGGGAAGTTCCAGCTAACCCCCTGCTAGGGGAAGGTCCAGCTTACCCCCTGCTAGGGGAAGGTCCAGCTAACCCCCTGCTAGGGGAAGGTCCAGCTAACCCCCTGCTAGGGGAAGGTCCAGCTTACCCCCTGCTAGGGGAAGGTCCAGCTTACCCCCTGCTAGGGGAAGGTCCAGCTTACCCCCTGCTAGGGGAAAGTCCAGCTTACCCCCTGCCAAGGGAGGGTGTGCAGCAGGAGCATGTCCCTGTTGGACGTGGTCTTGCCCAGGCCAGCTGGAGCACTTTCAGCTCAACTGGATATGGAGGCAGAAGCTGGAAGCCTCTGAAGCCAGGAGTAAAGTTCCCTGGACAAACCTAGAGTTGGACTACAAGAGAGAAGTTGCTGCCTTCAGCTAAAGCTAAGTTATACAGCTATCCTGTTAGCACAGCAGAGCCAGAGAGCAACAGACGTAGCAGAAAGGAGTTTGCCTGCCAAAGTTAATGCCAAAGCCTGCTGGAACCAAGACAAAGCCTGAAACTGTTTGGAGAAACGTTTATTCAAGTAAAGCTGTTATCAACTTCATCACAAGGTCTGGACTAAATTTATTTCTTCATCCCCTTCATCACCTACCCCTTTTGCTCTGCTTTAGACAACAGTGCCTGGGGTCCAGTGTATCCAGTTAGGAGCACAGTGACACGTGCACCAACATTAAGGAACATTATAGGCCACCCTATACCACTCTGGCATTCCTACACCTGGGTACCATCTACAGTATCACAAAAAAGGGGCCCTGTGCCCTTGTTGCTTCACTGCAACTGGCGTCACGAAAACAAGTACATTTATTTCTCTTAAAGGAACCCCTTGCCGCTGCCGTGCGTCGCATTGGCAGAGACCATGATGAGAATCCAGGCCACTTACTGTACTTGTCATTTTGTGAAAATCTTGCACTGAACAGCTCCAGTGCTGCAATCCACGAGTGCTGGAGTCCTTATATTCATGACCTCAGAGCTCACACCACCCCCTGCTGCAGATTGACATTGCTCTTCATATAGCAATCAGCGGCTAGAGATGGACAGAGCCGGGTGCTTATGAATATGGTGACCACCGTGCTTGCCGACTTGCTGGAGCCTCTCGATACAGATTTTAGCAAATTAACAAGGTCAATTCAAGTGATTGACCCAGTGCTTTAAAGGGGTTTTCTGGGATTACTTTGGTTTGTAACAGATATGCTTATGTGTATCTTGGGGGTATTACTATTGTGTACTTTAATTGCTGCATTGTATACCTTTTATATACAATTCTATGTAATGTTTTTTATGTCACCTGTACTAAGTATCTTATTCAGCAGGGGGAGGTATTGTTTGGCAACGACTGCCTCTAACGGGGCTTAACCACCCTGTTCCACCCCTACTGGAAGAGTGGGCTCATCTGACTTCCTGACAGAAGGGAAAAGTCTAGTGTGGTTCAGTCTTGGTCAGAGTAAGGTGGAGAGGGGACGTGAGAGGTCCTGTCCTTATATAGTGCAGGGGGTAGGGAAGCAGCTCATAGAGCACCAACTCTGAGGAACCACTTCTGAGAGTCAGGATCCAGATATCCTCTCCTGCCGGAGAGTGAGGGAGCAGCTCATAGAGCACCAACTGTCAAGAACTAAAGGAAAGACTCAAGTAAAGCCTTGGGAGCCGAGGCAGCAAAGTGAACTGTGACATCAGCTTCTACAGACACTGCTGTGAGGTGAGGAATTACGGCTAAAGACACCCTCATCACCAAACAACCACTAGGCCAGCAGAACCTGCCACCATACCTCCTCAGCTGGTTCTAGAAGAGAATTACACTAAAGCCTGCTGCTACTGAATGTATTTTCCAGTTCTATGTTGCACCTAGTAAAAAGGACTTTGTTACATTCTACTCCGGCCTCATTCAGTGCTACAACTAGCACTGCAATGGACTCCTGGGAGCGATGGCTTGAGGTGGGACATCGTGATACTACAACACTACATCAGGGCCACTATCACTCCTATCCTCTACACCAGCTGCCACAGAGGCTTGCTGTACATCTTTATCATGCTTTTTCCTGTTCAATTTGGACTTTTCTGACCTGTTTTCTCCACATAAACCGGCCCCTCTGGTTTGTTTCGATCCTATATGTAGCCCTTTCTGCTGTATCCAGGGCTCGACTGCCCATCTGGCAAATGGCATATGGGCCAGTGCCGGAGTGGGCTGCCCCGGGTATCCCTAGGCCAAAACATCTATTGCTTGGTCCCTTGATGTTTTGCCTAGGGCCCCTTAAGTAGTGGCCCCTGCATATACAACTGTATTGTTATATTCAGAATGGTAATACAGTTGAAAAGTGCGGTGGGGCACAGGAACCAATGGTTCCCAGCTCCTCCATTCACTTTCATAGGCCACAGGCCTGGAGTCTATGAAGCAACACCTATGGTCACAAAGAGAGGATATCATCGCAGTCGCCTGCAGTTGGATGTCATTGTGCCAGGACACAGGTGTTGCGATGAGTTCATAGCTACGGCCTATCCCTGAACACAAGCAACTTGGCTGCAGGTTAGAAAAGGCCTGTGGCCTGCTTCGCAGATTACAGCTTGAAACGGGGCTCTACTACTGAGTATTCCCCCCCCCTCACTTTTGGGGCAATACAGGAGGATATTATATGTACTGGGGCAATGCAGGGGGATATTATATATACTGGGGCAATACAGGGGGATATTATAAGCACTGGGGCAATATAGGAGGACATTACATATACTTGGGGCCCTACACAGGGACATCATATATACTTGGAGCTCTACAGGCGGACATTATAAGTACTGGGCTAATACAGGGGCATATTATAAGTACTGGGGCAATACAGGGGGACATTATATGTACTGGGGCACTACATGGGACATTATATATACTTGGGGCACTACAGGGGGACATTATATATGCTCGGTGGCGCACAGGGGAACATTATATATACTTGGTGGCCTACAGGGGGAAATTATATGTACTGGGGGCACTACAGGGGGACATTATAAATACAGGGGCACTACAAGGGAACATTATATATACCCAGGGCGGCACTACAGGGGGACATTATAAGTACTGGGGGCACTACAGGGAGACATTATAAGTATTGGGGGCACTACAGGGAGACATTATAAGTACTGTGGGCACTACAGGGGGACATTATAAGTACTGATGCGCAAACATATTTTACATTTACCATACAACCAGTGGGCCTATCTGTTATTAAATGTCAGGGCTGTATTTCAGTCCCAGTCTGGCCTGTTCCTGTATCCAACTATAGCCATGATGCACTTTTCCTTTCTCTGCCACAGCTCCAGGACTGGCCCTAACCACGCCCAACTAGTTTATAGCTCCTCCCACTCAGCCAGTTACATAGACACTCCCCTATCACTGCCCCACCCATGGACATGACATCACAGGAAATAAGAAAGAGCGCCACGGACAAGGTCATGTGACCACAGCCCAGAATAGGAGATAGAAGCAATAAAGGTAAAAGGAATACATTACAAAATTACAGCAACATAAATGGTTATATTAAAACATGTTGATGCAAAGTAGAACACCCCTTTAAGGCTCACGGTTTGTTGATAGTTTTCCTGTAATATTTCCCAGGTACACGCATTGATTTCTGGGGTAAAGCACACATGACCTGCTGATTTCACATTGACTTTGCCGTCCACATTGCTAAACAGTAGTTGTTAAAAGTAGTTGGAAACAAAAAGCCTTTGTGTTTCTTCATAGCTCCCTGAAGTCGATTTCTGGTTGCTAGGAGATTTCTGCACCGCTCCATCTGGCTCAGAAATGCCGTCATTTGTTAAGAAATTATAGGAAAAGACAGAGAGGAAGTTTCCAGCAGATGAGATACTTCCAGGGTTCCACAAGGAATTGCTGTACGAGAAGTTTCCTAATATAATGTTATCATCCCTTTCCAGCAGGAGTAACCTGACAACAGTTCTGAAGATCTGAGGGCTATATGTAAAGCTCTGTGCCCCCAGGAGGCATTTGTGCCAGCTTGTTTTCTCCCAGTGCCATCACAATGACCCTCAGAGATTTTCAAAAACCCGTAAGAACATTGCATTGGCTTCTGTAACTTGTATTCTTCTGACACCTTCAACGGGCAAGATAATGACTAGGATGATGGGAACTCTGTCCTCGGTGACACATCATTTTCTTAATAATGTATAGTAGTATAGACCACCTCAAAAGGCGAATGCTGAAGGTTTTACAATGGTCCTCACAGTCCTCTGACCTGAACATCCTTGACAGACCTCAAAAGAGCAGTGCATGCAAGACGGCCCAGGAATCTGACAGAACTGGAAGACTTGTGAAAGGAAGAACGGCTGAAAATCCCGCAAACAAGAATTGCAAGACGATTGACTACAAAAAGCGTCGATGCTTGCCAAAGGGGGTGCTACTAGGTACTAACCATGCAGGGTGCCCAAAGTTTTGCTTTAGGCTCTTTTCCTTTTTTATTTAGAAAATGTAAAAAAATGAAAATAAACTTTGCTCTTGTTTAAAATGAAAACAGAATGTGTCATCTTTAACTTCATGCCTTTTGGAAATCATCTTCAACTTGTTTAGGGTACCCTCACACCAGCGTTTTTCTTTTCTGGCGCTGAGTTCCGTCCTAGGGGCTCAAATCCGGAAAAGAACTGATGAGTTTTATCCCCATGCATTCTGAATGGAGAGCAATCCGTTCAGGATGCATCCAGTTCAGTCTTTTTTACTGATCAGGCTTTTCAGAAAACAGTAGCATGTTGTATTTTTACCTCCGGCCAAAAATCCGGAACACTTTGACTGAACGCTGGATCCAGCATTTTTCCCATTGACTTGCATTAATGCCGGATCCGGCGCCGTGTGTTTCGTCAAACTGGATCCGGCTTTTGCATGTTAAACCCGAAAAAGTCCATAAATGGCGGATCCGTTTTTTCCAATGCATTTTTTCCACTGTGATCAGAATCCTGATTAGGATTCAAATGTATTCCGTTTTCACACGTTTTTCTGGATCTGCCGGGCAGTTCCGGCAATGGAATTGCCCGCCGGATTCAAACAACGCTAGTGTGAAAGTACCCTTAACTGCTCACAGGAACAGTAATTTTGACCAGGGTTGCCCAAACTTTTGCATGCCAATGTAAATTCTAAATCAGTTCCTGCACTGCTTCTTGCTGGCTATCAGGGTATGTGCAGCGGAGCTGTGTTGCCATCTTGCTACACATAAACAGCATGATGAATGCAAACCCGCTAAGTCCAAGCTATATGAGAAGGAAAAGAGGCACAGAAAACTTGTCCAACAGTGCACCGCAATAAACAAAAAAGGCAGGGAAATTGTAAGGTGGGTGCCACACGCTTCATACATGCCTCTATAAAGTGGTAACCACAGTGTGTACCCATACAATGTCAGTCTAGTGGGTCTCAATAAAGTAACCTCCATTTTGTCTGTATATTCATGGGTGGAACTACCAGAATACCAGGCCACAATGAAAATGAGGCTTTATAGATAAGTCCCTGATTTATTAACATGCACTGCTTCTTGTTCGCTATCAGGGTATGTGCAGCGGGGCTGTGTTTCCCAATGCTAGCCTAACATGCTCCAATACAATGCCAGCAAAAGTGTGCCCCCCCAAAAAAACACAGTATGCTGACCCAGACAGGTGACCAGGTGAAAACCCACCATCTTGCTACACATAAACACCAAATGAACATGGTGAATGCAAGCCCCCCCTGAGTCCAAGCTATATGAGAAGGAAAAGAAGCACATAACACTTCTCTAACAGTGGACCCCAATAAAAGGCAGGCAAACCATAAGGTGGGTGCCATCACTCCTTTGCATGTCTCCATAAAGTGCTAGCCACAATGAGTACTCATACAATGTCAGTCTAGTGGGTCCCAATAAAATGACCTCCATTTTCATGGGGGCAACCCATGAGTGTGGCTAATGCAAGAGTGCATTGCTTTATTTCTGTGCTGCGACATCACTGATTTATTTCGGTACATTACCATTCATTTTATTATACTGTTGTGACATCACTGTGACCCTTCTTGTTGTGCTGTGACATCATTGTGCACATTTTGCCCACTATAGTGACATCACTTTGTGCATTATCGCTGTGCAATTGGGAAACCAAAATAATCATAAGCTTCTCATGTTCTGAACTTTGCTTGAAGGTGATCATGGTGGAGGGAGGCCCCATACCAAGTTTTGCTGTCGGGCCCCATGGGCCCTAGTTATGTCCCTGTGGATTTCCAAGCCATCTGCTATCTGCTTTTTTATTTGCAATAAGTCTAATTTTTATATTTTAATATGTTCACAATGCATGAAAAGGACTGAACCCGGAGTACAGTAGTATAGAATAGAATGGAAATAATTTTGTATACAAAGACAACTTAAAAATCTAATAACTTTTATATGCAATCGATTTTATTAATTCTGTTTACATGGACATGTTTAGATTGATGGAATGAATGTATGGTCTAAAAAACGCATGAGTACAGAAAAAACGCACTAAAAAACGCATGCATAAAAAACGCATGAATGGATCTTAAAGTAAGAAGTCCAGTGATCCACTCTTTGGTGCTATCCAGGATATATAAGGAGGAGGTCAACAGGTGAGGCGACACCACTGATGAAGGGAAGGAGAGTTCCCGAAACGCGTATGGGCCAGATCGCACACCTGTAAGAAAAGCCCCTCCACGTCTGTAAGCATGGCCATGCTGCAAAATTGGACTGTAGGACCACATCAATAACCGGAACGATACCAAAGATACACTGTATTCCCTCACGGACGACAATCCCGCTTGGAAATCTCGTGAGACTTCGGGTAAGTCAGCTGCAGCTGAATGAAGTAAGACGCCGGAAGTGTCCCGCGCTGCCCGACTCACGCTTGAAAGCGACCGTGTACAACGAGGGAGGTAAGAAGCTTTAACATACAAGCTTAAACAATTAGGCTACATTCACATGTCAGTATTTTCCTATATCCCGATTTTGGGTCCGTTTTTTGCGGATCCGTTGTTGCTGAAAATGTTTCCGTATGTCATCCGTATGTCATCCGTTTTTTGCGGATCCACAAAAAACGGAAACATGTATAAATTTCAATAATCAAATAAAGTTGTCTGGATTTCTTTGAAAAAAAATTGAAAAAAAATAAAATAAAATAATTTGTTATGTGTTTCCAGGAACGGATTCCGCATAAAACGGATGACATACGGAATGACATCCGAATGTCTTCCGTTTTTTGCGGATCCATTGACTTTGTATTGTACCAAGATCTGAATTTTGCGGAAAAGAATAGGACATGTTTTATATTTAAACGGACATGCGGAACGGAACAACGGAAACGGACAGCACACATTGTGCTGTCCGATTTTTTCCAGGACCCATTGAAAATGAATAGGTCCAGATCTGGTCCTGATCTGTTCCGCAAAAAACGGAACAGATCAGGAAAGAAAAAACGGACGTGTGAATGGACCCTTACAGTGATTACGGGACTGTTCACTATTATTCAGAAAATTGGTGCACATGATCGGCACCCAACGTTTGAGAAATATATAAAATTATTCCAACATATTTAGTCGACCAGAGACTGAATCACGATTTGTATATCATCTATCTACATTGATGTCTGAATACCGGTATCTAACAATTGAAACATCTGTGGATTCTTAACGTTATAAGACATTCATTGTTACACAGTACTCTGGTCGAAATATCATACCAGACTACAGTACATTGGAAAAAGGAAACAACCACCCTTTCCATTATCTGAATTGCATTATTAATTGTATTATTTATTGTTTTATTGTATTTTATTTGATTGGACTTTTTAAGCTTGAACACGTGTATACTTATATTGTAATTTAATTAAATTTTAACTTCTATGATCCAAATGAAGTGTGCTCGCCTATCACTCTAGTCATACATATTTATCCTCCAGAGGGTGGGTGTCCCTCCCTTTGGGCTAGTAGCACCTGTTCCACAGTTCCGTCCAGAGTGAGCCACCGCCTTGTCTTGTGTATACATTTTATTATACTGTTGTGACATCACTGTGACCCTTCTTGTTGTGCTGTGACATCATTGTGCTCATTTTGCCCACTATCGTGACATCACTTTGTGCATTATCGCTGTGCAATTGGGAAACCAAAATAATCATAAGCTTCTCACGTTCTAAACTTTGCTTGAAGGTGATCATGGTGGAGGGAGGCCCCATACCAAGTTTTGCTGTCGGGCCCCATGGGCCCTAGTTATGTCCCTGTGGATTTCCAAGCCTTATTCCTATCCCATTCCTCCAAGTCTTCCAGAACCATAGTACCTGTTTTTTTTTTGGGGGGGGGGGGGACGACGACGACGACGACGACGACCTAGGACCTGTAAATTCTAGTATTTCCGCATTTTCAGAGTTCCCCAGAGTTATTTACTAAGGTGGATTGAATCTCAGATCTGGCTGGGATTCTCACCATTCAAGTTGTTCGAGTTTTCATTGCTTAAGTACAATTATTTGACAAGGAAATGAACTAAGTTTCCAGCTCATATTTGGTAAAGGAAATATGTTCTCCCATCCCAGGCTAAAACAGCCTTCCCATGTTGTAACGATACCTCCATCATTCATTCCTACAGATAATGTAGGGTATGAAGAGTCACAAAGAGGGGTGAAAACATCGTCCACCTAGGATGCTTCTCTTCAAAGTTTTCTGGCAGAACTACTCATTGTTACACCAGACACTTCTCATGACAGCCACAGATTGCCCCCCATGACCGTCACAATTCCCCCAAAATACCCTCACTGAATCATAAACAGGCTCAGTTTGTCTTGGGGGCTTAACTGTGTCACCAGAATTTTATTCCCGCTCCGTTTCATATGGGAACCACCAAGGCAGTCAACTGATTGCCATAGGTCTGACTACTGACAACTTCAGCAAACAGCCGATTCTCTGGGGGAAGCTGCAGCCAACCCGCTATTTAAAATGGTTATCCTAATGTAGATAATTTTCATATACAAAAGCAGTTTTAGAGTAATTGACAGTGTTTATAGCATAAAGAGTGATTTCCTCTTCCTTATCTGTTCTGTGGGCTCGAGAGCTGAAAACAAAAATAGTGGGAAGTAAGAAGAGAGACGACCGCTGCTTCTGACTGAAATGCATCTACCTGTGCAGCTGAAACATGGAATAATATGGCTGAAAGAATTATTGGGGAAGCCCAAACATAACACAGCCATTATGCAAACTATTTTATTTAAATCTCAGGTACGGTAAAGGGGTATTCCCATTGCTAGGATATGCCCCCTTTGTCTGATAGGTGCGGGTCCCACCTCTGGTACCCGTACCTACGTTGAGAACGGAGCGTGGAGAGTCTGGGGTTTCCCGGGGTCTGGCCTCCGCCAAGCGCTCTCCCCATAGAAGTGAATGGGAGTGCACCTTGGTTGCGCGACCACCGCTCCTATTAATTTTTATGGGGCAGACGGAAATAGCAGAGCCAATGCTTGCCTATTTTTGGCAGCTCCATAGAAATTAATAAAGGGCGGCTGCACATGTGCAGTGTACCCTCCACCACTTTCCCCGCTCTGCTCTCAGTATACTGTAGGTGTCCCAGAGGTGGGACCCACACCTATCAGACAATTGGTGTATATCCTATAGTGTTTATAGCATAAAGAGAGGATAGATCATCAGTTAAAACAAAGTGCAGAACCCCTTTAAGCAAAAAGCATAGATGTGGTAGGCAATAACAAGTGCTCGACGGCACTAAATCAGAAACCATATGTCCTACCACAATCCGGGGGGTTCCAGTGCACATCCATGTGGTATTGAAGGACCGGGTGGGCAAAGAACTGTCCCTGATATTGCGCTACAGGGGGTGCTATTCTGGCTCTGATAGCCTAACCACAGACCACCCGCCCTGATAAGAGCGACCCCGCCCGGAACCTTACCCTATATAAGCCCCTAGGCCCCTGACTTCCAGGTGATCACTATATAGATCTATGTGTCATTATAAAATTATATTATAAGTATATTGCACCCCTCTGTGTATCACACCTATCGATAGCACACCTATACCGGTCCTTAAAATTACTTTTGTGGCCCTATTAGTTAGCGTTTGGTGTCCCTAACAGCCTGTCCCTGCTCCACACAGCAACCTCTCCCTACACTGGCAAAACACGGCCAGATCAGGTTTATTTATAGGGTAGGGGGTGTGTCCATGTGCTGAAACGTCTCAATTGGCTGTCCTGTACCACCTGATGGATGTGTCATGGGTCAAAGTTCTTCACAATGTAAAAGAATATGGCGGGCGCGAATTTCTCCATATGTTCGCATGTTCGGCGAATCGCGAACACGCAAAGTTCGCTGCGAAACGACCGCCGGGCGAACCGCAAGGCCATCTCTAATATCCTAGAAATATGCCCCCATTGTCTGTCATACCCCTTTAAGCTATGTACCTACTTTCTTGACCATTGCTTTTAGGAAGGAAAACAGGCTCTCACAGAACCACCGTACGGTAGCACACGGATTCACTATAGGTCTGTTTTACGGTCCTGCCAGGACTATATGTGCCACTGTACAGGAGACATGGAAGTGGCAATGCCGTGGACCCTAATAGGCATATCAGAGCATAATGGGGGAGATTTATCAAAACTGGTGTAAAGTAAAGCTGACTTAGTCGCAACCAATCAGTCTCCAACTTTAATTTTTCAGAGCTCCTTTGGAAAATGAAATCATATAAGTTTGATTGGTTGCTATGGGCAACTAGACCAGGTTTTGCACCAGTTTTGCTAAATCTCCCCCATTGTCTGTAGCACAAAACCCCCTTAAATTACAAGTGACTGCTGACAAAAACGACATAAAACACCACAAAAAATAGAAAGCTGACAATACCGAGAAAAGATCTTGTACAGGGCTAGAAAAACATATCTGCTTTCTTACTGAAACAGCGCCACCTTTATCCACAGGCTGTGTGTGGTATTGCAGCTCAGCCGTAGTCACAGAGGAGCTGATACCAGACATGAATAGACAACAAGCCTTTTAATGGAACCTATTTCCCTACAGGTTATATTAGCAGCCGCCAGACGCCTCCAGGTCCATCTGATCACGGAAAATGGTGAAAAATGAGGCATCCGGGTTCCATCGACATCGGTAATGTACAGAACCTGCTGAAACCGAAATGCTGAGCAGAATCATTATTAGACATTTTGTAAAGGTGCGCGAGTAAGACGGAGCTGTAATTACCCGCAGCCGCTGCTAACCTTTATTCATGGGATGCATCGCCTCCACTTTCAGATTAGCTGACATGTAATTATCTCCACTAATTTATGTTAATGCACTTTCAGCATGAATTCACAGATGAACCGGTACAGGAAGAGTATGGATTTTACAGTTTGTCTTGATTCATATATTTTCTATGGATAAAAAAAAAGATTTCAGTTTTATACTCTGGTATGAAATACTCTCTACATATCTAGAAGAGGCTGTATCTCAGCATTATTGATGTGTCGGTGTGCCAGTACTGCCACACGGGGATACATTTCTGCTGCAGATTTTGCTGCAAGGGTGGCGGAGCCAGGGAGCAAAACCGTGGCCCCACATCTTAGATACATTGTAATTCTGACCTTTATTCTTCATCCATTAATCACCGTCTCCTCATACAGCTGATCGGCGGGGGTGGTGGGTGTTGGACCCCCGCCGATCTGATATCGATGACCTATCCTCAAGATAGATCATCAATATTGAAAGCCTGGAGAACTCCTTTAAAGGGGTATTCTCAACACGCCGTTTCATACTTACCTGCTCCCGGCGCACTGTCCACTTCCTGGTTTCGGCACTCGGCAGGGGGCGGGCTCCATCTTGATTGAAGTCTTCTCCATCGGCCGGGTCGCGCGCTGGACTGAACGCACGCCGAGACCGTGCATGCGCCCTGGTGACTTCTTCCTGGCAAGTATACTATACTGGCCAGGAAGAAATCACCATAGCGCATGCGCGGCCTCGGCGTGCGCTTTCGGGACTGCACGCAGCTGGCCAGGAGAAGTGAAGACAAGTTGTCTGCGCAAGCGCGGCCACGGCGATTCCTGAGAAGAGCGGTGGCCGTAACCAGGCGAGACGGAAGACAACAGTCAGGTAAGTATATGTTTATTTTCTTCTAAGGGGTGGGAATTAGTTAATTAAATATATTCACTAGGATATGCCCCTAATGTCTAATAGGTGCGGGTCCAGCCTCTGGACCCGCACCTATCCTTAGAATGGAGCCCGCCAAGGGCATGCACAGCTGCCTTTTATTCCTTTCGATGGCAGTGCCGAAAAATAGCCGAGCACTGGCTCAACTATTTCCATAAGCCCCACAGAAGTGAATGGAGCTGTGGTCGCGTTTGCTCATTGAGCTTACGAAAAAAGCTGAGGGGCATCTGGGCATGCATGGTGCACCTATAGTCACTTTGCAGGGTCCATTGTAAGGATAGGTGCGGGTCCCACCTCTAGACATTGGGGCCACATCCTAGCAGTATGCCCAAAATGCCCAAGATGGGAATACCCCTTTTAGACTTGAAAAAGGAGTATCAATACTCCGAAATGCGTTGTTTAATAATAAAGAAGTTATCCTGATGTATTCTGTACAGTACCTCTCTCCGTCATGTTTGCGCCATTACAGTGACATCGATCTGGTGCTCCCAGTGGTCTACCTTTCCGATGCTGCAGCAATTACATACCTTAGTACTCCAGATGATCGCTGCAGCCAATCACTGTCCTCAGCGGTCACGTGCCTGATTACCCCTGGTGATCACTGAGGCCGGTGATTGGGGTGCGGGTGCAGATACAGTGCCCGAAATCTAGGACACTCCTGCTGGATCCCGGATGGTTGGGAGATAGGAATGTCAAGGGATTCACCACATACGATTTTTGGGGTCTTGGAAGATCCCTTTAATTTGCCATGATTCAAAATCTTGGAGAAAACAACCCGCGTAGCGTGAAGCTTTTTCTACACAGCAGTTTAGTACAAGCACTACCGCTGAGCGTACGACTTTGACGTGACTTTGTCTCACAACAACCGTGTAACAACACATGACGTGTAGCAGAGGTGAGTGTGTTATTTAGGACACCTAATTGCAGTACCATGCTATAAATAATTTTCCATAGGAATTTGGTCTCTTTCACACGTCAGTGAGTCAGGCCTCATTCACATTTTCGTTTTTCACTCCTGCGTGCTACCAGCACACATATCTATGTATCTGTTCACATATCAGTAGTTTTTCACAATGGGTCAGTGAAAAAATCACGAAGACGTGCACTACTGTGGTCCATGATGCAGACTGCACGCCCATTGAAGTCTAAGGGCTCTTTCACACGGGCGTTGCGGAAAAAGTTGCGGGTGAGTTGCGGGAACATGCACGATTTTTCCGCGCGAGTGCAAAACATTGTAATGCGTTTTGCACGCGCGTGAGAAAAATCGGCATGTTTGGTACCCAAACCCGAACTTCTTTACAGAAGTTCGGGCTTGGGATCGGTGTTCTGTAGATTGTATTATTTTTCCTTATAACATGGTTATAAGGGAAAATAATAGCATTCTGAATACAGAATGAATAGTACAATAGCGCTGGAGGGGTTAAATTTTTTTTTTTTTAACTCACCTTAATCCACTTGCAAGAGCAGCCCGGCTTCTCTTCTGTCTTCTTCTTTGCTGTGTACAGGAAAAGGACCTGTGGTGACGTTACTCCGACCATCACATGGTCCATCACATGATCCATCACCATGGTAAAAGATCATGTGATGACCAGAATGACATCACCACAGGTCCTTTTCCTGTACACAGCAAAGAAGAGAAGCCGGGCTGCGTGAGCAGGTGGATTAAGGTGAGTTACATTTTTTATTTTTAACCCCTCCAGCGCTATTGTACTATGCATTCTGTATTCAGAATGCTATTATTTTCCCTTATAACCATGTTATAAGGGAAAATAATAAAGATCGGGTCCCCATCCCGATCGTCACCTAGCATCCGTGTGTGAAAATCGCACCGCATCCGCACTTGCTTGAGGATGCTTGCGATTTTCACGCAGCCCCATTCACTTCTATGCAACGTGAATAACGCACAAAATAGAGCTTGCTGCGATTTTCACGCAACGCACATGTGATGCGTGAAAATCACCGCTCATGTGAACAGCCCCATAGAAATGCGTTTAACTCGCACATTGCACCCTCGCGGAATACTCGCCCGTGTGAAAGGGGCCTAAGGGTCAGTGAAAAACTACTGACACAACAAGTTGCGAATCCTCAGGGATGTGTGCTGTCTGTGGTCTCCATGGACCGCTCACTCATCCCTTGACTTCAATGTGTTTTTTCCACGGACTGTGGGTCTATGAGGATGCCTTGTAAGCCATGCCCTATTTATGTATGTGATTATTTATCCTTGATGCCCATTAGAGTCTATGGGTCCATGAAAACCACGGACACAACACAGATAGTGCAGTGTCCCAGACTTGGGGGTTTCTGCCATTGCTTATTATATTACGTATTTTGTATTATACTTTGTTCTGCAGTGTACTCCAGCTGAAGAGGTATGGTTGGCAGGAACAGGGTTAACCACCCTGTTCCTCCCATATTAGTAGGGCTGGCCCTGCTTCCTGCCAGGAGGGGGAGTTCCTGAGAGATAGTGAAGGAGATAGGAAGCGCATGCCAGAGCTCCTACTGCTAGGGACTTTAACCAGTTCTCCTGTGAGACTTACTCCAGGGAGATTGCCAGAGACAAGAACACTGATTTTCAAAAACCTTTAGCATGCTTAGCAGAGTGATCAGCAAAACTACAGCTTGCTGGAGACCCTGCTGGAGGTGATAGACTATGGTTCAGACACCCATCACCTTGATCGCTTCCATCTAGGGTGGCCAGATTTAGGCCGGACAGTCCAATTTTCAGGATCCCTGTCCTCCGTCCGCTGCAGGGCCCGGACGGACACAGGGATGTCCACCCTTTCAGTAGCTCACGCTCAGACAGCAGCAATGAGCAGTCTGAGCGTGAGCTGCAGCAACTGACTGAGGCTTCTCTCACCCCTGGTCAGTCACTAGAGCTGCAGACATGGCTCCCTGTGGCTGACTGATAGGGAGAGAAGCACCCCGGCTGCCCCCAGCTCACCTTCCCCTCAAAAACTTCTTCCATCTCCTCCCCCCGTTTTTTTTCCTCTGGTGGTGATGGGGGTGAGGCTTCATGGAGGTAGGCGTGGTTTATCGGTTTGGGGGCGTGGGCGGTGAGGTCCGGCTTTCTTGGGTGAAGCCAGTGGCCACCATATCTGTATCACACCATGAACACCTGTACCCAAAAGTGCCTACAAGTGCCACGTAAATGCCACCTAACCAGCTACCATACCCCATCATATTGTGACAGAAATTTCACTTTTTACCAACTATTGCTGGATGTAAGTGGAAGTAAAGAGACTTTTATACTTTTACTCCTGGTCTGATTCTTCAAACCACCTTTCCACAGACGGGTCCTTTGCAGACATCTTCATGAATGAACCACTGACCATGTTGTCACGGGTGTCATCACGGATACAGTCATGTGAAAGTCAATCCTAAGGCCTCATGCACACGACAGTATTTTTTTGCGGTCCGCAAAAAGGGGTTCCAATGTTCCGTGATCCGTTTCCGTTTTTGTTTCCGTGTGTCTTCCTTTATTTTTGGAGGATCTCCAGACATGAAGGAAAGTAAAAAAAAATCTAAGTCAAGTTTGCCATGCAAATGATAGGAAAAAAAACGACACGGACGCGGATGACAATCTTGTGTGCCTCCGTGTTTTTTCATGGACCCATTGACTTGAATGGGTCCGCGAACCGTTTTCCGTGAAAAAAATAGGACAGGTTATATTTTTTTCACGGACTGGAAACACGCATCACGGACGCGGATGACAAACGGTGCATTAGCCAAGTTTTCCACGGACCCATTGAAAGCCCGCAGAAAATCACGGAAAACGGAACAACGGACACGGGACACAACAACGGTCGTGTGCATGAGGCCTAAGGCTGGATTTCCAGGTTCAGGTTTTCTGATGCACTTTTTGAAGCCAAGTTAAAAAATTTGGAACCTGTAAAGCCACCTTGCAAATGTACCACAATGCACCAAAGACCTAGACCAATTACAAATTCATCTCTGCTACATCTTTATATAACAAATCATGCGAATCATGTTGTAGATCTCTGCTGCCTGTCTGATGGGGATTGTAGTCTCAGGATCTCATTACAAGAAATAGTTCATGTTACTTCTCTGCCGGTCTTCCAAGCATGGCAGCCACTTGTACACTCAAGCTATTCAACTGGAAAATGAGCGCAGCTTGAAATAGCTCCCTTTATTACATTATCCATTAATAAAATAGTCTGACACGGGTGAATTATGTTCCTGTCCTTCTTGGTGCTGATACAATTGAGTTTAGGCCAAATTTTTCAGCAACTCGATACAGTAGATAGCCTGAAAGGATCTTCTGCAATACATTTTTGGCTTTTACGGGTATTTCCATGGAAATTTCATACAGCACAAAGTGCAAGTCTCCAACTCAATCCGGCAAATAGGCAAGAATCTGGCCAAGTGCAGAACATATAAGGTTTGGACGGTCATTTTCCCTTATTATTAGAGATAAGCGAGTTCGATTCGGCTGCTTCGCTGAATTTTACAAAAAAATAATTTGCTTCGTGATGAATTACTTAGTCACAAAGCGCATTTTTTTGTAAGTAGCGGGTGCAATGACAGGGAGGTGCAATAGCGCCGCCCCTTGTCATTGTATCCCTCAGATGCCGCGTTCATACATGATCACGGCATCTGAGCGTAAAAACTGTGTAAAATGAACACTGTAAAAAAAAAAATGTTAGCAAACTTTCCGCCTCCATTTGCTCGCGACGGGCCGGCCGTGCTTAAAGATCTGGCGCGAAATCTCTCGCGGCCAGATATGACGTCATCATGCCGGCCGGCGAATGGATGTCATATGTCACCATGCATGGGATTTCGGACGAGATGTTCAATCAAGATGGCTGGTACGTGGCGAGCAAATGGAGGGAGTAAGTAGGATTTTTTTTTGTTTTTTACATTATTTTAGGTTAAATCGATTCGCTAACACGATGCAAGAGGAAATTCCGCTTCAAAGCGAAGCAAATTTATCCTGAAATTCGTATCGAATTCCACTTCGCTCATATCTACTTATTATGTTCATCAGATGGACGTAATATGGTTTGTATTATGATCCTGATGTTACACACAGAATATTCCCCCAGCTATTATATACTGTACTTAGGGCCCACGCTCATTGCTGTACCACAGATCTCTACTGCATTGCCTGTAGCTGTGGGGCCCTACTGTACCACTGCGGACCTCTGATTATAGACGAAATCCCCGAAGAAATCAATTTTGGTATGCTCCATCACATGCCCTATTACACAGGTACTCGTCCCTGAAAGCACTGGATCTAGGGGAGAATACTGTCTCACACAGGCACCATATGGCGGCACACAGAGTCCCTACAGGTGCATAGCCTAGAGACTCTATGCTCTGAGATAAATGGCTTGTGCTTTTTTGCTTGGTATACAGCACATAATACAATAGGCTATAAAAAAAAATGCAGTGTATACTAAGCAAATAAACTATTGGAATACATTTATGACAGCTCCGTAAAAGGGTGAACGCAGGGCATATGGCACCTACTGTATTCCTATATGGGCAACATAAAATCTCAATTCATGAAATGGTAAAATATTTAGCCCCGGGTGCTCATCTACATGAACATGCATGCCCTGTATACTTTTCTAAACGCAGAGAATAGCATGCCGCTACGTAAGCCGTCGTGATAATGGCGATAGCTGAGATTGGTTCCTGTTCAAAAATGGAGGAAATTACATGTGTAATGCCAGGTTGCTAGGCAAGTTGCTAAAAATATCAAAGAATGTAAGACATAAGGGCAGAGGTGTAAAACACACTGTAAATTCACATACAGAGGATTCCATTGGCATCACATGGGCTAGACCTGTAACATGCTGCCCTCTAGTGGAACTTGTAAGAATAGTGTTGTGCTGCAATTACCATATGTGCATGCAATTCAAAATCATCTCCCTATAAACCACATTGACGATTGCATCTCATTTATAGGAACACTCTGGGGTGGATTTATGAAACCTATAAATGGCCATCTAGAGCTGCAGCAGATTTATCCCAGTGGCTCAAGCTAATGGATAAATGAGACACTATCGGTTTCCTTACTCTGAGACAGAACTTTATACCAGAATTGTGGTGCAAATTAATATTTCTTAGGCCCCGCCCTATTTCCTCAAAAAGCCCAGCCCCTTTACCATTTTTTGCACTGGCACACATTAGGGGGCATTTTTCTACTGTCACATTATAAGGAGAATTATTACTACTGGGGGGCATTATGGTGAGCTTTATTATATGCAAAAATGGTAAAAACTACAGCTCGTCCCACTAAAACACTGAGACTTTATCGCCCAAGTGCCGACATGAACCTAGAGCCGGTGTTCTGCCAAATCTCTATACCTTGCCAAAAGTCTATACCAGAAGTGACACGGCCACGCCAGAAGTGACGAGATCGCCAAGGAATCAGCTGGAGAAGGGTGTGCGCGGCGCTGCGCAAGCGCACATCCACCGGCTTAGCAAAGAATTTTTGCAGCGCCACGATAGAAGTACTTCGTACACCGCGCGTGCGCACTTAGGGGTATAGAGATTTTGCATCAGATCTCTCTACCCCTGGGTGCGCAGGCACCCACAAATCATCAGTTGCTTGGAAAAAAAATCCAAATAAGATTGACCCCGATAACTTTTTTAGATTTCAGGAGAAAAGAAATGGAGAATTGGCAATTTTATTTTTTTCTGTTAGACCGTTCACTGTATGAAATAAATTTGTTTTGATCTTAATAGATTGAGCATTTTGGAACGCAGCAACGCCTATGAGCTGTTAATTTATTTTGATGTATGAGGAAAGGGGCTAATTTGAATTTATTATTTTTTTGTGATATTTAAAAAAAAAATTGTTTACTTTTTTCACTTCTTTCAACCTTGCAGCCTATAGGAGATTCCTTATGTTCCTATGCAGCCCTGTCTGATGAAGCTGCCATATCAATCAAACAGCTTCCTCATTTCGGCGAAAGAATTCGGGCCCCAGAAGTGCAGTGCTCCTGGGGTTTCACCACTCATAAGCCATGGTCTCAATTGATCATGGCATCTGAAAGGGGCCCCAATTCCTAGGGCCCCTTTTGTAATGGTGGCGGTACCCAGGTGTAGGAATGGCCGAGTGGTATAGGGTGGCTTAAAATGTCCCTTCTAGTGTAAGTGAGTGTCACGGTGCTCCTACCTGGATACGGCTGGACCCCAGGCTTTGGCTCCAAAGCAGACAAATAGGGGTGAATTTTTGAGGGATAAAAGGATAACTTGAATCCAGACCTTAAAGGGAACCTGTCACCGGGATTTTGTGTATAGAGCTGAGGACATGGGTTACTAGATGGCCACTAGCACATCCGCAATATCCAGTCCCCATAGCTCTGTGTGCTTTTATTGTGCAAAAAAAACCGATTTGATACATATGCAAATTAACCTGAGATGAGTCCTGTACGTGAGATGAGTCAGGGAGAGGACTCATCTCAGGTTAATTTGCATATGTATCAAATCGTTTTTTTTTTACACAATAAAAGCACACAGAGCTATGGGGACTGGGTATTGCGGATGTGTTAGGGGCCATCTAGTAACCCATGTCCTCAGCTCTATACACAAAATCCCGGTGACAGGTTCCCTTTAAGATGCAGTTGAAAAGCAAGTTTACTTTGCATAAACATTCATCAGACACAATCTTCAAACTTTGTCTTTGTCCCAGCAGGCTTTGGAATTAAAACTGTGGCAGGCAAACTCGTCTCTGCTACATCTGTTGCTCTCTGGCCTGCTGTGCTGACAGGCTGACTGTATAACTTTGTTTCTTCTTTATGCTGCGACTTCTCTCTATGTAGTCTGTCTCTTAATTATGCCAGAGAACTCTCCTCCTGGCTCCTGAGGCTCTAAGCTGTGGCACCCACATCCAGAAGAGCTGAAGGTGCTCTGGCTGGCTTGGCTTGGGCACATCCAGCAGACACGTGCCCAGCACATCCTCCTTACCCCAGGGGGTAAGCTAGACTAACTAAAACTGATCTCCACCCTTCCTGCAGGAAGTGGGACTTGGGGGGTTAGAATGGAATGGAAAGCTTCATTCTACCTAACTGTAGCTCTGCCGTATTTGCTGCCACCTGCTGGTGAACCAGGCACATTACATTTGAACATAACAGTTTCAAACATTAGAAATGCACATTGTATAGGACCTGAAATAAATGCATAGATGACATGATATTAGCATACACAGATAGAAGCAGGGCATAGGAGTGGTAATTGGTAATGCCACTCTGGGGCGTTACACCTCTGGCTGTCTGCTGTGTGAAACCTGGAGGCTAAGGTGCCCACTCAGCTTCTGAGCGCCCTCCATGTTTAAAAACTGGACCTCCACCGTACATACTGTATATGGTGGAGGTCTAGAATGGTTTAAAGGGCTATTCCCATCTCAACATTTATGGCATATCGTCCATAAATACCAGACAGGTGCAGGTCCCACCTCTGGGACCATATCCAGAATGGGCCCCTGAAGTGAAGGAGTTCGCACCCCAGATGCGAGGCATCCATTCCCTTTACCACCTCTCCATTCACCACTCGCTGACTCAGCTATTTTTGAAATTCCCACATCGGTGAATGGAGAGGGGCTACGCATGCACAGCTCCATCCTCTTCTGGAGATAGGAGCAGGTCCCAGAGGCGGGATCCTCACCGTTCTGACATTTATGTCACATTCTAGCGATATATCATAAATATTGAGATGCGAATACTCCTATAATATCACATTCTAATGTCAGGACCTGAGAGTTTTTGCAGAAATGAGCAGCGTTACAAAGGCACCACTTATCTCTTCTTGCCGGTGAGGTCTGTCACAGATGACCTTTACACTTTTGTAGGGCATAGTATGTTGGTATTTCATGAGCTGTATAGGGCAGTGTTATCTTGCCACTATAGGGTGGTATTATGTGCACTGTATCTGGCAGTATTATCTTGGAATTATATGTTATTTTATATGGGCTGTGTAGAGCAGTATTATTTTGACACTATATATTGGAATAACGTGGGCTGTACATGGCAGTATTATCTTGGCAGTATAGAGTGGTATTATCGTGCCATAATATGTTTGCTGTATATGGCAGCATTATCTTGGATGGTATTATGTGGCCTATATATGGCAGTATAATCTTGGCATTGTATGGTGGTATTATGTTTGCTATATACTATATATCAGTATTATCTAGGTATTATATGGTGGTTTTACGTGGGCAGTAAATGGCAGTATTATCTTAGCGTTATATGGTGGTTTTACGTGGGCAGTATATGGCAGTATTAATTTGACAATAGATAGTGCTATTACTGTATGTGGGCTGTATATGACAGCATCATCTTAGCATTATACATCTGAATTATGATATTATGTGGGATGAAAAAAATCTCCAAAAATTGCTAGTGGGCGAGACCTTTTTTTGCATGCTGCCCTTCAGTAAGTGACACATTATCCCAAATATAATAATGCAAGTATATTATTCTGGGATTTACTGTATATATCTGCACTAAAGCCTGCATTCATGATTTTCAGAAAGCATGACACCATCTCCAGAGCCTGGTTCGGTGCACCTTCAGCCTCCTCAGTCTCAAGGAAGTCACTCAGCATCTCTGCAGGAGTCTAAGGCAAAAATGGCCCTGGACCCACAGAAGAACATCTGATATCATTGTGATTTCATTACCCGGACAGTGGCCGGAAAGACGGAAAAACAAGCTGGCAGAGGCAATGCTTCATGGCTGGAAACACAAACCTAATTGATTTAAAGTAACAAAGCCACTCTGGAGCGATGTTGGCTCGGTTCAAGAGAAACGCAAGACTCGTCAAGTCACAAAGAGATTGCAGACGTTTTCAACAAGGATTGAGAACGTAGCCAGGGGTCCATCAAGTTTAAAGGGGTTGTGCCTCTATGAAATGTTACTTTAATATAATTTAGAATGAAAAACTAGTTCTGTTACAAAAATTTTGCAGTTGCGAGATATTGTAACTTCATTGTAATTGCACCCCTGGTATAGTAATGTACACGTCCACTTACTGAGGTGGTCGCACATGGTCATATTCACCAGCTGGATCTACTGTGAGAAGCTGGGACAGTTACAAGTCGATGTGCATCAGAAAGGACACGTCCCTTCAACTGTATAGGGCGAGAGCTGCAGCAGAAGGAAGTGCCCCCTGAGCTGTGGTAGGGAGAGATCTTCAGAAGAAAGGGCATGTCCCTGAGCTGTAAAAGGAAGAGAGCTGTAGGAGAAAGGACACACTCCCTGAGCTCTGATAGGAAGAGAGCTGTAGGAGAAAGGACACACTCCCTGAGCTCTGATAGGAAGAGAGCTGTATCAGGAAGAACATGAGCCAGGGCGTACATAGAAATCACTGGGCCCCATAGCGAGAACCTGACTTGGGCCCCCTAACCCCACCCACTGTCCTGGCTCTTCCCCTGCCACACCCCGGTAACATCCCGAAATATGTTACTAAACTCTCTTTCCCTGCTACAACATGTTAAGTGTAATTTCATTGTCCGTCTATATAATTATATTGTCATTAATGTCATTTAATGTATTTCTAGGCCTGTTTTATATTATGCTGTAATTTCCCTGTACACCAGCAGGTGGCAGTAATGTGTGATCAGATCCATAGCCAGTTTAGTATTGCTAGACTGGAATAGTTCATTCCAGTTTTAGCTCCCCCTCCTCTGTGAGCAGAAGTGGGCTGGTCCCATGTCCTGTCTCATGGGGAGGAGAAGGAAGTTCTAGTTGGTGTACCAGCCACCCCCACTTGGGGTAGGCTGTGTTAGTAGGAGCTCCCAGAAAATGGGATCCCAAGACAGGATCTTGCCTCGGCTGAAGCCAAAGATCACTCTTCCCAGCCTGAGCCATCAGCCTCAGCTGGTTGACAAGAAAAGCAGCCATCTCCAGCCTCCAGGAAGAAGCATCCCCTGTGAGCCAAGCTGTGAGTACATATCCAGAGTCCAGGAGAAGCCAAATTCTTCCTCAGCTAGTCAGGCCCATACCAAGCAGAAGACAGACAGAGCAGAAGATAAATACCTGCCAGATTCTCCAGGCACATAGTATAGAAGCAGAAGAGATATTTATCCCTGCCATGCATTGCCTATACCTGCTGGGACCTAAAGACTATTGCTGTAACTTGTATGGATTTTAAGCTGCCATTCAGTAAAGACAAGTTGGATTATATTTCAAGTCTGGATCTCATTTACTGATACCAAAGTTCCTCAATTACTCCTATTAGCAACACTCATTTTATTGCAAGTGAGCCAGGATCCAGGCGTCCAGCCGTACCAAGGTAGGAGACACCGTTGACACTACCCTATCTGCTATACAGAGACATTATCCCCCTCTGGCATTCCTCACCTGGTACGTGAGTTATAACATCTTAAAGGGCCCTGCAACAGTACCTGCACAAGCTGCAATTGGCGTCACGAACAGCTCAAACATATATATACATATCCTGACCCACTGCATCATTGGCCATTGTACCAGTGTCCTGCTCACTGCACCCCCAATTGCTGAAACCGTTAGGGATAAATCTTTTTATTTTTATTTTTTTATTAACTCTCCTACACCGCTGATAAGACAGTGCTGTGTGGCAGTAAGGATCTCCCTGGGGTGCAGTGAGCCATGCACAGCGCACATCACTGCTCCTGCCTGTCTGCTTTGGTAAAGCCGGGCATAGATGGGCTATGTCAGGCTTTAGCAGAGCGGGCACAGGACAGTGGACACAGGGCGCGATGCGTATGCGAGCACAGCTGAACGAGTGCAGGGCAGGAGCCCGCATACATATTGCTCCTCCTGCCTGTGTCCACTGTGCTAAAGCCTGACATAGCCCATCCCCCACATCCTAACCCCTTTGCTACCTGCGCCATTTTTTCATCACTTCTCTAACCCCCAAAAATGTGATCAAAAAGCCACACACATTCCAAAATGGTATCAATAAAAACTACAGTTCATCCCGCAAAAAATGAGCCCCCACACAGCTCAGTAGATATAACTATAAAAAAAGTTATGGGGGTCAGAATATGGTGATGTAAAAAAGTAAATAAAATTTATTTTTTCAATGTTTTAATTTATTTTTACACTATTTACACATAAAAAAAAACTATACATATGTGGTATCATTGTAATCGTACTGACTCAGAGAATGAAGGGCACAGGTCAGTTTTGCCGCAAAGAGAACACCGTAGGAACAAAGCCCATAAAACGGTGGATAAATTGTTTTTTTTCCCACCCCATTTGGAATTTTTTTTTGCCCGCTTCCCACTACATTGTATGCCATATTAAAGTACAACTTCTCCCACAAAAATTAAGCCTTCATATATCTATGTGAATGGAAAAATAAAAAAGTTATGGCTGAAGGAAGATAGGGAAGAAAAAAGAAAATGCAAAAACGAAAAAAAAAAAAAAAAAAATCAAGTATCCTAAGGGTTAAAGGGGCTATCTAACCCCTATTATGCCCCCCAAAATGCCCAGGCACCGCATACAGATAATACTTATGCCTAGTGGGGGTTGCAGCCAATAGCAGGCCATGTCGGAAATGAGCCTCCCTAGCGTCACTCACGATGCTAGGGAGGCTCGTTCCCATCGTGGCCTGCTATTGGCTGCCCCCCCCCCCCATGTCGCTGGATGTTTTCATCTGCGTGACGGAAGTGGCCGCTGTGCGGGCATCAGGAGCAATGTGGGTGCCGGGGAATAAGGTAAGTACGGTGCCCTGGCATTTTGGGGGGCATTATAGGGGTTAGATAGCACAGTGTGCACATAGCCACTAATCATATCCCCCCCCCCTGCAAGGTGACTGATGTGCTGGGGGGGGGGGGGGCCTGTAGGCTCATAGAGGACTGAGGAGGACAGTCTGCTCCCCCCGGGGGGAAGGGGGAGGATTAGGAGGAAAGCACACTGTCCTCCTGAGTCCTCTATGATCCTAAAGGCCCCCCCCCCATAAAAACAAAACAAAAACACTGCTTGCTGCTGCCCTCCCCCCATTAAGAATACCCATCCAAACATACATGAACTTTAACTTTTTATTAAGTCTGACTGCTGTCTTCTTACTGTGGCAGGCACACTATGGAGCGGTCCTTCAGTCTGTGTCGGGGAGGCTGCGCTCACTGGCTGATAGGCAGATGGCGGGCAGCGCGTAAGCACAGAGCGGAGGACACGAGCGCACTCTGTTTGTGATTGTTGAGCCTGCTCCTGCTGCGATACACTGGCCAATCAGCAGCAGGATCTTTGCGCTGCTAAATGCTGATTGGCCAGTGTGAAATGCAGCAGACACCGGGAGCCTGCAGCTGGAGCCTGTAGCCAGGTCAGATAGGGAGCGGCGCGTGAACCAAGTGGACGGGACACGGCAGCCTGAGCGCCTCAATTAACTATGAATAAAAACTGTCTTGTGCAGAGTAGACTAAGGGGGCGGGGCCTTCCATGCGCTCCGTGGCGCCCTGTGCCGCGGGCACCATAGCAACGGCATGGTCTGCCTATATTGGCAGTACGCCACTGACATGAGCTATTATAGGAAGGGAGCTGCAGCACAAAGGACATGTCCCCTGAGCAATGACACAACCCCTAAGCTTCTAGCTTGAAATAAATGTAGCAGAGTAATGAATGGAGGGACAGGGCTGGTTCTAGCTGTGTTACAGATTTGCATGTACTCTATGATGTCTGATTTTCATTTTTTTACATCTGTCATGGGATAACCCGTTGAAAATCAAATGTACAGTATGACGTAAAGATGGAGCAGTTAAAGGGTCATCTCTACGTAAGGTGTAACCAAGTGTGTGCCGCTCACTTCAACAGGGCATGACTCGTGGGCATGGAAATGGAGCAGAACAGGGCACGCTGAATGTGCCATGGCAAGGCTTTCAGACTTTGGTCCTACCATAGTTATTATATACAGGTTAGGCTACTTTCACACTCGCGTTTTGGTGTGGATCCGTCATGGATCTGCACAGACGGATCTGTTCAAATAATACAACCGTCTGCATCCGTTCTGAACTAATCCGTTTGTATTATCTGTAACATAGCCAAGACAGATCCGTTTTCTATTGTGCCAGATTGTATCATAGAAAACGGATCCGTCCCCATTGACTTATATTGCGTGTCAGAACGGATCCGTTTGGCTCAGTTGCGTCAGACGGACACCAAAACGCTGCAGGTGTCCGCCTCCAAAGCGGAATGGAGACGGAACGGAGGCAAACTGATGCATTCTGAGCCAATCATTTTCCATTCAGAATGGAAGTGGGCACGTAGGCATATGCCGAAGTCACCACCATGGTGACATTGAGCATAAGAGGATTTTTCTTTTGTATATGGTGTATTTCCCCCCTGTTTTGCTGCTTTCTCCCTGTTTTTTCCCGCCTTTTTTCCCTGTAACAAAGGATCCATATTTACCTGAGGTAAAGTGGAGGAACTCAGCTGATTGGCTCCTGGTTACTTACCTGTTGCTGGGCACCTGAGTTCTGCCCAGCGCTGATTGGTCAAGCAACGCCAGGAGGCGGGAAACTGGTCTATTTAAGCAGGTGTCCGTAGGTCCAGAGCCTGTCTGCCCTGGAACACCTAAAGAAGAGAAGACGTCGTCCCACCCACCCGCCCTTAATTGTTTAGTCGCGGTCCTGATTTAGAGGGGGGTTAGTCACCCAGCTTTTCTGGGGGGACAGTAATATTTTAATGGTTTTAATGGTTATTTATTGAGTGAAATTGTAATTGAATATTTATTGGTTTGGAGATTAACCCTTAATAAAGGACCGCGGCCATTATTTCACCACTGGAAAAGTTGTTGTGTGTTTATTTAATTATTGTTTAATTTAAGTGTTAAGGTTATTGCTCATATGGCACCATGCATTAGGGCAAAACTGATCCGTTTTGGACCGCTTGTGAGAGCCCCTGAACGGATCTCACAAACGGAAAGCCAAAACGCCAGTGTGAAAGTAGTCTTACACAAAATCAAACCAAAATTAGGACCGAAAGCCAATACTGGGCAGTGTCACAAGCCCCTAACAAGCCCACTTAGCATGGAACAGATACATCAACATAAAAAGAAAAAAAATGAGTCTAAAAGGGCTCCAAATATATGGTAAATTTTATTCAAACAGGGTATACAAAGAGTTGTTAAAAATAGAGACAAAGGACATCAAGAATAAAGTGCGGTATACTCCTATGAATATAAACATTGCATGAGGGAATTTGACAAATAACCACTGTGATAAAAAACTCCTTTTATTCTTCCAACCGGATACAATAAAAATTGGGCTGGGGCGGACTCTTGCCTCTACACAGAACGCAAAGTGGCGACGGCCATTTTGCTCTTATGCACCTCTTCGGGCCACTGACCTCATGGCGCAGACACACTCACCTTTTTAAGCGTCACTCCATACAGTTGCTATAGCAACCCCTGACGCTATTTTACTTATTAAAACAAAATAACACAAAATGACACGTAACGCTAAATCTCATAAATGTTGTTGGCATTATATAAACACGCTCAGATCGCTCCTTTCATTTCCTGTACAGCAGCGGCAGCAGGAAGCGCACGGCGTCATAGCAACCAATGACACCGTGCGCTCCTGCACTCAGAAGGAATCCAGGCCAGTATCTCACGGTCCGTGTTCCACGGACGTGTGCATGAGGCTTTAGTCTGATAAATTGCCCGTAAGGGACAGACTTTTTTCTACGGTAAGTGGATGGAAACTATCATGGTGTAGTAACGAGTTGGTGGCAGTGGGCTTGCGATACCCTTTAGTAATAAGAGCACCACCCTCCACTGTCACCAAGACGTCAAGAAACTCCGTCATGCCACCATAATTCAGAGTAAATCTCATGTTCATGTCATTGAACTCGTTTAGGTATGATACAAATTCACTACATTGGGCTTCAGTCCCCGACCACACCATGAAAACGTCATCCACGTAGCGCAAAAAAAGGGTTTCTAGTGGAGAATATAAATCTGTCCTCAAACGTGGCTAAATAGATATTCGCAAAAGTACATGCCACCGGTGTGCCCATCACCGTTCCATAAATTTGCTTGTACCATTGGCCTCCAAAGCAGAATACATTGTTGGTAAGGACCCAATTTATCACATGTCAAAGTAATGATGTGGTTTATCTGATTCTGTGTCGCTGTGGCGCTTTTTATATAGGCAAAACAATCAGACCCTTATAGGAGAGATTCAGGGAGCATATTAACTCTATAAGAACAGGAAAAGGCTGCCCGAGATTGATTACTCACGTATGCGGTGTCCACGCAGGTGACCCGAATTGTTTGAGCTTTGCAGGTATTGAATTAGTTCCAAGTATGCCACGAGGGGGAGATAGGCAACGCCTGCTCCCACGAAAGGAGGCTAGATGGAGTGTCCGGACTGCAGCCACGGGCCCTCCAGGTCTCAATGAAAGGAACATTTATGAGCTTTAGCGTTAGGTGTCATTTTGTGTTGTTTTGTTTTAATAAGTAAAATAGCGTCAGGGGTTGCTATAGCAACTGTATGGAATGACGCTTAAAAAGGTGAGCGTGTCTGCGCGATGAGGTCAGTGGCCCAAAGAGGCGTGTAAGCGCGAAACGGCCGTCGCCACTTCGCGTACTGTGTAGAGGCAAGAGTCCGCCCCAGTAGTCCTATTTTTATTGTATCCGGTTGGAAGAATAAAAGGAGTTTTTTTTACCACAGTGGTGAGTGCCGCCTTTCTGTTCGTCTACTCGTGTTATTACATGGACTTTCGTTGTTTTCGAAGGCTGAGCACCACAATCACTGTTGATATCGACAGGTACACATAGGAATCCACCATTTACCTGGAGACGCCCCTTTCAGTCTATTCTATTATACTTATAAGAATTTGACAAATAGTTGAGTATGTCTGGTAAGTGCAGATGCAATATAATGTATATAGAGTTAACCCACATCTTGACCAGACGCTAACCAAAGGTCACAAAAAGTCAAATAGGGGCAAAAAAATGACCATACTAAAAATTTTATTGTATCATAGGGTAATATTCAATATTCCCGCGCCAGAGTGTGCAAAATAGACATAAGCATATCATAATGCCCAGACCAGACGACATACTGATAGTAACATACACTCACCTAAAGAATTATTAGAAACACCTGTTCTATTTCTCATTAATGCGATTATCTAGTCAACCAATCACATGGCAGTTGCTTCAATGCATGTAGGGTTGTGGTCCTGGTCAAGACAATCTCCTGAACTCCAAACTGAATGTCAGAATGGGAAAGAAAGGTGGGCTACAACAGCAGAAGACCCCACCGGGTACCACTCATCTCCACTACAAATAGGAAAAAGAGGCTACAATTTGCACGAGCTCACCAAAATTGGACTGTTGAAGACTGGAAAAATGTTGCCTGGTCTGATGAGTCTCGATTTCTGTTGAGACATTCAAATGGTAGAGTCCGAATTTGGCGTAAACATAATGAGAACATGTATCCATCATGCCTTGTTACCACTGTGCAGGCTGGTGGTGGTGGTGTAATGGTGTGGGATGTTTTCTGGGCACACTTTAAGCCCCTTAGTGCCAATTGGCCATCGTTTAAATGCCACGGGCTACCTGAGCATTGTTTCTGACCATGTCCATCCCTTCATGACCACCATGTACCCATCCTCTGATGGCTACTTCCAGCAGGATAATGCACCATGTCACGAAGCTCGAATCATTTCAAATTGGTTTCTTGAACATGACAATGAGTTCACTGTACTAAAATGGCCCCCACAGTCACCAGATCTCAACCCAATAGAGCATCTTTGGAATGTGGTGGAGCGGGAGCTTCGTGCCCTGGATGTGCATCCCTCAAATCTCCATCAACTGCAAGATGCTATCCTATCAATATGGGCCAACATTTCTAAAGAATGCTATCAGCACCTTGTTGAATCAATGCCACGTAGAATTAAGGCAGTTCTGAAGGCAAAAGGGGGTTCAACACCGTATTAGTATGGTGTTCCTAATAATTCTTTAGGTGAGTGTATATGACATACCCATAAAATTGGGGAACCCACCTCAGGAGAACCGCACACCCCGACGCGCATTTCGGCGACACCTTCCTCCCCCAGAGAAGAAAAAAAGGAGGCTAAGGAAAGGGTTAAGCATTTCCTCTTTAGAAGAAATATTGTTTTTAAAATCCTATTAGTTATTGATTTTAAGGAAATCGTAAAAACTAGTTTTTATGGAAATAATCTTGTCCATGAATTATTTTAGGAGATGCAATAGAGTAAATGCAATTATATAAGGGAAGTTGTGGGTTTAGCACTGGTGTCTTAGCAGACGGTGCAAGGGATTAAGCTCAGGCTCAAAGCAGCTTGTTTTTAAGTGGTCGCCTGCCTTATATCCCCAGACACAGTTCATTACCTCTTGCCGTAAGTACATACATAAGGCGGTGCCATGCTTTACCTGACTTCAACTTTTATGGTCATATGTTTGCATGACAATCACACTGAAACTTGAATTCCAGGAAAGATAAGCAGCATTTTCAGTATTTGCTTGTTACTATGAGCATAAAACTGATCAAAATGAGCTTATACATAACACAAATGCCCTGAAATAAACAAACAATTAAAACATGCTAAACCAAATATAATAGAACTAGGAATTCATCTTTATTTATGCATCGCAAGAATCATATAAAATTCATAAAACAATACTAATCCCTACAGGGAGGGACAGACAAAGGACAAAAAAATAATAATCCATATTGCCACAATAGATGAATGTTAGTATAAATACAAATTAATTATATGAAGGAATCACAAAATTCATCAACTATTTATGCCCTAGGTACATAAAGATACCACAAAAATAATTACATTTATACAAAAGAGGAACACAAAGCAAATTACAAATCTTTAAAGCGGCTGATAACTGGGCCAACAAATGCTACCAGTCTATAAATACCAAAATTAGAATATATAATGAGGGCTTTTAAAAAGTTCACTTAAAAAAGCTAATAGGATGTAAACTGAGTAAATAGATCATAAAGTAATTTATACACCAGTATCAAACATAAAAATACAGACCAAATTTAGTGGGGAAATGGGAACCCTGATGGATGTTTCGCCTTCGCTTCTTCTAAGGGGTCAAGATGGGTGACAACTGACAATACCCATGAGAACTGTAGTGACGGGCACGATAGCTGTCACACAGCTTGCCCAGAAATACAGTACACAAGGAACCACTTGAAGTACCTCCAGATGTGATTTCTCATTTAATCTGCACTTTAAAGGGATAATCCCATGATTAATGTAAAAAATTAAAACAAGACATCATATAGTACATGACAATCTCTTTCTAAGAAAGCTAGAACCAGCCCTGTACCTCACATGGATCCAGAGATCTCCCCATTCATCGTCCAATGGCTATGCTAGATTTATATCAAGCTGGCAGCTCAGGGGGCATGTCCTTTCCACTGCAGCTGGTGGCAATTGAAGGATGGAACTGAGCATGTGCTTCCATCTCAGTGAGCTAGACTAAGAGCAAACAGCAGGTGGCGCTATACAGATAGATTTCAGTGAATAACTCACTGGCTATACAAAATGTTTAATTGCAATATTCAGATCTAGGTGCTAGTTTGAAAAATGTAGAATATTTTTCGTGGGACATCCCCTTTTGGGAAAAATGACACATTATATTTATTCTGCTGGTCAGTACAATTACAGAGATACCAACTTTATATATATTTTTTTAAAACATTTTACCACTTTTACACAAAGCATGTTTGAGAAAAGAATATCCTGTTTTTGTGTAGCCAGTTTCAGAGAGCCATTTTTTTTTATTTTTCTGACGATGTCTTGTGTAGGGTCTCATTTTTGTGGGACATCCCCTATAATAATTTCATTTAAAGAGTTGTACCAAGATGGACACTTGTTAAAGGGGTATTCCCATCACAATGATCACTGTTAAATCTGTTAATGATTTGACAGTGATCTTTTTTGTAAATACATTTAATGACCCAATTCCCACCCTTTTTGAGAAAATAAGTCCCCTCTTACCAGATCGTTGTCTTTCGTCTCCCCTGGTTACGGCCACCTCTCCTGTCGAATCCCGCAGGGCTGCGCTTGCGAAGAAGACTGAAGATTTTCTCCCAGCTGGGCCGCGCAATGTACTGAACATGCACGCCGCCGCGCATGCGCCATGATGACTTGTTCCTGGCCAGTATAGTACAGAGCTGCGAACGTGCACGCCGGCTCTGTACTATACAGGCCAGGAATAAGTCACCATGGCGCATGCGCGGCGGCGTGTGCATTCAGGACATTGCGCGGCCTGGCCGGGAGAAAATATTCAGTCTTCTGCGCAAGCGCGGCCCGGATGGGAGAAGACGTCAATCAAGCCCAGCCGAATCCAGGAAGTGAACGTCGCGCTCAACAAAGGTAAGTATGAAAAGTGAAGATGGGAATACCCCTTTAACTGTCCACAGGATCTGTGATGTGTTTGATCAGTGCGGGTCCAACTGCTGGGATGCCCACTGATGATGAGAACAAGGGAACAAAGTCCTTCTTTTGACTGAAGCATGTGCATTGCTGTCGTCATTGCATTATATCGCTATAGGACACCAATTTCCTGGTATGTGTGCATTAAACATTCCCAGGTAACGTGAAATGCCAACTGCAATGCCCAAGATTTCAGACTAATTTACAATCATTTTTATTAAGTAGAAGAAATTTTAATTTAAAGAAAGTTAATAAAAAAGTTGCCCTCGGAAAAAGTGGAACTGGTGCTTAAAAAATATTGCGCTCTTTCTGGACAGAGTGTTTCTAAATGTTTCTCATCATGGCATAAATCCACTGATAAATCCCCTACTTCACTTAAAGGGGTTGTCCCATAATTTCACCCAGGCAGCCCCCCCTGAGGCTAGCATCGGAGCATCTCATGCTCCGATGCACTCCCTTGCCCTGCGCTAAGGGCACGGGCTCTTTTGTGACGTCACCGGCTCTGATGGGCGGACTTTAGCACTGCCCTAGCCGTTTTACTGCCAAGGGCAGCCCTAAATCACTCCCTTTAGTGCCGGTGACGTCACCGGGCTTTCTGGCAGCCCCATGGAGAGTCCGGTACATCACCGGATCTCCAAAAAATGCCTTTGCCCTGCGCAATCTAGTGCAGGGCAAAGGAGAGCATCGGAGCATGAACTGCTCCGATGCTCAAGTCAGGGGGGCTGCCTAGGTGAAATTATAGGTATGTCCGGGTTCAGCTCTGAACCCGGACAACTCTTTAAGTGAAGTAGGGGATTTATCAATGGATTTATGCCATGATGAGAAACATTTAGAAACACGCTGTTCAGAAAGAGCGCAATATTTTTAAAGCACCAGTTCCACTTTTTCACACACAGTATTTTTCACATTGGGAACAGAAGGAGGAGTTCAGCGCTGGGCCCCATCATCCCTCAGGCCCCATAGCAGTGGCCTGGTTTTCCTACATTAAAGGCTGAACCGGAGATCCATTCAAAGTGGAGAAATGGAACCCCTGTTCTGATGCTCACAGTGGTCCAAGAAATTGGACCCTCACCAATCAGACACATTTCACCTATCCTATAGATAATCTTGGTATAACCCCTTAACGGAGGTTCTCCTATTAGGGCATATGGACATCAAAGGTGTTTGGGAGTCCTTGCCTTTCTATTAACCAGAGTGGGGAGCCACTACTAATAATGGCCTCTGCTCTGGAGGACTGTATTACATAGTTGACAATTAATACTGTATGTACGCAAACATGCAATACCACATTGTTCCTGTAGTGGCCACTGCAGGAGAAATGTGCAGCCACCTGGAGCTTCTTGACAAGAGCTGATCGCCAGGGGTTTAATCGGCCGAACCTATAGCAATCAGTTGATCATGTTTCTTGTGCCATATACAATGGTATATGATATTGACCTGTTACACTCACCGAGAAGAAGAAAATTCATGTGGAATGTTGAAAACATCTAAGATTACAAGATGACTTTTGTATCAGTCACCCATAAGTACTTTTTAATTTCCTTGGTATCTTCTCATATGATTGACTTATCTCTCTGGGCAGAACCGTCTGGCCGCCCTTTCAGCTGGAAACAGACGTAGCCAAGAATTTTTCAATGAAAATATGTCTTCAAAAAAGGAAAGAGTAGAACTGACAACCCTTCAGAAATGATCAGAATCGAGGAAACGTCTTGCTTCTCATTTGGTAATTAAAAAAGAAGGAACAAGAGCGCAGTGTTGAGTGAGGACAGAGAGCTGTTATTTCTTATGAAAGTCATCGACTGTTTCGAGAGATTTCCTTCATATGTGGGAGTGTTCTCAAGGCTTACTACCAGAGGAACTAATGTCATGGGGTCATAAACATTATGCTTAGCTTCCAGTATAATTCAGAAGCTAAACAAATATTTGAAACATTTCAACTGGTGACAGCATCAGCTACTGTAGCTTTTCTGAAAATTAGAGCGGTATTCCCACCTTAAAGGGAATGTATCATCAGAAAATGACCTATTGTTTAAATCAAAGTTTTTAGGCCCAGTTAACACTTCAGTTATTTGGTCAGTTATTTCCATCAGTTATTGTGAGCCAAAACCAGGTGCGGGTCAAAAACACAGAACGGGTGCAGATCTTTCCATTATACCTGATCTCTGAGTAGGCTTCATACTGGTTTTGCCTCACAATAACTGATGGAAAGAACTGACCAAATAACTCATGCACAGGAACGTATTTTCATTCTGTGTCCGTACAGTTTTTCTTGCGGCCCGATTGCGGAACAATTCATTTCAACGGGTCCGCAAAAAAAAACGGAAGTTACTCCGTGTGCATTCCGTATGTCCATATTTCCATTCCGCAAATAATAGAACATGTCCTATTATTTTCCGCATTACGGACCAGGATAGTACTGTTCTATTAGGGGCCAGCTGTTCCGTTCCGCAAAATACGGAATGCACATGGTTTTTGTGGACCGCAAAATACATACGGTCGTGTGCATGAGCCCTTAACTTTATTGTTAAATAATTTTTGGTGATATTATTTGTAATTTTTGTAAAAAAAAAACATCCCCAAATCCTGCAGGCCACTAAGCCTAATAATAGGCACCACTTCTTGGGTTTGTTTGGATCACTTTTCAGTAGTCATATCATTATCATCACAAGCAGGATTACAATGACAGATAAGGAAAAAGAATTAAAAAAATCTGAAGAAGATTAGAAAAATAATATGTGTTTTAATTGGCATAAAAAAATTCTAGGTAACACAATAATAAATGTTTTGCTGTAAATGTCTAATACATGCGGGTCCCACTTCTGGTTCTTCACCAATCTCCAGAACTGGGGTTCCCTGACTACAGTTCCACCTGGTGAAACGGATGCTAGCCGCAGTATCAATTGACTGGAGAAGTGAATGTGATCAAATCCCTCCATTCAGTTCGATGGGAGTTATAGCTAGACTGTTTTCGACTGGGTCTGAGGCTTATTGCACACGAACGTGTGCGCTCCGTGGCCGTATTGTGGACCGCATTTGCGGATCCGCAATACACGGGCACCGTTCCGTGGGCATTCTGCATCACAGATTCGTGATGCGGACGCATTCACTTCAGTGGGTCCGCAAATCTGCAGATGCAGAATGGTGCGGAACGGAAGCACGGGACCTAACCCTAAGGAAGCACTACAGAGTGCTTCTGTGGTGTTTCGTCCCGTACTTCTGTTCCGCAAAAAGATAGAACATGTCCTATCTTTTTGTGGAATGGTTGGATTGCTGACCCAATAAAGTAAATGGGTCGCGATCCGCTGCGGCTGCCCCGCGGTGGATGTTCATTTATTGCAGCCCGCAATTTACGGCCGCAGCATGGACAAGGGGCGCACATGTTCGTGTACAAGAGACCTGAGACTGAAGGAGCCCTGTTCTGGAGATAGGTTTGGTTTCCAGAAGTGGGACCTACATGTATCAGACATATCCAGTGGGATACACCTTCAAGGTAGATATGCAGAGTACAGTATGCTGCATAGTTTTTGAATTTTCAACCCCTTTCCGACATCTGTTATACATGTACAGCACAGCTGGAAGGAACTTCTCGACAGCCGCCATACAGGTACAGAGTGGTGATCGTCCGGGTGCAGGAATTGCACCACTCAATCAGCAGTAGGGGCCCAGCTGTTCCTGACATTAACCCTTTGTTTGCCGTGTTGGCATGCAAGGAGTTTTCAGAGGAATGGGGCTCCCTCTCCGATCCCATTGGGTCCCTGCGCTGCAGAGTCCTGATGGCTGGGAAGGCAGCTCGATCTGCAGAAAAATAAAAAAAAATTAAAAAAAATATAGAAATTTGGTATCTCTGTAATCGTACTGACCCGCAGAATAAAGATAACGTGTCATTTTTCGCCCAAATAACAAAACCCAAAAAGTAATATCGATGTTGCTGCCTTTTCTTTATCCTGCCTCCCAAAAAGCTAAATAAAAAGTGATCAAAAAGTCATATGTTCCTCAAAATAGAACCAATGATAAAACTCAGTTGAGAGAAAAATAAAATGCATGGTTGTCAGAAAATGTCTGTACCGGTCTCCATAGGCTGCCCTCCAAAAATCATATGGCGCTCATTCTCTTTTGATCCCTGCCGTGTGCCCAAACAGCAATTTACGACTACGTATGGGGTTTTGCCGTGTTTAGGAGAAAATACTTAACAAAACTTGTGGTGCTTTTTCTCCTGTTACCCCTTGTGAAAATGAAAATTGTGGAGCCTATGAAACATTTTATTAAAAGAAATGAAAAGCCTGTGTGGTCTAAGTGGTCAGAACACCTTTCAATAAATTCCTTAAGGGATGTAGTTTCCAAAATTGGGTCTTTTTGGGTGATTCTACTGTAGGGGTACCTTAGGGTGCCTTCAAATGTAACAATACACCCAAAAACCATTACAGCAAAATTTGCCCTCCAAAAACCATATGGCGCTCCTTCCCTTCTGGGCCCTGCCATGTGCCTATACAGTAGTTTACAACCACATATGGTTTGTTTTGCTGTAAACCCTTGCTGCCTTCCAGGAAAAAAAAATGATTAAGATGTAAATTCTCCATTTTCCTTTAATTCTTGTGAAACATGTAAAGGGTTAACAATTTCAATCAAATCAGTTTTGAATAAAATGGGTCATTTATGGATGGTTTCTACTACGTAAGTGACTTCTAAACTCAACTGGTCCTTAAAAACTGTGGATTTTGGAAATTTCCTTCTAAAAATATAAGCTTTCTAATGGCATAAAAAAAAAAAATGACATGCAAAATTATGCAAACATAAAGCAGACATATCACTGTTCGCCTTTTAAGGGAACCTGTCACCGGGATTTTGTGTATAGAGCTGAGGACATGGGCTGCTAGATGACTGCTAGCACATCCGCAATACCCAGTCCCTATAGCTCTGTGTGCTTTTATTGTGTAAAAAAAACGATCTCAGAATTGCTTGGATACGTAAAAGCATTCCAAAGTTATTACCAAGTCAGATTTGACTTGACTGAAGGTTTTAAAGGACAATAATAGGTTAAAATAAAAAAAAAACATCCTCACCGATCTCCCGCCTGTGGCGAAAATCGGTAAGGGGGAGTATGGTCTATTTTCTTAAAATTTTTATTCCTTTAAGTCCCTTTTTTTTTTTAGAAAGTTTTTTCCCTGGAAAATCACTTTTATCACAAAAAGCATATACTCTATATATTCCAGTGATGGCGATGGCAGTATATACAGAAGAATGGATATACTTCTGATCACCAGAGAATTAAAGTTGCTTCTACCAATGACCACAAGGGAACAAAAACTTTAAGGGGGTTAGCTAATGAAGACAATCTAGTTTTGACAAGAATCCAGCGACTCTCAGCCCGAACCATGAGATGCAGTCAGCCACCCAAATGGTTCTGACAGAGCAGCTCTCCAATCTGACACTTAGATGGGGGTCCCAAGTGGGGAGTCCTTCGCTATATACCCGGATAGGGCAGATGGTCAGGGGCCGCCCCGATACCACAATCTCTTTCAGTATTCCCATGACCACCAGGCAATGAAGGGAAAGTGCTCTGTAGATCACCAAGATCCAGCCCCATATCATGATGCTTGCCCACCATGCTTCTCTGTCTTCACAGTGTACTGTGGCTTGAATTCAGTGTTTGGGGGTCGTCTGACAAACTGTCTCCGGCCACTAGACCCAAAAAGAACAATCTCACTTTCATCAGTCCACAAAATGTCTCTTTAGGCCGGTCAATGTGCTCTTTGGCAAATTGTAACCTCTTCAGCACATGTCTTTTTTTTCCAACAGTGGGACTTTGCGGGGACTTCTTGCAGATAGCTCGGCTTCACATAGGCGTCTTCTAATTGTAACAGTACTCACAGGTAACTTTACACCTTCTTTGATCTTCCTGGAGCTGATTGTTGGCTGAGTCCTTGCCATTTTGGCTATTCTTCTATCCATTCCAATGGTAGTTGTTCCGCTTTCTTCCACGTCTTTCAGGATTTGGTTGCCATTTTAAAGCATTTGAGATCATTTTATCTGAGCAGCCTATCATTTTCTGCACTTCTTTATAGGTTTTCCCCTCTACAATCAACTTTTTAATGAAGGTACGCTGTTCTTCTGAACAATGTCTGGAACGACCCATTTTCCTCAGAATTTCAGAGAGAAATGCACTGTAACCAGCATGTACAACATTTGCTGCCTTCCTTCCTTAAATAAGGGCAATAATTGCCACTTGTTTTTCAAAGAATGAATGACCTCACTCATTGAACTCCACACTGCTATTATTTTGAACACGCCCCTTTCAATAAGTGATTGAATTACAGAGAATCAGCAGCATGCATGTCATGACTGTTGGGTCTGTTGGGATTCTATTACTCTACTACACCTGCTAGTAAATTATTTGCCATGAAGAAATATCATTTCTACCAATAACAGTGATTGATCTGGTTAGTGATGTCTGACTGCTATTATTTTAAACACCACTGTATGCACCCCTGACTACAAAGAAAAAAGTTGAATTTTTAGGTACAAGATGTAGCAAGACCAGGTAATGGAATTACTGCTACCTACTGTAGAGGCGCAACAGGCATATGTGAAATTTAAAGGGATTGTCCAAATTAATGTTTTAAAGGCAGGAAAGCTATTATAACAATAACAAAAAGTTACACTCAATGTTGCAAACCCCTCCGTTCCAGTGCTGCCGTTCTCCCCATCCAAATATATTTTATTGACAGAAAAATGCAAATCACTTATAAAAGAACCACATTTCTCCCGTTCACATCAATTCCAGTACTTAACACCCTTTTACCTGGGCCGATGATCGTGCAAATGTCTGTTCCCGATCATCACCCTGTGTATGCAGCAATGTGCTGCCGACAATAGGCAAGCTGCATGAGGTGGCCAACTGTGGCCTAGTTGCCAACAGTTCCAAATTTGCAGGGACTGTCCCTAATTTTTAAAGACAGTCCTGGCATATTTGGGCTGTCTCAAGCATAAAATATCTGAAGATCAGTATCTTAACAGGGGGAGGTCTAACTCCTGGAACCCCCACGATTAACTGACTGAAAAGCCACGGCGCCGTACACTTTGTAGTGGCTGTACCTGGTACTGCAGCCCCTTTCCAAGGCACATCCTATGCATCCATAAAGCTGGCCTCAATAAGCGTTACAACTCCATGAGCTCCCCCTAGTGGCAACTGCAGGCAATTGATATAGCTATGTGACAAAAGACGGGAAGAATTTCAGTGCCAAGCCCCCTCTCGGCAAGGGGTAAATGATGAAACTACTAAGATTACTAAGACAATGATGTTTTGAACAGTGTTTTGGTGAGTGAAGGAATGTGGTCTTTAATAGGCTGGGCACAATTTCAGTAAAACCACTGACCCATTGCACTGGTCTACGTCAAATCAAAGGGAACCTGTCACCAGGAAACTCACTTATAAATCAGGCACAACTCCTTGTAGAGCTAGCGCCGCTGAATGTAATGATATCTTTCACTTAGGGCTCATGCACACGGCCATTGCCCGTGCACCCCGCATCAGGGATTCGGACCCATTCAAGTGAATCCGCAATCCGGGAGATGCGGTGCGTTGCGGAACGGAGGCACGGTTCAGAAGCCCATGGAAGCACTACGGAGTGCTTCCGTGGGGTTTTCTGTCCATGCCTCCGCACCGCAAAAAAGTAGCGCGTGCACTACTTTTTTGCAGTGCGGACAGTCAGATGCGGATCGCAGACCCCATTCAAGTGAATGGGTCCGCAATCCGTATGCGGCAGCCCCACGGTCAGTGCCCGTGCATTGCTGACCACAGTTTTAAACCTGGTGATATTTTTTGAGCCCACATTAAAGGGCTAAAGTAAAGGTCCAGCCGTGCAACGATTATAAGTCAATTTGATTACACACAGGTTAAATCCGTAGTGAAGGCAAAGTGGGACAGTAAAGTATTTGAGAAAGTGCCTGTGACAGACCATTTATTGAGAGCATTTTGGAAGGTGGCCGAATCAGTAAATCAATAAGTCAGCTATTAACGGAAGCAAAGTACACAGGCCTCTGAGTCAGCTGCAGTGATTTATTCTAGACGCAGGTGAGTCATACGATCCCAGAGACCGCTGCCAGCGAAAGGCTAAATTATAGCCATCTACACGACTGATCTGATATGTGAGCGGTCCGCCGAGGGACGAGACACTCATCTTTTAATAAAGGCCTATTATGCCATTCCACTGAACACGATTACTGCCACCATAAAATTACAGTACGGGCAGTTTCATTAGGACTTCTGGTGGAGGCTAATCACAATGTAAGTCAGGGTTCAGCAGAGACAAGCCGCTTACCGATCACTTACTGCTCCTGGATTCTCTCACTTTTTTAGGGTTATGTGTCTTACATCCACTGCAATTAAGGGCTGATGCCCACGGCACCCTTACTGTACCTGCATACGTCGCAGATTTTTTTATAGAGGCATATGGAGGTATTTTCTGTTGGATTTCTATATCATATACAAAAAAACATGGCGTGCTCTATCTAAATTCGCGCCTTTTGAGGTATCCTGCACTAAAAAGAGCTGCTTCCAGGGCAGTGTATCTCAGTGTGTACAGCGCCCAAAGAAGAACTCCAGAACTCTCACTAATAAGTGCCAGATCTGTGTGTCTAGGATGCTGCTGTCTTCCCCCTGCAAACTGCATTGTGAGTGTTTTTCTCCCTATCTACAGCCTGTTTGAGCTTGTATATTCTTCCCCCTCTCCACGCATTGTGGTGCACAACCTCCTGCTGCTATCACTAAGGCCTCTTTCACACGAGTGCAAACCGTTTTCAATGAGTTTTCCACGCGCGTGTGAAAAATCAGCATGTTTGGTACCCGAACACGGACTTCTTCACAAAAGTTTGAGTTTGGGTTTGGGATCGGTGTTGTGAAAATGTTATTATTTTCCCTTATAACAAGCTGTCATCAGGACAGTACTAGTGGTACTACATTCAGGGGCCCAGGCTGAGCCACTTTGTTATCATCATTGATATTAACTTCAGTGCAGTAAATACTAATATTGGTTGGGGTGGAACCCTCTCCCAGCACATAGACTTTTACTTAATAAATTATGTTACAGGTCTTTGGTGGGATTTGAACCCCAGACCTTCTGTATGCTAGGCATGCAAATGGGATAAGGGAGTGATTTGAATTATTATTATTTTTTACATATTTTTAAATACTTATTTTCCCCTTTTTTATACTCACTTTAAATTCTCCTGGGAGACTTTAACATACGGTCATCTGATCACTTCTCCCATAGACTGCAGTGATTTAAAATTCAGCATACTCCTATCTACTACAGGCTGGGCTTCATAAGAATTTCACTATGGCAGGCCTGAGGGCCTAAGGCTTCTATAGCAACCGAACTGCTCCCATGATTTCAGCTGCTCAGATGTTGTGGTCGCTATTGACCTTTGGCATCTGAGAGGTGAAATGTCCATGATCGCTGTTATCGCCGATCACAGACTCTGCCTCCGCGTCTACTGTGTAATACAGCAGGCACCCGTCTTCTATGGCGCCCTCACAGCTACTGAACGGGTGACATCTTTTAACCCCCTAATGGCACAAGCCATTAGGGGATTAAATAAATACAATGAAATTAATGTAAAAACAATTGCATTATTTTTATTCACACTTTTTACCGATCACCATAACTAATGTGTTTACAGGGATACCAAATACTGTTTTGTCATATTAAATAGTAACTATGTTACAAAAATCTATTTATTGTAATGATTTTTTGGTCCAATAATTTTTTTGCAACATTAATGATGCATAAAACTGTAACTTTTACCATAAATGAGAAATGCTGGGAAATAAAAGTTTCACTTCTCTGCCATAGCTTTTATTAAAAAATTACTTTGCTGGGAATTGAACCCCAGACCTTCAGCAGCGGCAAGCCCTACCATTACACTATGTGCCCGCACATGTTTGTTGGTAGAATGTTATATGCAGTAACAGTAATAATACTTAGTAGCTTTTTAAACACAAAAATGTTGTCTTTAGAAGGTTAGTTCCACACTCAGGGCTCATGCACATGACCGTATGTATACTGAGGTCCGCAAAAAAATGGATCCGCAAAAAATGCAGATGACGTCCGTGTGCATTCCGTATTTTGGAGAACGGAAAAGCTGGTCCCTAGCAGTCCTATCCTTGTGCATAATGCGGACAATAATAGGACATGTTCTACCCCCCCCCAAAAAAAAACGGACAGACACGAAAAGAAAATACGTTCCTGTGCATGAGCCCTCAAGGATGGTTTCTGGAAGAGAACAGCCTGCCGGAGGTCTCTGGATCTGGCATTGTCAGAAGCTGCCTGAATGCTCACCAGCCCCATTATCTGTAATGGAGACCGGCGGAGATTCGGCTGCAAACCTGGCAAATATGACGAGAATTGGCCAGACTAAAACTGAAGTCAATTCCCCACAGAGACCTATGCAATATTTTTTTTAAACAAAAAATGTGCTTTTTTTTTGTTGTATTCAAGGGGTTGTGTCATTTCAGACTTTGATGGTATTTCACTAGGTTATAACATCAAAGTCAGATAGGTGCAGCTCCCACAATCGCCGATGTCCGTGTTTTGCGGATCCACGGATTTGTGGATCCGCAAAACATACATGGATGTGTGAATGGACCCTAACCCAGAATAAAAATTGCTAGAAGTTAAAATCTTACCTGAAGCAAAAAAAAAATTATGGCTGTTATGAATATAAGTAGAGATGAGCGAATTTCTCAAAAATTCAATTCGGCTGGTTCGGCGAATTTTCCGAAAAAATGTGTTTCAATCCGAATTTATTTGTGGTGAATCGCATTAAAAGACGGCTACACTTCACTTATTTTGGCCAATCACGGGCCAAAACTGACTAAATAACTCAAGTATGAACTTAGCCTTACAGGTCGATGTTAGCGCCAGGTGTAAAGAACCGTGCACAGGCCCAAGATACTACTATAGTGTGAAAGAGAGTACTCCTTATACACCAATTCACTGATTCCACATAGATTTCTACACACCCTGTTCTATTAAACGCTTATACAAGTAGAGCCCCCCCGACTGAGTGAAGTGGGTGTCAGCAGTAAGTTTGTGTTGACGTCACTAATTATTTTGCCCTTCTTCTGATCCGTCAGAACAATAACCCCCAAAAAAACGATTTTGTCTGTGGAGCATGCGCTTTCACTCACAGAGTGGAACAATGACAGTGTGGAGTTGGCAGCAGCATCAGGAGGCCACAGAGTGGCACAATGACAGAGTGTGGAGGTGGCGGCAGCAGCATCAGGAGGAGGCCACAGGGTGGCACAATGACAGTGTGGAGGTGGCAGCAGCATCAGGAGGAGGCCACAGAGTGGCACGATGACAATGTGGAGGTGGCAGCAGCAGCATCAGGAGGAGGCCACAGGGTGGCACAATAACAGTGTGGAGGTGGCAGCAGAAGCATCAGCAGGCCCCAGAGTGGCACAATGACAGAGTGTGGATGTGGCGGCAGCAGCAGCATCAGGAGGAGGCCACAGAGTGGCACAATGACAGTGTGGAGGTGGCAGCAGCAGTATCAGGAGACCTGAGTGGTGAGGTGGCAGCAGCATCAGGAGACCACAAAGTAACCCGTAGACAGATTGGGGAGGTGGGTGGCAATACCAGTACCAGCTGAAGATGTGGGAGAAAGAAGGAGCACTTGGCATCAGATGTGTGGCATCAGGCGAGTGGCAGCATCAGAATAGTAGCTAAGGCAGGTAGCCAGAAGAAATTGGTCTCTTCTGTCAAAATGTTGGTGTGGCACCATGGTCTGATGCATCACGCATTGGTGGGTGAAAATCCTGGGTGATCCATGCCTGATCCATACCTCATCTTGACAAAGGTCAGTCTCTTCACATTTTGGGGGGACAGGCAAGTTCTTCTTGGGGTAACTATGGTCCCCACTGCACTAAACACCCGCTCTGATGCCACACTACTGGCCAGGCAGGACAGCTTTTCCAGGGAAAACTCTGCCAGTTGCGACCACAAATCCAGTTTGGCTGCTTAGTAGTCCAGCGGATCTTCAATGTGGGGTTCAGGTCCTGCTCCAGGTCTAGCTGCTGCTGCTGGTGAGTAGTTTCTTTACTAGGCGGGTGAAGAAAGCTGCTCATCAGCGACTCTAGACTCAAGTTGCTGCTGATGGAGCTGGAACTGCTCCAACTTCCCCCCTCCCCCGGCACAGCAGCCACGGCAGAGGAACGTGAGCGCAGAGGGCCTGCGAGAGGATAGACGGTGGCGCAGATAGGCAGTGGCCAATTGACTACATAGAATGTCTATATAGTAGTTCAGTTTGTCCTCCCTCTCAGCATGTGTAAAAAAGGCCCCCATTTTGGACCTTTAGTGAGGGTCCAACAAGGTGGAGAGCCAGAAGGCATCCCTTTGCCGAATGGTGACAATTCGGCTGTCACTACACAAGCAAGTGAGCTTGTATCAGGCCATTTGTGCAAGTGACTCGGAGGGACTCCTTGCCTCCATCTCCACTGCATACTGCCACGGTGTTTCTGGGTCCTCTGCCTCGTCTTCCTCATCGCCCTGTAGCTCCTCCGGCTGCTCCTGCTCCTCCTGACTGATAAATAACGTGGCCTCCTCAAAGGGCCTGAGCAAACGGCAGGTGTCCCGCATGAGCTGCCACTGGCTGACATCGAGCTACACAGAGGAGTACTCCTGTCCGCTTGGATCATCAGGAAATCGTTTATGGCCTTTCTCTGTTCGTACAGTCGGTCCAACATATGGAGGGTGAAATTCCAACAGGTGAAAAGTTGCATATCAGCCTATGTTGGGGACTGCCGTTCTGCAGCTCAAGGACAGTGTGCTTTGCGGTGTACGTGTGGCTGAAGTGCATGCAAAGTTTCCTGGCCATTTTTAGGATCTCTTGCAGATGGGTGGAAGATTTCAGCAACCGCTTGACAACCAGATTGAACACGTGTGCCATGCACGGCGCATGGCTCAGCCCTCTTTGACACAGCGCCGACACCATGCTCTTCCCATTGTCGGTCACCATGGTTCCGATTTTGAGTTGTCACGGGGAAAGCCAGGATTCGATTTCTTGATGAAGGACATGGAGCAGTTCCTCCCCTGTGTGACTCAGTTCGCCCAGGCAAACGAGGTGCAGAACAGCGTGACACTGCCGTGCCCGGCACATGTGGTATGCTGGAGAGGCACTGTGAATTGTCCCTGCAGTGGAGGCTGAGGACACGGTGTAGGATGAGGAGGCAGAGGCGGACATTGTCGCAGGACCAACGGCGTGAGAACTTGAGGCAGAAGTGGCGTCACCTGGCCAAGTTGCTAGCGTGGCTGTGCAGGAACCACATTCACCCAGTGGGCCATAAAGGACATGTACTGTCCCTGACCGCAGTTACAGCTCCACACGTCGGCACGGCCGTGCACTTTGGCAGACACCGACATGCTCAAGGACTGGCCCACCTTCTGTTTTACGTACGCATGCAGGTCTGGTACTGCCTTTTTGGCAAAGAAATAACGGCTTGGTACTCTCCACTTCGGCTCGGCACAAGCCATCAGTTCCCTGAAAGGTGCAGAGTTCACCACTTGGAAAGGGAGGGACTGCAGCACCAGCAACTTGGCCAGGAGCACAGTCAGTTTCTGCGCCGTTGGATGAATGCACTCATACTGCTGTCTCTTGGCAATCGCTTCGGTGATTGATTGTTAACGGAATGACTGACGAGGAGTAGGAGGAGGAGCAGGAGCATCAGGACCAGCAGATGATGGGAAGGAATTCCACTTTGTCAACTTCTGTTTGCTCATCTCAAATTATAAGGGTCTATTCACACGGCCATTTCCCTGGTTCCGCATCCGTTCTGCAATTTTGCGGAAAGGGTGCAGACCCATTCATTTCAACAGGGCCTCAAAAGATGCAGACAGCACACTGTGTGCTGTTTGTATCCGTTTCGCAGCCCGACGAAAAAAAGATAGGCATTTCTATCATAGGGCAAAATACTAAACGCACACAGCCGGTACCCGTGTTATGCAGATCGCAAAACACTTACAGTCGTGTGAATGTGCCCTATAGGTGAGAAGGGCCGGGTGCCTGTATGGGGCCCTGGAATATCTGACGGTAGCCCTGGCTGTATCCTATCATATGTTATTACGGCCCTCTGTTCTCATTAATTGCTATTTATGGCCTTTGCTATTCGATTCATAATGCACGAGGTTACTACAGTATTCATTACCCCAGTAATAAAAGTAATGGATTCTGCTACAAAAAAAATAAAAAAAATCTGCTATCTATTCATCCAGACTCCCAATAATTCAATTATTCAGTGTCTGCAAAAGTTAATATCATATCTCAAACCGGATGATTTTACTGTATAAAGCGATAGGCACACGACCGTATCTTTTTTTGCGGATGGCACACGGGCCGTATCCGTATTTTGCGGATCCACGGTTACGGACTGCAAAATAAATATGGTCGTGTGCATGAGGCCTAAGCAGGAGACAGTCTTCAAACAAAGATAGGGGAGATACATGGCAGCACTTGCAGCAGGGGCACTATAGGGTAAAGCCTGGGGCTGGCATTACGTGAGGCACAATCACCAATATACAATGGGCCAGATTTATCATTAGCTCAAGTCAGAATAATGGAGGGAAAAAGTAGCAAAAAAATGCACAAACGCTAAAACTGCGCACAAATTTGAGACTTTTTCTGCTCTGCGCTATGCTCGCCAGTTTTCTGAAAGTGGGAGTGTTTTCTTATGTAAATGAATCTCTAGACAGATTTACTATTGGGACTATTTAAAAAGTCGCAAAAAAGTCGTAAAAAAAAATGCGCAATTTCACTCCAGTGAGGACCATGCTTATCTTATGAGACTTTTTAATAGAACATGCGACTTTTTCGTAAGGACGTGCGACTTTTGTAAAGCTGCTTACTGACGGATAAACTGCTACCGTCAAACCACATTTATTACAGTCTTAAAGGGCCGATCATAAATCTGACTTGGCTAAAACTGACTTTAGCCATATGTGAAAGTGGAGTCAGCTGTCAGAGTCGTGATACATTTGGCCCATTGTATCTCCTATACACTGGAAAGGTTTCTTTTTCGAGATTCCCTATTTAGCCCGGTTTATCCCAAGTATGTGCGGTCCAGGAAATATGGTCGATGGTGCAGTGAGTTGGGGTCAGCCTAGCCGCGGTCCATCCAAAAAATGGGTCCGCCATGCTTTTTGTTGTAATTTTAGGCTTGTTTGCCCAGGTATAGTTATTATTATTATTTACATATATCTTTTTTGCCTTTCACATATAAATTTGAAAAAGAAAACAGGAGACAAAAGTTTCATTGCAGAACCGCGCGCTAATGTTGCACATCAGTAAAAGTGTGATCTGGAATGTAAGCAATGCAGTAAGCAGCTAATATACAGTATAAGCAGATCATTCAGAGCATTACAACTCCCAGGAACCCCACTGTGCTGTAGGTGACACTAATCACATGGACACACATCATGGGACACACCATGCGCACTAAAGGGGTTGTCCCACAAAAAATATGTCGCATTTTTCAAAGCAGCACCTGGATTGCATGTAATTAAAAATGTAGTATAGCAGTGAGCTATTTAATAAAATCTATCTGTATAGCGCCACCTGCTGTTTGCTCTTTTTGTTCTCTGTCTCCAGCCCTTAGATTTGCTATGGCAGTTAGGGCTCATGCACACGTATTTTCTTTCCACGTCTGTTCTGGTTTTTTTAACGGACCGTAGGCGGAACTATTCATTTGAATGGGTCTGCAAAAAAAAACAAAAAACGGAAGTTACTCCGTGTGCATTCCGTTTACGTATTTCCGTCCCGCAAAAAAATAGAACATGTCCTATTATTGTCCACATTATAGTACTGTTCTATTAGGGGCCAGCTGTTCCGTTCTGCAAAATACGGAAAGCACACGGACGTCATCCGTATTTTTATGTGGATCCGTTTTTTTGCAGAACGCAAAATACATACGGTCGTGTGCATCAGCCCTTACAGAGAACTGCAGCAGAAAGGACAACACCCCTGAGAAAGGACACACTCCCTGAGCTGTCAGCAGAAAGGACTTGCCCCCCGAGCTGAAGCAGAAAGGACACCTCCTCTGACATGTGAGAGGGAGAGCTGCAGTAGAAAGGGCACGCCCCTCCTCTGAGAAAGGACACGCCCCTTGAGCTGCCAACTTTAAATATACGTAAATAGCAAAGCAACTGGAGCAAAGAATGTGGAGATCTCTGGATCCATGTGAGGCACAGGGCTGGTTGTAGCTTTGTTAGAAACAGATTGTAAGATACTAGACAATGGCTGATTTCCCTTTTTTTTACATTAATCATGGGATAATTCCTTTGAGGCTGGATGCGCACATATATTTATGGCGTTTTTTGTAATTTTTATTTTTAATTACAACTCCAGTTGGAATCCAGTTGGAATCTGTTGGAATTATGAAATGCAGGACACGCGTGCTTTTTTTTGCAATTGGTTTTTTTTTATTAGTTGTAGTGCTTTTTTTGTATTTATGGTGTTTTTAAAAAAACGCTGAATATTTGTAGCAATGGTGTTTTTTTCAGGGATTTTTGCATCCCCTTCTCTATAGGGGAAAATGATGTTTATAAAAAAAAAAAGCATGCTAAGAAAATAAAAACTGCAAAAATGTATGTGTCATAGAAAAAAGGCCTCTTGCACACGGCCGTTGTGTGCCCGTGGCCGTATTGCGGCTCGCATATGGCGGGTTTGCAATACAATGGCGGGTCTGCAATACACGGGCATCGGCCCATGTGCACTCCGCATCACGGATGCGGACCAATTCATGGGTCCGCAATCACGGAGATGCGGAACGGAAGCACGGATCAGAACCCCACGAGGTGTTTCTCTCCGTGCCTCCACACCGCAAAAAAATAGAACTTGTTCAAGTTGAATGGGTCTCGATCCGTCCCGGCCGCCGCACGGACGTTGCCCATAAATTGGGGGCTTCAGATTGCGGTCCCTAATGCACGGAACGGACCCACAACAGCCGAGTGCAAGAGGCCAAACTTATGCATTTTTACTGGTAACAAATCACCAAGGCAAATTCAGGTGTGTAGGAGTCTGGAGTCACATGACCGCGCACACGCAACACGTCAGCCGTTCTCTTCACCGCCTATAACCCCTTGAGTTCATATTCAAATAATTTTATGCCTGAACAAAACCTAACAATGAAGTTCTTTTTAATTATTCATATCTATATATTTTTTATAATTGTTGACAATGGATGACAATAAATATGGGTGCCATTTTCAACACAGGTTGTCAGGAAGCTTCTCAAAAGTCATGTGTGTCAAATCTGTCTGGTGAGAGACATCACCCTCACACATCGCCACATTTGCTACACAGAGCAGAAATAAATAAAGGGGCTGTCCATGGTTAGAAAACATGGCTGCTTTCCTGCGGAACCAGCACGGAGTCTGTCCATGGCTTGTGTCTGCAACTTCAGCTCCACTGCAGTGAATGGGGCTGAGCTGCAATACCTCCCCCTAACTGTGGATAGCTGTGGCACTGTGTCTGGAAGAAGTATTTTCCTAATCATGGACAACAGGGATAGTTGCCGTCTTCTATACATTTCCCCTGCAGTCCCCTCTGCAGGCAACTGCCATATTATATGTGGCCATTTATATGAAGGGTTGACCACTGAGTACAGGTATAGTTCCAGTCCACCATACTGTGTGTTAGTGGCTCTCAGCTCTGGCTTATAGTAAGGTTCCTAAAAGAGGGGAGCCCCTCTACATGGACAGACAGGGCCGCAGCAACATGTTTCAAAATTTTGCATTGAGGTTCTGGAGGTATTTCTTGGTGGACAAGGGTTGCCTTTGTGAGACAACGCCTTTAGTGTCTTATAGGGTTACTCCCATCCCATAAAGCAGAGATGCTCAACCTGCGGCCCTCCAGCTGTTGTTAAACTACAACTCCCACCATGCCCTGCTGTAGGCTGTCCCGGCATACTGGGCGTTGTAGTTTTGCAACAACTGGAGGGTCGCATGTTGGGCATCCCTGTCATAAAGTAATGGCGTACCTCAAGCGGGGGTTACTCACAGTTTGATAGGAGAACCCTGGGCAGGCATGCGGCAGTGAAGGAGAGGCTGGCACAGGAGTCCTCTGGGGCACACTCTGTATATGGGGACCAGGCCTGATGGTGGATGAGGTGCCCTGGATGTTGCAGGTGTTTTATGTGCCTGGGGCAAGGTCCCTTTAAGAAACGTGACGCCAGTGCCTGTAACGGTGGCACACCGATTTATAGATGTAGTAATAGAGGAACACGGTGGTATGGTAAACCATACTTTGCTTTACTGGAACAACAGTTCAACTTTGCAGGCTCTTTATAAATGGCAGACAAAAGTTCTTTGCAAGATACTCAGAGGGTAACAATCAACACTTCCCAGACCAGGCTGCACTATTCCTCAGTATTTCTGGCTGGCTGTATTCCAAGGCCCGTATGCCCAAATGCTGGCTTTTATCCTTGGCAAATAATCTTCCTCCCGTATTTATTCTTGCTCTATATTTATGACTCCTCTGCCCTTCAGCTTACTTGTCTTAGCTGGATACTGGCTCTACTTTGCTTGTGGAAACTGCAGGTTTCTCCCAGGAGGAAAACTCTTTTCGTGGGGTGAATCTTCTGAGCTAAACAGAGGCTCAGGAACTTCAGGCTGGCTAGACTACACTACTAGCCACCTGGACCGAACTAACTCGTCCCTGTCTGGGCCTACCTATATATACTCAGGGCTCTCTAGCTCCCTCTAACGTCTGGGAGGCTAAACTACACCCTAACAGGCCTGACACCCAGATAACACAGGGAAATGAACATAAAACACCACATTAACTCAATAGACATATTAACCCTTGTGTAGTGCCCACCTTTACCTAGTGGGACACTACACTGAGAATGAAGGGGCTACAGCTTTGCAGCCCCCTTACTATATTCCACAATACAATGATGCCTCCGGCCATCCAGCTGTGCAGAGAACTGCAGCCGCCCCCATACACTTGAACGGGTCTCGAGTAATGGGGCACATACAGTATATGTCAAATGTTATGTATGTTTATAGGAGAGCAGAATACTTTTCTCAAAGGGGTCGTCCAACATTTTTTTACCTGTCCCCAGCAGAAAAAAACAAAATCACCCTCATCTGCTCCCTGCTGCTTCATTCCTGCTCCCTTCGCTGACCTTCCGTTCCCCATCCCGTAAACCTCCGTACTGATTGTCTCTGCAGCCACGGACTGGCCTCAGCGTTGACGTGTGCCCAAGAGGTAGGTGACCCAGCACGCACTTGCAAGAAGTTTACAGGATGGGGATCAGATGAGCAGCGAAGGGAGCTGGAACCGAGCGGGAGCGAGCAGGATGGTATAAAAAAGTTGGACAAATCTTTTAAATTAAAGTGCATAAAATATATTTATTTGGTCAATAACAAAAAAATGTAGATAATATGGAATGCGAAATTTCACCCTTTATAAAATCCCTTCTGCAATGTCGGGTCTGACAGGAGTAGAAAATATCACATGCACTGTATAAAAATGGCGCGGAAGCAGAAAATTGACAACCAAGAGCCAACGACAACCAACCCTTCTATAGAAGTGCGCACGCAGAGTACGGGCTCATGCACACGACCGTATGTATTTTGCGGTCTGCAAAACAAGGATGACGTCCGTGTGCATTCTGTATTTTGCGGAACGGAAAAGTTTGCCCCTAATAGAACAGTCCTATTCTTGTCCGTTATGTAGAAAATAATAGGACATGTTCTATTTTTTGGGCAGAACGGACATGCGGACATACGGAAACGGAATGCACACGGAATAACTTCCCTTTTTGTTTTTTTGCAATGGTTCTGCAGGAAAAGAAAAAATGGAATGCACACAGAAAGAAAATACGTTTGTGTGCATAAGCCCTAACTATGGTGCATGTGCGGCCTACCCCTGCCCCCGTATTGGCATCACTGGTCATCAAAGCTTCAGGTGGCGTTGGTCATTCTATATCATCGCCCCCCATGGTGCTGATAATGCACAGTTAGGCCACTTGCACACAAACGTGCTTTCATTCCTTTCCGGGTTTTTTTGCGGACTGTATACGGAACCAGTCATTTCAATGGGTCCGCAAAAAAAAACTTGAGGTACTCCGTGTGCATTCCGTTTCCGTATTTCCGTTCCGCAAAAAAAATAGAACATGTCCTATTATTGTCAGCATTACGGACAAGGACAGGACTGTTCTATTAGGGGCCAGCTGTTCTGTTCCGCAAAATACAGAATGCACACGGACGTCATCCGTATTTTTTGCGGATCCGTTTTTGGCGGACCGCAAAATACTTATGGTTGTGTGCAAGAAGCATTTTAATAGGACGCAATATTAGTTCCACCCCGTGCTCTCTAGCTCGGTCAGTCATTTATAGAACCTGCTCTTAAAGGGATTTATGATCTCCGCAGGTGCAATGAAAGAAGAAAAGCCATTATTAAGACGGGAATGCGAACAATCCCCATACCTTCTTCCCATGAGCCGCTCCCATGCTACGAGGAGCTGGAAATCCAATCTCCCCCCACGGAGAAAACGCTGCAGCTCCTCACAATGAGGTCCTTGACTTTCTGGGAGTTGGCACTTTGCAGAGTGCGTATTGTCCACCCAGACTCTGGAAAGGCACGGACTGCATGGAACGCACAGCCGCTGGCCCCCTGACAGCTCCACTTTACTTTACCCAGCAAGGAGGAGAAATCAGCAGCATCTTAAAGGAGATGAACATTTTCGCTGGTCTTTTGGCAGAAGAGGGCACAGTCTTTTCCGGGGTGAAGCGTTCACGCCATGCACAATAGCACCTTTCATACAGACCCTGCCGTTAAGCCGAAAGGCTGGACAAGATTAGAGTAATTGCTCCTGACAGCCCAACATGTCACCGAATGCCAAGCAGTTTGTAAGAGATTCAGGAAACGTTGGTCGTAGACACAACCGAATGGTAATATTGTCATTGCGCCGCGTCCAGAACAAACGATGGGAGAAGCTCATTAGCTATTGACCAGAAGACTAATAGGTATACATGGACCGCCAGTCCCTTACTGTAAGACATCCTCTGTGCAGGAATGTAAGCTATAGGGGGTACAGGGGTAGCAGATGCAGCTGGGACCCTGGATCCTGACGGGGCCCCCAAAGCTCCCCTGCCATATAAGATGACAATAGTGTAAATGTCACATGGGGGCCCTGTTCCAGATGTTGCATCGGGGCCAATAAACTTTAAAGGGGTTGTCAATGGTCACAAAACCGTATGGGTTATGTCTATCAAGTACTGCAGCTCAGCTCCACTGAAGTCTTGGCATGTGGTCACTTAAAGAAACAATTCCATCAGAACGGGATATTTTTTAAACTCAACATTCATAAAAATATACTATCTATCTATCTAGGTAATCCATTGACAGTTTGATGCTGCTATTAGGGTAATATGTTATCTACAGGGTAATCATTTTCATAATAGTAGGTGTAGAATTGGGATAACAGTGTTACAACTCTATTGTTCTCTTGATAGGACTGGATAAAGATGCCCACAGAAGATCATTGCATTGATTGGTGTAATGTGTGATGCCACAATTGAGTCACTACAGGGGGTGTCTCACTAGTCGCAGTGATGGTTAGACTGAGAAAGTTAGGGATCAGGCACACATCCACATGTATTTTGCGGTCCGCAAAACACGGATCCTTAAAAAAAATGGATGACATCTGTTTGATGTCCATGTTGCAGACTTTTTTGGCGGGTCCACTGTAACAATGCCTGTCCTTGTCCGCAAAACGGACAAGAATAGGACGTGTTCTATTTTTTTGGGAGAATGGACATACGGACACAGAATGCACACGGAGTCTTTTCCATTTCTTTCAAGCCTCGTTGAAGTGAATGGTTCCGCATACGGACCTGTAAAAAAAACGGAACGGAAATGGAAAAAAATAGGTTTGTGTGCATGAGCCCTTAAGAAAAGCTTTTTACCATGAGTGTGAGTTATGGTCCATTCACATGTCCATAGTGTGTTGCGGACCCGCAAATTGCGTATCCACAACACATCCGGCTGGCACCCCCTATAGAAATGCCTATTCTTGTACGCAGCTGCGGACAAGAATAGGACATGTTCTATCTTTTGCGGAGCTGCAGACCGGAAGTTCGGGGCCGCGCTCCGCAAATGCGGAAGCGGAGAGCACATAGAGAATGAATGGGTCCGCACCCGTTCCGCAAAATTGCGGAATGTATGCGGACCCATTTGCGGACGTGTGAATAGAGCTTAAAAATCCACCTATCCACCAGTTTTTTTATAGGTATTCTTCTTTACTTGGGGCAAATTATTAATTGTGGTACCCCCCCCCCCCTCCCCATAGACGGTGAAGCCCAGCCGTAACATCCGCATATGGATTACCGGTAGTTGTCAGACATCACCTGTACCTGACATTTTAAACAATAGCAATTACAGGTGCAGACCAGCAATCAGCGGTATTCTACATGCGGATCCCACGGCTGGAACCCTCCGTGTACAGGGACCCTAAAACTAAATTAAATTTGTCCCTTTATACTGTATGTAGGCTCACTCTAGTTTTTGAAAAACAGTGACATCTAGTGATAACAGTAAGTATTACAGTAGACGCACATAACTATATTTTCTCAGTGTGCTATCCGTCTTGTTCACGCATAGTACATTTATTTCTATGGAGCCGTGCACACATCTGTTTTTTGTATATCCGTGTGCTCTATCTCTAGAATACACCTGTCTATTGATGGAAGTAAGAAAAATATGCAATGCACATGGAAGCTAGCCATATGTTGCAGATCAGAACATGGGCATGGATGTGTGCACGAGGTCTTACACTACAAATGTCATGCAGACTGGGGATGCACGACTCAAATCCAAGGATGCAATACAATTTAAATCTAAACCCGGCCACACACAATCATAGCCGACGGCCGAACAATCATTAGACAGCTATCTCTCGAGCCTCCCTAACAACTCGTCAATACATGTGCCTGTTCGGCTCGGTTGAACATGTATGTGTACTTTATGGGGAGAGCGGAGAAAGCCCTTTCCAGACACTTATCTCCCGGGAGAAAAAGATAAGAATAGGGCAAAAATATTAATTTCACCCCATTCTTCTCTCTCCATAAAGTCTCTGGTTAGGGATGGCCACAGTAATGAAATTTTGCTCTGATGTGAAGGGGCTTTTGGAGCAGCAGCATGGGAGGAGGAGGAGTATCCCTCTTTGCAGGTGTGACACCAAAGATGGCTACAGCTGAAACATGACCAAAGTACCAGGCAAGATCTGGGCTCCCTGAGAGAAGAAGCAGTAGGATTAGTGATGCTGGGCTGAAGGGGAACCACTGCTATAGTCCATGCATCAGCTCCTGGCAACACTTGAGCAGCAGGTGGCTAAGTGTGACAGCTACAAAGTAAGGGAAGACCCCAAGTACATGAGGCCTAGAGATGCCAAACATTGTTCCTGGATCAAGGACTAAAATAGATTACAAATTGACTGAATATAGTTAAAGGACTGTCCCTTTAAGACATAGCATGAGCTGCCCCAGCTATGGCTTTGAACTAGATTTTATTATTGGATTCTGTGTTATATTTGTTATCTACTTACTTAGTGTACTTTGCTGCCAGCTAGTGGCCATTCTTATATGTTTTTATTATGTTATCTATGGTTGTAATTTCATTATGTCATTCATCTTGTAACTCCTCCTCATCTGTGAGCTCATATCTCATGCCCTACAGTCCTTTCCTGTTAGTCAGAAGGTAGTGTCTAAACTCCACGCGCCATATGGACTTTTTGACATTACAGGGCCTTGTGACATTGTAAGCCTCAATCCCAAAGTGACCGAGTGTTTCACCATTAACACCATCTATAGGAATAATAATAATTATTTTTATATTATATTATTCATTTTTATTACCACAGCACATGGGATGTAGATATATCCCTGCTGGTAAATCCATTGGCTGCTTCAAACCCACATGACTTTAGCATGTCACATGACCCTGTGACATCACAAGGTCCTTAAAGGGGTTGTCCGGGATTGGGGACATTGGTGTAATAGTACTAGAGTGACATACATATTACATATGCAGTGACCAGGAACAGGGTACGCTGACGCCACTAATGCAGTGGGTCAGTATATGGGTATAATAGTCTATAGTTTTGTTAGTGATGCCAATTGCAGCGTGTGCAGGGTTCACTCACAGGGCCCTTTAAAGGTGTTATAACGCCCGTCCCAGGTTAGGAATGCCAGACTGATGTAATGTCTCTGTATGCAAGTGGTAATGGTGTCAACGGTGTCTCCTACCTGGGTACGGCTGGACTCCTGGATCTTGGCTCACTTCCAATAAATTGAGTGTAGTGCTTGTAGGAATAATAGAGGGATTTTGGAGCAGAAATTGAGATCCAGACCTTTGGTAAAGTTCAAACTTGTCTTTACTGATTGTAACTTTCATCCAAGCAAAATACAGCTTGTCTTGGGTCCCAGCAGGTATTAGCAATGGTTGGCAGGAATTTATCTTCTGCTCTATCAACCTGGAGCTTGCAGGAAAGGACGTCTGTTTCGTAGCTCTATACTGTGGGCTGAATTTGGCTTCTACACTCTCTATCTTCTGCGGTATGGGGACTGACTTGGTGAGGAGGAATGGCTTCTCCTGGGTCTCTGGACTTAACTCACAGTTATCTAATCAGGGTATGTTTTCTTCCTGGAACTGGAGTTTATCTGCTTGCTTCATCCAGCTGAGGCTGAAGGGCTCAGGCTGGGGATGATGATCAATGTCTCAGCCGAGACAAGATCCTGGGTTTCTTCTCTATTCAGGGAGCTCCTGATGAACACACCCTACAACTTGCGGGGGTAGGCTACACTCTGACTAACTTCCTTCTCTCCTCATGCTGCAGGATGTGGGCTCAGCCCACTCTGCTCACAGAGGGAGAGCTAAGCTGGAACGAACCATTCCAGCCTAGATATACTAAACTGAACCTGTCCTTACTAACACATTGCTGCCACCTGCTGGTGAAAATGAAAATTACAGCACTTATTAGATTTAACATGGTTGTATGCACATTTGTGGATGACATAATGTAAAATTACATCAGATGACAATGTAAAGGCTCTTAACAGATTGTAGCGGGGTAAAAGAGTTTAGTGTTACACATACATGCATGTCCTACCGTTGCCACATATTTATGAAGCCCTGTTTTCATATAGGAAATTCTTAGCCGAAAGTGACTGTTTTCTTATACTCAAGAACGTACCCGGTCCCTTGCAGGCGAGTGAAGCCTCTTCTTCCGGCTGCTCAGGGAGCCCGGTAATGTCACCGGCACTGATGGGCAGGCTTTAGCGCTGCCCTAGCCAGTAAAACGGCTAGGGCAGTGCTAAAGCCCGCCAATCAGTGCCAGTGATGTCACTGAACACACTGCTGGGTGGAAGTTTCCACCCAGCAGTGTATTATTATAAACAAAAGAGACCTTGCTCTGCGCGACCTTACCCTGCGCGAAGGAGAGTGTTGGAGCATGCATTGCTCCGATGCTCAAGTCAGGGTGGCTGCCTGGGTGAAAATGGAGGTTTGTCCGGATTCAGAGCCAGTGACATCACCGAACACACTGCCGGGCAGAAGCTTCCACCCGGCAGTGTGTTATTATAGACAAAAGAGCCCTTGCCCTGCGCGATCCATCGCAAGGCAAAGGAGAGCATCGGGGCATGCATTGCTCCGATGCTTAAGTTAGGGGGGCTGCCTAGGTGAAAATGGAGGTTTGTCCGGGTTCAGCTCTGAACCTGGACAACCCGTTTAAGACTATGCATCTTTAGAAACAACTTTTGTCAGACATTCATCAAAATGCTGGAAAGAGGATTTTCCTTTGATCTCTATCATTATTTCCCAAGGTACATTCAATAAATCAGCAAAGGTAGAGACACTGTCCGGCACTGCAACAATGTAATGCAAGGATCTGCACAGAAACTAACTCCCACCACAGGACCTGGAGTGCGTGCACAAAACAGTAGTTTAGTTGCACAAGGATGTCAGCATAGTAAATGGTAGCAAATATAGAAAAAAAGATAGCTGTACTGTACATTCATTAAATCACCTAAAGGCATATCCATTGCTTCTCCCTCACTGGAACTCTTTTTTTTTTTTTTTTTTGGGGCAAAGCAAATTCTTGTTTATTACAGGAATTACAGCAGTTTATATAGACATCAGAGAGGCATTCCACCTGAGGCATGTGGCATTGTTTTTTTTATTTACTTTATTCTTTTCTTTCTTAAAACATATACTCTTTTCATCACATCAATAGCAAAATATACATATTCTGTATTACATACAACAAGTATAATTTATTATCACCCAAAGACCCACCCACCACCCACAGGGGGGAGAGGGGGAGAGAGAGGAAGAGAGAAAAAAAAAAAAGTCAAGCTAGTATGGCCATTTATTCCAAATCTCGTCTAGTCCCACTGAATTTTTAGCGTAGCACCCAGGAACCCGTTGGATCTTAATAAGATTTTCAACTGCTACACGCCACTGTCTCTGTCCCTCACTGGAATTCTACATGCCACTAGTGTTGCTAGGGCAATGAGTATAGCGAGTTCACTATCAAAGACTTCTCTCACGTACATCGGTGGCAGAATATAGTGCCTCTACATGAGAACTGATAACCTAAATTGTGCCTCTAGACTGTAGATGAAACAACTGTGTGTATGTGCCCTTACTAACACGCTGCAACCATTAAGCATACTGTGCCTTTAAGAGACTGTAACCACCAAGAGTGCTTTTCCCTCATATTGAGTGATGCAACCATCAAGGGTATAATAGATATGACATCTTAGCGATGTAGTGTTTTAAAATACTGCTGCCGCAGCCCACAGGGGAGGTAAAGATGGTAGTGGCTAGGTAGTAGTCCCCACAGTGCACAGTAGTAAACTTCCCTCTAGCACTCCCTGGGTCTGCACGACTGTGAATGGAGGGACAAAATCCTTCTTTCCCTTTTGACACATCCTGGTGTTGGAGCTCCTGCCTGATGGTAGTTGGGGTGCCCATTATGTTAGTTGTTTGCAGGGGTGCACCTAACCTTTCTGCTGCCTGGGGCAAAAATTGAAATGTACCCTGCCCACAAAGCCAAATTCTTAACCTAACACCTTCCCTCCTAACATTACATACAACAACACAAAACATACAGGGCAAAACAGCACCACATACCTCTTACATCCAGTGACGTCACCTCTGATCTAGATTCCCGGCTGAAGGCTACAGATTTAAAATACGGCTGGCAAAACCATTTTAAAGTGTGGAAGGGTGCATTGGCAATATTCCCTGTCACAGCAGCAAAGGCTCTCCCTGCCATGAATGAGCACAATACCTTGCTGGCTAACTCCAATTCCCTGCAGGTTCCGGATCTTCTGACTTATTTTGTCTCTGAAGTGCTGCTATGTAGAAGTTGTTCTTTAGCTGTAGAAGTCACAGAGATGGTGTTTCTCTGGTACTTGGATCTAGCTCCGAGGAGTTTGAACATGTATGTCCTCAAAGTAGCTGATCTAGACTCACACTTTCCCTAACTAACTAACTAACCAGGTCAATCTCCTGGCAACCTAAGGGGATGAACCAAGGTGTTAACCCTGACTTGTCCATACAATGCCATAAGGTACTGAAAGAGAACATGTCACCTCTCCTGACATGTCTGTTTTAATAGCTACTTGCATCCCCCAGGTAATAATTCTGGAGCATCTATTCTTATGTCTCCATGTTGCCATTACTTTATTATTTCTACAAGAAGTTATGACTGAATGTCTAGCAGTCTGCAGTAATGGTACAGAGGGGAGGTAACCAGTTGGGGAATGCTGGTAGTTACTAAAAGAAACATGTCAGGAGAGGTGACAATTCCTTTTTAAAAACAGTAAATCACAAAATTTCACTTAAAGGGGTTGTCAGGCCATACATATTGATGACCTACTGTCAGGACAGGTCATCAATATCTGATCGGCGAGTATTCGACACTCGGCACCCCCACAGATCAGTTATTTGATGAGGAGGCGGCGTTCCATGCGAGCACTGCTCCTCGGACTTTATAGAAGCATGACATACATCAAACCAATTGAACAAAATCCGATGTAGAGAAAATGTAGTTTTGGCTTGGAAAAGCTCATTGCCAATTTTGTTTATCTCTTTCCAAAAAGGAACGATTAAAGGACAGTTATACCAAATATGCGCATATGTCCCTATCTCTCCTCCACATCTCCAACAGCGATCGTGGATCTCTGGATTTATTCTGTGCAAGGCCTATTGCACACGACCGTTTTTCCCCCCTGTTTACTGGCCGTTTTTTGCGTTCCGTATACAGAACCATTCATTCCAATGGTTCCGCAAAAAAACGTAATGTAGTCCGTATGCATTCCGTTTCCGTATTTCCATTTTTCCGTTCCGTTTAAAGATAGAACATGTCCTATTATTGCCCGCAAATCACGCTCGTGGCTCCATTCAAGTCAATGGGTCCGCAAAAAAACGGAACACATACGGAAATGCATCCGTATGTCTTCTGTTTCCGTTCCCATTTTTGCTGAACCATCTATTGAAAATGTTATGCCCAGCCCAATTTTATCTATGTAATTACTGTATACTGTATATGCCATATAGAAAAACGTAACGGAAAAACGGAACAACGGATCAGTGAAAAACGGATCGCAAAACACTGAAAAAGCCATACGGTCGTGTGCAATAGGCCTAACAGAGCCGGGGTTTTATACCAATGTGATGTCAGTTTGTATTGCATCTCTTGATATAAATAGCATTTATGTAAAGAAATGCTTAAATGTATTCATTTTGGAGTGATGTAACTCCATAGTATATATATTCTTAAAATACCTTTTAAAATAAAAAAATTACACATATGAGCGCCGCTTCCTGGTCATTTCACTTCCTGTGGAGCGGCGGCACAGTGTAATTACAAGTACTCGCTCCATTCACTTTGGTGGAGCGAGAACTCGTTATTACACTGCACTTCCGAGATGAAGTGCAGCGTAATGAACAGGAAGCAGGAGCGCCGCATCCTCTTCTAACAGCTGATCGGCTGGGGGCCGGGTGTCGGATCCCCACCGATCAGATATTGATGAACTATTCGGAGGATAGATCATCAATATATATGGCCGCACAACCCCTTTGAGAATAAAACATAATGTCAATTAACTCTTTGCACTGAAATCCAGGTTTCTATGATATGGAATACTTCAGTCTTCAACTTACATCAGCCAAAGGCCAAAAGTCTTTTTTTCTGCTCTTTCTGGCTAAATCTGTGACGGAGAAGAAGTTGTCTCTGGCAACAGGTTAATGGAGCAGCCACATGGGAGATGTGGATGTGGCTGGCGTAAGCACAAGGCAACCCTTGCAGATTTTGTGGGATAGGCGGAGCATGGACTGGCTCTACAGGTAGTGAGAGTGACAACGCAGAATCTGTTCCGAATTCCAGTCTAAGACAGTACAGACGTAATAGTGGGAGTCCCAAAGGGAGAGGACTGGTAGACACAGGCAGAACATAACATTTCCTCCTTGTGAAGTGCACCTACTTGAAGCTCCAAGGACATGGTGACATGCTGTTTGGTCTCTGAGAGAGCCTTTCCATTGATAGATGGAACACCAAGGACTCCTCTAGTTGCCGGAGAGGTATGTGGTATTGATTCACCAAAGCCTGATGCAGGAAGTTTGCTTCCGACAAAGGCGCCAAATGGAGCCTCCGACGCAAATGTGAACATGCCCTTAAACATGCATGAGATACTACATGGAAGCTATGAGAAAAATAAGTCTTCTGTAGGGTTTCACAATGCAGCGTCTCACTACATGTGTGTGGGCACTGCATAGAAGCACTTTCCCCCCCAAAAAAAATTGTATTATGCTATGTTATGCAATTTTATACTAACTTATCTGCAAAATCCCTGTTACTGGGCAGATTAGGTGTAATTTATACATCCCACCACTAGATGGGGATAATACTTAGGTCCTATAAATACTTAGGTCAGGCCTAGTTAGTTGAGATTAGTGGGAGAGATTCAAATTCCAACAGAGTTGAGAATGTAGAGTGAAGACTTCACACCACAGTGGAGCCAACCTCGCTATGAGGTAGTACCAAGGTGTGAGGCGCAGAAGAATGTTTTTCTTCTGTGGCCGGACTATACACTTGCATCCCTGACCAGTAGGAGAGAGTTTGCCTCCCTGGAACAGACCCAAGCATCAGAAAGATTCATCGGTGATGATAGCCGTTATTTAGTGCCACAGACACCTTTGCGCATGGTGGAGGACTTTATAGCTTCTGGCAGCCACACCATAATTAGGGAAACAGATTAGCTACCTGTCCCAATATTCAGCTTGGAGGAAAAGGACAAGGTATGCCAACTAGAATAAGGTACTCCATAACCACAGCTCAAACCAAAGCCTAAGAAAGCCTATAAACAGTAGATTTACAGATTAACTCTACTGCTAACCAAAAACTGCATTTTGATTGATGTACCTACTGCAACTGGAACCTACATCAGTAGAAGGTGTGAGTTGTATCTTACCACTGTCTACCTCATTATTACTACTATTGGTTGTACCACCATTAACGGTACTGGCGTCACGACAAATACCATCAAGGGACTCAGCCGCAACAAGCACCCTAAGCACCCCTAACATCAAGGGCACCTCAACCTCCATCTTGGCTAATGCTTTCCTACCACAGAGCGTGCCCCGGAGGATTTCGTGCTGTCCACCGCAACACTGTGCTGCCAGCCCAGGGAGACTGCTAACCGTGAGTAAACTGATGAACTGTGTGCTATTATTTGGCCCCTCATCGGCCCACCGTGCACCTCACGTGTTGCCCCTGCGCTACTGGCTGGCTGCAACAATACCAGAATTTAATACAGATAGCAAGTGCAGTATCACGATTGTAGATACCAAAATGATACTTTTGTATCGGTATGAATGAGATACTCTTGGAGTGGTTTTTTAATTGATTGTACTTGTTCGACCGATTGAGTTTGCTGGAAAACTGCTCTTTTACCAATAAAACCACATGGATACTTACTATTAGGGCTCATTCAGACGGCCGTATGCTGTCTGGAAGAATGCGGATTCGTTTTTTTGCCGACAGTTCAGCATGTCCGCAAAAAAACGGATTGCATTCAGTTTTTTTGCTGACCCATAGACTTTAATGGGTCCATGTCCTGATTTTCACTGACAAGTATAGGATATGTTTCATTTGTTTTACTGAGCCGTGCAATGGAAGGGCCCCGCAGAAGTTAATAGGACAGCATCTAATCCGCAAAAAAACGGATCTGCATTTTTGCAGACAGCAGACGGCTGCCTGAATCAGACTTAATGTGAGGCACATGATGTTAATAAGTTTGAACCTCCATGTGCCCCACATTACCGGTAAGTAACCTGATCATGTACTGTCTTGTACTATCTCATGCCCACAGCCTCCTCGATCCCTGTGCTTTTCCCCAGTTTTCACCCCCATGGCTTCCTCGATCCCTGCGCTCTCCCCCAGTTTTCATCCTCATGGCTTCCTCAGTCCCTGCGCTCTCCCCTGGCTCTCACCTCCACAGCCTCCTTGGTTCCTGCACTTTCCCCCAGCTCTACTGCCACTGCTACCGATGCATGGTCGCTGATTAGAACATGGTGTACGCTGGGAACTCCACACGTTATGTTCTCTCAGTTGGACCTGCGCAGTATTGAAATGTCAGTACTGAACGAAGAAGCACATTCAAGTAATCGAAATAGTATAAATTTTTTGATGCATGGTGCAACCCTAGCCTTCTGTGCTATGTAATATATGAAAGAGGATAGTGCCAACTAGGGCTGTGCCCCCTCTCTCCAGTGGCCTCGTTGCAGCTGCCTGGTCTAGCTGCAGGATTTGCACGCTCTTTCCTAAAGTGTAATGACTTTAGACAGGATTTTTTTCTCCTTTAGGCCGGGGAATTCAATGTTCAGAATGGTGATGAGTTGGTTTATGTATAAAAGATCAAGGTTGTAGGTTTGGTGGGCGAGAAAACAGATGACATTTAGAGTAGTAGAAAGCATTTACTGTAGGAGGTTATGTATTATACATAAGGTTGCATATACAATATCATTTTATTCTGCATCCTACACAAAGACAAACACCTTTAAACTGTAAGCTCCACAATTGGAAAATGCTGCAAATCACTGCTAAAGTTAAAGAGTAACTAAACAAATGTTTAACATTTTAATATGTTCTTCCTAATGCCCTAATAAAAGTTTGAATGGGCCTGCAATTCCGTGTGATGTGTGAATGGAGCCTAATGCCCTAATAAATGGTTTTCTAATATACTTTATTAATTAGTTTTCAATTTTTATTATACTTTTCCCTACCTGAAGCGCACCATGCACTGTGCGCTTAAAACTCAGTTCTTCGTACACCGCCGACAGCTCAGCGGCGTACAGAGTACAGGCATGACATTTATGAATGGGGCCGCAGCAGCGCTGTGAGTACGGGCAGGAGCGCACATTGCTGCTCCTGCCTGTGCCCCCTGGAGGATTACTAACTCCTGGCATAGCACATGGGTACCCTGTACCATGCCAGGATTAGCTGAACGGAGCGACTCCTGCCTCTGCCTGCTCCGCTAAGCAAAGGGAACTGCTAAGCAGGAGCCCTCTCCGCTCCGCTAATCCTGGCATAGCACTTGGTTACAGGGTACCCATGTGCTAATCCAGGAGTTAGTAATCCTCAGGCGGCACAGGCAGGAGCAGCAATGTGCGCTCCTGCCCGTACTCACAGCGCTGCTGCGGCCCCATTCATAAATGTCATGCCTGTACTCTGTACGCCGCTGAGCTGTCAGCGGTGTACGAAGAACTGAGTTTTAAGCGCGCAGTGCATGGTGCGCTTTAGGTAGGGAAAAGTATAATAAAAATAGAAAATTAATGAATAAAGTATATTAGAAAACATTTTATTAGGGCATTAGGTTCCATTCACACATCACACGGAATTGCGGACCCATTCATTTCTATGCGGCCACACGATGTGCTGTCCGGATCCGGAAATGCGGACCTGCACTTCCGGGTCAGCAATTCCGTTCTCTAAAAAACTAGAACATGTCCTAGACATGATTAGGCATTTTCTATTATAGTGCCGGCGATGTGCGGTCCGCAAAATGCGGAACGCACATTGCTGGTGTCCCTGTTTTGTAGATCCGCAAAACACACACGGATGTGTGAATGGACCCTAAGGGACAACATGTTTACATTTTAAACAAAGATTTAGTTAGCAAACAAAATAGGAAAAAAGGTTTCTGGAGACAATGGAGGTCCTCTTAGCTCTTCTTTATTGATTCATAAAACCGACACAGTCACTGGATCCACGGCATGGTCGCTGACGCGTTTCGGGTATGTACCCTTAGTCGTAGCACCATGCTACGTGTGACCCCACATTATAAAGGATTAGGAATGCACCTCGTCAGAAAATCCTGGGAGGAGCATCCAATCTCATAGGCTGCCACAACAGAGGCACACCTCTTGATTAGGTTCATCGATTACACATGCAATTCGAAACACACTGTGAGGATATACCTGGGTCAATTTAACCCCACAATCACCAGATTGTGTGCTTTGCAATGGTAAAACCGCACAGTGTGGATACTTACTAATAAAAATTATTAATATAAACAATCAAAATAACGGTCTTACAACCTGAAATGTAATACAATCAAATAAAGATTCGGCAAATAGTATAGAGATTTCATAGTAAATCTATATGATAGAAATAAAGCAAGCTTGTGTGTTTGCATTATGTTGCAGAGATACATTGATCTTAAAGTGTTCATTACAGACTAGCATATCCTGTGTTGCAAAGCTAATATATCTATATATAGAAGGTATGAAAGAGAGACTAAATAAGTATGTATAAATACTGTCTCTCTGGCACAACTATCATCTGAACAAATTGGTATTAAATTTAACAATGATGCATACTGTTGCGCATGACCAAACCGCACCGTGCAACCGATGTCCTAGGCAGAATTCGGCTGGTACGCACAAACCCATCCCGCAATATAAATTTCACACCTTATCTCTCGGCAAAGAGAGAGGATTTTTGTGCGCATGGGTCGGACCCTCGTGTTGAACTACTGGCAAATACCTGTATCCTCTTTATATGCATAATCCATAGTTCAATTGTAAATATACATCAGTTCTTTTCGCAAATTGAGGCCTGCCGGAATCCTGGACCCAAGTCTAAAGATCCAGTAGGCCTCACGGAGAAGAATCTTTTTGCGGTGGTCACCTCCCCTTTTGGGTGCCAAAACTTTTTCTATAGCAAAAGCTTGGAAAAACGTCACTCTACGGGCATGTTTTTGGATGAAGTGCCTCGCTATATTTGAGATGTTGAGAATATTAGGGTTGCCAATATAGTTCAAATGTTCGAGGATCCGACTCTTAAATTTACGGGCTGTGCTGCCTATGTACATCAGATCACAATCAGTGCATCTGATGGCATAGACTACACCCTCCGTATTACAGTTGATATAACTGCGGATAGGAAATTTGTCAGTATGTGTTACATTGTCAAATGTCTGAGTAGGTACAACGTAATTGCATGTCTTACAGCGGTTGGCTCCACACTTAGTGAAGCCCTGGTAGCATAACCACCTGGATTTGACATCTTGTCTAATGCTACTGGCAGTATAAAGAGACGGTGATAGTGAGCAGGACAGAGTAGCTGCTCTTCTAGAGACAATTCTGCAACCAGATTTCAATGCTTGATATAAGATGTTGTCCTCAAACAATATTGGTAAACATTTTTTTAATAGATGAACTGATTGCATTGAATTCTCTACTATAAGACAGGGATAAGGTAGGAATGCTGTCCCGCTCACCATCCACGCAGACTCCTACACCGCCAGGAGAGGCCCTCCTAATCATCTTATGCTTGGACTTGCCAAATAGCATTTCCTCTCTATCTTTGAGTTATATCAACTGTAATACGGAGGGTGTAGTCTATGCCATCAGATGCACTGATTGTGATCTGATGTACATAGGCAGCACAGCCCGTAAATTTAAGAGTCGGATCCTCGAACATTTGAACTATATTGGCAACCCTAATATTCTCAACATCTCAAATATAGCGAGGCACTTCATCCAAAAACATGCCCGTAGAGTGACGTTTTTCCAAGCTTTTGCTATAGAAAAAGTTTTGGCACCCAAAAGGGGAGGTGACCACCGCAAAAAGATTCTTCTCCGTGAGGCCTACTGGATCTTTAGACTTGGGTCCAGGATTCCGGCAGGCCTCAATTTGCGAAAAGAACTGATGTATATTTACAATTGAACTATGGATTATGCATATAAAGAGGATATAGGTATTTGCCAGTAGTTCAACACGAGGGTCCGACCCATGCACACAAAAATCCTCTCTCTTTGCCGAGAGATAAGGTGTGAAATTTATATTGCGGGATGGGTTTGTGCGTACCAGCCGAATTCTGCCTAGGACATCGGTTGCACGGTGCGGTTTGGTCATGCGCAACAGTATGCATCATTGTTAAATTTAATACCAATTTGTTCAGATGACAGTTGTGCCAGAGAGACAGTATTTATACATACTTATTTAGTCTCTCTTTCATACCTTCTATATATAGATATATTAGCTTTGCAACACAGGATATGCTAGTCTGTAATGAACACTTTAAGATCAATGTATCTCTGCAACATAATGCAAACACACAAGCTTGCTTTATTTCTATCATATAGATTTACTATGAAATCTCTATACTATTTGCCGAATCTTTATTTGATTGTATTACATTTCAGGTTGTAAGACCGTTATTTTGATTGTTTATATTAATAATTTTTATTAGTAAGTATCCACACTGTGCGGTTTTACCATTGCAAAGCACACAATCTGGTGATTGTGGGGTTAAATTGACCCAGGTATATCCTCACAGTGTGGTTCGAATTGCATGTGTAATCGATGAACCTAATCAAGAGGTGTGCCTCTGTTGTGGCAGCCTATGAGATTGGATGCTCCTCCCAGGATTTTCTGACGAGGTGCATTCCTAATCCTTTATAATGTGGGGTCACACGTAGCATGGTGCTACGACTAAGGGTACATACCCGAAACGCGTCAGCGACCATGCCGTGGATCCAGTGACTGTGTCGGTTTTATGAATCAATAAAGAAGAGCTAAGAGGACCTCCATTGTCTCCAGATACCTTTTTTCCTATTTTGTTTGCTGCCTGCTACGGGAACACTCCCCCAGGGCCTCTGGAGCCGGGTTTATACACCACACCAGGAAGGTGAGCTGGATACAAAGTTTTCTCTATTTACTCAAAGATTTAGTTACTCTTTATTGGAGATCAGACAAAAATGCACTATAGTATATGTGGGCTAAAAATCTATGGTGGTCTCAGACCACAGACTTGACCTTTATGATCTGTGTCTATTAGGCCTCATGCACACGACCGTTGTTCTGGTCCGCATCCGAGCCGCAGTTTTTGCGGACAAGAATTGGCATTTCTACAATGGGCCGCCTGTTCCGTTCTGCAAATTGCGGAAGGCACGCGAGCAGCTTCCGTGTTTTGAAGATCAACAATTTGCAGACTGCAAAAAACGGAACGGTCGTGTGCATGAGGCCTTATATATCCGATACCGTCATTTGTCAATGACTTCATTCAGTAGGGCCCTCTGTATTAAACTGGTCTGAACTTCATTTCCGTTATTTTATAGGAATAATAATAGTCTTTTCCACTGGACCAAGTAACTCCATCCGCGTAGCTGGCGTGTTTTCCTCTCAGATACTGCCCGTTCAGATTGGAGTTATGGCAGCTTCCGTACCACCAAGCACCTTTATATAGCACCGCACAGTTTTGTGAAGATTCATCATTGTCTCTGTCTTTGGTTGTGAAAGGACGATTGTTGTGAGAAGAGAGAGAGTCACCTGCATGCAGTGAAAAGAAAAGACAATTGTCAGAATTTCCTTAAACATATGGCGACCGAAGCACAGCTGTAAAACACCCTAGGGTTTTGCCTAAAAGTAGTTTTACCTGAAAAAAAAAACAACTGAGCATAATCACAAAGAAGCGTATGATTTGTGATAAAACTGCATGTCAGAGCAGCGGCGTGCACAGATCTCATAAGATCTCGTAGCCAAACTTAATATGGTTACCCTGCCCCACAGTACATGTGCATCAAACTCTCCCAGGCAACCTGTAACGTAAAGCCGACATCTCAGATTCATGACAATTTTTTAAAACTTTTAATTTAAAAAATGCAATAAAAAAGTGTTACTTTATCTAACTCCTATAATTAATCACTAAAACAGGAGGGTAGCGAGGAAGCACTGAAAAACTATAAGGAAAAAAATAGAACATGTAAAAAACAAATAAAAGCGGCCAAACTAGAGACCGAGAGATAATTGCCAAAGAGAGTAAAACTAACCCTAAAATGTTCTTCAATAATATAAATGTTGAAAAGTATAAATCTGAAGGTGTCGGCCCTTTAAAAAGTAATAAGGGCGGAGTCGCAGAGAGCGACGAGGAGAAAGCAAAGCTGTTAAATATTTTTTTCTCCAATGTATTCACTGAGGAAAATAAATTGTCAGATGACATGCTGAATGTAAAAATAAATTCCCCATTAAAAGTGTCCTGTCTGACCCAGGAAGAAGTACATCAGCGACTTAAAAAGATTAAAATAGACAAATCGCCAGGACCAGATGGCATACACCCCAGTATCCTAAGGGAATTAAGTACTGTCATAGCCAGACCCTTATTTCTGATATTTGCAGACTCTATACTGACAGGGAATGTCTCACAGGATTGGCGCATGGCAAATGTGGTGCCAATATTCAAAAAGGGTCCAAAAACAGAGCCTGGAAACTATAGGCCGGTAAGTTTAACATCTGTGGTGGGTAAACTGTTTGAAGGTTATCTGAGAGATGCTATCTTAGAGCATCTCAACGGAAATAAGCAAATAACGCCATATCAGCATGGCTTCGTGAGGGATCGGTCATGTCAGACTAATTTAATCAGTTTCTATGAGGAGGTAAGTTCTAGACTTGACAGCGGCGAATCAATGGATGTCGTATATCTGGACTTCTCCAAAGCATTTGACACTGTACCACATAAAAGGTTAGTATATAAAATGAGAATGCTCGGACTGGGAGAAAACGTCTGTAAGTGGGTAAGTAACTGACTGAGTGATAGAAATTAACGGTACACACTCAGATTGGGTCACTGTCACTAGTGGGGTACCTCAGGGGTCAGTATTGGGCCCTATTCTCTTCAATATATTTATTAATGATCTTGTAGAAGGCTTGCATAGTAAAGTATACATTTTCACAGATTACACTAAACTGTATAAAGTAATTTACACGGAAGAGGACAGTATACTACTACAGAGGGATCTGGATAGATTGGAGGCTTGGGCAGATAAGTGGCAGATGAGGCTTAACACTGACAAATGTAAAGTTTTTCACATGGGAAGGAATAATGCAAGTCACCCGTACATACTAAATGATAAAACACTCGGTAACACTGACATCTGATCGGCATAGCGTTGTCACGATACCAAAATTTTGATTCGGTTTCGATTTGGCGACTAAAAATTTAATTTGGCTCCTAGATTTTTCAGTTCAGGAGACAATGGCTACTAGGTATTTTTTTTAGTCTGGAGCACTGACTTAGATGCTGCTGGCCTAATGAAAGTTGTTGTGAGGGTATCTTCACAGCAGTGTCGGCAGAATCTATGGTAGATGTAGCAGGTGACTCTGCTGTCCCTGATTCCAATACCCAACACGAGTCCTACTTCAATTCTGGGAAGTTGGTGCTGTAGGAGCTGCTTTCTCACTCCCTGGCAGGAGAGGGTCCACATTCATCCCTTCTCCGCCTAATTCTCCTCTAGGCGGGCTCTGCTTAGCTCAGCCTCACCCTTGGCAGGAAGTCTGACTGGCTCACACCTACTAAAGGTGGGAGGAATGGAATGGTAAGTTCCATTCCTGTTACCAAACATTGCTGTTACCAAGTGCAAAACATGTCATTACATTCACATTGCATAGGAAATATGTGTAAGGCCAAGGTAAACCAGTAAAACCAGTAAGTTAAAACCAGTAGTGAAGCCTACTCAGAGATAAGGTATAATGGAAAGGTCTACACCTGTTCTGTGTTTTTGACCCGAACCTGGTTTTGGCTCACAATAACTGATAGAAATAACTGACCAAATAACTGAAGTGTGAACTTGGCCAACCAGAGAAGAACCAAGTACAAAATAGCAATACCTCCAACTCTCAGGTATTACACAACATTGATAAATCTCCTGAAGCCCTTTACAGAACATAATATAAAATCAGCTCCCTGCAGCCACCAGTAGGGAGAGCTCAGTGCATAGGAATGTATACAGTTACTGAAATCAATGAAAGCTATAGAATCTCTATACACTGAGCTCCCCCTACTGCAGGCAGATGGAAAATGCAGTGAAACTACATGTCTGCAATGGGAAAAGCAGCTCATCACCAGCCAACCCTACCTCTGGGCCCCATAGCAGTCTCATGGTCTGATCTGCTTTTTCCTGTCGTGAGGCTGTACATTGGCTGATTCCACCCCTAGAGGCCTCTGCAGGGGAAATGCTTCATTATATTGCGGCCATTCAGATAAATGTAGTATGCTTACAGTTGATAAAATGGCCCAGTTGCGCTATTCATGCAAAAAAATAAAAATCCTTGGTGGGATGGCTGCTCTAGAAGTTTTTAGATATCAGGTCCCATAAGAGATCATTTCATAGGTATATCTGTTGACAGAAAAGACTTTACCTGTACTGCCTCCAGTGAAAGCGCCAATTCTCAGCTTATAATTGTCACCTTCTCCCGATACAGCAAACAAAGCATATGTGACGAAAGTTCAAAATCTGTCAGATTAACTCGAAGCTGATGGGTTCCTAAAAGGTTCAAGACGTGCAAAGTCAGTGCAGGGAGGAAGAAGTCCTAGCAGATCATACATACTGAGCTGGGTAGCTTTTAAGAGTAAGGAGTGCAGAGATCAGCAGACGTGTCCGCAGTAATGACAGACTTCTGAAGGTGAAGAACTCCTTACCTGTAGAAGTAAGGCGGTGAATATTATCATTTCCCAGCCAGAATTCACTTAGTTGGTTTCCAAACCCTTGCTTGTAGTCTTTCCACTCTCTGAAAAAATTCACACTGCCATCATACCGTCTCTGGAAAACCTAAAGAATTGAAAGAGATGGAAAAGATCATAAATGGCAGATTTCAATGGAATAGATAGGGCAACACTTCTGCCTTGAACCACATGGGACACATGAAATATACTGATGTTCTGATCCTCCCCTGCAGCTCCAAACGTCATCGACGCATGCACAGTAGGCATCTGCACTGCTTTGGAAGCCAGAGATGATGCTCTGTTGATGCACCATTCCTGCAACCAGAGGCACAGGCGATAGATTACAAAGCCAGGAGACATGTCTGGTCCTGTTAATCAATGGGGAAGGGGGGAAGGGGTGGCAGGAGGAGAAGAGCAGTTTTGGAGGGTTTTGACCCACCCGTGGGTGCTCCAATAAGCTCATTTGCATGAAAATAAAATGACAGCTCTTCAGAGAAACATAATAACAGTCTCATTTTACTTGACAGGATCAACCCTATCAGATATATAACTGGCTTAATAGAATTGATGCTGCTGACAGATTCACCATAAGAATGATTCTGCATTCAGGTAGTTGGATACAGAACATTTCCTTATAGAGTTAATTCCTGTACAGTTACTAGGATGGGTCATCATGATAACAACTACCTGGGACCTGAGAATACAGCCAAGTTACTGGAGCAGCTTGCAAGAAGACCCCCATGAATGTTCAGAATATTAAGAATAACTCAGGGGGTGAAGTAGCAGTTTTTGCCCAGACGGACACTAGTGACCAAGCACTTTTTTTAAAAATTGCATTCCAAGAGCTAGAACTTTTTTGTTTTTTCAAAAATGTACTTGTATGAGGTCTTATTTTTTGCAGGACAAGTTATAGTTTTTAATGCACCATTTTAAGTACATGTAATGATTGATTAAAGCCAGCCGTTTAGCTAAAAAAAAACGTTGTTTACGTCAGTAAAAACACGGATGGGTGGTCACTAAGGGGTTAAAAGAAAAAAAGAAAAAGCAGCATTATCACTTACAATCCACCCTCCTCCATCTGTATCCATGTCACACAAGACTGTAAATGGTTTCTCTCCATCTGGATATATTTTGTGCCACCCACTGAGGAAAGTCCCTTGGTCCCGCAGTTCTTTGCAATTTCGAGGAGCTGGAAAAAATAGGTTTGTTGGTGGTCTTGTCCAAGGAGATACCTGGTACAATGTCTACCAGTGGAAATACAATGAACACCAAGATATTAAAGCAGTTGTCCCACAAAAACAACTCCTCAACCAACCAACGGATAACTGAGGATCCGAATTAAGGTACTGCAGCCTGAAGAAGGTGGCGGCCCGCCACTGAAACGTGTAGCTAGTCTTTTATTTATAGTGTTTTATGTATGTTTTGCGAGCAGTGCGTTTTTCTTTTTCTGCTCCTTGTTCCTATGTGTATTCCAGACTCCATCTGGAGGATCCTGGCAAAAAAGCGCAGCAGCCTGACCTATCCTCTACAGGAGAGACCACACCATTTCCTACTGTTGTGCCTGGATTTGCACAACATTATTCGGTAAGGTATACTGACTTTGAGTCCTTATCTGGGAACCCTAAAGGTATTTCACAAAGGAGTACCCCCTATTGTTTTTGATTTTGAAGAATTAAGGTACTGTGTCCCCCGAGAGCTCGAGAGTCAGTCAAGTAAGTGTGCTGCTGCTCCATTCGAAGTCTATGGGATTGCTGAAGAGACGCAGAGAGCATCGCTTGGCTATGTCCAGCAGTCCAATAGAGTTCTCATGTTCAAACATTGCTCCATTCAAGGGCTATATAAAAATTACAGCAGACCACTCACATCTAGTAAACTTCAGATAAGACCTTGCCACGCAATGTTTCGGAGGGAAAGTCATGTGGCAAGATCCTATGAGAAGCTTACCTCAGATGTGAACATTCTCTGAGTATGTATGGACTAAATGAAGAAATGTCCTAGTGAGACTTCTAAATATAAGAGGTCAACTGTAAGTGTTCTATAGCCCTGAAGGTGTGAAATAACGGAAGCGTTTTTGCTGAGCCCTGCCAGATCCAGCAAGAACGCTAGTGTGAAAGTAGCCTAATAATGATAGATGTGTCCTTTTCTAAAGAGAGAATAGCTTCATTCTCTTCCTATGTGACATTAGGACGTTTCATAACCTCACCCGCAAAAGTTCTCAACTCACATTGCCCCTCTTCATATACAGTAGGTTGGTCAGTACTCAAATGTCTGGTAAATCTTGTATATCAACCCCTGATTCCTGACATTGCCGTCTGTCATGAATGAGGAAGATTCTTTGCATTTTACTTTCCAAGTGAAAAGATGTAAATCTTTCCCACAGTTGAACAGATTGAAATTCTGTATAGGGACAAATGTCAGCCCTTTAAAAGGGTTGTGTCACTCCAGCAAGTGGCATTTATCATGTAGAGAAAGGTATTACAAGGCACTTACTAATGTATTGTGATTGTCCATATTGTCTCCTTTACTGGCTGGATTCATTTTTCTATCACATTATACACGGCTCATATCCAGGGGTTACGACCACCCTGCAATCGAGCAAGGAATAGGCTTCAGCCTCTCTGGTGGTTGTGACTGCGGGAGTGTTTCTAGGCTGGTGCTTTTCAAAATAGTGTGCAAGCACGGCCACCGCTGCTGGATTGTAGGGTGGCCATAACCCCTGGAAATGAGTAGTATATACTGTGATGGTCAGAACAGAAAGTAGGATTCAAGCACGGGGATAAGAGAAAACTGCAAATGAGGTAAATGAAAAAAGAAAAAGAAAAGGCAATCCTAGGAGGAATGGGAGCTAGAGTAATTTATGAAAATCAACTTTAATATCAAAAGTAGTTGATGGCACAACCCCTTATCAAATGAAAATGAATATGTATACATTTGCTAAAATAGCCACTGTCTGAAGAGGACGGTAAAATACAAATAACAAACTGGTTTATTAGTAACAATCTTAAAGTATGTACAGTTGTGTTCAAAATAATAGCAGTGCGTTTAAAAAAGTCAATACAGCTCAAAATCCTTCTAATAGCTTTTATTTCCATCCACACAAATGCATTGGGAACACTACACATTCTATTGCAAATCAAAACATGAAGAAAAATATATCAAATTTGTGTTGTTCCTCTAAAAAAATAGAAAAGTGAATATTAGACTGTTCAAAAAAATAGCAGTGTTTGTATTCTTCTTTACAAACTCAAACATTCACTATATAAACTGAAAAATGTTTGAAGATTTTGCTTTCCTTTCAATCACTTTACTAATATTTAGTTGTATAACCGCTGTTTCTGAGAACTGCTGGACGTCTGTGCTGCTCGGAGTCACCCACCTTCTGGCCCTTGTGAGCAGGTATTCCAGCCCAGGATCAGAGGTCGCAATAATGCCTGTACAAGCGTCATTGACGCCGCTTCAGGCCATTTTACTCCCTGGAAAAAGTCTAAGATGCACCGATACGCCTTAGACTTATTCCTGCCATTCATCAGCGCAGTGAGCGCTGTGAATGGCACAGGCAGCGCAGCGATGCTGCCTGAAACAACCAATCACAAAGCTCCTTACAGTAAGGAGCTTAGTGATTGGTCAGTTTGAGCGGGCTGCTGGCGCTTATGGCACACCGCTCTGAAGTAAGGAAGGAGGTGCACGTCACTGGCGGGGTAAGTGGCCTTGCTGTAGCGCCTTGTTTCAACTTGTTCAGCCTCACATGCTGTATGAGCCTAATCCGGCTATAGCGGTGCTCGTCCGCGGTGTGCGCCCTGTCAGGGACCAGCCCTGCTAGTAGTAACTTTCGGTAACTCCACAGTTCGCACAGGTTACCCATAAGTGACAGCCGGCAGCATAGTGAGTGTTGTGTCACCGACAACGTCTGGCAGATTGGCGCTATTCTGGGGGTAATGTGACTGATGGGGTTATGACTTATGAACAGACTGTGGCTGCTTCCTCTAATTACAGAACAGGCCGTCTCCGGTTGCTATGGGTAACAGCTGTACTGTACTCCTCATGCCGCACGCTGCCTGCACTATAGGAGGCTGCTGCCCCATAGTTACTTGATGGGCCTTCAGGGCCTAATATGGCTGGTACTGTTCTGCCTGGGGGTAACATGTCGGAAACAGTGCCAGAGACATGTTACCCCCAGAACAACCAGCCATATTAGGCCCCGATCCATATTAACCCCAGAATAGTGCAAGCCACAGCAATGACCTCTCCACCACTGCTACAAGTAAAGTCAGGGCGTATCTACTATCAAGTAACCATGGGGCAGCACATTACAGTGTCAAAAGTATACACTTTTGAACTAAGTTTTCCCAGTTATAGTCTATGATTATGTCAAGCCATACTTTCTATATGTTTTTTCTGTTTACAAAAATTTCTGCTTGATGCACAGCAAAAATGAGATCTCAACAGCCCCTGACTAAGTACAGTGATGTCACAGAACAGGGCACAAGTGATGTAATAATAATGTAGGGTTATGTGCACAGTGATGTCACCGTGCAGGGATAGTACACCCAGTGATGTAATAATGCAGGGTTATGGACACAGTCATGTGGCACTGTTGAGGTGGTAGTGGTCTTATGTTTAGTATATGATGTTGGCTAATTTTAAAATTGTCTAAATTTGCTATTTATGCATGGAAGACAGTTCTAGGATACTAGTAATGGTTTCCCTGCATAAATAGCAACCCCTTAATGCTATGTAGGTCTTCGTATTAACTATTTGAATTACTATAACTTTCTTACTCCTCATCGGCTAAAAATACTCCTCAAAAATGATAAGAGGAGTATTTTTACTCTTCCAAAGAAAAATTGGCGCGACCTCTGCCCAGGATGATTGGACTACATTCCACAGTTCTTCTCTATTTCTTGGTTTTGCCTCAGAAACTGCATTTTTGATGTCACCCCACAGGTTTTCTATTGGATTAAGATCCGGGAATTGGGCTGACTGCTCCATAACGTCAATCTTGTTGGTTTGGAACCAAGATGTTGTACGTTTACTGGTGTGTTCGGGGTCATTGTCTTGTTGGAACACCCATTTCAAGGGCATTTCCTCTTCAGCATAAGGCAGCGTGACCTCTTCAAGTATTCTGATGTTTTCAAACTGATCCATGATCCCTGGTCTGCGATAAATAGGCCCAACACCGTAGTATGAGGAACATCCCTATATCATGATGCTTGTGCCACCATGCTTCACGGTCTTCACAGTGAACTGTGGCTTGAATTCAGTGTTTGGGGGTCATCTGACAAACTGTCTCCGGCCACTAGTCCCAAAAAGAACAATCTTACTTTCATCATTCCACGAAATTTCTCTTTAGGCCGGTCAATGTGCTCTTTGGCAAATTGTAACGTCATGAGCACATGTCTTTTTTTCAACAGTGGGACTTTGCGGGGGCTTCTTGCAGATAGCTTGGCTTCACATAGGTGTCTTCTAATTGTAACAGTGCTCACAGGTAACTTTAGACCTTCTTTGATCTTCCTAGAGCTGATTGTTGGTTAAGTCCTTGCCATTTTGGCTATTCTATTATCCATTCAAATGGTAGTTTTTCGCTTTCTTTCACGTCTTTAAGGTTTTGGTTGCCATTTTAAGCATTTGCGATCATTTTAACTGAGCAGCCTATCATTTTCTGCACTTCTTTAAATGTTTTCCCCTGTCCAATCAACTTTTTAATCAAGGTACGCTGTTCTTCTGAGCAATGTCTGGAATGGCCCATTTTCCTCAGAATTTCAGAGAGAAATGCACTGTAACCAGCATGTACAACATTTGCTGCCTTCCTTAAATAAGGACAATAATTGCCACCTGTTTTTCAAAGAATGAATGACCTCACTCATTGAATTCCACACTGCTTCAGTTACACAGAATCAGCAGCATGCATGTCATGACGGTTGGGTCTGATTGGTTTCTCTTACTCTACTACACCTGCTAGTAAATTATTTGCCATGTAGAAACATAATTTCTACCAAAAACAGTGATTGATCAGGTTAGTGATGTCTGACTGCTATTATTTTAAACACAACTGTATATATGAGCCTTGTGCCCTCATTGAATTATTAGGGTCAGGAGGAAGACAACCTGAACTATATATACTGTCCTCTATCTTCTAGAAATACTAAGGAGGTAGTGATTAGCTCCCTCTGCCATGTCGCTCAATGCATATCTGTGGCAGTGTGTCCAGACATATCCTCAGGAGCGATAAGCAGAAACCAATGTATGTGAGACAATGCATGTAGAAGTTTGTAGAAAGCACTGACCACTGCTGGTAATGTGTGGTCTGCCGAGCCTCCAGCATTGTGACGATCACGGCCGCTGCACTGCCAGATATTTAACAGGACAATGCTACTTCCACTACTTGGATGTGCAAGTAACCAATCGGGGGAGTAATAAAGACAGATGTCATTACGGAGGGGAAGCCCCAAGATATGGGGGTGGTTATGAACAAAATGGCGAGCACAAAGATCACATTAGATAAGCATGGTTATCCGATATCTGAAGCAGATGATCCTTATTCAGTCAGGGACCGCATACTGGTGTGTAGTGAGTATCTCTGTGGAGAAGCCCCTGAAGGCTTCTCTGGTTACAGGGGACTATCAGGCAGCTTATGCATAATGACCTTCAAAACATCATCATAATGATCGTATTCGGTCCTTGATATGATCTTTCCGCCCACCGTCTTGTTCAATACCATTCCCGTATCTTGGGAATTCCCCTCAGTAATGACATCTGTATTGATTGATAAAGGCTCCCTCTGCCTCTGAGCCTGATTAGGATTCAAATCAGGGCACAAGCCGGGGGCGGATTAGCCATAGACCTTACAGGGAAATTTCCCGGTGGGCCGATGCCCAGGGGTCCCAGTCTACCAGTGGAAGTTTTTGGGGATGTAATGTGTGCTGCTGGCAGTATTTTGTGATGGACTGTGGTTTTTGGCTCTGTTGGGGTGAAATAATGTGCCACAATATGGTATTGATGGCCCTGCCAACCATAAATTGGGCCACTTTTAGTACTTTTTCCAGGGCCACTTTAAGTTCCCAGTCCGCCCCTGGGCACAAGGAGCATATATAATTTTTTTGATTGATACTAATAAACCAGTCAGTTTGTTATTTCTATTTTAACGTTTTATTCCAGCAGTTAAAGTGATTATTTTAGTAAACATACATACTGATTTTCTTTTGTTAAAGGATTCCGCCATAAACTACTTTTCACGCTAAAGATTAGGGATCAACCGATATTGATTTTTTTAGAGCCGATACCGATAAGCTGTGAACTTTCAGGCCGATAGCTGATAATTTTTACCAATATTCTGTGAATTTTAATTTTTGAAAAAAAAAATAAAAAATTCCTACACAAATCTGCTGAAAATGAATATGTTTATTGTTAACGTGTAGTTTTTTTCCCCTAAATCTTTCTTTTGCATTTATACTTAATATTTTGGTGTTTTTTTGTTTTACTATTAGCCCCCTTAGGGACTAGAACCCTTGTCCTATTCTCCCTGATAGAAGAAGCAGAAGCGCGCCCGGCACCCATAGCTTTCTATTGGCCATGCGCCGGATCTCGGACGGTCGGGGACTGCAGAAGCCGCCCAGCTAAGTGAATATTGATGAGCTGGGCGGCGCTTCAAAAACGGCGGTTGGGCTGATGCTGGCTGGGCGCAAGAGAAGCTGAAAACCCGCCCTTGGGCAGAAAGAACAGCGATTAGTTCAGGTTATAAAACGTGAGTTAACTGTATACATAATGTGGACAGGGGGGATACTTATATGTTTTTAATGCACATCAGAAGACCTGTGCATGGATATGTACAGCTAATTATGGTTTTGGGCCTGTCAGTGTCCCTTTAAATATAAGATTCTTCCAAAGGGCCGGAGAAATCCAATATTACCAGCAGGTCGTTTACGTTTAAGGGGACTGAATTAAAAAGTGGCAGAAGGAACATGTAGAATCTTAACTATGAATGATGAAATTACTGTTAGAGAAAGTAAAAAGTTTATTCAAAAAAAAATAAAAAAATATATAGCTTAGAAAATGTATTGAGGCAACAAAAACATTTAGTGAAAACCCTGGTTTTAAAGAAAAGAATTAGCCCTACAACAGCCAGTAAAAAAGTTCACGTCCCACCTTAAGGACAGAAAGCGTTTCCAATTTTTAGGACTTTAAAGAGGGGTGGATATTTGATCACACCAACATCATTGCCAACTGTCCAGAGACAGCCCTAGCAAGTTTGGTCTGTCCTGGGCCAAAAGTATGGCTAACGTAAACCCCGCCAGTGGGCTTACTTATGAGGAGTCAGTCGTTACAGGGAGTGCGCTTAGATGAACTGAATTTACCAACTAGAACATTGATTAGGGTACTTTCACACTAGCGATGTTAGAATCCGGCAGGCAGTTCCGTTGCCGGAACTGCCTGCCGGATCCGGAAATCCGTATGCAAACAGATATCTTTTTTTATCGGATCCGGTAGACTTATTCATTGAAATGCCGGATCCGTCTTTCCGGTCTCACCTGGAATAACAGATCCGGTGTTTAATTTTTTCAAAGCTAGAAAAAAATGCGCATGCGCAGAATGGAAAACCAGATCCGGCGATGCGTCAATTTCCGGAACACTCAGCATTAATACATTTCAATGCAAGTGCGGTGGTGTTCCAGAATTTCAGCCGGAAAAAATATCGCAGCAAGCTGCGGTATTTTGTCCGGTCAACTACCGTACAAGGGACGGAATGGAAGATATCCTGATGCATGCTGAACGGATTGCTTTCCATTCAGAATGTATTGGGACAAAACGGAAGCGTTTTTTTTTTTCCGGTATTGAGACCCTTTACCAAATTTCAATACCGAAAACGAATAACGCTAGTGTGAAAGTGCCCTTAGTAGGCATCAACAAAACCTCCACAGCCGTAGGCCTCAAGCACACGACTGAATTATTTTTCATTCAGCAAAACGGGGATCCTCTAAAACAGCGGTCCCCAACCGCCGGGCCGCGGCCCAGGACCGGGCCGCGGAGGATTGTTAGCCGGGCCGCGGCGATCATGGCAGTCTTTAACTCTGTACTAATGAAGCGCTTCCATTATGGAAGCGCTTCATTAGTACAGAAGGACCAGGAAGCGGTGAAGGATCTGTACTCACCACTTCCTGGTCCACGGTTCGGCTATCGGCTGTGCAGGGCTGCGCACACCGTGAGGTCTCTCTGTGACCTCACGCTGTGCGCCGCTATACACAGCCGACAGCAGACTGAAGAGGATCGCGATGGTGACCAGGAGCAGGAGAGGTAAGAGGTTTTTTTATTTTATTTTATTTGCGCTAGGGGCTGATATGAGGGACATGGGGCTGACATGAGGGACATGGGGCTGACATGAGGGACATGGGGCTGACATGAGGGGCTAATGGGGGCTGATGGCTGACCTGGGGGACATGGGGCTGACATAAGGGGCTAATGTGGGGCTAATGGCTGACATGAGGGGCTAATGGGGGGCTTATGGCTGACATGAGGGGCTAATGGGGGGCTTATGGCTGACATGAGGGGCTAATGGGGGCTTATGGCTGACATGAGGGGCTAATGGGGGGGGCTTATGGCTGACATGAGGGGCTAATGGGGGCTTATGGCTGACATGAGGGGCTAATGGGGGACTTATGGCTGACATGAGGGGCTAATGGGGGGCTTATGGCTGACATGAGGGTGCAATGGGGAGCTTATGGCTGACGAGGGGCTAATGGGGGGCTTATGGCTGACATTGGGGGGCTTATGGCTGACATTGGGGGGGTTTATGGCTGACATTGGGGGGTTTATGGCTGACATTGGGGGCTGATAGATAGCTAAAGGTTTAGGGGTTGATCTGAGCCATTGGGGGTCTGATCTGAGGTGTAATGAATTTTTTTTTTCTTATTGTTCTCCTCTAAAACTAGGTGCATCTTATAGGGCGAAAAATATGGTACAGTGCAGCAGAGACCAGTGCAGCAGAGACCAGTGCAGCAGAGACCAGTGCAGCAGAGACCAGTGCAGCAGAGACCATAGTCAGTTTATATAGTCATTATATAGTGTTATATATTTTAATATGCACCTTGTGTTTTGTTATGTGCGTGAATCAGTCAGCCCCGCCCACCCCCTAAGCCCCGCCCCAGAACCCCTGCCCCCTTTCTCCCCCCACCCGGTCCCTGGGAAAATTGTCTCGCATGAAACCGGTCCTTGGTGCAAAAAAGGTTGGGGACCACTGCTCTAAAATACAATGGCGTCTGTATAATGTTCGCATTGCATAAATTTTTTGCAGAGCCAATGACTTCAATGGGTCCGTGGTTCGCATTTTGTGGCCAAGTATAGGACACGTTCTATCGCTTGGCGGAATGGACATACGGATGTAGAAAAAACAAGGATGATCCATGTGCTTTCCACATCCATATATCCGTTCCATATAAGATAGGACATGTCATATTCTTGGCCACAAAATGTGGATCATGGACCTGGAGTCAAAGAGTCTGCAAACAATCAAAAAGGGATGCAACATGGATGTCACATGGAGCTCATCCATATTTGGTGAATTAGGGTTTTATGGACTGCAAAATACACACAGTCATGTGCATGTGGCCTTAGAGGTATAGACATAGCAGCTGTCACCTGAGTGTGACACTGACCCAAAATATCCCTCTAAGACCTAGAATAAAGAGAGAGACTCAGGGACACTAACTCTTCGGAGACAAAACAGTAGAAGAAACTGTGAAAAAAAAGGCGAAGCAAGCGGGGAATGGTTAGGAAAAACCCATACAATATCAGACTATGGGTAAATTCACTCGACCCTATGAAAGGGTCCGCATCCATTCTCCAATTTTGCGGAACGGGTGCAGACCCATTCATTTCAATGGGGCCGCAAAAGATGTAGACAGCACACTGTGTTTGCTGTCCGCATCCGATGTTCCGTTCTGCGTCCCTGCAAAAAATATAGAGCAGGTCCTAGAACAAGAATAGGCATTAACATAAAGGGCCGCCCGTACCGTTCTGCAAATTACGGATCGGACAAGGGTGGCATCCGTATTTTGCGGACCGTGTGAATGTATACTATTCAAGAGAGGAAGTAAGACCTACCACCAGTCTCTTCCATCCCAGTTAATATTTGCAAATTGTCAACTTATCGTGTCAGTAGAAATGTGTTTTCTGACATTTGTCCCTTTACAGAAGTTCAACCTGTTCAACTGGGTGACAGATTTACATCTTTTCGCTTGGAACTTAAGATGGAAAAAATATACATTTCCTTACGCTTGACAGACTGAAATGTCAGGAATTAGGCTCGTGCTACACTGCGACTTTTTGTAGCGCGACTGTTTGATTTTAACTATTGAATGTCTGCTGCAGTCCATAAGATTGCATTCAACTGAACGCATTCATTTGGATTGCTGCTGTCATTCAATAGTTAAAATCAATCAGTCATGCTACAAAAAGTTGCGGTGTAGCCCGAGCCTAACGGGTTGATATACAAGATTTAGCAGACATTCGAGTTCTGACCAATTGCTATGAATAGGGGTAGAAATGAGTGAAGTTTTGAAAAATTTGATTCAGCAGCTTCGCCAAAGTTTGACAAGATATTCGATTATTTATGAATTAAATTGTCACAAATCGCTATAAATCAGGTATACCCGGGCCAATCTGCCTAAAAGCAGCATTTTTAAATCTGGCATAAAAATTGATTTCAGATGGAATTGGAGGAATACAATGACATCCGTCCTCCATTGAAGTGTAGGTTAAATAAAACGGAAAAGTTTGCTTCTGTTTTAAAGAACAGGCAGGCGGATCCGCCAGACGGAAGTCTGAAAACCAGTGAAATGCTGGTGTGAACCCGCCCTAAGGCATATTCTTTTTACTTGGCGGCCCAATCCCAGTGTACTGGCCATGTGTCTAATAAATATAATAAAAAGTAGTATAACGTAGTGGCCCCATGACATAGTGGGGAGGACGGCAGCAGCAGCAGTAACGTGAAAATAGTGGTCCCATGACATAGTGGGGAGGGGCGGCAGCAGCAGTGGCATGCAGCACAAGATGGTGGCATACCTCCCAACCATCCGGATCCAGCAGGACAGTCCCGGGTTTCAGTGGCTGTCCCACGGTCCCGGGTGAGGGAGGGGTGTCCCACTTTCAGCTGTCTCAGCTTCCATAGGACCCAGAGACAGCTGATTATAATGGTGAAGCAGGGAGCTGTCCGCTCCCCACTTCACCTCAGCTGCCCCTTTCCACTAACCTCGTCATCAGGAGGGTGAGCTCTGAGGAGGACTTGTTCTTTCAGCGCCCTCATCTGTCTGCAGTCGCTGAAGAACTTTGGATGACATCAGTAGGCAGAGCTCAGCGGTTCAAGGACCTGCGATTATGTCATGTCCATGTGATCAGTGGATGAGGAGGCGGGGCTTAGCAGTGGAGAGAACATACTGGACTGATTCAATGTTAGGGTACTTTCACACTTGCGTTTTTCTTTTCCGGCACTGAGTTCCATCCTCGGGGCTCAATACCGGAAAAGAACTGATCAGTTTTATCCCCATGCATTCTGAAGGGAGAGTAATCCGTTCAGGATGCATCAGGATGTCTTCAGTTCAGTCTTTTTGACTGATCAGGACAAAGATAAAACTGCAGCATGCTAAGGTTTTATCTCCGGCCAAAAAAACGGAAGACTTGCCTGAATGCCGGATCCAGCATTTTCTTCCATAGGAATGTATTAGTGCCGGATCCGGCATTCAAAATACCAAAATGCTGGATCCATCTGCATACGCAGACCGAAAAAAAGGTGAAAAAAATAAATGCCGGATCCGGAAAGACGGATTTGGCATTTCAATGCATTTTTCTCACTGATTAGGCATTTTTCAGTCTTACAAATGCCATCCGTTGGCATACATATTGACGGATCCGGCAGGCAGTTCTGGTGACTGCTTGCCGGATCACTCTGCCGACTGCCACAACTGTGAAAGTAGCCTAAGAGGCTGAGAGCCTGGGATATGCTGGGAGCTGTAGTTCTCCTGCTTGAAGGTGTAGTGTCCCACTAGGTAAAGGTGGGCACTACTCAAGGGTTAATATGTCTATTGCATTAATGTGATGTTTTATGTTAATTTCCCTGTGTTATCTGGGTGTCAGGCCTGTTAGGGTGTAGTTCAGCCTCCTAGACGTTAGAGGGAGCTAGAGAGTATATATAGGTAGGCCCAGACAGGGAAGAGTTAGTGCAGTCCAGGTGGCTAGTAGTGTGGTCTAACCAGCCTGAAGTTCCTGAGTCTATGTTAGCTCAGAAGAGTCCCCCCCATGAGAAACCTGCAGTTCCCACAAGCAGAGCAGAGCCAGTGTACGCCAAGTAAGCTGAAGGGCAGAAGAGACATTGGGCTAAGGCAAGTGATATATACCTGAGGAAGATTGCTACCAAGGATAAAAGCCAGCATTTGGGCATATGGGCCTTGGAATACAGCCAGCCAGAATAACTGAGGAATAGTGCAGCCTGGTCTGGGAGTGTTGATTGTTACCCTCTGAGTATCTTGCAAAGAACATTTGTCTGCCATTTATAAAGAGCCTGCTAATCGTTATTGCTTCAGTGTGGAACTGATACTGAACTGTACAAAGTTGAACTGTTCAGTTATGGAGCAGTAAAGCAAAGTTTTGTTTACCATACCATCGTGTTCATCATTTACTCCAACCATAAATCGGTGTGCCACCGTTACAGGCACTGGTGTCATGTTTCTTAAAGGGACCTTGCCCCAGGCACATTAAACACCTGCAACATCCAGGGCACCTCATCCATCATCAGGCCTGGTCCCTATATACAGAGTGTGCCCCAGAGGACTCCTGTGCCAGCCTCTCCTTCACTGCTGTACGCCTGCCCAGGGTTTTTCTACAGAACTGTGAGTAACTCTCGCCTGCCCATTAACCGTGACCTCACAATCGCAAAACCCTGCAGGTCTGGCTTGCTGCAAAGGGAGGGAGTGGTTATTTGCCTAGCACTGTAGCTTTGACGGGAGGAGAGTGATGTTATCTACACGAGACTGTATGTTGGAGGGGGCTGGAGGGAGGAAATGATGTTATTTACATGGGACTGTATGTTGAAGGGGGCTGGAGGGAGGGAATGATGTTATTTACATGGGACTGTATGTTGGAGGGGGCTGGAAGGAGGGAATGATGTTATTTACATGGGACTGTATGTTGGAGGGGGCTGGACAGAGAGAATGATGTTATTTACATGGGACTGTATGTTGTATGGAAGTTAGCTCATGACTATCTATATGCATATGTGTAACGCCCCAGAGGTGCAGTACCACCTTTTACACCTCTTCACCATCTCATATGGTTAATATAACGTCATCTATGCACTTATTTCTATATCCTGCAAAATGTGTGTATTCATTTCTATGCAACTGTTATGTTATATGTGATGTGCCTGGTTCTCCAGCAGATTTGCCTAGAATGGAACCCCTCTTTCCATTCTAGCCCTCTCTAGAGAGGGAGGAGTTTTAGTTATTGAAGGTCAGTTGAGAGTACCCCATCTAAGGGGACAGAAGCAGGCCCTCGCCCCGGCTGGACGGGCCCCGCTAAAGCCAGCAGAGCACCATCAGCTCTGCTGGACCTAGAGGCCCAAGCTACAAGCCTCAGGAGCCAGGAGTAAAAGTTCCCTGGATAAAGAGAGAGAGAGAGAGTCAGACTACAGAAAGCTAAGGACAGCAGAAAGGAAAAGTTCCTATTTAATCCTGTCAGCACAGCAGGGCCAAAGAGTAGATGTAGCAGAGCTGAGTAAGTTTGCCTGCCAGAATTTATGCCAAAGCCTGCTGGTGACCAAGATAAAGTTGGAAGATTGTTGCCTGATGAAAGTTTGTTCAAGTGAAGCTGTTTTCAAGTTCATCACAAAGTCTAGACTCCAATTTATTTCATCATCCCCTTCACCAACCTCCCCTTTTGCTGCAGCGGACCACGGACGCCTAGGGTTCCTGTGTATCCAGGTAGGTGCAACACCTATAAGGGTCTTTAGGCCACCCTACACCACTCTGTCATTCCTACCCTGGGTACCACAATATTACTAAAAGGGGTCTTGTGCCCTCATTGCTGCAATGCAACTGGTGTCACGTGTGAGACAGTGACAGGTCTCACGCAGGTTAGAGGCAAGGAAGGGGTGGATAGTTCTGTCCACACCCCTATTCCACCACAGACGAGACCAGCTGGAAGTAATCAGCCTGGCACAAAGCACCTCCCAGGGTGTCAGCAAGGGGGGGGGAGTGTGTTGCCTGTGGACAGAGGCCTGGAGGCTCTGTGTGGTCCAAGCCAGGAGGGCTGAGAGACCACAATTCCTCATGTGTGCTGAGACACTGGACTGGAGGCAGTGGGCGTACTGTGCTCTGTACAGCCAGGAGGCTGTGGGACATTGGCTGAGAAAGCCGCTTGTGTTCACAGGGTGTGAACAAGGACTTAGGTGAGTCAGGAAACTCTGTGTTAGTTAGAGCCTAGCCGGGCAAGTGTTTATTATTTTATGTGGATGTCACATGTGTTAGGTGAAGCTGCGACTTCATGATAACCTGTATTGGTTGGAGTGTGCACAATAAATGCACGGTTTGGACCTGAAACCTGGTGTCCTAAAGTCGTATCTGTGAGAATGACCCCCAAATAAGAGGCGATCCCTTACACACGACAAACACTTACACCTTCTTAAAGGGATCCCATGGACGTTAACTCCCGTCCGTTGCACATGGAAGCAATAAATGGCGGTGTGAGGGCAGTTTAAGTAACAGTCGTCACATGACCATTTTTATAACCAATTAAAGTCTATGAGGCTGGTCACACGGCTGTTTCTTTAACGGCCAAAGAATAGCGGCTGTCAGGAAGCGGGACATGTCGTGGGATTTTGGGCGGAGTTAGAAGCGCTTCCCTCTTTTCAAAAGTTGGGAGGTGCGTGGTGGCCGAGGAATGGCAGTAGAGGCAGCAGGTGGGGGCATAATGTGGACGGCAGCAGCAATAAGTGGAAGTAATGGCCCATTTTGCACAATATTCCGGTGTGGCAGCACACTACAGTATGATCATTGGTGGCAGAATGATCTATTCTGTCACATCAGACACCGATCTTCATCTTTATGAAGGTTAGTCTCTCAAATTTTGGATGTAAATGCGTGTTCTCATAGGGGTAACTATACCCCCTTCCGCACTGAACACCCGCTCTGATGCCACACTACTGGCTGGGCAGGAAAGCATGCCCATGGCAAACTCGGCCAGTTGCGGCCACACTTTAAAGTTGCATGCCCAGTACTCCAGGGGATCTTGGATCATGGGTGACAGGGTGCATTCCAAGTATGCCAACACCTGCTGGTTGAGGTTTTGCTGGATGTACCACTGCTGCTGGCTGGTTACTTCAGAAGGCGGCTGAAGAACACTGGTCATCAGAGACTCCAGACTTAACTTGCTGCTTATGGAGCTGGTGCTGCTCCTAAAGCCGCCCCCTCCCAGTCCTGGCAGTGCAGTGTGAGCGCAGAGGGTGCCCCGTCAGACCTTTCAGATCTACATTCTTTTCAATGTCAATTTTTTTTTATAGAGCTCTCCAAAGGCATTAACCCCTCAGAAGGAGCATATACTTTCTTTTTTTTAAAACATGACTTGCAAAAAAACTAACAAAACCCCCCACAAAAACATGGGTGATAAAACACTATTCGCAAAAAAATAAATTCCAAAGCACATGCATTTTTGTCTGGTGGTCTTTGCACTAAAACCCCCCATCAAACTAAATGTATGTGTGAAGGGGGGTTAGAGGGGTCCTATGGGGTGTCCTGTCTGTTAGGGTTAGCGGAGGGTGAGGGTTGCTGGGGTTGGTGCATGTTGTCTCTGAGGATTCTCCTAGGAGCCCATGCTTTCTTGAGAATTCTTGAGGATTTTCTTGAGAACATCGCCATCTAGTGTCAAAAATAAAAAATGCAGATTCTTTAAAATGTGAAAGATGCATTGCCATTTCCAGTAGGCCTCATGCACACGACCGTATCTGTATTTGGCTCAGGAAATCTCACTACCATCAATAGAAAGGACTATTCTTGTCTGCAATGCGGAACAGAATAAGATACGTATTTTCAATATATGAAAAATGATAGGCACATCTCTTAATTAAACTGACTAGATTAACACCTAATGATATGTCACAGAATTTATTAAGTAAAAAATGATAATACAAATATGTAAATATATAGTTAAAAAAAAATAATAATGATGAAATGAATAAAAACTAGGTATATACCATTAATTCATAACAGTTCCTAATAATTCATACCATTCATCTATATAAAAAAGACTTGATTTCATTTATATTTAGAGATGAGCGAATTTTTAGAAAGTTCGATTCAGCTACTTCGCCGAATAAAAAAAAAAAATTAGCTTTGTGACAAATTACTCACGATTAAATGACAAAGTGCATTTTTTTGTAAGTAGCGGGCGCAATGACAGGGAGCTGCGATAGCGCTGCCCCCCATCATTGTACCCCTCAGATGCCATATTCATACATGATCGCGGCATCTGAGTGTAAAAACAGTGTAAAATGAACATAAAAAAAATTAAATCAACCTTACTGCCTCCATTCGCTGATGACGGGGCGGCCACCGCCATCTTGCTTGAAGATCTGGTGCGAGATGACATCATCACGCCGTCAAGCGTGGTGACATCATACGTCACCACACATGAGATTTCAGCCGAGATCTTCAATCAAGATGGCGGCTGGCGGCCCGTCGCGAGCAAATGGAGGAGATAAGTAAGAATTTTCAAGTTACATCGATTCTCTAATATGAAGCACAAGGAAATTCGGCTTCGAGGCAAATCGAATTTATCGTGAAATTCGGATCGAACTCCACTTTGTGGGATTCGATTCACTCATCTCTATTTACATTATTTGACCTCCTGACTTATGACACTTTAGAATATGTTACCTGTCTTCATGATTAAATATAAACATCCAAAAAGCTATAAAAATTAAAAATGGTATCAAAATAAAAATAAAGCTGATCAATTCATAGGTCCCATAGGAATGTTTCCTGCTGCCGTCTGATGAAGAGTTAATTCATAGATCACATACAGGTATTTCCTGCTGCAGTGGGATTGATGCTGTGGATGTCAGTGTTTATAATACCGCCACTAATTAGTTGTGGTAATAGGGTCCAGTGTCACTTATGTAGTCTTATTTCTAAGTTGAACTGTATTCCACATTATACAATAGTCCCTCAAGTTACAATATTAATTGGTTCCAGGACGACCATTGTACAGGTGAAACTCGAAAAATGTGAATATCGTGCAAAGTTCATTTATTTCAGTAATGCAACTTAAAAGGTGAAACTAACACATGAGACTCATTACAGGCAGAGCGAGATATTTCAAGCCTTTATTTGTTATAATTTGGATGATTATGGCTTACAGGTTATGAAACCCCAAAGTCTCATTTTTGAGGTCCCCTTTGCTCAGGGGGTACGGATTAATAAACTGACTAGAGTGCGACACTTTGAGCCTAGAATATTGAACCTTTTCACAAAATTCTCATTTTAGGCTGCATTAATGCAATTCCTTTTAAGTTGCATTACTGAAATAAATGGACTTTTGCACGATATTCAAATTTTTCGAGTTTCACCTGTATGTTGAAGCAACTGTAACTTGAGTAATTGGTTCCAAAGCTTTAAAATGTCATCGAAGATAAGAGAAAATGAAGATTTAAGAAAAATTTGCAGATAAGACAGATAAAACAAGTCCTTACATATAACAGTCAGGAACAGCTGCGAACAGAAAAGACCATTGTATGTTGAAAATATTGTATCCTGAGGGATCGCTGTATATACTTGAATCGATGAAATAATCACTCTTGTATTCCTAATCTTACACCTTATGGTTGCCTGCGCCTAATCATGCGGCCATATATTTTGGACATGTGTCTACAGCGTCCTACTCCGGAGCTCGCTCTCATATTCTGTGAGTTTGTTACAATGTGCGCTGTGGTCACTCGTGCGTTTACTTGATGTTGCGCAGATTGTAGCCGTCGGTTCTGTGACTGACCTGCTGGAGCTTTATATCAGTTATGTAAATTGCCGCTCGTTCCCTATATCGGGTTATAGGTAGCAGTGCTTGGCTGTTCCGGGTTATGTAACTGGCCTGCTCGTGCCTCACTCGTACCTCGTGTCGGGTAATAAATAGCAGTGTTTGGCTGTTCCATACAGCGCTGAAATCCGCCGCAATGGTGTTGGGTTACCACTTTGGATTATACCTTTTGGTTCCGATAATCATTCAAGTTAAAATGCAATAAAAGTTCTTCTGCTGGTATCTTGCATAAACGAAGTGCTTACATGCAAACAAAACTCAAATAAACGGCCAGACGCGTTTCAGAGTGTACTCACTCCTTCCTCAGTGGCCATATTGTTTGGTTGATTTTCCACCTTTTTTTGGCATGTAGAGACCAAAAATGGTCTGGATTTCCATATTATAGTGGGATATCAAACGGTTTTATAGTCTAAAGTGTCATTCTTATGGGACCTATGAATTGATCATCTTTATCTATTTTTATTTTGATACCATTTTTCATTCTTTTAATTTCTTTTTGGATGTTTTTTATATTTAATCATGAAGACAGTTAACATTCTAAAATGTCATAAATCAGGAGGTCAAATAATATGAATGAAATTAAGTCTTTTTTTTTATATAGATGAATGGTGTGAATTATTATGAACTGTTATGAATTAATGGTTTATACCTAGGAGTTTTTTATTCATTTCATCATTAGTTTTATTTTTAACTACATATTTACATATTTGTATTATCATTTTTTTACTTAATAAATTCTGTGAAAAAATGTGCCTATCATTTTTCATATATTTATTTTATCCTTCATTATGGGCTTGGGTGAGCCTTTAGATAGAGCACCCTCTTTTTCCCATAGTCTGATCGGGTGAGCCATTTCATTAGTGTATAATATGTATTTTCTATAATTTGTGGAATGGCCACACGGATCCACAAAAATGCAGAAATAAATGGGGCAGTGTGTTATATACATAAAATGCAGATAATACATGAAAAATACAGTTGTGTGCATGAAGGCTTATATTTGGCTCAGGGGTGCACCTAGCCTTTCTGCTGCCTGAGGCGAAAACTGAAATGCCCCCCTCCCCCAATGCTTTTTCTTAGGCCTCATGCACACGACAGTATTTTTTCACGGTCCGCAAAAAAGTGGTCCGTAGGTCCGTGATCCGTGACTGTTTTTTCGTCCGTGAGTCTTCCTTGATTTTTGGAGGATCCACCTGGCCGTGCGGAGCCAAACGGATCCGTCCTGAATTACAATGCAAGTCAATGGGGAGGGATCCGTTTGACGTTGACACAATATGGTGCCATTTCAAACGGATCCGTCCCCCATTGACTTTCAATGTAAAGTCTGGAGTCCCTTTTATACCATCGGATCGGAGTTTTCCCCAATCCGATGGTATATTTTAACTTGAAGCGTCCCCATCACCATGGGAACGCCTCTATGTTAGAATATACTGTCGGATATGAGTTAGATCGTGAAAACTCATTTCCGACAGTATATTCTAACACAGAGGCGTTCCCATGGTGATGGGGACGCTTCAAGTTAAAATATACCATCGGATTGGGGAAAACTCCGATCCGATGGTATAAAAGGGACTCCAGACTTTACATTGAAAGTCAATGGGGGACGGATCCGTTTGAAATGGCACCATATTGTGTCAACGTCAAACGGATCCCTCCCCATTGACTTGCATTGTAATTCAGGACGGATCCGTTTGGCTCCGCACGGCCAGGTGGATCCTCCAAAAATCAAGGAAGACTCACGGACGGGCGCTTCTAGTTAGAATATACTACAAACTGTGTACATGACTGCCCCCTGCTGCCTGGCAGCACCCGATCTCTTACAGGGGGCCGTGATCAGCACAATTAACCCCTCAGGTGCCGCACCTGAAGGGGTTAATTGTACTATCATATCCCCCTGTAAGAGATCAGGGCTGCCAGGCAGCAGGGGGCAGACCCCCCCCTCCCCAGTTTGAATATCATTGGTGGCCAGTGCGGCCTCCCCCCCCCTCCCTCTATTGTAATAATATAACAAAAGAGAAAAAGAATACCGAAATGGGAGCCGCACATCTACAAAAATATAAGTTTATTAAGGCAACAGACACAGCATAAAAAAGTTTTTTAAAATCGTTGTATACAACAAATCTGGGCCATGTAAGCCGTGTATCGGCGCATGCCCATCTGAATCACCACAAATTCATATATGAGCCCCCACATCAATCAGCATATAATGATATAAAGTGCATGAAATCCATCAACAATAGATAATAAATACTTATCATAGAAATGGCATAATGGGGGGTGTCTGTGGCGGTCAGCAGAAGAGCCCAACGCGTATTGCCAGACTTGCTGGCTTCCTCAGGAGTGTCTGGTTCCTAGTGGTAATCATCAGATATATATACAAAGTAATCAATATACTGCTACCTTGCAGCTGGACACTGATTCCTGATGGAGAAAAGGGCGGGCGGTGACCACCTCGCCATCATCAAGCGACAGAGGGGCGAAATGGGGAAGTCTCCAATGATATAAATGTAAATTGATTGTGGGACGCGAACGGCGTCCGGATGTGCCGTCCGCGCATGCGCCCATCCAAGCCGGCCCGTGCTGCGTTCCAAAGACCGGAAGTAGCAGCACGTGCCGGCTCACAAGGCTCCCACTGCGCGTCAATAACCGGAAATGACATAGGTCCCGGTATGTGACGCGACGGAGGGGGCGCTGCAGATGTGCACGGAGCAAAGAGATAAGGCAGGAAAGAGCTTCTTGCAATAGACATGATATATCCATTATCATAGACAAAAGACCAGTACCGGGGACTCTGACCAAAGATTGGAATAAGGAGGAAGAGACTAATGTCAATCCAAGAAATAGAGACATGGAGAGAATACCAAAAACGAAATAAAATGAATTAATAAGCACACAGAAAACGTGACAAATAATGATAATAAACAAAATCCAGAAAATAAATCGATTTTTTGTATTGATATTTGTAATTATTTAATAATTTTGTACTTTCCCCCCCCCCTTCTTTTTTTATTTATTTTTTTATATTTTTTTATAATAATATATTCATTGTGGCCGGCATTGGGGGCCTGTGTGAACAGGCTTGCACTTATGTGGACTTCTTTCTTCAACCCATTGTTTTAGGACTACCCTCCTATGTACGGGACTCTCTCCATTTGATAGAAATATTGGAACATCTACCAATTGCCTCCGACGTATTGCTGGTAACCTGCGACGTCGAGTCGCTTTACACGAACATTGCACACAAGGACGGCATCAGGGCTACAACCCATTTTTTGGAACAATCAATTTCGGAGGAGCCGGCCCATCGCACCTTCCTGGTAAGTCTCCTGCATTTTGTGTTACATCACAACTATTTTGTTTTTGACTGAATTTTCTACAGGCAGGAGTCTGGGACCGCGATGGGTGCACGCTGTGCGCCCTCCTACGCAAACCTATTCTTAGGTTGGTGGGAGGAGACCTGCGTGTACCCGTCGCCGTCATTCAGTGGGGGCGTGGTGGGTTGGTTCCGATACATCGATGACGTCCTGTTTCTTTGGCAGGGCTCCAGGGAGACCTGTATCCAGTTTATCGACACGTTAAATATTAACGACCTCAACATCCATTTGACATATACTATATCGGATGATGTGGTGGATTTTCTGGATTTGAAGTTATGTAAAGAGCACGAGAGGATTACTACATCTCTTTTCCGAAAAAGCACGGCTACGAACAACTTATTACACTATCAAAGCTTTCACCCAACTCATATGAAGAAAGGGATTCCAAAAGGGCAGTTTCTCAGGTTGCGGCGCAATTGCACCAGTGTAACGGACTTCAAGACAGCATCAGCAGACCTAACAACACGGTTCCGAAAAAGGGGATACCCTAGGAGGCTCATTACTCGATCCTATGAAGAAGCCAAAAATGCTGACCGGACGCAACTATTCGCCCCAAAATTAAAAACCAGGGATGGTAAGGTGCATTTGATTACGCGATATAACAATCAATGGTCAGCACTATACAAGATCCTGGAGAACCATTGGTTTTTGCTCACCTCTGACCACAGACTGACACCACACATAAACGAAAAACCGAAAATCATTGCCCGGAAAGCACCCTCACTCAAGGACAAGCTTGTCTGCAGTCACTTCCAGCGTCCTACACGGGGACTGAATAGAGGCATCAAGTTCAAAGGTACACATCCCTGCGGCCAGTGCAATGTTTGTCCATACATGTTGGGGAAAGATAATTTCATGAATGGTGAGGAACATATACGTTTAAAGCATTACATCAACTGTCGCACGAGAAATGTGGTATACGGGATCATCTGTCCATGTGGACAAATATATGTGGGACAGACCTCACAGGAACTGCGAAAACGGATCCAGCAGCATATGTCTAACATTAACCTGGCCGCTCGGGACCGAGCCGACGAGGAGAAGACTCTCACTTCTGTGGCTTCACACTTTTTGGATCATCATGGGGGTAAGCACAATGACCTACAAGTTGTAGGCTTAGAAAAAATTTATTCCAATATCAGGGGGACACACATAACACAATGTTTGTTGAAGGCGGAATCCCGATGGATTTATAACCTTGATTGTTTATCCCCACAGGGCCTTAACGAGGAGCTTTTGTTCACAGGCTTTTATGCTAGATGATTTGTTGCACTTTTCAATTGTCTGTTTTTCTTTTCTTTTCTTTCTCTTTTTCTTCTTCAATAATAAAAAAAAAAATTCTTTTGCAATTTCAGATACACGTGTTGTTCACATTACATGTGATCACCTGGTCTTCGACTCCGGGATCGGGTTATCCCTTTCTGCACCTTGGTTGGGAAATCACTTGAATATTGTTCATCACATTGAATCTCACTGGATTACCATGTCTTTTCCTCAAGGACTTCTTTGTTTGCTTGGACTTGTGATGATTAGCCTACTTCAATCTATATATGTCCCCACCTTATTTGTTCTTGACGGTCCTTTGATGCTTCAATCCCTGGTGTGGCCATTATTTGAAGAATAACCCTCTTCGATTCTGGGACTTCGATGTGGGGAGCTGCGGATTTGGGCACGGCGCTTCATATTTGTTTCCTTCTACTTCTCTTCTTTTATAAAATTCTTGTTTCCATTCCTCTTCTCCCTCCCCCTTTCCCTCCTCCTTTTTTTTTTTTTTTTTCCATCGGGGTGATTACTGAGCATATACCATAAAATTTCCAAATTAGACAAAAATTAGGAGTGATTAATAACTAAAATTAAGGGACAAAATGCCTATCCAAGTACTTCTGGATGTAATATCATGTAGCTGACCTAACAGACCAGGTGATTCCCTTGACAGGTAGTTATTTCTGCACATGATCCAATCATAGTATTTACTTTTGGATCTTATTTCTGGGCATTTATATTGCCCCTTAATGCACTAATTAATACATCAAAATTCAAGAAATAAAGTGAAAAATATATAAAAAATAATAGAAAACAAACTCTATAAAATATATAGAAAATATAAAAAATAAACAATAAGAAGTATATACACGAAAAAATTATGAAATAAAATATGAAAATAATATTCATATCAAATATAAAAAATAAAATAATAAAAAAATATTTTTTTTTTTTTTTTTAAATAACAAATGAATATATTATAAAAAAATATAAAAAAATAAAAAAAGAAGGGGGGGGGAAAGTACAAAATTATTAAATAATTACAAATATCAATACAAAAAATCAATTTATTTTCTGGATTTTGTTTATTATCATTATTTGTCACGTTTTCTGTGTGCTTATTAATTCATTTTATTTCGTTTTTGGTATTCTCTCCATGTCTCTATTTCTTGGATTGACATTAGTCTCTTCCTCCTTATTCCAATCTTTGGTCAGAGTCCCCGGTACTGGTCTTTTGTCTATGATAATGGATATATCATGTCTATTGCAAGAAGCTCTTTCCTGCCTTATCTCTTTGCTCCGTGCACATCTGCAGCGCCCCCTCCGTCGCGTCACATACCGGGACCTATGTCATTTCCGGTTATTGACGCGCAGTGGGAGCCTTGTGAGCCGGCACGTGCTGCTACTTCCGGTCTTTGGAACGCAGCACGGGCCGGCTTGGATGGGCGCATGCGCGGACGGCACATCCGGACGCCGTTCGCGTCCCACAATCAATTTACATTTATATCATTGGAGACTTCCCCATTTCGCCCCTCTGTCGCTTGATGATGGCGAGGTGGTCACCGCCCGTCCTTTTCTCCATCAGGAATCAGTGTCCAGCTGCAAGGTAGCAGTATATTGATTACTTTGTATATATATCTGATGATTACCACTAGGAACCAGACACTCCTGAGGAAGCCAGCAAGTCTGGCGATACGCGTTGGGCTCTTCTGCTGACCGCCACAGACACCCCCCATTATGCCATTTCTATGATAAGTATTTATTATCTATTGTTGATGGATTTCATGCACTTTATATCATTATATGCTGATTGATGTGGGGGCTCATATATGAATTTGTGGTGATTCAGATGGGCATGCGCCGATACACGGCTTACATGGCCCAGATTTGTTGTATACAACGATTTTAAAAAACTTTTTTATGCTGTGTCTGTTGCCTTAATAAACTTATATTTTTGTAGATGTGCGGCTCCCATTTCGGTATTCTTTTTCTCTTTTGTTATATTGTGCTTCACATACCGAGGGCCGGCACTCTCCCCTTATATTATTGGATGTGCCCCTATCTTTTTTGATTGCATGCTCTATTGTAATAATAACATTGGTGGCAGTGTGCGGCCCCCGCCCCCCTCCCTCCCTCTATTGTAATAATTTGTTGGCTTCACAGTGTGCGGCCCCCCCCGCCCCCCCCTTCCTCCCTCTATTGTAATAATTTGTTGGTGGCCAGTGTGCGGCCTCCCATCTCCCCCCCCCCCCCGATCATTGGTGGCAGCGGAGTTCCGATCGGAGTCCCAGTTTAATCGCTGGGGCTCCGATCGGTAACCATGGCAACCAGGACGCTACTGCAGTCCTGGTTGCCATGGTTACTTAGCAATAGTACAATAGTAGAAGATTCATACTTACCTGCTGGCCTCTGCGATGTCTGTGTCCGGCCGGGAGCTCCACCTACTGGTAAGTGACAGTTCATTTAGCAATGCGCCGCACAGACCTGTCACTTACCAGTAGGAGGAGCTCCCGGCCGGGCACAGACATCGCAGCAGCCAAGTATGAATCTTCTACTATTGTACTATTGCTAAGTAACCATGGCAACCAGGACTGCAGTAACGTCCTGGTTACCGATCGGAGCCCCAGCAATTAAACTGGGACTCCGATCGGAACTCCGCTGCCACCAATTGGGGGGGGGGGGGAGATGGGAGGCCGCACACTGGCCACCAATGTTGTTAATGCTATAGAGGGAGGGGGGACGATGGGGGGCGCACACTGTGCCACCAACAAATTATTACAATAGAGGGAGGAAGGGGGGGGGGCCGAGTGGGCACACACTGTGCCACCAACGAATTATTACAATAGAGGGAGGAAGGGGGGGCGGGGGGGGGGGGGCGCACACTGTGCCACCAACGAATTATTACAATAGAGGGAGGAGGGGGGGGGGGCCGCACACTGCCACCAACCTATTATTACAATAGAGGGAGGGAGGGGGGGGGCCGCACTGGCCACCAATGATATTCAAACTGGGGAGGGGGGGGGGTTTGCCCCCTGCTGCCTGGCAGCCCTGATCTCTTACAGGGGGATATGATAGTACAATTAACCCCTTCAGGTGCCGCACCTGAAGGGGTTAATTGTGCTGTGGCCCCCTGTAAGAGATCGGGTGCTGCCAGGCAGCAGGGGGCAGTCTTGTACACAGTTTGTAGTGTATTCTAACTAGAAGCGTCCCCATCACCATGGGAACGCCTCTGTGTTAGAATATACTGTTGGATCTGAGTTTTCACGAAGTGAAAACTTAGATCTGAAAAAGCTTTTATGCAGACGGATCTTCGGATCCGTCTGTATGAAAGTAACCTACGGCCACGGATCACGGACACGGATGCCAATCTTGTGTGCATCCGTGTTCTTTCACGGACCCATTGACTTGAATGGGTCCGTGAACCGTTGTCCGTCCAAAAAATAGGACAGGTCATATTTTTTTGACGGACAGGATGCACGGATCACGGTCTCGGCTGCCAAACGGTGCATTTTCCGATTTTTCCACGGACCCATTGAAACTCAATGGGTCAGCGAAAAAAAAAGCGGAAAACGGCACAACGGCCACGGATGCACACAACGGTCGTGTGCATGAGGCCTTAACCTAACCCCTTTTCCACAATTAAAGTGCTCAATGCCCATGGCCCTTCCGCTGCTCCCCTCTACCTGGCGCTGCCTAAGGTGATCGCCTCACCTGGCCTCATTGGTGGTACACCCCTGATCTGGCTGTTCCACTGTCCAAATTTAGCAATTCTGCTTAGTCTATAAGGATCTATGTTGTTTTTAGGACCCATGCACACAGCAGCGTCACAGTACAGAACCATAGACCTGTTCCCTAGATGTATACCTCTACAATACTCTGCATGGCGTCTATAAGGATAAAAACTCTTCTGTGCTATGTAATGTATGAAAGAGGATGGGGCCAACAAGTGCCGGGCCCCCTCCCCAGTGGCCCCACTGCAGCCGCATGGTCTACCTGCGGAGTTTGTACTCCCTTCCCTATAGTGTAATGACTTCAGACAGGATTTCTTCTCATTTAGGCCGAGGAGCTCAATATTCAATATGGCGACAAGCTGGTTTATGTATAAAAGATTAAGGTCATAGTTTTAGTGGTAGAGAAAACGGAGGACAACGTATAGTAGTAGAAAACATTTATTGTAGGAAGTTATGTATTATACATGAGGTTGCATATACAGATCAGCCATATAAAAGATATTTTTATGAATTCTGGGCGCATCATAGATAAAGACAAACACCCTTACACTATAAGCCCATCAATAATTGCGAATACACGTGTTAATATGCCACAAATCACTGGTAAAATTCATGGTATTCATCCCAAAAATTTACTATTTTATTTGTAGGCTAAAAATTAGTGGAGGTCCGAGATCACAGACTTGACCCTTATGCATCCAGCGCCCCAGAAATACCGCTACCCACCACTCAGATAACATGACCACTGATGAAGGTCCACCGTGACCGTTTCGGTCTGGTCAGAAATATTTTGTTGCTGATTCATATATACCACGGGCAAATGGATGATGCAGAGATTATGAAATAAACCTCACTTGAATTGCAAATCAACCTGAGTGCCTCATTACTTTATTACTTACACTTGACCCTCATGACCTGCGTCTATTATACGTCAGATACAGTAATTTAATCTTTCAATGAAGTGATTCATAAGGTCTCTGTTCACATTATACAATATGTATTAAACTGGCCTGAACTTCATTTCTGTTATTTTATAGGAGTAATATTGCCCTTGTCCGCTTTCCCAATTAACTCCATCCGCGTAGCTGGCGTGTTTTCCTCTCAGATACTGCCCGTTCAGATTGGAGTTATGGCAGCTTCCGTACCACCAGGCACCTTTAAACGAAACCGCACAGTTTTGTGGATATTCATCATTGTCTCTGTCTTTGGTTGTGAAAGGGCGATTGTTGTGATAAGAGAGAGAGTCACCTGCAGGCAGGGAAAAAAAGGAACAATAATCAGAATTTCCCTCCAAGACGACACATTGCGACAGAAGCACAGCTGCAAACCACCCTGGTGTGTGGTTTTACTGTAAATCGTTTTTATTTTTTTATGTGTAAAAAAAAAAAAACTGTTTTACGAAAAAATGTAATGAAAAATAATCACCCTTTGCCTCACCCACTTAATCTGACTACTATGATGGACAAAGTTGAACAGCTGTTCATAAACATGGCGCTCGTTCTGAATATCACATTGCTCAATGTAGTTCACACCAGAACACAACCATAACTTTATATCCTGCAGCCATTCACACAGGATATTATAAAACTGTCTGGCTGCAGCCACCACAAGGGGGAGCTCCGTGCATTGGAATATATACAGTTACTACTGAAATCGATGAAAGCTGTACAATCTCTATGCTCTGTGCTTCCACTAGTGGTGGAGAAGCAGCTCATCGCCAGCCACCCCAACCTCCAGGCCCCATAGCAATCGCATGGTCTGCCTCTATGATAGGTAAACCACTGTGTCAGAGCGGCTTTTTCCTGTCGTGGGGGCTGCACATTGGTTGATTCCACCCCTACCGGCCTCTGCAGGGGAAATGCTTCATTAAATTGAGGGCATTCAAATAAATGTAGTATGCTGTACAAGGTCCAGCTTCACTATTCATGCTTGAAAAAAAAAGCCTTGACAAAGTTTTTAGATTTTGGGTCCCATAAGAGATCATTTCATGGGTATCTCTGTGGACAGAAAAGACTTTACCTGCACTGCCTGCAGTGAAAGCGCCAATGTTCAGCTTATAATTGTCATCTTCTCCTGATAGTGCAAACGAAGCATACGTGACGAAAGTGTAATTATTTTCAAAATCTGTCAGATCAACTCGAAGCTGATGAGTTCCTGAAAGGTCAAACACGTGCAAAGTCAGTGCATGGATGAAGAAGTCCTAGCAGATCATACATACTGAGCTGGGTGTCTTTTAAGGGTAGGGAGTGTAGAGATTTGCAGTTCTGTAGAAACTAGCGTCTCATGATAGGCATCAGCAGATTTGTGAACCATAATGACAAAGCTCTGAAGGTGAAGAAGTCATTACCTGTAGACGTAAGGCGATGAATATTATCATTTCCCAGCCAGAATTCACTTAGTTGGTTACCAAACCCTTGCTTGTAGTCTTTCCACTCTCTAAAAAAATTCACAGTGCCATCATACCGTCTCTGGAAAACCTAAAGAGTTGAAAGATGGAAAGGATCAAACATTTCAATGGAATAGCAGGGTAAGTCACTTTTACCTTGAACCACATATTACGTGACTCAGCACTATCTGTGGAGGCATGTGCAGCGAGCCCCTGAGGAGGCGCTTGTAGCTCTAAGGAGGATGTGTCACAGTGTACTCCTTCAGGCCGTCGCTGGCTGGGGTCGGTACAGTGAAGGAGGGGCATTCTATATTCCCTTGGGACCCTCCCTGTAGCCATAAGTTACCCTGCTTGATGGTAGTTTGGGGGGTGCCCCTGATGTTGAATGTCCATGTGGATGCAAGACAGGGCTTGCCAATGTTTGGTGTCAGTAACCAGGCCAGATTAACCAAAGTGAAAGTCTCTCTCTTTACTGTGTACAAAATAGAAGTTGTAGTACATCCAGCAATAATCTGTACACAGTGTAAATCCTTCCTATATGTCCAAACATGAGCTAAGCAAGTAGTTAACAGTAAAGGTCATCAGATTACTCTTTCTTTTGCTAAAGTCTCTGTTACTGGGATCTTTGGCTAGCGACTACAATCTGGCAATCGTGGCTGTAGTGTCCACTAATCTGAAGTGTAGAGGGTGTGTTAACAAGTTACCCCTCTTTGCAGCAGGGTCTGGAATGCTTTATGCTGGGTTATCTTGCTGACTTGCACACTGTAGCCATACAAATCCTCCTGATCTTCCTCTCTTTCATCCTCTGGAGCTTGTGAAGGTACCAAAGGCTCCTGGGCTTGAAGCTGGATTCTGGAGGAGAGGAGACTGTTCCCTACTTCCTTCCTCTCTAAACTCCAGAGAGGGCTGAGCCAGGTGGTTGATCCTAGCCACGCCTGGCTCATGCTTAGACATACTAGTTGTACAGTGCAAACATTAAATAACATTACATGCAAACATTTGCAGATACCCCCTTCCACTGGTGCACTATACATGGTTTTGGCCAGTCATGGTTTCATGCTTACAAAGGCTCTTGGACTGAACTGTCAGTCTGTATGACATATTGCTAAACCTCAGTTTTTCTGACCTCAAATGAAACTTTTCTCTGAAATCTTTTTCTGGCCCCCGGATGAATGGAAAGTATAAGAGAAATAGAGGGTTAGGTCTGCAGTGCTGGGTCGACCTTTCAAGGTGGATATTTGTCCAATATGACAAGTCTAATAGGGCAAGTGCTGGTAAGACAACTCCTTAGTCTGGCTTACGACTAGTGATGAGCGGCATAGACAATATTCGTATTCGCAAATTTTTCGCATAATATTCGCAATAAATTCACGGCTTTAGAATTTGTGATCTCCAGTCATTTTTTTTTGCAATGCGCAAATCGGCACTAATGATGTGCATATTTTTTGCGCAATGCATGCAACTTCACATTTTATCAGGTTTGAGTAGATATTACTGATTGGTGCACTAAGTATTGTTGTGACATCACAGCACTAAGTCTGTAGCATGTATGTATGGACAGCAGAGAAACAGTAATTCCTATCACACTACCTAACACCCTGCACTGAAACCTATCAGCTACACTATATCACTACCTAACTGTCACGGCGGGGAGTGGGGGAAACCCCCCACCGTGTGGTGTCAGAGGGTAAAGGGGATCAGCCTCGCCAAAAAGGAGAGATAAGGGAGCAGGTCACCTCCTACCGTGTCTCTAATCCTTGACTCCTCACCATATGAGCGGACCCCGATGGTGGGACGGCTTATACACTGGATACCTAATATCCTGAGTTGCCCTGGAAATCCCTCACTTAGGAGCAGGGGAGAGACTACCTGTTCATCCACAACACGGAGGAACAAGAGTCTCTAACTAAGGTGAGGCTGCAAGGAGGGGAAACACATACAGCTAAGGCTACTTTCAGACTAGCGTTCGGGTGTCCGCTTGTGAGCTCCGTTTGAAGGGGCTCACAAGCGGTCCCGAACGCATCCGTCCAGCACTAATGCATTCTGAGTGGACGCGGATCCGCTCAGAATGCATCAGTCTGGCAGCGTTCAGCCTCCGCTCCGCTCAGTAGGCGGACACCCGAACGATGCTTGCAGCGTTCGAGTGTCCGTCTGGCCGTGCGGAAGCATGCAGATCCGTCCAGACTTACAATGTAAGTCAATGGGGACGGATCCGTTTGAAGATGACACAATATGGCTCAATCTTCAAACGGATCCGTCCCCCATTGACTTTCAATGTAAAGTCTGGACGGATCCGCTCAGGCTTAACAATATAATGCAGACGGATCCGTTCTGAACGGAGCCACCGTCTGCATTATATGAGCGGATCCGTCTGAGACGGATCCGCTCTGAACGCTAGTGTGAAAGTAGCCTAAAGGAGATGGCAGGTAAGTAAAACCAGTAACACACTTGCCTGCCACAGACAAACTGACTGGAACCCATGCACTAGTGCTGCTGTCCACATCAACATTAAAAGGACACAGCACACACCAAGAACCACACAGGGACCCAAGACATCCAAAGCTGCAATAAATGTGAGACAGGGGAATGTCTTACAAACATGCTGGACATCAAACACCACCAGACATGTAACACCAAAACTAGACATATCAACACCCTCAACATAACCCACTCCATACACATAGGGACAGGAAGGGAAGGAGACACCGGGATAACATTGATGACCACAAGGGTGGCCCTCACTGGACAGATGGTAAAGCAGACAAGGAGCTTCACTCCAGCACACACCAAGGCTGGAGTACAACTGACTCCTGACCTAAAGCCACAGGTATAAGAAGCCCAAGTGACCACACCCAGCAAGGTAGTTAACCCTTACATCACCAAACACAGGAAGGAAGCCACTGAAAGGGGAAGTGCACACACAAGCAAACTAAGCCACACGTTACCACCGGCAACAGCATGTGTGGCAACCATGTCCCGGCAATCACCCAGAAGGCCGAGACACTGCCACTGCATGCTCTCACAGCAACACGTTGCCACGGGCAACCGCAAGTGTGGCAACAGTGTCACAGTGCAAACCAAAGGCCGTGACACTGACTATCTCCCACTAACTATCTGTATTATATATATGAGCTAACTAACTAACTAACTATCTAATGTAATTGGATAAGGAATAGGATCCAGATGAAAGCACAGAGCACAGCAATGACACTGCTCTCTCTCTCAGAACTGCAAAAAAACTGCAGAAAATGGCTGCTGGGGAGGTTCTTATATAGTAAGGGGCAGGCAACTTTCCTATTGGTTGCTAGGGATGTTGCTAAGCTCTGACAAAGCTATTGCAGCCTTCTCATTGGCCCACAAGCAAGAAGGGAGGAAAAAAAAAACTAGAATATTCGAGATTCCAAATATATAGCACTGTATTCTACATCTTTGTGAATTCTCTTTTTTTTTTTTTTTTTTTTTTTTAAATTAATATATCGAAACATTACAAATAGAAGAAAAAAATACAATTTCTCCCCAACCCCAATTCCCTAAAGAAACCCTCCCCTCCCCCCCTGCCTGTGGTGCGTCAAAATAAGACCTTTATCATTGAGGAAATCAAACACAACTAATCAAGTTCTCCAACCACCCCATATCTTAATCCACTTCTCCTCAGCTTCCCTCTGTTTATACATGATTTTCTCATAATTTTTTACCTTAGCAATTAGATTTATCCATGTAATTATATCTGGAGTATATCGGGCAAACCAGGTTCGACTGACCAGCACTCTGGCCAACATCAATATCCTACTCAGGAGGATCTTTTGATACTTATGATTATTTAATTTGGAGAGATCATTAAGCACGAATACTTGTGGTTCAAAAGGGATTCGTATTTTTAGTTTATACATGATACAATTATTTATAGTATTCCAGAAGTTTGTGAGTTCTGGACAAGTCCATATCATATGAAGAAAATCCGCTCCTACGATATCGCATCTGGGGCAGTTAGACGTGTCTCTTAATCCACATTTATTCATCCATAAAGGAGTAATATATAGTCTATGGCAAATATAAAATTGTATTAAAACGTTCTGGGATAGTGAGACTAGGTTCCCAAAAATATTCTCCCACCCTTCTATTTGTAAATTCGGACAATCCACCTCCCACGCTTTTTGTCCTGGTGACTGTGTATCACTAAACCGTGCCTTAAGTAATGACTTATATATATTTGAAATTTTTATTCTAGACAGTGTACCCCCTACCCAATCATTCAAAAAAGACGAATTATCTATATCCAACACCAGTTTATCATCCAAACTGGATAGGACTGAGCGCAATTGAAAATACCTAAACCAGGAAAGGTTTGTTATACTGTGTGTCATCTCTATAAATGGTTTAATTTCTCTATCTTTAACTACCTGTGAAATATACAGAATTTTATTCTTGTGCCAAAATGTGTCAGCTGCACTATCATCTAGCCTTTGTAAGTACAGATTATGCCAAAGAGGCGTAAATGTAAGTGAACCCTTGACCTTCAACCATGTCCTAGTGTCAAGGAACCATGAACCAGACGTACAACAAGAGATAGTGGAAATAAGAAGGCTTTATTGAAAATAAAGCTGTAAGGCAAAAGTCCAAGCGGATGGCTAAACCGAAGCAGGGTCTTGCGAAGCCAGAAGTCGGGAACCAGAAGGGTAGTCAGACGAAGCCAGGATCAGGAACCAGCAGGGTAGTCAGACGAAGCCAGGATCAGGAACCAGCAGGGTAGTCAGACGAAGCCAGGATCAGGAACCAGAAGGGTAGTCAGACGAAGCCAGGATCAGGAACCAGAAGCAGCAGCAGTCTTAGAAGCATGTGAACACAGGAGGACCAAGCAGGGAACTGAAGCCACAGACCTCCTATATATATGAGCTAGGCATCCAGCTCCTCCCAGTGGGAAGGAGAAGCCGCAGGGTGGGAGGCTACAAGAAACCCAGAAACCAAGATGGCCGCCAGCACATGTCAAACGAAGGAGGACAGCAAGAAGGTAAGACCATGACAGTACCTCCCCCTCAAGGGCCCCTCCTCCGCGGAGTAAAGAACGGTTTCTGAGGGAAGCGTGCGTGGAAGGCTCGGAGCAAGGCAGGAGCATGGACATCTGCGGAGGGAACCCAGGAACGCTCCTCTGGACCATAACCACGCCAATGGACCAAAAACTGCACCCGACCGCGGACCAGGCGTGAGTCCAGGATATTGCTCACCTCATACTCCTCACGATTGCCCACTTGGACCGGACGAGGCCGAGGAACCGAGGAAGTGAAACGATTACACACCAGTGGCTTCAACAGGGAGACATGAAACACGTTGGAGATCCGCATGCCAGGAGGAAGCGCGAGGGCATAGGCTACCGGGTTTACCCTGCGAAGCACTCGGAAGGGACCAACAAAGTGAGGCGCCAGCTTGGGAGTGGGCACTCGAAGGTTGAGGTTGCGGGTGGACAACCATACGCGGTCTCCGACCTGGTAGGAAGGAGCGGGCGCTCGTCTGCGATCAGCCTGGAGTCTCTGGCGCTGCGCAGAGACCTCAAGGGACCTCTGGATCTGTACCCAAGAAGCACGTAGGACGGAAAGGTGATCCTCCACAGCCGGAATATCCTGGGGAGAGAATACCTCCGGTAACACGGCAGGTTGAAACCCATAATTGGCCATGAAGGGAGACGTCCCAGAGGAAGAGTTCACCGCCGTGTTCCTGGCAAACTCAGCCCAAGGCAGGAGGTCAACCCAATTGTCTTGGTGATCGGAGACATAGCAACGAAGGAATTGCTCCAAGGCCTGATTGGATCGTTCTGCGGCCCCATTGGACTGAGGGTGGTAGGCCGAGGAGAAGGAGAGATGAATCCCCAACTGGGAGCAAAAGGCGCGCCAGAACCTGGACACAAACTGACTCCCCCGATCCGACACAATCTCCTTGGGCAACCCGTGCAACCGGAAGACCTCCCTGGCAAAAATCGAGGCCAACTCTTGTGCAGAGGGTAACTTCTTGAGAGGAACACAGTGGCACATTTTGGAAAACCGATCCACAATCATGAGAATGACCGTATGGCCTCGGGATGCAGGGAGGTCCACAATGAAATCCATCCCCAGGTGTGACCAAGGACGCTCCCCGGTGGCTATGGGTTGCAAAAGGCCCAACGGAAGGTGCCGAGGGGACTTACTCTGGGCACAAACGGAGCATGCCGCTACATATGCGGCGATGTCGGAACGTAGAGAAGGCCACCAGAACAGACGTGAAACAGCCCAGGACAGCTGATTCTTACCAGGATGCCCCGCGGCCTTGGAGTTATGGTAGGTCCGCAACAACCGAGTGCGCAACTCCTCAGGCACAAAACATCTGCCGTTGGGTCTCCCAGATGGAGCACCAGATTGAGCCGCCAAAATCTGCTCACCCAGGGGAGAGGTCAGGCTGGTGCGAATGGCGGCCAGGATCTGATTCGGAGGTATGACCGAAGTCGGAATCGACTCCTCCCCGGACAGCTCGGAGTACTGCCGTGATAAGGCATCCGCTCTGATGTCCTTGGAACCGGGTAGGTAGGAGACCACGTAATTAAAACGTGACAAGAACAGAGCCCATCTGGCCTGACGTGGTATCAATCTCTTGGCCTCAGAGAGGTAGGTCAGATTCTTGTGGTCCGTCAGGATGAGAACCGGAACCACCGAGCCCTCGAGCAAGTGCCTCCATTCTTTAAGGGCCTGCACGATGGCCAATAACTCCCTGTCACCAATCTGATAGTTGCACTCCGCGGAAGACAGTTTCCGGGAGTAAAACCCACAAGGAAGCAGAGGACCCTCTGGTGTTCTACGCTGGAACAGGAGGGCGCCTACTCCCGTATCAGACGCGTCCACCTCGAGGACAAAAGGCAACCCAGGGTTGGGATGTGACAGAATCGGAGCCGACACAAAGGCGGACTTTAGAGCCTCAAAAGCTCGGATGGCCTCGAGCGGCCAGACCTGGGGATTACTGCCCTTCCTGGTCAGATCCGTGAGAGGCTTGGCTAGCATGGAAAAGTCCCTGATGAACTTCCGATAATAATTGGCGAAGCCCAAAAAGCGCTGCAGGGCACGAAGCCCACTGGGCTGGGGCCACTGTAAGACAGCCGAAACCTTCTCAGGATCCATGGAGAACCCCTCAGCGGAAATGATGTAACCTAAGAAGGTTACCTGGGATCGGTGAAATTCGCATTTCTCAAGCTTACCGAACAGCTTGTTCTCTCGTAAGCGTTGCAACACTCGTCTGACATCCAGAATGTGGGCCTCCATGGATTCAGAATATACCAAGATGTCATCCAAATAGACCACCACACACTGCTGCAACAGGTCACGGAAAACATCGTTGATGAATTCCTGGAAGACTGCGGGCGCATTGCACAACCCAAAGGGCATAACCAAGGATTCATAATGACCGGTCCTGGTGTTAAACGCGGTCTTCCACTCATCGCCCGCCTTGATCCTTACCAGGTTATATGCCGCCCTCAGGTCGAGTTTGGTAAAGACCGTGGCCCCTTTGAGGCGATCGAACAGCTCGGAAATCAAAGGTATCGGGTAAGCGTTCTTGATCGTGATGCGATTGAGACCCCTGTAGTCGATGCAAGGCCTCAACTCACCGCCCTTCTTTTTCACAAAGAAAAATCCAGCCCCTGCCGGGGACGAGGATTTGCGAATGTGTCCGCGTGAAAGCACCTCCCTCACGTACTCCTCCATGGCCTCATTCTCCGCTACCGACAGTGGATAGACCTTGCCACGAGGAGGAACGGCACCAGATTGTAACTCTATGGCACAATCGTATGGGCGGTGCGGAGGTAGGGCAACCGCGCGCACTTTATCGAATACATCCCGGTACTCCTCGTATTCAGGAGGCAACAGAGAGTCCGAGGAAGTACACAGCAACTTGACAGGCCCATGGATGCAACTGGCCCCACACTGCGGTGACCACGAGAGGATCTCGGCCGATCTCCAATCGAAAGTCGGATTATGCTTCTGGAGCCAGGGGTACCCCAAGACCACCGAGTAGTGTGGAGACGAAATAACCTGGAGACAGACCGACTCTCTGTGAACGGCACCAATGGCCATCCCCACTGGAAGGGTCTCCTGAGTCACGTGTGGCGGCAGAAGGGGTCTGCCGTCTATCGCCTCAAGAGCCAGTGGGGAACCTCGAGGCTGCAGAGGAATGGAATTGGCGGCAGCGAACACACTATCAATGAACAAACCACCAGCACCAGAGTCCACCAACGCCTGGGTCGTCACCGAGCCCCCGACCCAGGAGAGAACAACAGTAATCAGTGGTTTGTCAACACGGGAAACCGGGGACGAGGAGACTCCACCCAAGATCTGCCCCCGACAGGATCTCAGGTGCGAGCGTTTCCCGGACGGTTCGGGCATGCCAACCGAAAATGCTCACCGAGACCACAGTACATGCATCGGCCCTCGCGTCTCCGGAGTACCCTCTCCCCCTCGGACAGGCGAGCAAACCCCAGCTGCATGGGTTCACCCCCAGACAAGTCATCCCCAGGAGGCGTGGGAGGAGAGGGAGGCACGGGTGGGACAGCAAACGTAGGCGCCAATCTGTTAGAAGACCTCTGCAGGCTCTCCTTAATGGAAGGTCTCTCCCTGAGTCTGGTGTCAATCAAAATCAGGAAAGAAATAAGGGACTCGAGCTCCACTGGTAGGTCCTTAGCTGCAACCTCATCCTTCAAGGCATCCGAGAGACCATGAGAGAAAGCAGCGACCAGAGCCTCATTATTCCAGCCCACCTCTGCTGCCAGGGTACGAAACTCAATGGCGTATTCAGCTACGGATCGTGAACCCTGTCTGATGGACATAAGGAGCTTCGCAGCAGAGGCAGCACGAGCCGGCACATCGAATACCTTCCGAAGAGAAGCAAAAACCGGAAAACTCGGCAACCACCGGATTGTTGTTCTCCCATAAAGGGCTGGCCCAGGCCAAGGCCTTGTCCGAGAGCAGCGAGATCAAGAAGCCCACCTTTGATCTCTCAGTAGGAAAGGCATGTGGCAGCAACTCGAAATAAATGCCCACCTGGTTAAGGAAACCTCGGCACTGAGTTGACTCTCCCCCAAAGCGCTGTGGAAGGGGGGCAGAACCGGTCATACCCCAAAACACCGCAGGCGCAGCAACAGGTGTCGGGGTAGACTCTGGCGCAACAACCGGAGCGGCAGTAGGAGCGGGCCCAGGAGCGACAACCGACCCATCGGCAACGGAAGCTAAATGAGCCGTGCGTTCAAGCAGGGTTTGCAACGCCACAGCGAACCGACCCAACAGGTGATCCTGCTGATCAAGTCTGGCAACCAGCGTAGGTAGCGAGGATGGCCCTGTACCGTCAGAATTCATGGCTTGGTCCTAATGTCAAGGAACCATGAACCAGACGTACAACAAGAGATAGTGGAAATAAGAAGGCTTTATTGAAAATAAAGCTGTAAGGCAAAAGTCCAAGCGGATGGCTAAACCGAAGCAGGGTCTTGCGAAGCCAGAAGTCGGGAACCAGAAGGGTAGTCAGACGAAGCCAGGATCAGGAACCAGCAGGGTAGTCAGACGAAGCCAGGATCAGGAACCAGCAGGGTAGTCAGACGAAGCCAGGATCAGGAACCAGAAGGGTAGTCAGACGAAGCCAGGATCAGGAACCAGAAGCAGCAGCAGTCTTAGAAGCATGTGAACACAGGAGGACCAAGCAGGGAACTGAAGCCACAGACCTCCTATATATATGAGCTAGGCATCCAGCTCCTCCCAGTGGGAAGGAGAAGCCGCAGGGTGGGAGGCTACAAGAAACCCAGAAACCAAGATGGCCGCCAGCACATGTCAAACGAAGGAGGACAGCAAGAAGGTAAGACCATGACACCTAGTTGTAGCCCACACTTTCAGGAGTAGTTTTATAGTCTCTCTGTAGCCCCACTCATAACTCTTTAATAAACCAGATTCCAACAAGGTAAAAATATTATTGTGGGCATGGCTAGTTACCAACTTCCCCAGCAATGCACTATTCTTTGATTCATAGCACCTCAATAACTGGGCTGCAATAAAGTACCCTTTAAAGTAAGGGAGATTTAAGCCCCCGCACTCCACAGATTTATACAAATATTCCAGCTTTATTCGAACTCGCTTTCTTCCCCATATTAAATCATTAATTATTCTTTCCATGAGTTTAAAATATTTGTCTTGTATCCAAATAGGTGCATTCCTGAGGACATAAAGAAATTGTGGTAGTTTCACCATTTTAACTAGTGAAACTCGGTCAGCTCTGGATAGGGGAAGTCTCAGCCAGATCCCTATTTTAGCTCTAGTCCTTATCATTATGGGAATCAAATTGAGTTGTACAAAATTTTCAACCCGAGGTGATATAGTCAAACCCAAATATTGAAAAGTATCAACAATGTCTAACTGTGTCACAAGAACCTCTTTCTGTGGCAGGGGGTCTATTGGCATCAAGCTGGTCTTGGCCCAGTTTATAAGAAGACCAGACACCTCACCAAATGCTTTAACCATTTGAATAATCCTAGGAAGAGTGATTTCCGTATGGTCTATAAAAAACAGAACATCATCCGCATATAAGGAGATACGGTCTTGTACTCCTAGCGTACCAAATCCTTTAACCTGATCCTCCTGCCTGATGGCCATCGCAAGGGGATCGATATAAATATCGAATAATAAGGGAGATAATGGACAGCCCTGCCGCGTGCCTCTTTTTAAATCAATACTACTACTCAGATTTCCATTAAGACTCGAAGTGCCGATATTCGCGATAGAAATTCGCGATTAGAATTTCCGCGATCAACACTGCTTACGACCTGCAGCATTGGCAACTTTTTTGTTGCTTTGTTTGTCTAGTCACTCACATATTTTAAGACTATTAATACAAGCTTCCAGCAGGACTGTTAATCCAGAGAAATAGATTTGCTAATCTATCCATTTCTGGTGATTACGTGCCTGCTAAGCATATTAGGGAGCTGAGAATGCGTACATTCCTGATTTTTTTTTCTTTAAAGAGTATCTGTCAGCAGGGCCAACCCTATAAAACCAGTCATGATGCATGGAGGTGTTAATCTTGCTGGGTCAACTGACACCTTTCTTATGTTTCTCTGAAGCGCCATTACTGATTAATACTTGTTTTAATTTTCATGCACATGAGCTTATTCGAGCATCAAGGGGCAGACCAAGCTCCTCAGAGCACCAGATCATCAACGACCCGCTACTCCTGCAACACCCGCCTTTCCCATTGATTGACAGGTCCACGTATTTTAAGGGCCATGATTGCAGAATTGGCACGTGCGCACAGCATATGCTTTTGCTGCCTAAGCAGCACAGATACATACATGTGGCGATGACGTCCAGATCTGTGGGGAGGATTATGACATGGGATATACTGACATCACAATCCTTGCGCACCTTCAGACTTCATCATCAATGCGCAGTAGGCATCTGTGCTGTGCATGTGCTGATCCTGCAGGCAACATGACAGTTACTAGATTAACAGGACCAGATGAGATGCCTGGCTATTTCAATCAATAGGAAATGGGGGTTTTAGGAAGAGCAGGAAGGTCAAGATCTAGTGCTCGAGGGTCTTGGCCCACCACTTGGTGCTCCAATAAGCTCATTTGTATGAAAATAAAAACAAGTATTACACAGTAATGGCGCTTCAGAAGAACATAATAATGGTGTTATTTTACTCAGCCAGATCAACCCGAACAGGCATCATGCCTGGTTTAACCCCTTAAGGACCGGGCCATTTTTCACCTTAAGGACCAGGCCATTTTTTGGAAATCTGAAATGTGTCACTTTATGTGGTGATAACTTTAAAACGCTTTTACTTATCCAGGCCATTCTGAGATTGTTTTCTCATCACATATTGTACTTCATGACAGTTGTAAAATTGAGTCCAAAAATTGCCAAACATTTGAAAAATTTGCAAATTTTCAACTTTCAATTTCTCTACTTTTGTAATAGATAGTAATACCTCCAAAAATAGTTATTAATTTACATTCCCCATATGTCTACTTCATGGTTAGATCATTTTGTGAATGCCATTTTATTTTTTAAGGGCCATTACAAGGCTTAGAAGTTTAGAAGCAAATCTCTAAAACCCACTTTTTAAGGACCAGTTCAGGTCTGAAGTCACTTTGTGAGGCTTACATAATAGAAACCACCCAAAAATGACCCCATTTTACAAACTACACCCCTCAAGGTATTCAAAACTGATTTTACAAACTTTGTTAACCTTTTAGGTGTTCCACAAGAATTAATGAAAAATAGAGATAACATTTAGAAATTTCACTTTTTTGGCAGATTTTCAATTTGAATCAATTTTTTCCAGTTACAAAGCAAGGGTTAACAGCCAAACAAAACTCAATATTTATGTTCCTCATTCAGTAGTTTACAGAAACACCCCATACAGGTCCTTCTCAAAAAATTTGCATATTGTGATAAAGTTCATTATTTTCTGTAATGTACTGATAAACATTAGACTTTCATATATTTTAGATTCATTACACACCAACTGAAGTAGTTCAAGCCTTTTATTGTTTTAATATTGATGATTTTGGCATACAGCTCATGAAAACCCAAAATTCCTATCTCAAAAAATTAGCATATCATGAAAAGGTTCTCTAAACGAGCTATTAACCTAATCATCTGAATCAACTAATTAACTCTAAACACCTGCAAAAGATTCCTGAGGCTTTTAAAAACTCCCAGCCTGGTTCATTACTCAAAACCGCAATCATGGGTAAGACTGCCGACCTGACTGCTGTCCAGAAGGCCATCATTGACACCCTCAAGCAAGAGGGTAAGACACAGAAAGAAATTTCTGAACGAATAGGCTGTTCCCAGAGTGCTGTATCAAGGCACCTCAGTGGGAAGTCTGTGGGAAGGAAAAAGTGTGGCAGAAAACGCTGCACAACGAGAAGAGGTGACTGGACCCTGAGGAAGATTGTGGAGAAGGACCGATTCCAGACCTTGGGGGACCTGCGGAAGCAGTGGACCGAGTCTGGAGTAGAAACATCCAGAGCCACCGTGTAAAGGCGTGTGCAGGAAATGGGCTACAGGTGCCGCATTCCCCAGGTCAAGCCACTTTTGAACCAGAAACAGCGGCAGAAGCGCCTCACCTGGGCTACAGAGAAGCAGCACTGGACTGTTGCATGTCATTCGGAAATCAAGGGTCGAGAGTCTGGAGGAAGACTGGGGAGAGGGAAATGCCAAAATGCCTGAAGTCCAGTGTCAAGTACCCACAGTCAGTGATGGTCTGAGGTGCCATGTCAGCTGCTGGTGTTGGTCCACTGTGTTTTATCAAGGGCAGGGTCAATGCAGCTAGCTATCAGGAGATTTTGGAGCACTTCATGCTTCCATCTGCTGAAAAGCTTTATGGAGATGAAGATTTCATTTTTCAGCACGACCTGGCACCTGCTTACAGTGCCAAAACCACTGGTAAATGGTTTACTGACCATGGTATTACTGTGCTCAATTGGCCTTCCAACTCTCCTGACCTGAACCCCATAGAGAATCTGTGGGATATTAGGAAGAGAAAGTTGAGAGACGCAAGACCCAACTATCGAAGCATCCTGGGCCTCCATAACACCTCAGCAGTGCCACAGGCTGATTGCCTCCATGCCAAGCCGCATTGAAGCAGTCATTTCTGCAAAAGGATTCCCGACCAAGTATTGAGTGCATAACTGAACATAATTATTTGAAGGTTGACTTTTTTTGTATTAAAAACACTTTTCTTTTATTGGTCGGATGAAATATGCTAATTTTTTGAGATAGGAAATTTGGGTTTTCATGAGCTGTATGCCAAAATCATCAATATTAAAACAATAAAAGGCTTGAACTACTTCAGTTGGTGTGTAATGAATCTAAAATATATGAAAGTCTAATGTTTATCAGTACATTACAGAAAATAATGAACTTTATCACAATATGCTAATTTTTTTAGAAGGACCTGTATGTGGTCATAAACTGCTGTACGGGCACACGGCAGGGCGTAGAAGGAAAGGAACGCCATACGGTTTTTGTAAGGCAGATTTTGCTGGACTGTTTTTTTGACACCATGAAGGTTTTTTTTCTGTTTTTTTCATATAAAATAACGGGAAAGGGGCTTTTTTTCTTCTTTTTTTACTTTATTAATTGTATTACTTTATTAATTTGATTGAATGCCAGTCAGCAGCATAGAATGGGTTAATCCGCAGCGATCGTTGATACGGGGGGGGGGGGGGGGTCACAGCAGGCACTCTTCTCCCATCACCGCCCGCTGCACGGCGGTGGTCGTAAATACACAGGGTGTACCTGTATTTTGTATATTTTTATATTTCTGCTTAAATGTGATGTGAAACTTCATCAGTTTTTCACATACTGTAAATCTTGTAGACTCCACCAATCCACATTCAGACAGACTGTGTACAAATGGAGGAAAATCAAGACCATTATTACCCTCCCCAGGAGTTGTTGACCAACCGAGATCATGCAAAGATCCAGGTGTGTAATACTCTGCAAGGTCACAAAGGAACCCAAAGTAACCTCTAGGCAACTAAATGCTTTTATCACATTAGCTGATGTTCATGAGTCCACCATCAGGAGGACACTGAACAACAATAAAGTGCATGGCAGGATTGCAAGGAGAAAACTGCTCTCCAAAAAGAACATTGCTGCCAGTCTGCAGTTTGCTAAAGATCACCTCGACAAACCAGAAGGCTACTGGAACAATACTTTGTGGATGCATGAGCGCAAATCAGAAATTTTTGGCTTAAAGGGATTTTGTTAACACATACCTTGAAATTAGCCCCTTATGGACCTCCGCTGTATATATATCGTATATGTATGGCGGAGGTCCGGCCCCAAACATGGCGCCCGCTCGCGTGAGCAGCGGGTGCCATAGCCGCCGGGTTTTTGCTATTTTAAATAGCAGAGACCCATGGCACATGTATGTGATCAGCCATAAGGCTGATCGCATACATTTTACCCCTCAGATGTCGTGGTCAAATGTGACCACGGCATCCGATCAGACCGGAAGCGGAAGTCACGCGCTTCCGGTCCGGTAAACGTGTTCCCTGGCTGAGATCGGGGAACCTGTTACTACTCTAAAATATACTGAAGCCTCCTTTCCTTAAAATAAAAATACTTAACCAAGAAAAAAAAATAAACATCATGGGCATCGCCACGTGTGAAAATGCCCATATAATTAAAATGGCGTAACGGGAAAAAAAAAATTAAACAGTCAATTTGCCATTTTTTTTTTATTAACATATCCTCTAGGACTTTGTCGCCGGCCGAACATAGTGTTCTATCTAAAGGACTATCATTCTGTCCAAAGAACTCGTTCCATCATTTTTCGTTTGACCAAGACCTTAATAGGTTTTACAGGTCATTACACCGTAAAGCACATTTTATGCACGCTCAGGACTCTAATGGATCTTATTCATCACAAATGTTGAACTGCTTATCCATTTCTAAATTGGGTCTTAGAAACAGAAGTTATTTTATGCCACCTAAGATATATCATGGAGTAGAAGCCTTTATTAATCTAGTTGATAAGGAGATTCAGAACAGTATCAACTATTTAAAAAAAGGCAAATATCCTTTTTATTCCAACCTCTCCAATGTCAAATCCACTGCACTCTATACTTTAAAAAAAGATAAGTCCATCTCCATTAAACCCGCCGATATAGGGGGTGCAGTTGTAGTTTTGAACACCTCATACTACATGCAAGAAATTTGCAGGCAATTATCTGATTATGACACATATGAACTGACTAACATCAATCCCACCTTCAGAATACAAAAAGAAATAGAAGCATTCCTGGATCTACACCTGACACAAGGTACAATCGATAAAGCTACATTTTCCTTTCTCCGTAATGAGCATCCAATTTTTCTATATCTTACCTAAAACACACAAAAACCTTCAGAAACCACCAAGACGTCCAATAGTCTCATCTACAGACTCAATTCTTACACCACTTTCAATCTTTTTGGGAAAAATATTGACTCCATTGACACGACTTACGAAATCCTATTGTCACGGCCACGGTTATGGCCGTGACTCCTTGGGAGCCGCATACAGTTGCCCGCGGTTTGGGTTGTTGTTTCAACCGCAGCTTGAGGCATGATGTTGTTTGCCTCAGGTGCGGTTGCCGCGGACAACAGGTATGTGTGCGGTTCCCTTGGAGTTTGTGTGCGTGTATGTATGCACTGTTGCTTGTCTGTGTGCACTCTGTGTATTGTGTGGTGTGCACTGCACCTTTCCTGCACTGTGGTTGCCCGTAGCAACGTTTGGTGATGTGTACATGTGGTGGCAGTGTCCCGGCCTTTGGGCTGACTCCCAGGACACGGTTGCCACCCATGTCGTTGCCAGCGGTAACAACCACAGTGTGTTTGTTGTGTTTGGACACTGTTTCTTTAAGTTGGTGTTTTCCCTTTCCTGTGGTGCGGGAAGGGTTAACTCTCTTCCCAGTGTGTGTGATGTCACTGGGTGTGTCTGACCGGTGGGTGTGGCCACTTAGGCCTATATAGCTTATGTCTTTGGCATGGCTCAGGAGGTTGCTTCAGTCATGCTTTGCTGTAGCAGCCTCCTGTGATTTCTATCTCCTTGTAAGGGCCACCCTTCCGGTCATATGTTATTATTGCGTGATTTGTTGTTGATGTCCTGTGTCTTTGCTTTTTGTGCAGCTATGGATGTCCCTGGTCCCTGTGTGTCTCCATGCAGGTAGGAGACAGGGTCAGTGTTAAGGACGCAACAGGAGGTGACCTGCTCCCTAATTCTGTTTTCCTGGCGAGTAGCGACTGGACATCTTCCGCCACCGCACGGCTGAGGATTTCCCCCATCCTCAGCCGTGACACCTATTTATTGGATACCTCTCATTTTCTTAAAATGATCTCCACATTACAATGCATTACACCTGGTTCTCTACTAGTTACCTTAGATGTAAACAGCCTGTACACCTCAATTCAACACGAAAAAGGAATACGTGCAACTTCCTCGCTTCTACAAACATCCTCACTAAACGCAACCCAACAGTCCTTTTGCATTCAGCTATTGCGTTTTGTTCTGTACAACAATTTTTTTTATGTTTGGTGACGAGTATTACATTCAAAAGAAGGGGACCGCTATGGAGGCAAATGTAGCCCCTTCCTACACCAACATCATCATGGCAAAGTTTGAGGATGATTTTATATACCGCCATGCATTATATCAGAAACATGTGCCATCATGGCACAGATACATTGATGATATTTTCTGTATCTGGACAGGTGATAGAGAGTCATTTAATATATTTCACACTTACCTCAATGACCTCCAATTTACGGCCCATATCAATGAGACTAGTTGTCACGTACCGGGTACCAGACCGGCCCAACGCCGGGCCGTAATGAGCATAAATCGCCACCTGAAGCCTGCAAGCACATCCACGCACGAACACGAAACTTTCGCTGCCACCACCCATCAGTTATAAGGTCGACAGGACACCCCTGAGTGTTCCACACGAAAGCAAGCCTCATGGAAAAACAACATACAGCCTCAGACTGCACACACACTCTTCATGGAGCTAACAGGTTCTTAAGGGTACAAGACAAACCATCAAATTTTTAGGTTTAATGTATAAAAAATAGACAGTACTTGGTTCCAAAAAAATATTCTCAAAAGAGACATACATAAATGGCAAACAATTGTAAAATATTAAGGAGAAAACAAAGAAAGTTCTAATACTTAACATTTGTGTGGTAAAAGTCCTTTCCTCCCAGGAGATTTGGGCAGAGTAAACACAAACCAATTCGATTGGATCTTCCACATTGTGACACCCAAATATCCAGGGAATGCATTTTTATGCCTTCTCTCCAGGGGCAGGCTAAGGGGGATACTCACTCCTACCTCTAGCTTAGCCCCTCTGGGCCAAGCTACATTACCCATGCAGCTGGCCCCCTGGCCAACTAGGGAACAAGTATGAAAATATCAAAAAGATAGTTTCCCAGTTGCCCTGGTGAAGATACAGACCCCTTCTTCATAATCAATATCTCATCGTTCTGAGTCCAGGACGCTCGGAAGATGAGATCCTTATTTTAAGAAGATGAAGGCGAGTTGATATGCCATGTCTGGTATCCATGCGTTGCCCTCATCATACCAGAGATAATAAGCAAAATTTTTCGGACATCCGATCCTGAACAAGTTATGAAGGATTACGGATTATGGTTCATGCTCTGGTTAGGAAGCCCCAATGCTGACACAAGGCGCCGGAGAGTCTGCTGTCCCCTGTCTTGAGTGTGACCAGCAAACGGGTCCATTCTCGTTAGCATCTCTGTGCTAACTACACCCTGGGAAGCAGGCTGCTGTTTTTCCCAGGTATGAAGTAGACATCTCAGCCTATATGCAGCCTTAAACCAATTCATCAGTGGCTGCTGGCTTGCCAACACAAATACATAAAAACATACTGTATATATATGTGAATCACACCAGAACATGTTACACCACAACATATAACCATAAAACATATATTATCACAGCAAACATTATAATAACTAGGAATAAGGTGGTCCTTATTCCTGACACTAGTATAAATTTTTTGGACACTACTATCATCAAAAACCCAGATGGAACCCTAAGTATAGATCTATACACCAAACCCACCGATAGAAATACACTTCTACTGTATTCTAGTTGTCATCCCAGGAACACTAAGAACTCTCTACCTAGATCCCAGTTTACCTGGGTGACCAGGATAGTCAGTGATCCCATTTAAAAAAAACATGCGCCTAGTAGAAATGTCTAAAAAATTTTAAGCATGTGGTTATCGGGTGCAAGGTACCACATGGAACCGAACCAGAGTTTGGGAGATGTTTTTTATAGTATAAATCAATTTCTGAAGTTATTATGCGGAGTAATAACTTCGGCTCATTGGAGCCAATACATTCTAATACTGTACAGAGCGTTCATTCCATAAAGTATTGAAACAAAGTTTTATGCAAATCGACTTTGGATGTTTCAGCTTAAGTCGATTCGCTCATCCCTAGTAATGATGAATGGGCTAAAATTCCTCCAAGCCGATGTGCAGCATTAATGAAATTAACAAAAATGTTTAGCTAAAGTTTTTGTGCATGAGGGGGTCACACCAGATACTGAAAGTAAAGGTTCACATACTTTTGTCACTTACACACATGTAATATTGGATAATTTCGCTCAATATATAAATGACCAAGTCTTATATTCTAGGCTCTTTTGTTTGATTTTCTTATCTCAATCTATTTTTAAGACTCAAGTGAAACTCTGATCTAGTTTTAGGTCACATTTATGCAGAAATAGAGAGAATGCTGAAGGGTTCACAAATTTTTAAGTACCACTGTAACTTTGGTGGTACAGGTGCCGCTTTTTCCTAGAGGTTGTGGGAAGGCGCAAGGGTTCATTGTTGACGGAAGGTATGTGTCATCGAGGTTCCTGGCCTCGGTGAAGTAAGAGCCGGCCTTTTTAGGTGTCAGCGGCAGCTAATGCTGATTGACAATTTGCTATTTTAGTATGGCTGTATAGCTGATCCGGGATGGCTCTTACTGGGAGTAGTCAAAGTGATGGGTGGGTGACTACTCCCCACGTTCCAGGCCGGGTCTTGACTGGCCTATAAAAAACCCAGCCAGCAGTGTCAGCTGTGAGTGATTACCTCTCTCTGACAGAGGAGCTCTGGCAATCGCTTGTGTAGTAACGGAGCCCTGTGCTGGGCTGAAAAGCTGAGACCTGTGTGTTGGGAGAGCAGGCCACCTAAAGCCTGCATTTTTGACTGCTGCAGGCAGATCTGCCGACAAGGTGACTTTTTTTTTGTTATGCACAAACTTTCTACTTGGTGTGAACAAAAGTGTTTTTGTTTGACCTTATGTATGAATAAACACGGACATTTGAATTACGAACTTGTACTTTGCCCCTGTACTGCACCCGCTTATCCCAACTACCAGAGCGAATCCCCAAAAGGTTCACTTTAAGAAAAAAAACTAAAGCAGCATTATCACTTACAATCCATCCTCCTCCATCTGTATCCATGTCACACAAGACTGTAAGCGGATTCTCCCCATCTGGATATATTTTGTACCAACCAGTGAGGAAAGTCCCTTGGTCCCGCAGTTCCTTGCAATTTCGATGAGCTGGAAGAAATAGCTTTTTGGGTGGTCTTGTTCAAAGATATACAATGAATACTGTGTTGTCCAACAATACCAACTTATCAGCTATCCATAGAATAGGTGATAACTATCCTGATGACTGAGGATCCAACCGATCACAAGAACAGTGGTGCCGTGTCCCCTGTGTATATGGAGTGTCGGTCAAGTACGTGTACCCATGCTCCATCCAAAGTTTATGGGACTGCTGAAGAGAGGCAGAGAACAGCGCTTGGCTATGTCCAGCAGTTCCATAGAGTGCACATGCTCGACCACCACTCCATTTGGGAGGACATATGACCATGTATGATGTGGGGGTTCCAGTAATCAAATCCTCAGCGCTCAGACACTTATCAACTATCCTACGATGCAACAATTCATTTAATATAGGGTTCTTAAGACTTTTGTATAGCAAAAGAAAGTGACCAATATATTAATTATACAGTCAGCAATGTCATCTTATATTCTGTATATGCCTATTGTATGTAATGTAATCACCAAATTGCAGTCACAGAAAATAATGCACTATAATAGTAGTATGGACTAAGCCCTCACTCTATTGATAAAATCTTAGACAATTGGTCAATACATTTTGATCAAAATACATCTAAGCCCACCTACCAAGCTCCAAGGTGGTCTCAGTTCAGGCACTACACTAAACCTGCCTAGGCCGTTATGCATTTATGTTCAGGAGCGCAGACCCCGCACATATAGTGTGTTGCTCCTAGTTACTTCCATGTGCAGCAGCAACCGGTGGGGGGAAGAGCACACACACCTATATGTACCACCTTAAATTAAGGTCGCCTATTAGATAGGTGGGGCAAAAGTGCACATGAATACTACTCCCAAAATAGGAACTGAGACCACCTTGTTGCTTGGTAGGTGGGCTTAGATGTGTTTTGATCAAAATGTATTGACCAGATTTTATCAATAGAGTGAGGGCTTAGTCCATATGTTATGCTTGCATCTACTATTATAGTGCATTATTTTCTGTGACTGTATAAATGTAGCCATGTACATCCGCAACATTCATTATCATATCGTGCAGGATGTTTTGTATATTTTTTTCCGTGATTTGTTTAATCACCAAATTGCATTCACATAACAGCTGATATGCTGTGTCCTCTGGTTTATTAGACCACTGCAAATGTATTATCGTATTGATAATCTGGTCACAATGTATTTATGAAGAATGCTGTCTTATCCTAAAACTGCAATTCAAAATAATAAAGACCGAGCCGCTGAGCTCAGTGATATATAGTTTAATTGAAGATTTACTGCAATATGTTGTATATAAATTTTCACCTGGATCTAAAGGTGACGTTGGGTTCGACCCCTTAAAAAAAGGTCCCATCACCGAATACCATTTTGACTTTGCAATCTGAATACTCTATATCTAAAATGCTGTGCTGATTTCTTTTTAAGGGCCACAGTGTTTCCGGATACCGAGCAAGGGGTGAGTATTGATGATTTTTTTTTTTTAAGCATTTGGGGGGTTTGTCCAAGATTTTTCATTATCTCGGACAACTCTTTAAAACCACACTTATTGTCGGATGAAGTGGAAAAAGTGTCAGAAAAATGTCAAAAACTATTAAGAAATGTGGTACAAGGAATATACGCCAAGTTTGTTTCCTTTTTGCTCTGATCATATAGCTGAGTGCACGGAGGATAGGTGTCACGACCATGTTATGGCCGTGACTCCTTGGGAGCCGCATACAGTTGCCCGCGGTTTTGGGTTGTAGTGTCAACCGCAGCTTGAGGCATAATGTTGTTAGCCTCAAGTGCGGTTGCCGCGGACAACAGCTATGTGTGCGGTTCCCTTGGAGTTGTGTGCGCGTTTGAAGCACTTTTGTATGTCTGTGTGCACTTTGTTTATGTGTGGTGTGCACTGACATTTTCCCCTCACTGTGGCTGTCCGTGGCAACGTTTGGTTGTATGATGTACCTGTGGTGGCAGTGTCCCGGCCTTCGGGCTGACTCCCAGGACACGCTTGCCGCCCATGTCGTTGCCTGCGGCAACAGCAAGTGTGTTTGTTGTTTGGACACTTCCCCTTTAAGTTGTGTTTTCCCTTCTGCGATTTTGGAAGGGCTAACTCCCTTTCAGTGTGTGTGGGTCACTGGGGTGTGTCTGATTGTTGGGTGTGGCCTCTTGGCCCTATAAAGCTTCAGTTGTAGGCAGTAGCCAGAGAGTGTGCTTCAGCCATGCTGGCTGGAGACATCCTCCTGGTTGCTTACCAACTGCCAGTGGGGGCCATCCTTCTGGTCATAGCAAAATATAGCAAAATATATGTCGTTTTGTGTCTGGAAGATGTGTTTGGTTTTATGTTTCTTTATTGCACCTATGGTCCTGGGTTCCCGTGTGTTGTGTGTTTGTGTGCTGAGTCCTGCTGTCTGTGGGCAGTACATCCACATGGGTTCCAGGCTTGGTTGTCTGTGGCAGGTCACTGTATGTTTGTGGCAAGTACCTGCCATTGCCATAGGTTTCATTTGTTCCCCCTTGCTTGCAGCTTGGCCAGTGAGACTCCTGTTCCTCCGTATCCAGAAGGAACAGGATGTCTTACCCTGACTCCTAGCCCAGGGACCGGTCGGAGGGTAAGTCAGGGCTCCGAGGTTCCTGCGCATGGGTCCTCCTACCTTAAAGGTTGGCCCATGCAGGTAGGAGTTAGGGTCAGGTTAGGGACGCTGTAGGAGATGACCTGCTCCCTAATCCTGTGGTCCTGGTCAAGCAGCGACCATCTTCCATCGGCACACGGCTGAGGGTTTCCCCCATCCACAGCCGTGACAATAGGGAGGACTGTGCAGCTACACAGGCTGCATAGTTCTCTTTATGATCTAATGATTCTCTGCTTAATAGTTAAAGGGGTTCTCTGGGATTAGGGCTGAACCCGGATATAAGCAATTCTTTATTCTTTTACTACATATGAATGGAGCACTTCCGCCTAGCAGAAAGCTGGTGATATCACCGGCACAAATGGGTGTTCTCTAGTGTTGCCAGAGGCTGTTTTGTAGGCGGTATTATACTAATTCGCATAGTACCCGCCTCCAAAACATCCTAGGGCAGCGCTATAGGCCACCCATTTGTGTCGGTGATGTCACCAGGTTCACTGCTAAGTGGAAGTCTCCGCCTAGCATAGTGAGGAGAAGCGCGGTACTTCACCAGCAGTAAGCAAACAGACCTTGCCCTGCGCAATGCAGCGCAAGGCAAGGGGGGGGGGGGAGCATCTGAGCAAGGAAATGCTCCAATGCTCTACTCATATATAGCAAAAGAATGGAGAATAGCTTATATCAGGGTGCAGTCCTGAACCTGGAGAACCTATTTAAGGAGAAGGGGCACTGGCAGCATGTCCTTGTGGCCAGCAAGGCAACATACATGTGTATTGACAAAATTTAATGAGCATGTTGATCTGAAATTGACCTGATTTTAGAAGGTGGTCATTAAATATAAAGTAAATATAACAAAGGGAAAATTGGGTTTCACCTTGAAAAAAATGGTCACTGCAACCTATGGACACCAGCAGTATAGCTGTGATATTTTCTGAATGTATATGTATAAGCAACCCCCAAAGGGTTAACTAAAGAATAAATGTACAGAACAAAACTTTCTATTACCCAAGACTTTCACGACTCACCATATACTGGAGCTGAGGAGCCAGGTTCCCCCTTCTCTCCTGGAAAAAGGAAACACATTAAATTTTTTTTTTACTTTAAACGGGTTATCCCATGATTAATGCAACACAAAATCAGACATCGTATAGTACACGACAATCTCTTTATATGAAACTTAGAACCAGCTCACATGGATTCAGAGATCTCCCCATTCATTGCTCTGCTAGATTTATATCCAGCTGACAGCTCATGGGGGATCTCTCAAGGATGCGTTCTTTCGAATACAGCTGTTGGCAGTTGAAGGATGAAACTGAGCATGTGCGGCCATCTCAGTGAGCAGGACAGCGAAATTAGAAAAAGAACAAACAGCAGGTGGCGCTATACAGATAGATTTCAGTGAATAACTCACTGGATATACTAAATTTTGAATTACATGCAATCACAAAAGTATTCAGATCCAATATTTTTCAAGGGGCGACCCCTTAAACCGATATAACCTTTGATGAGAAAATTGATGATGAATGAGTTTGTTTTTTTATCGGTTCTGATCCTTTCATTAATAAAACTGATGACAAGTGGAGCAGTTACCATAACAACCAATCAGATTCCAGCTCTCTTTTTCAATACAATTTGCAACCTGACTGGTTATTATTTGTATCTGCACCACTTTTCCTTTGCACTAGTTCTGATAGATCTCCCTCAATCTCTAGACAAAATATTTTTTCTTTGCATTATGTCAATTCACTCACCTTTTTGTCCCTTTAATCCAGGAGAACCTGCAGATCCTGTAATAAATAATACAGCAGTGAATACTGGTCCATATTCCTGTGCAGGATGTGTTACCGTATATTGATGTTCTTATAGGAAACATATATTTCATTTACTTTTAATGGTCTCTATAGTACATGGGACACGGAGACGTATACTGCTGCTGTGTCTGGAAATAATGCGAAAGAAAATGCTGATACTGACAACTGTTAGATGGACACCATTAAAGGGGTTATCTGAAACTATAAACTGCCCCCCCCCCCATGTGCTGGGCCCCTCACACGGAATATACTTACCCCGCTCCCTTCACCGCTCCTAATTCCCACACCGCCGCTGCTTCTCCCAGTGCGCCGATAAAAACATCCAGTGTTGGGGGGGGGGGAGCAGCCAATGGCAGGCGGGGACAGGGACGAGCCTCCCTAGTGTCACCCGCGATGCTAGTGAGGCTGCCCCCCCCCCCCTGAACACCGGATGTTTTCATCGACACACTGGGAGAAGCAGCAGCGGTGGTGTTGGGACCAGGAGGGAGCGGCGCAGGGAGCGGGGTAAGTATATTCCGTGTGAGGGGCCCGGCACATGTGGGGGCAGTTTGTAGTTTTGGATAACCCCTTTAATCTGTGCAAGCCACCCATGCATTATAAGATTACACAGGAGGATGTAAATAGCGCCTGTATTCTACTGACCACTCATGCGGGGCAATAGGCATTATGAAATTCCCCTGGAGCCGCAGAGGATATCACAGGCTCACTCACACTTGTGGATTCATTCTGGTTAGAAGAGCAATAAAGAGCAACCCCCTAGTATAACTCTAAAATAAAAAAATAAAAAACAACCAACATACAGCAGACTTTAATTTGACTTTTCCAATGACTTTTGTTGTATTAATTCTCAATTTAAAGTTTGCTACAACTGTAATGTAATCTCTTTACAGGTGGAGGACAGTGCATGTAAAATATTGTAGATACACATAATTTAGAGGTACCGGCCAACAAACAGTCTCGGCTACTTTCACATCTGAGTTTCAATTCCGCTTTTGAGATCCGGCAGAAAAAAATGCATCCAGAGCCCAGTGACTTAAAATGATTTTCATACCGGATCCGGTTTGTTCAGTTTCTATTTAAAACAACAGGATCCTGCTGAAACCGATGCATCTGGGTGTATTAAATCGCACAAATCCGTTTCAATCCGAATTAACAACGCAGATGTAAAAAAGTAGCCTTATTTACGATATAAACCCCTGTTATCTGAATGCAAACCTGGCGGCCCTGCAGGTCCAACCTTCCCGGGGTCTCCTTTGGGTCCTGAAACAAAAACGGCAATTATTTGTTTTTATCTTTCTATCTGTCTGTCTGTCTCATATCTATCTACGGTATATCAACCACACGAAGGCCCTGATTCCAGTTATTCTAGCCCGATAGTTAATTGCTCATAAATATTCACCTTTCTCTGCTGATGGACCGGCTTCTCCTTTTTGTCCAGGAGGTCCAGGCAGACCAGGACATCCTCGGAGAATAGTCAACTTCTCGGTTTCTCCAAGTGCCACATATTTTACTTCTGTAAGTAAGATGTTTCAAGATAATAGGTGATGTAAAATGTAGACATTTAGGGTACGGCCACACGGTCAGGTTTCCTTATGCAGCTTTGAAAGCCAAAATCAGAAGTGGATCATAAAAGGAGAGAAAGTATAAAGGGCAGATATAACTTATGTTTCTGGTTTTGGCTTCCAAAACTGCAAACCCATAAACATAGGGCCCATTGGAAAACCATGTAGATGCATATATTAAACTATCGATAAAGAATGCACTCTACATATATCATTGTAAAAATTAAGATACTTTATTACGATGCACAATTAAAACACAAATATAAGGTATTGACACAAACCACAGATGAGGCACCAAATATGTGGTAAAAAAATGGACATACATCCAAATTGATATACAAAACTGCACACACAAGTAATACAGACCCAGTATGGCGCCTCAAAACGACCCCAACACGTGTTTTGCGTTGTGCTTCCTCCTGAGGCTACACAGCTATCTTAAAGAGCCTCTGTCAGCATGACCAACCCTATTAAAACTGACATGCTGCCTGGTAGGACTCATTATGCTGATTACAATACTTTCCTTTTGTCTGTATGTTAAACATCCGGAGAGATATCTGCTTTGTTACTGATATGTAGATGAGCGCAGACCCCTCTCTGCTGTCCAGGCAGCTCGGCCATCCTATGCTGATATACCAGAAATGTCATGTATCTATCTGCCTGGAGCCGTCACAAGAGGGGCTTAATGCATACAGATATATACAACTAAATATGTCCGTCTGCTGCCATGTCCTCTGAGTGGTGGCCGTCAGCAGCCAAGACATGCCAGCTCTGATGAGAGTCCATGAGATCTCCCCCATTTTGGAAGATTTGGCAAGTTTGCTATATGCTGACATCTCACTAGCTTAAAGGAAGCATCGCATGAAAATGATCAAAAGGGGTCTACATCTCTGCCATCTGCCATAGAAGTGGATGGAACAGTGGATCCACATATGCACTACTGCTCCATCCAGACAGGGGACTCCTCATTTTCAGTATCCCTGGGGGTCCCAGCAGCCAGACCCTCTTTGATCGGATATTACCTCTTCTGTGGACAGGTAAAACATCACTTTCATGGGATAGCCTCTTTAAACAGCAAATATTCAGTTAAAGATATTGAAAATATGGCAGAATTAAATTTTATTTAAAGAATCTTGTCATTTTAGTGGCGCCCAGTCCTGAAGAGACATCACTACAAGGTACTGTAGATGTACTAGATATTAGTTCAGTGATGTCCTGTATTACTAATAATATTACTGATACTGGAAGAAGAATTGGTTTGGAAGTTTTTAGTTGGCAAACATTGGCAGATAATTTTTCCCGTTATTAGAGATTACTCACCTGGACATGAGTCTTCAGCATTACTAATACAGGTTACCAGGCAGAGAACAGTGACCAGCGAAGTCCACATACTGACTACCCTCATCATCTGACCTCCAGCTTCCTGAAGGCTTAGGCTTTTATTTGTGCTTATATCCTGTCCGATGTTCCTCTTTACTGAATGTTACACAATTACTTACACAACTCTTATCTGACAGAACATAGCAATAATCCCTAAAGTAAATATCTGTGGAGTATCTGGTGTGTCTCAATCCTGTTCTTTGTTTCCTTTTCTGTTCAAGACATTTGCAATGTACGGTAATATTAATAATTTAGCATTCACAAGACCAGATATTTATGATGATATTACATTTTCCAGTTTCTTGGGTTCACATGAATTAAATAAAATGAATACACCACATATCAATCAGTCAGATGCAGTACACAAATCAGCCTCAAATGACTTTCCATTCTCACCACCGCTCATTTATTTTCCTTTTTTATTTTGTTTTATTTCCTTGTTTTTTTGCCAACATTGTACCTTTCAAAATTCAATTCCAAGGGATAAGTGAAGATGTTAATGTCTTCTATAAACCAGCTGTATGGGCGCTATCTATACTTTCTTACGGATAGATATATAGCCTCTTAAAACTTCATTACGACAAAGGGTCAGCTTGCGCTCTATGACAGATATACACTCACCTAAAGAATTATTAGGAACACCTGTTCTATTTCTCATTAATGCGATTATCTAGTCAACCAATCACATGGCAGTTGCTTCAATGCATGTAGGGTTGTGGTCCTGGTCAAGACAATCTCCTGAACTCCAAACTGAATGTCAGAATGGGAAAGAAAGGTGGGCTACAACAGCAGAAGACCCCACCGGGTACCACTCATCTCCACTACAAATAGGAAAAAGAGGCTACAATTTGCACGAGCTCACCAAAATTGGACTGTTGAAGACTGGAAAAATGTTGCCTGGTCTGATGAGTCTCGATTTCTGTTGAGACATTCAAATGGTAGAGTCCGAATTTTGCGTAAACAGAATGAGAACATGTATCCATCATGCCTTGTTACCACTGTGCAGGCTGGTGGTGGTGGTGTAATGGTGTGGGGGATGTTTTCTGGGCACACTTTAGGCCCCTTAGTGCCAATTGGCCATCGTTTAAATGCCACGGGCTACCTGAGCATTGTTTCTGACCATGTCCATCCCTTCATGACCACCATGTACCCATCCTCTGATGGCTACTTCCAGCAGGATAATGCAACATGTCACAAAGCTCGAATCATTTCAAATTGGTTTCTTGAACATGACAATGAGTTCACTGTACTAAAATGGCCCCCACAGTCACCAGATCTCAACCCAATAGAGCATCTCTGGGATGTGGTGGAACGGGAGCTTCGTGCCCTGGATGTGCATCCCTCAAATCTCCACCAACTGCAAGATGCTATCCTATCAATATGGGCCAACATTTCTAAAGAATGCTATCAGCACCTTGTTCAATCAATGCCACGTAGAATTAAGGCAGTTCTGAAGGCAAAAGGGGGTCCAACACCGTATTAGTATGGTGTTCCTAATAATTCTTTAGGTGAGTGTATATGTTATACTGATCTTGTGGGTACTGAGTGAAGTTCTCTAAAATTCAATTTGGCTGCTTTGCTGAATTTAACAAAAATAAGTAGCTTTTTGACGAATTACGCGAAGCACATTTCTTTGTAAATAGCGTGTGCAATGACAGGGAACAGCGATTGCGCCGCCCCCATCATTGAACCACTCATATGCCGCGTTCATCGATGATCGCGGTATCTGAGATCCATATTAAATCATTTTAGTGTTTGCTCATTAAAAAGTAAAACTGAAATTGTACTTTTCTCATCCATTTAATCGCTAAGGGGGCGCGGCCATCTTGCTTGAGAATCAAGCACAAAATCTCGTACAGTGCGTGATGACATCATCACGTCAGCCGGCGTGGTGATGTCATACATCACCCTGCACGAGATTTCAAGTGGCATCTTCAAGCAAGATGGCCGCGGCGGCCTCTTCGTGCTCAAATGGATGAGGTAAATATGATTTATTTTTTCATTTTTACCGCCATTTCAGGGAAAATCGATTCATTACCATGGAGCACAATGAAATTTAGCTTTGCTGCAAATCAAAATTTTTCCTGAAATTCGGATCCAAGTCCAGCGCGTGAACTTCGATTCGCTCAACACTAACTGCTACTGTAACTGCAGCATCGGCAGCAGGAACATGGCCGATGCTCATATCTGGGCTCCGGCAGTAGCTGCCAGAACAGAGATAACTTTCATCCCTTCAGTTTAACCCCTTACAGTCTGTGGTCAAGTATTGTAGTATATTATGTAAGCAATAAAAGGATTGCAAGTACACGCCCCCTTGTGGGATTAATAAATATTGCAAAATGAAAAAAATGTGTTGAAGTTACAGATTTATTGAAATTCCTTTTGTATCCGATTCAGAAAATATTTTTAAAAAAATTATTCTGGTTTGAATCGATTCTGCCCGAAATTTTTTTTAAAAAAAAGTGTCTGCCTTACATCTTTGAACATGTCCGTGAAGGATCCGTGTTTGGTTCATGTGTCCATTATATATCCTACATGTCATCTGTATTCCATGGACACTGCTCAGCTGAAAATTCATTTCCAGAGCATCTCCCATCAGTGGTCAGTGAAAAATGGACGCAACACAGATGCCAAGTCTATGGGTCCATGTTTTTTTACGGACCAATAGGCTTCAATGGGCGTATCTGGTCCGCTTCACGGACCAAAGTAGTGCATGTCGCCATGATTTTTAAACTGACCCACGGTCATTAAAAAAATAGTGATATGTGCACAAATATATAAATGGGTAAGAGTGCTGTCTGTGGAAAATGCGGACATGTCAGTGAAAACCGGAAGTGTGAACGTGGCCTTATATTAGTCATATTCCAAAATAGTACTAACAAAAACTACAGCTTGCCCCACAAAAAACTATTTGTCACACAACTCTACAGTTTCATGATTTACTGATGTAACTGTTGTGTATGTTCTTTGCTCCGTTTTCAGGACAGACTGCCTGGGGTTAAGGAGGGTGTACATGGTGCATCATTTATGTCTATTTGTGAACAGGATTTTGGTTCCTCTCTAGGCACTGGTGATATTTGGATGGAGATGTTAGTAGAGCCTATAAAATAGCATGTCTTTCACCAGAAGATAGCTATAATTGTGGAGAAGTGAGCGCTAGTAATGGAGTCTGCATTGCCGCTTGCACAGTGAGATCCAGTAGGTGGGAAGCAACAAAGAAGTTGGTCGGCAGTGCAGAATTGGTTTTCCCTGAAGACTTGTGGGTAGCTGAGTGGAGTTAAGACCACTGAAGAGTGGTGTTCGCCTCCAGAACTCTAAAAGATCAAGCGTATTGGCAGTGGCGTACCTACTGTGGGGCCCACAGTGGAGGAGAGGCCCCGCCAACTAATTGCTCCTGTCTATCTTTCTAAAGCTACCACATGCCTTTAACCCCTTAAGGACTCAGCCCTATTTCACCTTAAGGACTTGGCCATTTTTTGCAAATCTGACCAGTGTCCCTTTAAGTGCTGATAACTTTAAAACGCTTTGACTTATCCAGGCCGTTCTGAGATTGTTTTTTCGTCACATATTGTACTTCATGACACTGCAAAAATTGGGTCAAAAAAGTTAATTTTTTTGGATAAAAAAATACCATATTTACCAAAAATTTTGAAAAATTTGCAAATTTCAAAGTTTCAGTTTCTCTACTTCTGTAATACATAGCAATACCCCCAAAAATGTTGATGACTTTACATTCCCCATATGTCTACTTCATGTTTGCAGCATTTTGGGAATGATATTTTATTTTTTGAGGATGTTACAAGGCTTAGAAGTTTAGAAGCAAATCTTGAAATTTTTCAGAAATTTACAAAAACCCAATTTTTAGGGACCACTACAGGTCTGAAGTCACTTTGCGAGGCTTACATAATAGAAACTGCCCAAAAATGACCCCATTCTATAAACTACACCCCTCAAGGTATTCAAAACTAATTTTACAAACTTCGTTAACCCTTTAGGTGTTGCACAAAAGTTATTGGCAAATGGGGATGAAATTTGAGAATTTCATTTTTTTGCCTAATTTTCCATTTTAACCAATTTTTTCTACTAACAAAGCAAGGGTTAACAGCCAAACAAGACTGTATCTTTATTTCCCTGACTCTGCCGTTTACAGAAACACCCTATATGTGGCCGTAAACTACTGTACGGGCACACAGTAGGGCGTAGAAGGAAAGGTGCGCCGTATGGTTTTTGGAAGCCAGATTTTGCTGGACTGGTTTTTTGACACCATGTCCCATTTGAAGCCCCCCTGATGCACCCCTAGAGTAGAAACTCCATAAAAGTGACCCCATCTAAGAAACTACACCCCTCAAGGTATTCAAAACTGATTTTACAAACTTTGTTAACCCTTTAGGTGTTGCACAAGATTTAATGGAAAATAGAGATACAATTTAAAAATTTCACTTTTTTGGCAGATTTTCCATTTTAATATTTTTTTTCCAGTTACAAAGCAAGGGTTAACAGCCAAAAAAAACTCATTATTTATGGCCCTGATTCTGTAGTTTACAGAAACACCCCATATGTGGTCGTAAACCGCTGTACGGGCACACGGCAGGGCGCAGAAGGAAAGGAATGCCATACGGTTTTTGGAAGGCAGATTTTGCTGGACTGTTTTTTTGACACCATGTCCCATTTGAAGCCCCCCTGATGCACCCCTAGAGTAGAAACTCCATAAAAGTGACCCCATCTAAGAAACTACACCCCTCAAGGTATTCAAAACTTATTTTACAAACTTTGTTAACCCTTTAGGTGTTGCACAAGATTTAATGGAAATTAGAGATACAATTTCAAAATTTCACTTTTTTGGCAGATTTTCCATTTTAATATTTTTTTCCAGTTACAAAGCAAGGGTTAACAGCCAAAAAAACCTCATTATTTATGGCCCTGATTCTGTAGTTTACAGAAACACCCCATATGTGGTCGTAAACCGCTGTACGGGCACACGGCAGGGCGCAGAAGGAAAGGAATGCCATACGGTTTTTTGACACCATGTCCCATTTGAAGCCCCCCTGATGTACCCCTAGAGTAGAAACTCCATAAAAGTGACCCCATTTTAGAAACTACGGGATAAGGTGGCAGTTTTGTTGGTACTAGTTTAGGGTACATATGATTTTTGGTTGCTCTATATTACACTTTTTTGTGCGGCAAGGTAACAAGAAATAGATTTTTTGGCACGTTTTTATTTTTTGTTATTTACAAAATTCATCTGACAGGTTAGATCATGTGGTAATTTTATAGAGCAGGTTGTCACGGACGTGGCGATACCTAGTATGTATACAATTTTTTTTATTTATGTAAGTTTTACACAATGATTTCATTTTTAAAACCAAAAAAATGTTTTAGTGTCTCCATAGTCTAAGAGCCATAGTTTTTTCAGTTTTTGGGCAATTATCTTAAGTAGGGTCTCATTTTTTGCGGGATGGGATGACGGTTTGATTGGCACTATTTTGGGGTGCATATGACTTTTTGATCGCTTGCTATTACACTTTTTGTGATGTAAGATGGCAAAAAATGGCTTTTTTTACACCGTTTTTATTTTTATTTTTTTACGGTGGTCATCTGAGGGGTTAGGTCATGTGATATTTTTATAGAGCTGGTCGATACGGACGCGTCGATACCTAATATGTATACTTTTTTTTATTTATTTAAGTTTTACACAATGATTTCATTTTTGAAACAAAAAAAATCATGTTTTAGTGTTTCCATAGTCTAAGAGCCATAGTTTTTTCAGTTTTTGGGCGATTATCTTGGGTAGGGTATGATTTTTGTGGGATGAGATGACGGTTTGATTGGTACTATTTTGGCGTACATGCGACTTTTTGGATCACTTTTATTACCTTTTTTGGGAAGTAAGGTGGGCAAAATTTCAATTTTCTCATAGTTTTTATTTTTATTTTTTTATGGCGTTCACCGTGCGGGGAAAGTAAAATGACTGTTTTATAGATCAGGTCGTTATGGACGCGGCGATACCTAATATGTGTAGTATATATATATTTATTTTTTTTATTCAGTGATAAATGTGTTTTTTTTTTATCTTAACTTTTTTCACTTTTTTTTTACATTTTTTTTGACCCAGACCCACTTGGTTCTTGAAGATCCAGTGGGTCTGATGTCTGTATAATACAGTACTGTACAATATATATTGTACTGCACTGTATTTTACTTACCACTTTGTCTGAACAGATCTCTGCCTTCAGCACAGATCTGTTCAGCACCATGGACAGCAGGACGCCTGAGAGGCATCCTGTTGCCATGGGAACCTTCCCCGTCTGCTCAGTAGTGTTCAGAACTTCGCAGACGGGGAAGGGTAAGGACAGGGCTTGGGGGGCTGCCTGGGAGCTCTCTCCCTCTCCCATCGGGGGGCTGCAAAGGCACAGCAGCCCCCCGATGGGAGAGGGAGGGAGCTCCCTGAGCTGTTAACCTTTTCCATACAGCGGTCCGTACGGACCGCTGTATGGAAAGGGTTAAACGGCTGACATCGCATCACCGATGTCAGCCGTTTATACCAGGGTGCCAGCAATGTGCTGGCACCCTGGTATACCCACTAGAAGCCAACGATTATTCAAGGGGAGGCGGGCGGGGGATCGTGATCCCGCCTCCCGCACCGCCCGCCTCCCGCACCTCCCGCACCGCCTGCGACACCCCTCCTGCACCACCCGCCCACATAATATCATTCAGGGGTGCAGGGGGGGGTTAATAAAACTTAATTTCTGGCATTTTAACGTTTGATCCCCGCGGTCAGAGACCGCGGGGATCAGAATCGGCTAAAAGCGCAGCAAACCGCAGGTCTGAATTGACCTGCGGTTTGCTGTGATCGCCGATACGGGGGGGTCACATGACCCCCCTCGGCGTTGTGACAGGATGCCGGCTGAATGATTTCAGCCGAAATCCCGTTTGGATTAACCCCCGGGGCGGCCGCAATCTTATTTTAAACTCATGACGTACCGGTACGTCATGGGTCCTTAAGGACTCGGGAACCATGCCGTACCGATACGTCCTAAGTCCTTAAGGGGTTAAAAGGCTAAATCTGTGCAAAGATGTGGATTCATTGTCATTTTCTGTCAGGTAGTCACACGTCATGGCAAAGGCAAAAAACTCTCCCTTTTTGAATGTGGTTGGGTTGTTGAACTGCATAAGCAGGGTTTCTCACAGCGCGCAATCACTGATGAGGTGGGACGCAGTAAGACAGTCATTTGGAATTTCTTAAATGATCCTGAGGGTTATGGAACAAAAAATTCAAGTGGAAGACCCAATAAAATGTCATTAGCACTGAGCAGGAGGATCAAATTGGCTCTCCGTCAAGACACTGGACGATCCTCGACCCAAATTAAGGCCCTTACTGGTGCTGACTGCAGCCCCATAACCATCAGATGGCATCTGAGACTGAAGGGCTTCAATAACAAAAACGTCTTCAAAGACCTCGTCTCATTGAACGCCACAGAACTGCTCGTTTGGACTTTGCAAGAGAGCACCAAATATGGGACATTTAAAGGTGGAAGAAAGTTTTCTTCTCTGATGAGAAAAAATTTAACCTTGATGGTCCTGATGGTTTCCAACGTTACTGGCATGACAAGCAGATCCCACCTGAGATGTTTTCTACGCGCCACAGTGGATGGGGCGCCACAATGGTCTGGGGTGCTTTTTCCTTCAGTGGAACAATGGAGCTTCAGGAAGTGCAGGGGCGTCAAACATTCGTCATGACTGAGGGCCCTCGTCTGTGTGGTAACGACTGGGTTTTTGAACAGGACAACGCTACAGTACACAATGCCCGCAGGACAAGGGACTTCTTCCAGGAGAATAACATCACTCTTTTGGCCCATCCTGCGTGTTCCCCTGATCTAAATCCAATTGAGAACCTTTGGGGATGGATGGCAAGGGAAGTTTACAAAAATGGACAATAGTTCCAGACAGTAGATGGCCTTCGTGCGGTCGTCTTCACCACTTGGAGAAATGTTCCCACTCACCACATGGAAACGCTTGCATCAAGCAATTTTTGAAGTGATAAACAATAACGGCGGAGCTACTCATTACTGAGTTCATGTTTGGAAGTTGGATTTCTGTTTTGGGGGGTTTAGTTTTTTTTTGGGAGGTGTGGTCCTAAACTTTTGATCAGCTAGAAAACAGCCTGTTTCAGTTTATTCGTTGTTTTCATTAAATTGAATGCTCAAAAAATGTTTTGTCTCACTCCCATTTCTTCTTGTTGCATGTCGAAGCTCTACTTGGAACCTTGTTAAGATCCAGCCATGCTAAATATGATTTTTTGCCATTTTTCAAGTGGTCCTAAACTTTTGATCAGGACTGTATATCTATATATATACACACACTTCATATATTACACAGTATTATAGATGCAATATGTACAGATATATAGTATATACATGGGACTGTATGGCGGAGGTGCTGAGGAATTATAATTTCTGAGGACACTAAACGGAGGAATATAACTACAGGGGGCACTGCAGGCGGCATTATAAATACTGGGGGAGTTGCAGGGCAAGCATAATAACAGTAGGGGGCTATATACATACAGGGGGCACTGTGGGGGCATTTTAAATCCAGGGGACATTAGGTGTTCTTATTACTACTGGGGGATCTGTAGGAGGGCCTTATAGATCCGCATTATTTCTACTAAGAGTACTATGGGGGCCTTATTACTACTGAGGGGTCTGTAGAGAGCTTTATTACCACTGGGGGAACAATGGAGGGCCTTATTTCTACTGGGGGCTCTGTGAGGGTATTATTAATACTGGAGGGCTCTTCTACTAATGGAGGCATTCTTGTGCAGTGTTATCATGGTTGGGGGCACTGTAGGGGGCAGTATTACTAATGAGGGCATTCTAGAAGGGAGTTATATTGGTGGGACTATGAGGAGCACTATTACTATGGGGAGGATTATCTGTATGCACTCATTTTACTTCAGGATATTATTTGGGGGTACAGAAAAGTAAGGAAGCTAAGATGTCTGTGTGTTACACTCTGTAGAGATGAGGCGGCTGAGAGCAGTGTCGGGACCGAATGGAGAAGATGATGACAGAGAAGATCTACATCAGAGGAGACGTCACCTGGAGGCCCTGGATGTGAGCGGTACGTGCTGCTGTATAGCAAGTAGAGCACAATGTCTTCAGTGCTAGTGTTTGCGGGGGGGGGGGGGGATGCAGTTGTTCAACTTAGAGAATTGGGCCATATGCATTGGTGCTTGGGTGCCGGATCTTTTGAGACCCTAGCAACGCCCCTGTCTTTAACAGTAGGGCTGGAGGGAAGGGGTTGGGTTAAGAAATTGGCATGGGGGGGGGGGGGGGGGGGGGGGGTTGGAGCGCCGTCACATTTTCGCCTCAGGCAGCAGAAAGGCTAGGTGTACCCCTGGAGGCCACTAGTATTGCTCCAGGAGTTAAGGAAAACTATGGATGCCATCATTGAACTATTTGACTCTATAAACACTGAACCTCTTTATGGTGATGCAACGACCATCATTAATATGACAAAGAAATTATACACCTGAATACAGAGAAATGGATGGGTGGTTGAGCAGTTTTCTATAGCTACCAAACCCTGTAGCTTTGGCTTCTGAAAAATGATCTAAAGTTGTGAGTGGCAGTGCCTGACACAAATCCATTGCTCTGTCACAAATTCATGGTCGCGCTATAGAGTTCCACAACGTATACCACATTAGGACAATATATGAGACAAGAAGAAGATGGCTCCCTGCAGGACATAGTGTGAGAAGCCATAGAGTTGGTGAGATATGAAGAAGAATGTGTGGTTGTAGCTGCTTAAGGAGTCAAATCTATATAAGCTTTCCATGTGATGGTGGAAGATAAAACTGGAAGAGAAATGAAAAAATTGACCAGGTATCTTTGTGAGTCAATTTCCGAGGTGAAGGCAGAAATCACACTTTTATGGAATCATAGTCTACCTGCAAGTCAGATAAGATGCAATGTCCATCCCAGAAGTGTTGCAGTACAGAGGTGTTGGTCGTGTGGTGAGCCAGGTCCCTTAGCCAGGAAGTGGTCATCTGCATGGCCCCATTTCACTGAACAGCAGCCTTTAAACTAAGAGGACCCGAGCCCACCTCAGGGGCAATTGTCAGATGATGTCCAATAGTAGAATCACAGATGAATTGACTACAAGTTGCTTGATTGATTTACATGGGCTTCAAGGTCACAAAGATAACCAGTAAGCTATATCAGGCATGCTTCCTGAACTCTTAGGGGCTGAAGCATCCGTGGATTAACCCTATGGCTGCCAACAGTCTCTCCATGTCCATGGTGGCAGTTATCTGTAAGGACATGGAGCTCTTAGAAAAAAATACATAATTCTGGCACACAGACATGGTGGTGGTCAGAGACTATGCCAAAACTGGTTTCCACATAACTGTGGGAGGAAATGTTCTACAGAAACTAAATGGAATACTCATGAGAAAAGTGGCAGCAGACTACGGTGAATGGGTTGCTAATAGCTTATTTGCATACCCTCTTCCCAGAATTCCAGAGGAGCACTGCCAGGCCTATAAGACTCCTCACGCCAATTAGGACAACATGCACAATAGGTTGTAGGGGGTCACTACATATGTTAAGCTTGGTGGTCGTCCTACATATTGTATGTTTTCCAAACTTGAAAAAGGATGGCAGCAGTGTAGCTGATGAACATGAATGGCCAGGAATTATCCATACTTCCCTGGATCCTATTATTAGCAGAGGTGCATGTAGTCTAGAGTGGGGCCATTGCTCCTGCTTTCTTGAATCTAACAGTAAGACAATGTACTGAACAGAGGCGGTAGAGCTTTCAGAACAGTTGGGCCTAGGACAGCATGAACTCTGCCAAGAACTCGAGCAGACTGTATGACAGTTGTTAACTTGGCATCCAACCATGTTCGCCCAACATGAGGAGTAATGTTGCACAGACGAGTTCAAGCAGACTGTACAATGTGCACTGGACATGCTTCTCCAGTTTGAGAGCAATACTATAACATTCCCTGCTGTATCAAGAAATGAAAGAATTACTTTGCAAGATGTTACATTGACATGTGATGTGGAAAAGCAAAAGGGTTTAAGCTGCTCCAGAAGCTCAGGGGTATAAAAGACTGTTGTAAAGTGCCGCTCCTTGATAAATGGCACCCAGTGTCATGGGGTCAGAGGAACTGCGGGCTCATAAGTCATTTCTTTGTTTCTAAATAACATTTCAGGAAAATCTTCTTTAGGTAAATTATCGATTATCAAAAAAAAAAAAGAATAAGACATCTATCTCACTGCAGTTTAATTAGACTTGGTTTATAAAATGTGACCACCCCATTCAGACAAAACCCCACTCACCCAGCGACCAATGGGCATGTGATTGCACAGGTAATAACTCAATTTTGCCCACAAAATCGTGCAGCCATTGGCTACTACAGGTCAATGGGGTTTTGGACGTATGTGGCATCAAGAGCATTTTAACCCAGCCTCAGTGGTCATTTAACTGAAGGTAAAAATACAACAAGGTCAAGAAGTTATGAGGAAATGGTGGTTTCAGATGCAAAGGAATACAATAATGCTGATGAGGAGGATGGAGGATGCGGTCCAGCCACTTTCATTATCTTTCAGCTCTTGGACCCAAAAATTCTAGTTAAGAACAAACTTTTATTGTAGGTAATTCCATTAAAAATTGTTAAAACCATGTGTTGTGCACATTTCTATATATGGTTTCCTAACCATATCTTGTCAATTGTTTTGTATCCATAAGTTTGCGGTTACATCATGTGTTACTTAAACCTAATGATTCCGGGTGGTTGTATAGGCCATGTATGTTGATTGGCATTGGTCAGCAGACAACATAGATACATTAGATCTGTTTTTAAAGTGTAACTGTCATATTTTTATTTATTTGCTAGTTTATTAGATCTAGGCATGTATACCTGAGTTAGTCTGTCAATGATTGTCAACAGATCTGTAATTGCCTTATAATAACTGCTTTCATTAATGTCCTCTGTCCCTTTGCACTGCTCTCTTAAGACTGTTGCTAGGGCTTGTCTATCTTCCTTTTAGTATAAACCAGGCATCCTCAAACTGTGGCCCTCCAGCTGTTGCAAAACTACAACTCCCAGCATGCTGGAACAGCCTACAGGTATCAGCCTACAGCAGGGCATTGTGGGAGTTGTAGCTTTACAACAGCTGGAGGGCCGCAGTTTGAGGATGCCTGGTATAAACAGTAGACAGAGGGGCGGTCTTCCACACTGCATGCCTGCATTAGGCTTTAGAATGAGGAGTCGTGTCTCTCAGTAATCCAATCTGATTGGCTGGCAGGAAGCTGCTGGCTACAGAAAGTGTGCATGGGAAGTGAGGAAAAGCAGTTTTGGCCTCAGAGAACTGGCAGAGGAGCCATCTTGAGGAGGTCCTCATATTGTAAATGTTTAAACAGCCATAACTAAGGGAAAAACTCAAGGAAAACAGTGGTATGTGAAGAAACTAAAGATTGTTTGATGCATAATGCTGCAGTAACATATGCTAAAATTGATTTTTTTCTTTATGAAAACATGACAGTTACCCTTTAAGTTTAGTCCATGTTGCAAATGTGCCCAGTGTGAGGACCCAAAATGCTTAACACATGAGAAGATTTTCCTCCAGTTTGCCCCTCTCTGGGGGCTAGTTACTCTATGCCTTTACATGAAAAGATTCTCTGAAGTGTTTAGATACTGTAGGTAAATTCGTATTTAATGACCTAGTATCAGTTTTTGTTTCATATATATGCTCACTGATTCTATTTTTAAGTTTGCGTGTGTTGCAACCTATATGTTATAGGTCACATTCACAAGGTATGTGAGTTCCTATAGTATGATTCTGATCTGTATGAGGCGTTGTGAATTATTTTTCCTTTTCCATGTATCTACACACTTGGCGCCTATTCATACTACAAAGATAACAGCCTTGCTATTTAAGCCAAGTTTATGCATGATTTATGTTCACTCTACAATCACTAGTTGATAGCATTTTGTCTAGTATGCGAACATGTCTGGCAACAAAATGGCAACCGGTTTGGAGAATTTTAAATATTGTGGCATCCTGATACAAAATGAGTAAATGCCTTTACTACAATTCACATGAGCACGTTCTTTCACCTGTGTGAAGTTGGCACCCCATGTTCTTAAATTTCAAAAATAAATACACCATTCGTTTGTGCTGGTTTATGCCGCAAAAATGAACGTTTGTGCCGGTTCGGTTCCTGAGATATTGCGCGTTAGATTTTTATGAAGACCCGCCCATTTTCCACCCCATGTTCTTAAATTTCAAAAAGAAATACACCATTCGTTTGTGCTGCGTTTGTGCTGGTTTGTGCCGCAAAAATTAACGTTTGCGCCGCTTTGGTTTCCGAGATATTGCGCGCTTGATTTGCTGAAACCCCTCCCACTTTCCACCCCATGTTCTTAAATTTCAAAAAGAAATACACCATTCGTTTGTGCTGCGTTTGTGCTGCAAAAATTAACATTTGCGCCGCTTTGGTTTCCGAGATATTGCGTGCTTGATTTGATGAAACCCCTCCCACTTTCCACCCCATGTTTTTAACCCTGACTCTAGACCCCCCAGGTGTGCTGCAGCTTGCCCCCCCCCCCACAACTTTTTTGGGGCACAAGCATATTATTATTTTTTTTTCTGCGTACGCTGACTGTGGCTGTAAGATCCTTCAGTGGCCGGGACTCTTAGCGTCCGGCCACTGTTAGCGCATCACACACCCCACCGCTGATCAACTTCAGACGGTTGATCAGCGAGTTTGAATTAAAAAAAAAATCACATTTTTGGGCCTTTTTTTATTTTTTTGTCTGTTAGGTTTTGGGTAAGTTCCCGAACACCCGTCCCCCCACACACACGCATACCAAATAAAGTTTATCACACACACACACTCCCAGTGGCGGATCCAGAGCCTGGTCTCGGGAGGGGCACTTTCAGATTATTTTCTGTCCGCCGCCACAAAACAATGGTGCTTATAGAACAGACTACACAGTGTAGGCTATATGTGTATAACAAACATATTCCACATGAACACTTACAGTCACTTGGCCCTTGGGGATCTCGGACGCCACTTCCACACTTGGCCGGGGGCTCGGCGGAGCTGATGTGTTTTATCCTAATGAGAAAGATTTCATAATAAGGATTTGGAGAAGGGGCAGAGGGATAGCAGAGCAGGGAGAGGCCGGTGCCGCTACTAGGGGGTCATACCATGGGGGAGTAATAAAGCCCACCATAATGCCCCCCCCAGTAGTAATAATTCTCCTTATAATGTGACAGTGCAAAAAATACCCCCTTGTAATGCCCCCAGTTGAGCTGATGTCTCCATAGTGCCCTCATAATGTGCCAGTATAAAATACCCCTATATAGTGCCCCTAGTAAATTACCCCATAGTGCTCCACACCCTCCTTCCTCCTAGTGCCCCCATAATGTACCAGTATAAAATGCTCCAGTAGATGCCCTCAGTGTCCCCCATAATTTGCAAGTATAAAATACCCCTTCTTAGTGCCCCCCGTAGATGACCCCATAGTACTCCTCTCCCCCCTTCCCCATAGTACCCACCATAATGTGTCCCAGTATAAAATTGTACTGTACAGAGAGCCCATATAAAATACCCCTTCTTTGTGGCCTCAGTAGATGCCCCTATAGTGCCCCCAATCATGTGCCAGTAATAATAGCCCCCCCTGTGCCAGTAATAGCAGCCCCCCTGTGCCAGTAATAGCAGCCCCCAGTAATAACAGCCCCCCCTGTGCCAGTAATAGCAGCCCCCTTGTGCCAGTAATAGCAGCCCCCCTGTGCCAGTAATAGCAGCCCCCCTGTGCCAGTAATAGCAGCCCCCAGTAATAACAGCCCCCCCTGTGCCAGTAATAACAGCCCCCAGTAATAAGAGCCCCTCTGTGCCAGTAATAACAGCCCCCAGTAATAAGAGCCCCTCTGTGCCAGTAATAACAGCCGCTCTGAGCCAGTAATAAGAGCCAACAGTAATAACAGCCCCAGAAATAAGAGCCCCCCTTTGCTAGTAATAACAGCCCTCCTTTGCCAGTAATACCAGCGCCACCCTTTGCCAGTAATAAGAGACCCCTTTGCCAGAAATAAGAGCCCCCCCTTTGCCAATAATAAGAGCCCCCCTTTGCCAGTAATAGCCCCCCCTTTGCCAGTAATAGCCCCCCTTTGCCAGTAATAGCCCCTTTGCCAGTAATAGCCCCCCTTTGCCAGTAATAGCCCCCCTTTGACAGTAATAGCCCCCCCTTTGCCAGTAATAGCCCCCCTTTGCCAGTAATAGCCCCCCCTTTGCCAGTAATAGCCCCCCTTTGCCAGTAATAGCCCCCCCTTTGCCAGTAATAGCCCCCCTTTGCCAGTAATAGCCCCCCTTTGCCAGTAATAGCCCCCCCCCTTTGCCAGTAATAACCGCCCCCAGGTGCCAGTAAAAGTATTGTATATAATGGAAAAAAAACCACACACATACTTACCTCCATGTCAGCGATGCGATGCAGGCCTCTTCTGGCCTGTGTCCCACGCTGTATGGCTCAGGCAGCGCGATGACGTCATCGCGCCGCCTGCGCCGGCCTCTGATAGGCTGCAGGCACTAGGCCGGCAGCCTATCAGAGGAAGGGAAAGGGACACGCCTCTCCCTTCCCTGCCGCAGCACAGGCAGGCATCTGTATCGCTGTCCTGAGGACGGCGATACAGATGCCTGGAGATGAGTGCTTCCACAATGGAAGCGCTCATCTCCCTGTGCCCAGCCGCCGCTGCCGCCGCCCGCCGCCAGCTCGGGGGGGGGGGGGCAATTGGCCCGTTGCCCCCCCCCTGGATCCGCCACTGCACACTCCCCTATGGCCCGCCGGATGTTCTAGGCGGCATATGCCCAGCTTGCCTCCGAGTCCAAGAGCCCCAGTGAGGACGAGGATGACCCCACTTTCCTTTTGTCATCCGCGTCCTGAGGTACTCTCACAATGTTTGTACAGCTTCACGCCATACCTCCCCCGCTTAGAGGGAACATACTGGCGGATAATGAGTCTCCCCTTGAAAGCAATGAGAGACTCATCAACCGCGACTTCCCTTCCTACAACATCATCTTGCTGCAGATGGAGTCACTGTGCATCGTTCAACCATTCGGCGCACTTTACACAAGGAGATGCTGTATGCGAGAGTGATGCAGAGGAAGCCTTTTCTTCACCCACAGCACAAAAAGTGCCGCTTGAGGTGGGCTAAAGCACATTTGGACATGCCAGCTTCATTTTGGAATAAGGTGCTGTGGACTGATGAAACTAAAATTGAGTTATTTGGCCATAACAAGGGGCGTTATGCATTGAGGAAAAAGAACACAGCATTCCAAGAAAAACACCGGCTACCTACAGTAAAATATGGTGGTGGTTCCATCATGCTGTGGGGCTGTGTGGCCAGTGCAGGGACTGGGAATCTTGTCAAAGTTGAGGGACGCATGGATTCCACTCAGTATCAGCAGATTCTGGAGACCAATGTCCAGGAATCAGTGACAAAGCTGAAGCTGCGCCGGGGCTGGATCTTTCAACAAGACAACGACCCTAAACACTGCTCAAAATCCACTAAGGCATTTATGCAAAGGAACAAGTACAACGTTCTGGAATGGCCATCTCAGTCCCCAGACCTGAATATAATTGAAAATCTGTGGTGTGACTTAAAGAGAGCTGTCCATGCTCGGAAGCCATCAAACCTGAATGAACTACAGATTTGTAAAGAGGAATGGTCCAAAATACCTTCAACCAGAATCCAGACTCTCATTGGAACCTACAGGAAGCGTTTAGAGGCTGTAATTTCTGCAAAAGAAGGATCTACTAAATATTGATTTCATTTCTTTTTTGTGGTGCCCAAATTTATGCACCTGCCTAATTTTGTTTAACCGCTTCCGGACCGCCTAACGCAGATCCGCGGTCCGTAGGCGGCAGCTCTGCGCAGAGTGACGCATATACGCGTCATCTCGCGAGAGCCGTGATTTCCTGTGAACGCAGACACACAGGCGCGCACGTTCACAGGATCGGAAGGTAAGAGACAGGATCTCCAGCCTGCCAGCGGCGATTGTTCGCTGGCAGGCTGGAGATGCAATTTTTTAACCCCTAACAGGTATATTAGACGCTGTTTTGATAACTAATATACCTGCTACCTGGTCCTCTGGTGGTCCCTTTTGCTTGGATCGACCACCAGAGGACACAGGTAGCTCAGTAAAGTACCACAAAACACCACTACACTACACTACACCCCCCCTGTCACTTATTAACCCCTTATGAACCCCTGATCACCCATGATCACCCCATATAGACTCCCTGATCACCCCCCTGTCATTGATCACCCCCCTGTAAGGCTCCATTCAGACGTCCGTATGATTTTTATTATTATTATTTTTCCACGGATACATGGATCGGATCCGCAAAACACATACGGACGTCTGAATGGAGCCTTACAGGGGGGTGATCAATGACAGGGGGGTGATCACCTCATATACACTCCCTAATCACCCCCCTGTCATTGATCACCCCCCTGTAAGGCTCCATTCAGACGTCCGTATGTGTTTTGCGGATCCGATCCATGTATCCGTGGATCCGTAAAAATCATACGGACGTCTGAATGGAGCCTTACAGGGGGGTGATCAATGACAGGGAGGTGATCAATGACAGGGGGGTGATCAGGGAGTCTATGTACAGTGGCGGAAATAATTATTTGACCCCTCACTGATTTTGTAAGTTTGTCCAATGACAAAGAAATGAAAAGTCTCAGAACAGTATCATTTCAATGGTAGGTTTATTGTAACAGTGGCAGATAGCACATCAAAAGGAAAATCGAAAAAATAACTTTAAATAAAAGATAGCAACTGATTTGCATTTCATTGAGTGAAATAAGTATTTGAACCCTGTAACAAAAAAAGACTTAATACTTGGTGGAAAAACCCTTGTTTGCAAGCACAGAGGTCAAACGTTTCTTGTAATTGATGACCAAGTTTGCGCACATTTTAGGAGGAATGTTGGTCCACTCCTCTTTGCAGATCATCTCTAAATCCCTAAGGTTTCGAGGCTGTCTCTGTGCAACTCTGAGCTTGAGCTCCCTCCATAGGTTTTCGATTGGATTAAGGTCCGGAGACTGACTAGGCCACTCCATGACCTTAATGTGCTTCTTCTTGAGCCACTCCTTTGTTGCCTTTGCTGTATGTTTTGGGTCATTGTCGTGCTGGAACACCCATCCACGACCCATTTTCAGTTTCCTGGCAGAGGGAAGGAGGTTGTCGCTCAGGATTTCACGATACATGGCTCCGTCCATTTTCCCGTTTATGCGAATAAGTTGTCCTGTGCCCTTAGCAGAAAAACACCCCCAAAGCAAAATGTTTCCACCCCCATGCTTGACGGTGGGGACGGTGTTTTGGGGGTCATAGGCAGCATTTTTCTTCCTCCAAACACAGCGAGTTGAGTTAATGCCAAAGAGCTCTATTTTGGTCTCATCAGACCACAGCACCTTCTCCCAGTCACTCTCTGAATCATTCAGGTGTTCATTGGCAAACTTCAGACGGGCCTGCACATGTGCCTTCCTGAGCAGGGGGACCTTGCGAGCCCTGCAGGATTTTAATCCATTGCGGTGTAATGTGTTTCCAATGGTTTTCTTGGTGACTGTGGTCCCTGCTAATTTGAGGTCATTAACTAACTCCTCCCGTGTAGTTCTAGGATGCTTTTTCACCTTTCTCAGAACCATTGACACCCCACGAGGTGAGATCTTGCGTGGAGCCCCAGAGCGAGGTCGATTGATGGTCATTTTGTGCTCCTTCCATTTTCGAACAATCGCACCAACAGTTGTCACCTTCTCTCCCAGCTTCTTGCTAATGGTTTTGTAGCCCATTCCAGCCTTGTGCAGGTCTACAATTTTGTCTCTGACATCCTTGGACAGCTCTTTGGTCTTTCCCATGTTGGAGAGTTTGGAGTCTGCTTGATTGATTGATTATGTGGACAGGTGTCTTTTATACAGGTGACTAGTTAAGACAGGTGTCCTTAATGAGGGTGACTAATTGAGTAGAAGTGTCTAACCACTCTGTGGGAGCCAGAACTCTTAATGGTTGGTAGGGGTTCAAATACTTATTTCACTCAATGAAATGCAAATCAGTTGCTATCTTTTATTTAAAGTTATTTTTTCGATTTTCCTTTTGATGTGCTATCTGCCACTGTTACAATAAACCTACCATTGAAATGATACTGTTCTGAGACTTTTCATTTCTTTGTCATTGGACAAACTTACAAAATCAGTGAGGGGTCAAATAATTATTTCTGCCACTGTAGGTGATCACCCCCCTGTCATTGATCACCCCCTTTAAGGCTCCATTCAGACATTTTTTTGCCCAAGTTAGCAGAAATTGTTTTTGTTTTTTTTTGTTTGCTTTTTCTTACAAAGTCTCATATTCCACTAACTTGTGTCAAAAAATTAAATCTCACATGAACTCACCATACCCCTCACGAAATCCAAATGCGTAACATTTTTTAGACATTTATATTCCAGACTTCTTCTCACGCTTTAGGGCCCCTAAAATGCCAGGGCAGTATAAATACCCCACATGTGACCCCATTTCGGAAAGAAGACACCCCAAAGTATTCCGTGAGGGGCATATTGAGTCCATGAAAGATTTAAATTTTTGTCCCAAGTTAGCGGAAAGGGAGACTGTGGGAAAATACAAAAAAAAAATCAATTTCCGCTAACTTGTGCCCAAAAAAAAAAATTCTATGAACTCGCCATGCCCCTCATTGAATACCTTGGGGTGTCTTCTTTCCAAAATGGGGTCACATGTGGGGTATTTATACTGCCCTGGCATTTTAGGGGCCCGAAAGCGTGAGAAGAAGTCTGGGATCCAAATGTCTAAAAATGCCCTCCTAAAAGGAATTTGGGCCGCTTTGCGCATTTAGGCTGCAAAAAAGTTTCACACATGTGGTATTGCCGTACTCAGGAGAAGTTGGGGAATGTGTTTTGGGGTGTCATTTTACATATACCAATGCTGGGTGAGATAAATATCTTGGTCAAATGCCAACTTTGTATTTCAAACTACTTCTCACGCATTAGGGCCCCTAAAATGCCAGGGCATTATAACTACCCCACAAGTGACCCCATTTTGGAAAGAAGACACCCCAAGGTATTGCGTGAGGGGCATGGCGAGTTCCTAGAATTTTTTATTTTTTGTCACAAGTTAGCGGAAAATGATGATTTTATTTTTTATTTTTTTTCTAACAAAGTCTCATATTCCACTAACTTGTGACAAAAAATAAAAAATTGTAGGAACTCGCCATGCCTCTCACGGAATACCTTGGGGTGTCTTCTTTCCAAAATGGGGTCACTTGTGGGGTAGTTATACTGCCCTGGCAATTTAGGGGCCCTAATGTGTGCGAAGTCGTTTGAATTCAAAATCTGTAAAAAATGGCCGGTGAAATCCTAAAGGTGCTCTTTGGAATGTGTGCCCCTTTGCCCACCTAGGCTGCAAAAAAGTGTCACACATCTGGTATCGCCGTACTCAGGAGAAGTTGGGCAATGTGTTTTGGGGTGTCATTTTACATATAACCATGCTGGGTGAGATAAATATCTTGGTCAAATGCCAACTTTGTATAAAAAAAAATTGGAAAAGTTGTCTTTTGCCAAGACATTTCTCTCACCCAGCATGGGTATATGTAAAATGACACTAACTTCTCCTGAGTACGGCGATACCAGATGTGTGACACTTTTTTGCAGCCTAGATGGGCAAAGGGGCACACATTCCAAAGAGCACCTTTCGGATTTCACCGGTCATTTTTTACAGATTTTGATTTCAAACTACTTCTCACGCATCTGGGCCCCTAAAATGCATAACTACCCCACAAGTGACCCCATTTTGGAAAGAAGACACCCCAAGGTATTTTGTGATGGGCATAGTGAGTTCATGGAAGTTTTTATTTTTTGTCACAAGTTAGTGGAATATGAGACTTTGTAAGAAAAAAAAAGAAAAAATAAATCATCATTTTCCGCTAACTTGTGACAAAAAATAAAAAGTTCTATGAACTCACTATGCCCATCAGTGAATACCTTAGGGTGTCTACTTTCCGAAATGGGGTCATTTGTGGGGGTTTTCTACTGTTTGGGCATTGTAGAACCTCAGGAAACATGACAGGTGCTCAGAAAGTCCGAGCTGCTTCAAAAAGTGGAAATTCACATTTTTGTACCATAGTTTGTAAACGCTATAACTTTTACCCAAACATTTTTTTTTATAAAAGACATGTAGAACAATAAATTTAGCGAAAAATGTATATATGGATGTCTTTTTTTTGCAAAATTTTACAACTGAAAGTGAAAAATTTCATTTTTTTGCAAAAAAATCGCTAAATTTCGATTAATCACAAAAAAAGTTAAAATGTCAGCAGCAATGAAATACCACCAAATGAAAGCTCTATGTCACGGACGGTGTACAGGAAACAAGGCAAAGCAACATGTATAAACGACTCGCTGGATCCCAAAACTAAGGAACCAAGGGAGACCCCTGCAGAAGACCTGGCACTTTCCCTGGCTGCTCAGCCTATGCAAAGATCCGAATGGTGGAGGTTTGCATATCCACGAACCTTGACTATAAAGCCCTGAGCACCCTACAATAGTGAGGGGACACGACCACCGGCTCCCTACACAAGATACGGAGGGAGTGAGGGTCACCTGGGATCCAGCAAACAGAAAATAACAGATAAAGGTACAACACTTAGCTTTGAAGCAAACAGGAGGACAGAGTCAGCGAGCACACACACTCCAGGAAGTAGTATAAGCCACCCAGAAAAGCCTTCTGGGGAAGAATTTAAAGGGAAACAATTAGTCCAACACATGACAGCTGAGAGAGGAGGAACTGAATACCACAACACAGAAACTCAAGGAGGAGGTTCTGAAAGGCCTCTGTCAGAGCTTCTCAGCTGTCTGGTTGTGACAGTACCCCTCCCTCTACGAGTGGACTCCGGACACTCAGAACCCACCTTCTCAGGATGGGACCTATGGAAAGCCCTGATGAGACGAGAGGCTTTAATGTCCGTCACTGGGACCCACATCCTCTCCTCAGGACCATACCCCTCCCAGTGAACAAGGTACTGAAGAGAACCGCGGACAAGACGAGAATCCACAATCCTAGAGACCTGAAATTCAAGATTCCCATCAACCATAATCGGAGGAGGAGGCAAAGGCGAGGGTACAATGGGTTGAACATAAGGTTTCAATAAGGACTTATGAAAAACATTATGGATCTTCCAAGTCTGAGGAAGATCAAGACGGTATGCAACAGGATTGATGACAGACAGGATTTTGTAAGGCCCAATAAACCTAGGACCCAACTTCCAGGAGGGAACCTTCAATTTGATATTCTTGGTAGACAACCACACCAGATCACCAACATTCAGGTCCGGACCAAGCACACGTCTCTTATCAGCCACACGCTTATATCTCTCACTCATGCTCTTTAGATTATCTTGAATCTTTTGCCAAATAGATGACAAAGACGAGGAGAATCTGTCCTCATCAGGTAAACCAGAAGACCCCTCTCCCGAGAAAGTCCCAAACTGTGGATGAAACCCATATGCACCAAAAAATGGTGACTTATCAGAGGACTCCTGACGACGGTTATTTAAAGCAAACTCAGCAAGGGACAAAAAAGAACACCAATCCTCTTGATTCTCTGCCACAAAACAACGCAGATATGTCTCCAGATCAGGGCCGATCCTAGGGTCACAGGCGCCTGGGTGCAGAAATATTTCTGGCGCCCCCACATGGGCGTGGTTATCTTACTAACTCCTCCCCTTTACAATGTTTCTATGGCAACAACTTCAGCCCCCAACTTCAGCCCCACGAATCGGCGGCTCGGCTTAAAAAAAAAAAAAGTCAAAAAAAAGTCCCGGCGGCTCGCTCGGCCAGGGCCGGACTGGGGATAAAAACCAGCCCTGGAAAAAGTTGCACACCAGCCCCACAGCATTGCGTCATTATTTACTTGTTTATAATAGGAGAAAGCATTCATTTTAAAACACGTGTGTAAACTCGAATATGAACTTTGCCCCACGATAGCTCTTTTGTAGAACCCCCATAAAAACTTACAGTTACTTGACTTGGCCCTTGGGGATCTCGGACGCCACTTCAACACTTTGGCCGGGGGCTCGGCGGAGCTGATGTTGTGCTTTAACCTAATGAGAAAGATTTCATAATAAGGATTTGGAGAAAGGGCAGAGGGATAGCAGAGCAGGGAGAGGCTGGTGCTGCTACTAGGGGGTCATACCATGGGGGAGTAATAAAGCCCACCATAATGCCCCCCCAGTAGTAATAATTCTCCTTATAATATGCAAAACATTTGTAATGCCCCCAGTTGAGCTAATGTTCCCATAATGTGCCAATATAAAATACCCCTTCTCAGTGCCCCCGTAGATGACCCCCATAGTGCCCCCCCTTCCCCATAGTACCCACCATAATGTGTCCCAGTATAAAATGCCCCTATACAGAGCCCCCATATAAAATATCTTCTTTTTTAGCCTCAGTAGATGCCCCTATAGTGCCCCCCAATAATCTGCAGTAAGATGTGCCCCCATAGATGCCCCAATCATGTGCCAGTAATAAGAGCCCCCCCACCATCATGTGCCAGTAGCCAGAGCCCCCCCATATCATGTCAGTAGCCAGAGCCCCCCCATATCATGTGTCAGTAGCCAGAGCCCCCCATATCATGTGCCAGTAGCCAGAGTGCCCCCAATCATGTGCCAGAAATAAGAGCCCCCCCACCATCATGTGCCAGTAGCCAGAGCCCCCCATATCATATGCCAGTAGCCAGAGCCCCCCCATATCATGTGCCAGTAGCCAGAGTGCCCCCATATCATGTGCCAGTAGCCCCCCATATCATGTGCCAGTAGCCCCCCTTATCATGTGCCAGCCCAGTAGTCCCCCCTTATCATGTGCCAGCCCAGTAGTCCCCCCTTATCATGTGCCAGCCCAGTAGCCCCCCTTATCATGTGCCAGCCCAGCCCAGTAGTCCTCCCTTATGTGCCAGCCCAGTAGCCCCCCTTATGTGCCAGCCCAGTAGCCCCCCTTATCATGTGCCAGCCCAGTATTGTACCTATATAAAAAAAAATAATACACTTATACTTACCTCCAGCAATGCGATGCGATGCAGGCCGCCTCTTCCGTCTGTGTCCCTCGCTATACGGCTCAGGCGACGCGATGACATCATCGCGCCGCCTGCACCGGCCTGAGCTCTGATAGGCTGCCAGCACTAAGCCGGCAGCCTATCAGAGGAACAGGAGGGGACACACCTCTCCCTCCTCTGCCGCAGCACAGGCATCTGTATTGCCGTCCTGAGGACGGCAATACAGATGACTATGGAGATGAGCGCTTCCGCAATGGAGGCGCTCATCTCCTGCTCTGCCCTGCCGCCGGCCGCAGCCGCCCCCACTTGTCACCAGGGCCGCGGCCTTGCGGCACTCAGGCTTGCCGGCCCACCGGGAAATTTCCCGCTTTCCCGGCAGGCCAGTCTGGCCCTGCGCTCGGCGCCTTTCGGTTGACAGCGCTGGGGTGCGGGGCACCCACTGCACCCCGTGTAGGATCGGCCCTGCTTATACTTACCTCCAGCAATGCGATGCGATGCAGGCCGCCTCTTCCGTCTGTGTCCCTCGCTATACGGCTCAGGCGACGCGATGACGTCATCGCGCCGCCTGCACCGGCCTGAGCTCTGATAGGCTGCCAGCACTAAGCCGGCAGCCTATCAGAGGAACAGGAGGGGACACACCTCTCCCTCCTCTGCCGCAGCACAGGCATCTGTATTGCCGTCCTGAGGACGGCAATACAGATGACTATGGAGATGAGCGCTTCCGCAATGGAGGCGCTCATCTCCTGCTCTGCCCTGCCGCCGGCCGCCCCCACTTGTCACCAGGGCCGCGGCCTTGCGGCACTCAGGCTTGCCGGCCCACCGGGAAATTTCCCGCTTTCCCGGCAGGCCAGTCCGGCCCTGCGCTCGGCGCCTTTCGGGTGACAGCGCTGGGGTGCGGGGCACCCACTGCACCCCGTGTAGGATCGGTCCTGCTCCAGATTCTGATTGACGCGCTCTGTCTGGCCATTCGACTGCGGGTGGAAAGCAGAAGAGAATGACAACCGAACCCCCAAGCGAGAACAGAAAGCCTTCCAGAATCTGGAAACAAACTGCGTGCCCCTATCAGAGACTATGTCTGAAGGAATACCGTGCAATTTAACAATGTGATCAACAAAGGCCTGCGCCAGCGTCTTAGCATTGGGCAAACCAGGAAAAGGGATGAAATGCACCATTTTGCTAAAACGGTCCACCACCACCAGAATCACAGTCTTCCCCGAGGAACGAGGCAGGTCCGTTATGAAGTCCATGGACAGATGTGTCCAAGGACGGGAAGGAATGGGTAAGGGAAGGAGAGGACCTGATGGCCGTGAATGAGGGACTTTGGCACGAGCGCAAGTCTCGCAGGCTGCCACAAAACCCTCAACCGACTTACGAAGCGCAGGCCACCAGAATCTCCGAGCGATGAGATCCAGTGTGGCTCTTACCCCCGGGTGCCCAGCAAGGACCGTATCGTGGTGTTCTTTAAAAATCTTGTGTCTTAAAGCGAGAGGCACAAACAACCTCCCAGGAGGACAAAGATCAGGAGCCTCTGACTGGGCTGCCTGCAACTCTGCCTCCAATTCAGGAAAAAGAGCAGAGACCACCACACCTTCGGCCAAAATGGGACCCGGGTCTTCAAAATTCCCGCCTCCCGGAAAACAACGTGACAGGGCATCTGCCTTCACATTCTTAACTCCAGGGCGGAACGTGACAACAAAATTAAACCTAGAAAAGAACAACGACCATCTGGCCTGTCTCGGGTTCAGACGCTTGGCTGACTCCAAGAAGGCCAGATTTTTATGGTCAGTAAATACGGTAATAGGGTGTCTGGCTCCCTCTAGCCAATGGCGCCATTCCTCAAAAGCCAACTTGATGGCCAACAATTCCCTATCTCCCACATCGTAATTTCTCTCTGCGGAGGAGAGTTTTCTTGAGAAAAAGGCACACGGTCGCCAATTGGCAGGAGAGGAACCCTGAGACAAGACCGCCCCCACACCCACCTCAGAAGCATCAACCTCAACTATGAAGGGTAAAGAAACATAAGGTTGCACCAAGATGGGAGCGGAAGCAAAACTCTCCTTGATATCAGAAAAAGCCTTACGCGCCTCTACTGACCAAGAAGAAAAATCTACCCCCTTTCTGGTCATATCAGTGAGTGGTTTAACAATAGAAGAATAATTCAAAATGAACTTCCTGTAATAATTGGCAAAGCCCAAAAAACGCATCAGCGCCTTTTGATTCTCAGGAAGCTCCCACTCAAGCACAGCGCGGACCTTCTCGGGGTCCATGCGAAAACCAGAAGCGGAGAGAAGAAACCCCAGAAATTGAATTTCTGGAACCGCAAACACACATTTTTCCAGTTTCGCATATAATTTATTCTCCCGCAGGATGAGCAAGACCTGATGTAAATGTTCCTTATGGGTTTTGAAATCGGGAGAAAAAATCAAAATGTCATCCAAATACACCAATACAAATTTTCCCATCAAATGATAAAAAATGCTGTTCACGAAATGCTGAAAAACGGCTGGGGCATTCATCAAACCAAAAGGCATAACCAAGTTTTCAAAATGGCCCTCAGGGGTATTGAAGGCCGTCTTCTATTCGTCCCCTTCTCTGACCCTGACCAGGTTGTATGCCCCTCTTAAATCTAATTTGGAAAAGACTTTAGCCCCAACAACCTGGTTAAATAGGTCCGGGATCAGAGGAAGCGGATAAGGGTCACGAATTGTGATATTGTTCAGCTCCCTGAAATCCAGACAAGGTCTTAAAGAACCATCTTTTTTCTTAACAAAGAAAAAACCAGCGGCAACAGGTGACTTCGAGGGTCGTATGTGTCCCTTTCTCAGACTCTCAGAGATATAAGCACGCATAGCGATCCTCTCAGGTTGGGAAAGATTGTATAAACGAGATTTAGGCAGCTTGGCGTCTGGGATGAGATTAATAGGGCAATCGTACTCCCTGTGCGGGGGCAAATCCTGAACTCCACTCTCAGAGAAGACATCCGAAAATTCAGAGAGAAAAGATGGTACAGTCTTAGTAGCAACCTCAGAAACAGATGTCATGAGGCAATTCTCTCTGCAAAAGTCACTCCAACCATTTATTTGCCTCGCTTGCCAATCAATGGTGGGGTTATGCTTAGTGAGCCAGGGCAGCCCCAACACCAGAGGGGTGGGTAAACCGCTAAGGACGAAACATGACACATCCTCAACATGAGCATCACTCACAATTAAACGGATATTGTGAACTATGCCCTTTAATGATTTTTGAGAAAGTGGAGCGGAATCGATAGCAAAAACAGGAATATCCTTTCCCAAAGTGCGCACCTGGAAACCATGAGTTATCGCAAAATGATTATCAATGAGATTAACCGCTGCTCCACTATCCACAAAAATCTCACAAAAAATGTTCTTGCTCTCTAGCGCCACCCTAGCCGGCAGGACAAAACGGGAACTACAAGCAAATGGAAAACCTTCAATTTCCGCCTCAACCCTGCCAATAGTAACAGACGGAACATTTTTAAAAGATTTTTCCCTGTTTGTTTCTTTATTACTCCCAGAAAACTGCCTGAATCTCCTAGAGGGACAAATATTTGCCAAATGATTTATACCTCCACAACAAAAACAAACCCTCCCATGCGGGCTGAATCTTCTATTGTCAGAAGCAATCAACCCCAGCTGCATGGGCTCCTGCTCAGAAGGGGCTGACGGCGACTGAGACCCCTGCGCACAGAACGGGACCGCTGCACTGTCCTGGGACTGAGTATGACAGGAAGGGGACATCTCTCCCCTCTCTCTAAGACGCCTGTCAATACGAACGGCCTGAGACATAGCAGAGTCCAAAGAAATAGGCCTCTCATGAAAGGCAAATGCATCTTTCAATCCCTCTGAAAGACCATGGCAAAATTGACTTCGGAGTGCAGCATCATTCCAACCAGTATCAGCTGCCCATCTCCGAAATTCTGAGCAGTATATTTCTGCGGATTGTTTACCCTGGCATAATAGACGTAGTTTAGACTCAGCCAGAGCAATACGATCCGGATCATCATATATCTGACCCAGGGCTAAAAAGAATTCATCCACTGAACGGAGAGGCCGTGCCCCCTCCGGCAGCGAAAAGGCCCAGGACTGAGCGTTACCTCTGAGCAGCGATATAATGATCCCCACCCTCCGTTCCTCATCACCAGAGGAGTGGGGAAGAAGGCGAAAATGGAGTTTGCAAGCCTCTCTAAAACGCACAAAATTCTCACTACCCCCGGAGAACGTATCCGGGAGCGAGATCTTAGGCTCAGAACAAACTCCATGAACGCAAGCTGAACCGGTCACTTGAAGCTGAGAAAAAGTCTTACGGAGATCAGCTACCTCCAATGAAAGACCCTGGAAGCGTTCAGCCAAAAGTGAAACCGGATCCATGCTTGAGACGGTTATGGCGGCTTATAATGTCACGGACGGTGTACAGGAAACAAGGCAAAGCAACATGTATAAACGACTCGCTGGATCCCAAAACTAAGGAACCAAGGGAGACCCCTGCAGAAGACCTGGCACTTTCCCTGGCTGCTCAGCCTATGCAAAGATCCGAATGGTGGAGGTTTGCATATCCACGAACCTTGACTATAAAGCCCTGAGCACCCTACAATAGTGAGGGGACACGACCACCGGCTCCCTACACAAGATACGGAGGGAGTCAGGGTCACCTGGGATCCAGCAAACAGAAAATAACAGATAAAGGTACAACACTTAGCTTTGAAGCAAACAGGAGGACAGAGTCAGCGAGCACACACACTCCAGGAAGTAGTATAAGCCACCCAGAAAAGCCTTCTGGGGAAGAATTTAAAGGGAAACAATTAGTCCAACACATGACAGCTGAGAGAGGCTAACGAGAGGAGGAGCTGAATGCCACAACACAGAAACTCAAGGAGGAGGTTCTGAAAGGCCTCTGTCAGAGCTTCTCAGCTGTCTGGTTGTGACACTCTATTAGTGAGAAGAAAAGGAGGTAAAATTCATTTGGGTGGTAAGTTGCATGACCGAGCAATAAACGGTGAAAGTAGTGTAGTGCAGAAGTGTAAAAAGTGGCCTGGTCATAAGGGTGTTTCAGCTAGGGGGGTTGAAGTGGTTAAACAATTATAGCACACTTTCTGTAAATCCAATAAACTTCATTTCACTTCTCAAATATCACTGTGTGTGTCTCCTATATGATATATTTAACTGACATTTTTTATCGTAACAACCAACGATTTATACAGGAAAATCATGACGATTAACAAGGTTGCCCAAACTTTCGCATCCCACTGTATATATATATATATATATATATATATAATATCCATTAGCCTATGGAGCAGACAGCGCGCACCTGCACATTGGGATGTGCTGACTGACCCCCTTTTTTTGCAGTTTTACTGGAGCGGGAGGTGTGGCTGACTCCTGTTGGTCTTGCACCCCTGACTAGCCTGTCTGCCCCATAGGCTGATTTTAATTAGAGTAATAATAAAGCTGTAGCCTGCTCTCATTGTATTTATTAAAAGCCCTTTGGCACCAGGAGAAGTATAGAGTGGGCTCAGCATGCATGTTGATACCTGCATCCCTGGATTTAATGGAGGCCGTTATGGCACTAAAAATTGTAAAAAGCATAGTGGACCCAGCATGCATGTGGAACCTGCACTCCCTGAATTCTATGGTGGCCATTATGGCACATAACAGGTAGGATTTAGTGTTGAGTTTCCATCTTAGAGAGATTGCCTTGACGTTTGGCAGACGGGCCCAAATAATTTTTTACAAAATGTATTTGTCAAGAATCTCATCATTTTTCCTGTATGTTTCTAGCCATGGCAGCGTGCACCTGCACATTGGGATGTGCTGACTGACTCCCATTTTTTGTAATTAAAAAACAATTCACTTGTTCGTTCATCTTGTCATATTGTCGCTGGAGGCGGGATACTTTTTTGTGGGCCACCCTGTAGAATGCAGACTGTAGGACCCTGTGAACTCAATGAAAGACACAACCTTTTAAAATAATAGTAATATTTTGTATATATTTATCATGTATTTTATATTAATAGTAATATTTTGTAATTTTTTTTAAAAGAGAGTGTTTCATCTGCACCACATAATGTTGGGATAGAAGTGCACTGATGCTGAATCTCAGGAAACCTTCAGAAACTGTTGGATGACACGAAACGGCCAATAGCCGCGTCCTGTGGATTTCCTCCCTGTTGCTCGTTTGCACTGTGTACATTCTACTCAATAAAACAGATCTCACTCTTATAGAAGAGTGCTGAGGGATTTCTCTTCTGTATGGAAAACGCAACAAATGTTTCAAAGAAAGAAATTTAATATCAAGTTTCAGTAATTAGTTAATTTTCCATAACACACAAGCATTACCATGAATACTCATATAATCATATGAACAGGCTTACTCAACATTGTATCATTTCATAAGAAAACACAGCAAATAGTGAGAAAAGACTAATCTGACATAAAATGAAAAGAACAATCACCAAACTAAAGTTACATATGGTTATCTTTACGCATTAGGTATAGATTTAAAGGGTTTGTCTGAGATGAGAATTTTGATGGCCGATCATCAAGATAGACCATCGATAGATCAGTGGGGGTCCAAAACTCGACCCGTCAGCAGATCAGCTGTTTGAAGGGGCTACAGCACTAATATGAACACCAAGGCCTCTTTATTGTTTGCACATGGCCATCAACCTGCCTGCTGTCTACTTAGTAGCGGTGGTGCAGGATATTTCAGCTGTGTCAAAAAAGGACAAAACTGCAAGACCCTTCACTGCCAAAACTATGTAGGTGTGCCATTAGACAGCTTAATATAAGCAATGGAAATGCTTCAGTGTTAGCATGATCACCACAGCCCCTTCAAATAGCTAATATGTGGGGGGTGCTTAGAGTCAGACCCCCCTATCTGATATTGAGGGCCTGTCCTGAGGTTAGGTCATCAAAATTCTGAATCCTAAAAACCACTTTATTCCCTTAGTGACCACTCATACGCCTTCTTATGGCGGTCACTAAGGGGATTTTTTATGGCGGCCTAGTCTAAGCACTGCATGGGTCAACCGTGCAGCGGGGAGCGTGGGCCCAGCTTTCACATGAGAGCCACGGCCCTGCTCTAACAGCCCGGACCGGCAGGAGTGCTGATCCGGGCTGTTTAACACTTTACTTGCCACGGGCAATGGCGCCTGCCGCATGTAAAGTGCTGACAGAGGATGCGGACTCCCTCTGTCTCCCATCGGCACCCCGCAAATGCGATCGCGTGTTGCCGATGTGTGTGAAGGCTGGCTGGGGTCTCGTGTAGGCCCCAGACCAGCCGCACTGATATTAAAGGATAACTGTCATTTTTTTTTTTTGGAGTATTAGATTGTGGTGCTTAATATCACCTTGGTGGCCCTATTTAAACTTTTCACTGTGTATTCAATTACCCCTAATTCAACAGTTTAGTTCCCTCTACTGCCTACTTTTACCTGTGCTTAAAATCAGGTTGCTATGCAGGTCGTCCTCTGTGTTGAAGGATGGAGGACGCAGAAGCACGCTGTGTGCAGGGTCAGATTACAGACAGCCAGGGACTGTAGGTAAATGATTAAAGCCAGGTCCTCCCCAGCAGCTGATAACAGTGCCTGGTCTGTGTGCACTTCTCCCTGTCCCTGCACTTGGCAGACGCTCCCTCACTCAGCAGAGCTGGAGGATGCAGAGTCGAAGCAGCGCAGACCAGGGAAGGGAGATCTGCCGTCTGCTCAGTGTATAAATGAAAGCAACATGGGGTAAGAGGACCCCTCTGTGCTGCAGGAGATTAACCCTTTAGGGGGGAGGGCTCTGGTTACTGACACTTTTAGGGGGGCTATTGTTACTGGCTAGTGAGGGCAGGCGGGATTAGCCTCAGGGTGAGGGCAGTGGCGGCCATCTTAACTGAATAGTGAAATTACATTTTTATGCAGACTGGTTGCTAAGGGCTGAATCTTATTAAATATGGGGAGAGTCAGTCTAATAGTAACTGATTCTGGAATATCATGTTATTAGTAACTACATATATGAAAATTTAAATTAGGGTCTAAATGTGACAGTTATCCTTTAAAATGCAATGCACTATAGGGTTAATGCATTGAATTTTAAAATCAATCAGAATTTTGTCTGTTATAGTACCCTTGTTGGACTATTAAGTGGTAAATAAAAAGAAAAAAAAAAAAACATTTATTCAATAAAAAAATCCCATAAAAAATACGCTTTTTTCCCCATTGAAAATACGCTTTTCAATGAAAAAAAATAAAAAATAAAAATCTCCCCCATATGTTCGGTATAGCTGCATCCGTAATGACCCAGACTACATAAATATCACGTAAATTATCACCTACGGTGAAAGCCATAAAAAAAAAGACAAAATTGCTAATTTATTCTTAGTTGCCACCGAAAAACATAATAACAAGCGATCAAAAAGCGCCATTTACTCCAAAATGATACCAATAAAAAAAAAGTCATCCCACAAAAATCAAGTCCTCACACAACTCCATAGAAATAAAAATAAAAAAGTTATGGGTCTTGGGAAGCAGCCATGCTAAAACATTTTTTTCTTAAAAAAATAGGGGTGTTTTATTGCAAAAAAGTTGTAAAACAGAAAAAAAAATATACGTATTTAGTATCACTGTAATCGTAGTAACCCAGAGAATAAAGATATTATGTTATTTATACCAAAAAATTAACAGCATAAAAGTTATAACGTAAAAACGCTGTTTTTCCCCATCTCCCTCCCAGAAAGAGTTAATAAAAGTTAATCAGAAAGTTTAACTTTCTGATTAAAAACTAAAACTTGTTCCACAAAAAACAAGCCCTCATAAAGCTATATAGACAGAAAAATAAAAAAAAATATAGCTCTTGGAACGCAACGATAAAAAAAAGGAAGAAAAACGCTTAGTCAGTAAGGAAAAACAAGCTGGTCACTAAGGGGTTAAAGAAAAATTCTTAAAAGGGTTCTCCAAGACTTTAATACTGATACAGTGACGACAAAATGGACTGGCCTAGGAAAAGCTGAGAGAAGGCTGCAGCGGTATTGTAAGTGCCGATCTCTTCTCGGACAGCTGATCGGCGGAGGGCCCGGGGGTCAGACCCCACCAATCAGATACTGACAGACCTATCCTGAGAATAGGTCATCAGTAGTAAAGTCTCAGAAAAACCCTTTAAAGACTTGCTGGATATATTGTTTTATTTTTACTTACAATAAATTCAAATAATTATATATATATATTTTTTTTAAAGAAAGTTGAAGGATAAAAAAAAAAAAATCATAGGAACTGGTATTAATAATGATCTTCACCCTGATTATCAGGGACCTTCATATAACTTGCTGAATGTTCTTTCAAATCTCACCTTGAATTTTGTTAAAAGAAACCCAATTAGGGGGTTAATAGATGGGGGTCATCTGTTCAGAAGCCTGAAGTCCTGTGGAGAGCAGCTGAACAGCCCATTGATGTTAGTGGCCATGGTGTAATACTTCATTTTCCCTGTGGTTATGCTGAATTCTCCTGCAGGTAAAAGCTGATATCTGGGGGTTCCTGCACCAGGAAACACTGTGATCGGCTTATGGTTATTTATAGATCCTTGTAATAAAGGTCTAAGATGGGCAACTGTTTTATATCCATAATCATATTCCATTTAAGATTTGATCTGTTTACAAGTATCATCAATGTTTTGTATCATAGACAATATGCTTAAAGGGATTGACCATCTTGCATCTTGGTGGCTTAGCTCTAGGATGTGCCACTAATGTCCCATAGGTGCGGGTCCCACTCTGAGACCTGTACCTAACTCTAGAACGCCCATAAAATGAAGGAGCTTGTCTATTTTTGGCACCCCCATAGAAGTGAATGGAGAGAGCCCACGCTTGCGCCCTTGTTCACTTTTGGACTCCATTCTAGAGATAGATATAGGTTCCAGAGGTGGGACCCTCACCTATCAGACATTGGTGGCATATCCTAGATATGTGCCAACATAGTGTGAGATGGGCTAACCCCTTTAACCTATATTACCTATTCAATATCAGTAATAATTCCAGTATTATATTATGATGCCATAGTGGCTTCCCTGAGCAATCTGTCTATTGGCTGAATACATGCAGTAGTTGAACTTAAAGGGGTTGTCCCACTATGACAACTCATCTTCTATCCATAGTATAAGGGATTTGTTGCCGATTGCTGGGGCCCCTGCCAATACTAAAACAAGGGTGGATGTTCCCCATTAGAAGTGGCAGATACGCACGTGTTTCCTACTCTCCTTTCAACTCTATGGGGCTCCCAGAGATCGCACTCAGCTACTGTATCTCTGGCATCTCTATAGAGTTGAATGAAGAGGCAGCATACATTCATATCTGCCAATGCAATCAAACTGGGAGCACTGGCCCTTATTCTAGTGTTTAGTAGGGGCCCTAGCATTCTAGCATTCCCCCCGCCGGTCTGCAACTTGTCCACTATTCTATAGGTAGAAGATAAGTTGTCATAATGGGAAAACCTCTTTATTAATACATTATTAGATTTTTTAATTGACTACATCAGTTCCTCTATCTCTTTAATGACATCCTGCTTGGTTATATTTCTCCATTGTGAAGGAATCTTTCCTTTATCTTCAAATTTTAAATTATAATGTTTTTCTAAATCAGATTCAAAACGGCAGGTCACCCATTTCCAGTAGGATAAGGCAGATTTGTCGGGAGTAATAGACCACTCACTGTAAGGGGGTCCTTCACTTTTATAGTTTATGTAGGGAAAGCTTTTGTCATCATTTACTACACAGAACAGATCACTTCCTACAAGAGAAGTGCATATATTTGTGCTAAAATTTCTGGTATTATGCCAACGCCAGCCTCTTAAACCTGTAGGACGATGGAACTTCATGCTGTGGTCTCCATCATGTGAACTTGTAGTATGTGTACAAACAGCATGACAAAATGGACACATTTTCCAGCATCCGGGAAACTGGTCAAATAAATTGGTGAAGATCTTTTTTTCAAGGGTTTGTGGATCACATACAGATAACTCCTCTTTGAGGGATTTCACTACTATCTGTAAAGCCTTTGTCATTGCCTCCTTAAGGAATCCTAAGTCAGTTATGTCCTGATATTGAACAATTTTCAGGTCATTTGAGGACAGCTTCATTTCATTCTCAAGCTCTTGGCAGAAACTTTCCAGCCAGGATTTAACATTTCCACGCTTGTCTGTAACCTCCGCAGTTGACTTATCGATAGCTTTTGATACAAGTCGTCTAAAAAAATCAACATTAATATTGAAAATCTCTGAAATCTTTGCCTTTTCTTTACAAATCACTTGAACACGTTCTTTGATAAAGTCCTGAACTGCTGATTTCGGATCTTGGATGTAGTTAATGTAATCCTGGAAACATTCCTTTTCTGCCAGTGACTTAAGTAAACAGTAGTCTAGTTTTGATCTGTTCCCATTTAAAGAAGGATCATTGCATTTCATGTCCCCAGCTAACTCAAGTGCAGCCTTTTCTGTCACTTCTTGTTGGATGGACCGTTTTAATGTATTACACAATAAGTTAGCTACCAATGCTGTTTCAGTTTTTTCTTTGCAGGAGATTTTAAAACTCTGCCAGAATTGATCCTTTTTACCTTCCAAGTAAACAAGAGGATTGTTAGCTTCTCTAAAAGCTTCTGAAATGCGGACAAATCTTCTGGCGGCAATTTGGCACAAGAACAGTGACACATACAGCTTATATTCTGTCAAATATTTAATCTTTTTATCCAGCATGGAGTATATTTCCTTGTTAATCGTATTTAAAATTTCATGAAAATAGATACACTGATAATCCATGATCTCTTGCTCTTTTTTTTCAATATATTCATTAACTCGCTTCTCTAGAGCATATGTTGTATGTTTTATCTTGTCTTGATCATCATGGCTGAGTGTTCCAGAGGAAAACACCTTTGAAAAAAATCCTCGTTTACCCTCAATATACTTGGAGAACACTGCAAGAAAATCCTCCCAATTATAAGAATCACGAATTGTATCAACAAGATTGGTTTCTGTTTTGAAGCGTTCTAGGAAAACATTTTCTAAGTCTAGATAGATCTCAGGACCCTCAGGCATGTTTATTGTGTTAGATACTTTAGTAATCAAGGCATTCCACATGTCATTAAATTGTTCCTGCAATTCCTCATCATTAAGGTTTCTTCCTTTCAAAGTCAAGGCCAGGTTTTTGCTTTTCTTAAACATTTCATCTTCATACTTTTCCTTAAAAGAGTTCATTTTTGCACTATTCTTTTTTGCTGTCAATAGTTCATCAGTTTTTTTCTTCATCTCTTCTATGATATCACTTTTAAGAGTAGAGAGTCTAATTTCTGTATTTGCTCTCCATTGCACTAACATTTCACTATCTTTTTCTTCTGTAAAAAATGTATTCAGATCTTCCTGAATCGTTTTGTATTTCGGTTCAAATTCCTTGGTTAGAGAAGCCACATTTACAGATTTTTTCACATCGTTGTGAATTTGGTTGTTGATTTTGCTTTGAAGCGTCAGCATGTGCTCTCTTAAAGACCAGGCCCATTGACTGTATTTAGTTTCCAGTTTGTTATAAGCAGCAATTTCAAGAGAATTCTTAAAACTAAAAACAAAGTTTTCGTTAAGCAGCGCATTCCATAGATCATTAACACGTGCTTTAAACATTGAAATGCTCAAAATATTTGCATGTTCTTCTTGTTTCCCTGACTGGAGTATGATCTTCTTTAACTCTTGGACATTTTCACATGTAACTTGGATTTGGAGGGGCCATAGGTGGGTCACCTTCCCACAAATGTGCAAAATAGTGAATATGAGTGTTGACATCAAACTGAATGACATCATTGAAACAAGTGACATCACACTGCTCCTGCTGCGCTGCACACAATGTCATTTCATCCAGTTTCTCTTGCAATTTTCTTCTTCCCTCCATGTTTTTTTCTTTGGCTGTGATCTCACCAACATTTTGATGAACAAACAAACAGCTTGGTCTTAGTTTCACTTGTTTCATTCTAAGAAATGCTTGGACAGCAATCTGTAGAATGTCTTGCATTTCGGAAGGATTTTCACCAAAAATATTGATTACAGTGATGTTACCCAGGCCAATTACAAATGTAGCCAATTCATTATCATGGTTCACCGAATTCTTCTTTGATAGTTCTACAGCTCTTAATCCTTCGGTGTCTACAACAAGCACATATTCAAATTTTAGTTCTTGTTTAAGTTCTTCATCAACCTTAATAAGTTGCATAAACGCTCCTCGAGTACATCTACCAGCACTCACTGCAAACTGGAGGCCAAACATAGCATTGAGTAAAGTGGATTTACCTGTACTCTGAATACCTAGTACAGAAAGGACATACAGCTTTTTATCTCCTAACAGTCCTATCAATTCATCCAGAACAGCTCCTATCCACTTCAATGGTACATGTGCAGCGTCGCCATCCATAAGCTCTACTGGATACCCTGAAACCATAAGATGTGCTGCAATTTTAGGCAAAGTTAAAAAGCTTTGATCTTTTTCAGGGGATGTTTCTAATGCTTCATAAATTTGTCCCAGTTCTCTGAGAATATGTTCAAGCCCAAATGTTGAGCCGTTGATCTTGGTTGACAGTTCTTCCAGTTTGTTTTCAAGTTTTTGTATTTTACGCTTATTTTTGCACTTTTGCTTTTCCACTGTTAAATCTGACCAAACATTATGATATTCTTGATTGAGAGTTGATAATGTTTCTGAAGACAAATCATCCAAAAACATTTTAAACCACTGCAGAAAATATAATTTTGAGCCCTGAGCATTTGAGTGTAGAATATTTAGGAGAGATCTCATAAAGTTATTTAAAGGAAAAGCTTTTTGTATTTGACTGTTTCTTAGCGCTTGTTTTTCAGACTCAATGTTACTCCGCTGTTCCTCAATGCTCAAATTATTTTTTCCCTTGAGTCTAGTGAGTTCCTTATCTTTTGTGCACCACATATGCCACAGATCACCTTGCAATGGCAGAAATGCCTCCTTTATAGCTGAGAGTTTTTTTTCTTTATGTAGGGACAGTAGACCCTCTGCATCATCTCTTCCTTGCTTGCACTGCTCTTTGTCCACATCCACTATAAATCCATGACTTCTGGCAATGCTTGCACATTTGTTAAGAGAGTGTCTTTGATTTGAACTGGTCAATAATGAATGTATTGTAGTAGCTACTATGTCTACCATATCTGCTTCATTTCTGTCTCTTAAACCTATTTTTAATTTAGTACCAGGTTTTGGTGGAGGACATTCCTTGTCTGCAATAAGACAGATTAATGGTGTGGGAGAGTTCACTAATCGCTGCAAAACTATTTTACCATGTCCTTCCCTTGCATCTCTATCATTGAACAAAACTACAATGACTGAGGAAATCTGCTCTAAAAATTGTACTTGCTTGTCATGGTCTCTAGCATCACCATGTAGATTGGTAAAGGCAATGCAGTCATCAAATGCATCATCAATCTTCCCACCTGGGCAATACCAAGCAATTTCTGTAATGCCATTCATTAGCAAAGAGTTCTTCGTACTTCCCTTGCAATGGCGGTGATAGAAGATGTCATGTCTTTGTTTACTGATCAGCCAGTTGATTATTTGTGACTTAGAAGAAGCTGATGGACCAAAGCGAATGAAAGATACAATAGGAGTTTCAGCTTCAGTAACACATTTGTTGCTGGATGTATCATCCCTGTTTGCGCCACTTTTTGCTTTCCATTTCTTTTTAACTTCTTGAAAAGACCAAAGAGGAAACTCAATGAGCTTTGTGCTGGGATTTCTTACCAACATTGGTACAGCAAACTGACAAAGTGAAAGTTTTGTGTAAATATACTGCCTCATAAAGTCATTAGCACAATGAAAAATTGCCAGCTGCAGATCCATAGGGTGAATAAGTTGCTCTTGGTTTGCACTTTGGTTTTCAAATTCCTCATTGCTGTCATCAAGGAAATCATCTAAGCAAACTTCAGATATGTCATTTTTGTCAACTTTATCATTTATGGTCACTATATTCTTTTGAGTGAGATCATTAGCACTTTTGTACTGTGTATATCTAGCACGATAGTCCAACATGAGCAACTTTTGTAGATAATGGAAGGAAAGTTGATGTTCTCCTAAAGTCAGGGTTTCAGACATAGAAGATCTACATATCTTATGAAAATCAGCTGTTTTCATTTTTTGTGGATAATATTTTACAAGGTCAAGCCTCTTTAACAATTGCAAAAAGTCTTTGTCCATGTTGCTGCTGTCAATTTGTTCATCAGTGTTAATAAGTGTTATTTCATCCTGACAGATATTTTCCAGCTCTTTGGCAATTTCATCTGAGCTAAACTCCTTTCTTAATACAATTCCATAGGCAAATTCTCTTAGATTATCTTCCATTTTGCTCCAATCATAAAATTCAGAACGCTGATGAATGATTTTGTTAACATTAGATAAGATATCACCTTCTAGATGACTTTTCATGAAATTCAATCGGTCTGCTTTCTGTTGAGCAGTCATTTCTTTGTAAACACCAGCAAATTTTAACCCTGTGTACAGGAGAAAAGCTTGTGCCCGTTCAGCACATTGACCTTTGAGGTTTGCATATTCTTTATGGACTTCATCTATGTTGTTTTGCAAGATATCTATATCATTCCGTTCTAGAGTGTTACGAAAGTAGAGATTTTTTATACAGTATCCAGAGTTATTTGCAATGAGAAGCACCAGTAATTCAGAATCTTTTTGTTTTGTCTTTCTCATAGTTTTTAAAAACGAATAAAGTGAGTAACCGATATGCTGGGTAGCTTTTCTCTTAGCTTGGAATTGTTCTTCTGTAGATGATGACAGAGAAAGTGTTATCTGAGAAAGATTTTCTTTTGATTTCTGCAAAACATCAAGGAGCTCCTTAAATTCAGAAAGATGGATCTGATCAAGTTCATTCTTCTCTGAATTATAAATCCACCTCATAATAAATGAAGCATCAGGAAAATTATCGACTGAATAAATATGTGGCTCAAGTAGTTCTTGCAGTGAAATTTTTATGCAATAGACATTTTCCTCCGTACTTTCTTGATATCTCTTAACGATGCTAAGCAAAAATTCTTGAAGACCTTTATCTGACAGGCACAAATTCACCCAAGCGCTGTAACTTCTTGTGGTTTCATTCAGTGTTTGTTTAAAGTCACTTAATGTTTTCAGATGTTCCTCAGAATCCTCAGCTTTCCAAGATTGTATTTCTTGCAAGAATATCTTAGTTTTTTCTAAAGCAGTCAGTAAATCTTCTCCAACCATTGTTTCTGAAGTCAGACCAGTTGATGATGTGTAAGAATCAATTAAACATGAAGCAAGTTTCATGGTATCTGTGAACTGATCCCTGTGATTACTCACAATAATTTCCCAAACAGGCATGAGATGAAATCCACGATCTATGACACTCCATGTCTTGTTACTTGCTATAAGACCTGATCTCCAATGAAAGAGAGAATCAACTTCTGAAGGACCCCCTGTTTTGGTGGAGAAGAACTGAATATCTTTCTGAAATTTGGAGATTGTTGATTGGTCAATGGAACCATATGTATTTGTTTTTGTTAAGTCAAAATCTCCTCCACTTCCAGCATAACTAGCCCCAACATAGAAGTTTAGTGCCTCTGATGTTATTATTTTAGCTTCTTGCATCTGATTAGATGTAATGCCTTCCATGGAAGCTTTCCACCAGTATATTCCCCCAAAGTGTACAGGGCCTAGGTTAGCATGAGAGCCAAACCTCTGGAAAAAATCAGTACATGTCATTCTTATGACTTGTTTATCTGAATCTATGGCAATTAGTTGTTCAATGTCTTTTAATGCATTTAGTGCACTCTGCGAGAGTTTCATCTGGTCCTTAGTGAAGTAGCAGGATGCTAGTGGGATGTAATTGTATCTTGTTGTACAGACATATTGTTGTTGACTAGACTGTTTACTGGTTTTATCAGATTCTGAATCTTTGCTATAATCTGTACTGCTTTTTAGACCGAAGCCCATGAAACTAAAATTAACTGAGCTACTTAAACTTAACCCTACTTTTTCAACTGTTTTTTTAAAACTGGACTCCTCTATTTGGGATGTAAATTCCTTTTGTTGAAAAACTGGACTTTGCTCTGGTCCAAGAAGTTGGAAACCCTCTGGAATACATAGCAGTGGTTCACGTTTCTGAAACACATCATTAATGTTTTTTGTTTGGAAAATTCCTTCAAGTGCCAAACCCCCAGAAGCATATCTAAGGAGGTCTTCATCTTTTATATTGTCAGATTTTTCAAATGATTCTTCCATGAACTTAATCTGTTTTTCATAGTAATCTATAAGATCCACTATTGACTTCTCAGGTGGTGTTGAACAATCAGAAGGTATTTCTAGGGCTTTACGAATTTCTTCTTCCCTCTGCTTGACCATTTCATCATGTCGATCTTTTCCTTCAGATCTTAATGTTTTTAGCTCAGTTATTACCTTTAATGCTTGTTCGTTCTTTTCTTTCATTACCTGACGTCGCTTCTCTTGCATTTCCTTAACATTTGTACTGCTATCTGGCACATTGCATAGTTGACGTAAAGCTCTTTTTTCCCATTGGTAACGGGTCTTCTCCTCTAGTAGCGAGCAGTCTTCAGGCTGAATGTATTGTACTGACTGTATATTGTTAATGCCCAGGTTTTCTTCAAGCACACCGAGCCAATACTCAGGATCCAAGCCAGTCTCTCTAAGTCTATTGACAAGCTCAACATCAGAAGAACTCCCATCGTGATGTCCTGACATTTCCGCAGAGCTGAAAGGAAATAATGAAAAAGGTTACGATAATGAAAATTCCCAAAATGTTTTATTAGGATATGAGATCAAACTGTAATTTAAAATAGTAATTAAAATTTGTTTTCACCACAAGAGATAAATAAGTTCTTCTTATAATAGTTTATCTATAGCAGATTTTAAAGTGTAGGCACAATAATGTTATGCATTCCTTACTGAATACCTGTGCCCCACTGTGGATCTAGATCATGAGAATGTTTTATTTATTTATTTTAAACCTAGGATGCTTTTATTACCTAATTTAAAAAATGCATTAATCGAAACCCATATAAGCATCTTCAGGGGCACAGTCCCTGACCTGTGTGTGAAGGAGCCAAGCCCAACATCAGCATATCCATTTCTGTTTGTCCCTATGACACTGACTGACCTGTTACATGTGCGCTTGGCAGCTAAATGCATTTGTGTTGGTGCGGCAGTTGCGGAGAGAGCAGAGCCTCTAGGTGTAACAGCTACACCCCCGTTGCTCCTAGAGGCTCAATTGTATATAATTTTTCTCAGCAATTCGGGCACCATAAAAACATGGGATCAACACAGATGCCTTCAGCTGCCAAGTGCATCTTACATCTCAAAACTTTGAGATCAAAGAAATTGCATATGTGAAAGTAGCCTTGCAGTACGGCAGCGGGTTAAACTGACTTTGCAGTTGTACATAGTGTTGGACATTTTTTTATTCAAGGGTACAGTGTGAGGCATATTTTTTATTTAGGGATACAATGTGGGATATATTTTGTTCAGGGGCACAATATAGATCATATTTTTTATTTAGTTGTGAGGGCCATTTGCTTCTGGTGCTGTATTTATGAACTTGGTTCTGGTGTTGCATTACTGTTATGAACTTGGTTCTGTATTTATGAACTGACCCAGATTTTGGGGCTCTATGTATGTACTGAGTTTGGTTCTGGTGGTCTATATATGTTATGAACTTGGGTCTTGTGTTTTATTTATGTAATAAGTAGGGGCGGACTGGCCATAGACCTTACAGGGAAATTTCCAGGTGGGCCGATGCCCAGGGGGCCGCCTGAGCCCTCCTCATGGCCGGCCAGTGGAAGTTTTTGGGGTTGTATTTTGTGCTGCTGGCAGTATTTTGTGATTGACTGGCAAATATGTGGTATTTGCCTCTGTTGGGGTGGTATAATGTGCAACAATATGGTATTGCTGGCCTTGCCTTCCATCAATTTGGACCTGACTACAAAACAGGGCCACTTAGTATTTTTTCCAGGGCCACTTTAAGTTCCCAGTCTGCCCCTGCATGAAGGGATATGTATCCATGCTGGAGGGTGGACCCAAGTTTGAATAATTTATAGGAAACTGATGACCCAACGTTGCTTGGGTATTTATTTATTGCAATCTTATATTATACATGAATGGGAATGAAATGAAGATATAGTGGTTTTTATAGGTTGTAGCAGCTGAGTCTTTCATAGCCTGTAGTCGGGCAGCACGCTGCTGTACTGTCTCTGAAGCTCTAGATGTAGCAGCTCTGTGGCCCAGTTTGCCAAGTCTTATATACCTCTGTTCATCAGTTTCTTCTGTACGTTGTTGTTTTATCTTTTTAGCTTTTGATGGCACTTGAGAAAATTCCTTACGTTTTCTTGTAGACATTTTTGTAATAATAAAATCTGTAAAAGAGTCCAAAAAAATTTGTGTAAAAGTATAAGCAAAAGACACAGTCAGCAAATAAATGTATTATTCTTGTAGAATATAGAACATAAAATTAATATAAGCATAAGTATCAATAATCAATTAAACAACCCCTTATCTGGAAACTAAAGCAAACACAGGTTAAACATACAAACTCTATGTAGATATTTTCCATGGTCAGAATGGAACCTGTGTTCCTAGTCCTGCAAGTGGGAGTATTTATGTAAACAAACTTGGAAATAAGAATAGAAACTGTGATCCTAGTACTTACAGTGTCACTATTCATGTAATTGTACCCTGTAAGGAATAGATCAAACAACAATATCTCATAATCCACACAAACGTAGGTTGATCATACAAACTCCATGTAGATGGCATCCAGGACCAGAATTGAGTATATACTTTTATTAGTATATAAGTCACCCTCCTTCCCACCCCTGCAGCTAACAGAAGTTGATTTTTGTTAATAGAAATACTGGGCACTCTCTCAATATATGTAACCACACAATTTATTAATACAATGTATATATACTTTATGAAAAATAATAATACAGAGTTGATTTACACATATCTCCCTAACACGTGTTGGGACTTTATTTTATATATTATTTACAATTGGCCACTAGGGAACCCTTAGGGGATCATTGTCGATGCACAGAACATTTTTATTTTCACAGTTTTAGATATTTATATTGTAGTTAGTTCTATCCAGATTTTTATGGTATTAGGATGTGTTTAAAAATAATGTGCATGTATTATTATTGTACAGGGAGTGCAGAATTATTAGGCAAATGAGTATTTTGACCACATCATCCTCTTTATGCATGTTGTCTTACTCCAAGCTGTATAGGCTCGAAAGCCTACTACCAATTAAGCATATTAGGTGATGTGCATCTCTGTAATGAGAAGGGGTGTGGTCTAATGACATCAACACCCTATATCAGGTGTGCATAATTATTAGGCAACTTCCTTTCCTTTGGCAAAATGGGTCAAAAGAAGGACTTGACAGGCTCATAAAAGTCAAAAATAGTGAGATATCTTGCAGAGGGATGCAGCACTCTTAAAATTGCAAAGCTTCTGAAGTGTGATCATCGAACAATCAAGCGTTTCATTCAAAATAGTCAACAGGGTCGCAAGAAGCGTGTGGAAAAACCAAGGCGCAAAATAACTGCCCATGAACTGAGAAAAGTCAAGCGTGCAGCTGCCAAGATGCCACTTGCCACCAGTTTGGCCATATTTCAGACCTGCAACATCACTGGAGTGCCCAAAAGCACAAGGTGTGCAATACTCAGACATGGCCAAGGTAAGAAAGGCTGAAAAACGACCACCACTGAACAAGACACACAAGCTGAAACGTCAAGACTGGGCCAAGAAATATCTCAAGACTGATTTTTCTAAGGTTTTATGGACTGATGAAATGAGAGTGAGTCTTGATGGGCCAGATGGATGGGCCCGTGGCTGGATTGGTAAAGGGCAGAGAGCTCCAGTCCGACTCAGACGCCAGCAAGGTGGAGGTGGAGTACTGGTTTGGGCTGGTATCATCAAAGATGAGCTTGTGGGGCCTTTTCGGGTTGAGGATGGAGTCAAGCTCAACTCCCAGTCCTACTGCCAGTTTCTGGAAGACACCTTCTTCAAGCAGTGGTACAGGAAGAAGTCTGCATCCTTCAAGAAAAACATGATTTTCATGCAGGACAATGCTCCATCACACGCGTCCAAGTACTCCACAGCGTGGCTGGCAAGAAAGGGTATAAAAGAAGAAAATCTAATGACATGGCCTCCTTGTTCACCTGATCTGAACCCCATTGAGAACCTGTGGTCCATCATCAAATGTGAGATTTACAAGGAGGGAAAACAGTACACCTCTCTGAACAGTGTCTGGGAGGCTGTGGTTGCTGCTGCACGCAATGTTGATGGTGAACAGATCAAAACACTGACAGAATCCATGGATGGCAGGCTTTTGAGTGTCCTTGCAAAGAAAGGTGGCTATATTGGTCACTGATTTGTTTTTGTTTTGTTTTTGAATGTCAGAAATGTATATTTGTGAATGTTGAGATGTTATATTGGTTTCACTGGTAAAAATAAATAATTGAAATGGGTATATATATTTTTTTTTTAAGTTGCCTAATAATTATGCACAGTAATAGTCACCTGCACACACAGATATCCCCCTAAAATAGCTAAAACTAAAAACAAACTAAAAACTTCTTCCAAAAATATTCACCTTTGATATTAATGAGTTTTTTGGGTTCATTGAGAACATGGTTGTTGTTCAATAATAAAATTAATCCTCAAAAATACAACTTGCCTAATAATTCTGCACTCCCTGTATATTATTTACAATTGGCCACTAGGACCATCAGTGTCCCTTGATTTACACGTGTTAATAATTCTAAAAAATAGCTTTTATTACTTGTCCTTAAAATAACTTTCTTAGAACTCTATATTTACCCTATAGTTAAAATTATCAGCATAGCCTGCCTGCCTGTTAGTATTTTTCACAGTATTGTCTATGATTATCGAGTCCGTCCACTAGGCTCTATGCATCTGCAGTAGCTTATTTCATACGTCCTTTATTGTTCAGGCGTTTCTCTGCTTATATACTGCACGCTGTTATTCCCACAGCGTGTAGGCTACTGTGCCGCCTTCCTGGACTGGGCTCTTATACTTGTATCTCTCTCAGACATAAATACAGGCCAGGCTACCGCTGGCTAAAACGCTAACTTCACTAGCTGCCCCCGACATGTTTCGCCGACCAGGCGTCTTCAGGGGTTTGGGCAGAGGACTGAGTGTTAGGGGCGGAGCAAGGTTTATAAAACCTCCCTTCTCTCGTCATAACTGTATTGACCAATAGGTTTCTCTCTAACTGTGGGCTTAGCATTAGACCAATCACGACGCCTCTACTGGATGTTACCAGGTATTAACTCCTCCCATATCTTTCTCACTCAATGGGCTTTAACCTGCGCCGTGCATGGTGCGCTGATACTTAGTATTATTTCAACTCGTATGCACGTTTACCGCGCATGTCTGGAGCTACTTCCTGGTTTCGCTTCATGCCGGTCATTTCCCTGCGTCCTGTCTACTTTTGATGGCGTGTGGGCGATGCGACTCCAGATGTATAACGTCTCTGCACATGTCAGAATACTCTAACTATTTTAGCATTAGTGAGTTGTATTGCGCCTGCTCTCCCTCTTGGAGCGAATCCCACGGGTGATCACTGCTCATGCGTCCGGTCTTAGTTCTTGATTCATGCCCTTTCAATTCTGTTCACTATGTTCAGGCCCCTTTTAGTCATGGATGTTTCTTGGTTTACTTTACCTATTGTAATATCTCCTTTCTATATGGGGGCTGTTCATTCAATATTATATAGCCATGCTTAGTTATATTAGTTCATACTACATATTTGTTAATTATTTCAGCATTCTCATATTAATAGGTTTTGGATGGGTATTATGATCTCTGAATCTCTTCTCTCTACTTCCAGATGTACCGATTTTCCCTTTTACATCACCGTGTTCCCAGAGGTAAGTTTTAAATACACGTTATGTTTTACCACCTCCCTTTTAATTGTAAATTTTTGGTCATTTTTTAGAAAAATATATTTTATATTATTTATTGTAGTGAAATTTTATTTTTATAATTTTCATAATTATAGTGAAATTTGTATTACTTCTATCTGTTGTTTTTACTTTTAATTTCCTTTTTTTATATATATATATATATATATATATATATTATTAATTATTATTATTATTATTATTTTTAATTATTAATATTATTATTTCTTTCCAATATTATTTTAATTATTTTTATTATATTTTTTTTTTTTTATTTGATTCTCCATTATTTTCATTAGTGTCAATTATAAGTGCTACTAGTGATTTATTTACCATAATCCCTCTCTTCCCTTTACCGGGTTTAGGAACTATAGGTGACTATTTAGGTTAGTGAGTGTATGTGTTGGTTCTACCGGTAAAACTCTCATGTATCCTAGTGTGACTTTCATGTGTTCTTATTCACGGGGAACAGTCCACTTGGATTCTACTGTCATTTTTTCCTTATAGGGACTTTTGACTACTTATTTCTCCTCCTTCTTTTCCATTCACCTATTGTCCATATTGGTTTAGTGTTACTTTATTATATCTATTTACTGTTACTTTCTCAGTATTATTTTACTCCAAGTGTATGGTTTGCAGCACGGCTATACAATACCATTGGTCATACTCCATATTGTACTTGAGATCCTATTTCTCGTACTATACATCTATTTCTGGTTTCTGGCCTGGCTCCTCTTCTTTCTAGTTAAAATAGGTTCTATTCATTCTTATCTCTTCCTTATACTGAATTCTTGTTACTATGATCTCTCTCAGAGAAATGAGGCGAAGGTGAATCCCTCATTTAGTCCTACAGGGGCTAGACTTTTCAAACGATAAATCCAGCGGGTTTCCTCTTGCTGTAGTCTCCTGTCTAAATTTCCCATTCTGGGGCCCAGTTTAAGTTTTTGTATGCCCCAGACTTTCAAATTCTGGGTATTTCCATTATGCATTTGATGCATATGTCTTGCTATAGGTGTATCACCACTGGTATTTATTACGCTCAGGTGTTTGGATATACGTCTTCTAAGTTCTTGCGTGGTTTTACCCACATAGATTTTTGGACATTCACATTGTATGGCATACACTACTCCCATTGACTTACAATTAATGTATTCCTTAATTTGATATTTCTTATTATCCCCAGGGTTCAAAAATTCCCTTTTCGGTGACATCATCTTGCAGAAACTGAAGTCCCCACAAGTTTATTTTGTTTTTTGTTCTGAACAAAGTGACTATGCACTATTTTCTCTTTTATGTTCTGCCCCCTTCTGTATGTAATTGCTGGTCTCGGGGTGATGATTTCTTTAAGCTCATCATCTGAGAGTAGTATATGCCAATACCGTGTTAGGATCTTCCGTATCTTCTCATGTTGTCCATCGTAATTTCCAATACAGCGTATTGTTTTATCATTTTGGGTTCTGGATTGCCCGGTGCTCATTAATAAATTCATCCTGCTGCTTTTTCTGGCTCAATTGTATGCGTGATGTAGAGTTTTCTTCGGGTATCCTCTCACTGAGAAAAAAATAAATAAAAAATTCTCAGTGAGAGGATACCCGAAGAAAACTCTACATCACGCATACAATCGTAAATAGATATAATAAAGTAACACTAAACCAATATGGACAATAGGTGAATGGAAAAGAAGGAGGAGAAAAAGTAGTCAAAAGTCCCTATAAGGAAAAAATGACAGTAGAATCCAAGTGGACTGTTCCCCGTGAATAAGAACACATGAAAGTCACACTAGGATACATGAGAGTTTTACCGGTGGAACCAGCACATACACTCACTAACCTAAATAGTCACCTATAGTTCCTAAACCCGGTAAAGGGAAGAGAGGATACCCGAAGAAAACTCTACATCTCTCTGTTTTCCTCTATGTATGTTGTTGTTTTGCAGGAGCTCATCTCTCCTCAGGTGCTGCTCGTTATCAGTGATGAGGCTCTATTTAGATCCGCCTCACACTGCTGACCATGCGGTTGAAAGTTTCTGCTTAGAGTTGCTAGAGCTGGTTTGTCTTGGATCTCCTGCTTTTCCATACATCTCTAAGCTAAGTACTTGCTGCCTTCGCTGTTTGTTATTCTCTGGTGTGAGTTGTTTCTAGGCCTCAGGGAGATGCAGGTTCCTTCATCTGAGAAGGAACCAGCTGTCTCATCTCCTGCTACCTAGCCTAGGGCTTGTCGGTTTTAGCAGGCATTTAGGTATCCAGCATATGAGTATTTTCACCATCAGGATCTGCTCATACTTGCAGGAGTCAGGGAAAGGCCTAGGGATTACTAGGAGGTCACATCCCTCTTCCTCAGCTTATGAGGCCTAGATTGTTGTCTATTTGTTGTTGTGTGAATTTGGTGTTTTCCCTTCCCCATAACCTGTGACAATACTTCAGTGCTTCACAGCAGTGTCTCTGACCCCCCATGCCTGAGCTGTTAACAACACAGGGGCTACTCCATAAGTCTAGATCCCTGTATAAGAGTTAAAGCGTGAATACCAGGGGACTGCCAGGCTAACACTCTTAGGTTTAGTACAAAGTCAAACCTATTGATTGACACAGTGGTTCCACACCCGTTGTCGGCAACAACATTTTGTCTGGAGTCGCTCAGCAATGTAGCTGAGCAGCCGGTTATATTTCTCTTGGTGCTAATGACTGCCTTCCTCTGCACTACAGTGAAGTAGGTGCCTGTTACATATGTGGTTAAAGTCTGGAATTGTAGTGAACAGGTGCCTACTTCAATCAGCAACTGGTAGGGAAAATGAAAAGGCATTGGGTAAAAGTGGTATTTCGTTTTCATGATACTCATGACCTATCAAGTAAATAGAATAAAAGGAGCGTAGCGGCATGACGTAAGACAACGTGCCGCAATCCCTCCCTCTTCCCCTTCCCCCTCCCCGCCGCTCCGACAATGCGTGCGGTATGGGGACCGCCGTCCTCCACGCTGAAGGAAGATTGCCTCCATCTGGCCACCGTCTCACCTATACACCTGGACCTTAGCCTATCGGACAAGTTGATTCGGAGTGGGAAAAGAACTTGTCGGCGGTAAAAGCGTTGAGGACCAGGGGCACTTGATAGTGGGGAAGACCAGCCTGCACATGATACTGTGTGTGCCCCTGTTTATTTCCGCCGCGCCGAACGCCTGGGGCGCATGAATTTCTATTCTTCTATATCCTCATAGAGCCCATAGAATCCCAGGAAGGAAATTCGATGAAATAAGCCATTAAAGACCCTGCCAGACACAAGGACGGGACTGGGTATCGTGAGTACTGGTAAATGTCCTATAATCACACACGATGTCCTGGGTTTCCCTCAGCTTTAATTTGCCGGTCTAAGGAGCATACTGGCAGGAATTATTGCACTGCGTGTGACAAGCCCAAATTTAAAGGGACGAGGACAGTACATGGCAGTACTCTGGGGCTTGAGTAACTTATCTGTCTTATGCCCTCCACAAGCCCCTTGCTACGGACTTACTGCCACACAGTGATCCTGAGAAGGGAGAAGATTGTAGCTGCAGGTCAGTCGGGTGTCTGAGACGGAGAGTGGTGGAGTTACCATATATTGGGTTAAGTAGCACGCAGGCGACTTCTTATTCCTGGTTATATGGAGGAAATATGTGATATGTGTAAAAACGGAGTCCCCATGCTTTGCTGGTTACGTGTCATTCGCCTCGTGCTATAAAGTATTTTTATTCAGCCCCAGTTTAAGTCCTGGGTATTATGCACAAGTGTTACTTCTAGTTTGAACTGGCCCATATTCTATTCTGCTTACCACATACTAACTGGATGCAAAAAATTCCTGAATACAGAGTTTCTGGTAGAACATCGATGCTGGACTGCTGGGAAATCTCTTTAATGTCATTTTCACCACATGCTCTATATATAACCGGGTGCTGTTGTGACTGCCCGAGTCTTAACTTTGCTTCCTAAAGTGACTTTATACAGATTACTTTGGTAAACCGTTATTTCTCTCTATTAAAATAAAAAAGTGAATTGTGCAGATACCCCCATTGCCGGGATTGTAACAAGAAAGAAGTAATGGATGCACATTTCTATGCAAACTCAATTATTCTAGATTTTGCTAGCATATGATACACACCTGATCGGAGTAGTATTCTAGTCTATATATACAACATCTAATATCTAACCGCTTTAAATATATCTGAACAAATTTAAAAAATATATAAATTGCCCGCAAAGGCACAGAGTAGGACATCTGGGGGGACTGTTTCCCCAAAAGGTGGGGGGGCTGGTACCCCCCCTTGCAAATATAGAGAAATATCTCAAGTCCCCCCCCCCCCCTTCCTGGTTAAAACTAGAACTGCTCATATATTGGGGATATTGGAAACTAAAGAAAAAAGTGAAATTCAACAGAATTTAGGTTGAAGATGTACAGTATGTAAAACATCAATTGTAGACCCCAGGATAGATTTAATTGATAAGAAATTGGAAGACATATTAGGTGCGGTGAATCACACCAATTAGTCATTGGCAGATATGGCAATCAAAATATGATCCATACAATCAGTCATATAGCTCATCAAAGGTGAGATGAATAAAGTACAGGAAAAGGTGAAGGATTTACAGACTACAGTCACTGATTTAAAAGTTGAGGCAGGCAGGACAACCACAAGAGTGGATAAAATGGAAGAGGAGAAGAAAGCACTTTGGGATAAAATCACTGACCTTGAGGATAGATCACAAAGATATAATCTTCTTCATTTTGTTGGATTTCCCGAGGGGGTAGAAAAGGAAGACCCAGCGGGTTTTATCCAAAAATGGGTTCTGGAGAGTATTGGACCTGAATATCTATCCTCATGGTTTATGGTAGAACGAGCCCATAGAATCCCAGGAAGGAAGCCTTCCCCTGGGAGCCCCCCTAGAGCACTATTAGCAAAGATGCTGTGCTCCTAGGATCGAGACCTGGTCCTGAAGAGGATGAGAGAATTACAGGAAAAATACTTCAATGATAACAGGATTGAGATATACTAGGATTTTGGTAGAGAAACACAGATCAAACGTAGAGAATTCCAAGAAATAAAGAAAAGGCTGTTTCAAGCAAAGATCAAATTTTCCTTATTATCTCCGGCTAAACTCAAAGTAATATACCAGGACCAGGTCTTGTTCTTTGTAAGCTCTAATGAGGCCCAGGAATGGCTTGACCGTAAATGAATAGGCGATTAATGTTCTTTTATTTTTTATAATGTCTTTTTTTTCTCTTTTCTTTATTTTGACTTTGGATGGGTGGGTAGGGGGGATAGGGGAATGGAAGGGATGAGCAGAGTGGAAGAGGTTTATGAGGTCTATGTGGTCTTGTGGACCAACCTGGTGGGTAGAGGGTGGGAATAAAGATGGGAGGGAGGCTTGTCGTCACCCCGGGAGTCACAGACAGAACGTGCGTGGATTGGCCGACAGAATAAAAAGGTGTGCTGTTTTTGATCAAGTTGTTAAACATCTTCCAGCGATAGTTGGCCTTCTTGAAACTCACCTGTCCTTAGACAAGGTTGCCGTGATGAAAAATAAATGGGCACAATATACAGTAACCCACTCACGCGGTATAAGCGTATATATATACACGTAGTAAAGTTGATTATATATCCCTGGACCAAATAATTGACCGAGAGAGTAGTTTTTTTGCATGCTAGATGAAATGGGGTGATATGCATATTGGCTTTCGTTTACATCCACCCTCCTTTTTGCCTTTTTTGAATTATCATGTTTGACGGATTTCATAAACTGCAAGGGTAAGTGCTCTATTTTAGTTTTGGGTGACATCAATAATGTAATGGACCTAGAAAAAGACAGATTCTCCGCTTCGTCCAATCGGAAGCTGAGAACAGGGGGCCACACTTTGTTATTTAGAATATGCCAGGAATGGGCATTGATTGATATCTGGCAATATTTATACATACGGGGACGTAGCTAAAGGCTCATGGGCTCTGGTGCAAGAGTTCAGCTTGGGCCCCCCTTCCCTCAAACCTTCGTGCTGCATGAGGCAAAAATTTAAACTGCACCCCCCCCCCTCCATACCAAATTCCTAACCTAACCGCTTCTGTCCAGCCAGAGGTGTAACTTGCATGCACTTTGTATAATACAGTCCTGATCAAAAGTTTAAGACCACTTGAAAAATGGCAAAAAATCATATTAAGCATGGCTGGATCTTAACAAGGTTCCAAGTAGAGCTTCAACATGCAACAAGAAGAAATGGGAGTGAGACAAAAAAAAATTTGAGCATTCAATTTAATGAAAACAATGAATAAACTGAAACAGGCTGTTTTTCAGCTGATCAAAAGTTTAGGACCACACCTCCTAAAAAAAACTAATCCCCCCCCAAAACAGAAATCCAACTTCCAAACATGAACTCAGTAATAAGTAGCTCCGCAGTTATTGTTGATCACTTCAAAAATTCGTTTTGGCATGCTTGATGCAAGCGTTTCCATGAGGTGAGTGGGAACATTTCTCCAAGTGGTGAAGACAGCTGCACGAAGGCCATCTACTGTCTGGAACTGTTGTCTATTTTTGTAAACTTCCCTTGCCATCCATCCCCAAAGGTTTTCAATTGGATTTAGATCAGGGGAACATGCAGGATGGGCCAAAAGAGTGATGTTATTCTCCTGGAAGAAGTCCCTTGTCCTGCGGGCATTGTGTACTGTAGCGTTGTTCTGTTGAAAAACCCAGTCATTACCACACAGACGAGGGCCCTCAGTCATGAGGTATGCTCTCTGCAACATCTGGACATAGCCAGCGGCCGTTTGACGCCCCTGCACTTCCTGAAGCTCCATTGTTCCACTGAAGGAAAAAGCACCCCAGACCATTATGGCGCCCCTTCCACTGTGGCGCGTAGAAAACTTCTCAGGTGGGATCTGCTTGTCATGCCAATAACGTTGGAAACCATCAGGACCATCAAGGTTAAATTTTTTCTAATCGGAGAATAAAACTTTCTTCCACCTTTGAATGTCCCATGTTTGGTGCTCTCTTGCAAAGTCCAAACGAGCAGTTCTGTGGCGTTCAAGGAGACGAAGTCTTTGAAAACGTTTGTTTTTTTTGAAGCCCTTCAGTCTCAGATGCCGCCTGATGGTTATGGGGCTGCAGTCAGCAACAGTAAGGGCCTTAATTTGGGTCGAGGATCGTCCAGTGTCTTGATGGACAGCCAATTGGATCCTCCGGCTCAGTGCTGGTGAAATTCTTTTGGGTCTTCCACTTGACTTTTTTGTTACATAACCCTCAGGATCATTTAAGAAATTCCAAATGACTGTCTTACTGCGTCCCACCTCAGCAGCGATAGCGTGCTGTGAGAGACCCTGCTTGTGCAGTTCAACAACCCGACCACAATCAAAAAGGGAGAGTTTTTTTGCCTTTGCCATCACAACGTATGACTACCTGACAGAAAATGACAATTAATCCACATCTTTGCACAGATTTGGCCTTTTAAAGGCTTGTGGTCCTAAACTTTTGATCAGCTGAAAAACTGCCTGTTTCAGTTAACCCGTTATTTTCAATTATTGTATGCTCAAAAAATGTTTTGTCTCACTCTCATATCTTCTTGTTGCATATTGAAGCTCTATTTGGAACCTTGTTAAGATCAAACAATGTAAAATATGATTTTGTTTGCAATTTTTCAAGTGGTCTTAAACTTTTGATCAGGACTGTACCAGTGTCTTCTTATGTGGCACAAGAGTCTTTGGGCCCCTCAGGCTCCTGGGCCCGGTAGCGACTGCTACCTCTGCACCCCCTATAGCTACGCCCCTGTATACATAGATAAAGGTGTGTTCTCCTGTTTCAGCCTTTCATATGAAGCCATGTCAAGGATTGACCTTGCCTTTGCTAGATCAGATTTTATTGATCAAGTCAGTCGAATGAAATACGAACCTAATGGTAGTTCTGACCATTCTCCCATGTTTGTGAATGTAAAACTTAGGATAAAACCCTGAAGATCAAGCGGTTTAGACTAAATCCTTACTGGATTAGTCTTGTTAATGAGCAATCAGTTATAGGTAAGATGATTCAAGAGTTCTGGAACATCAATATAGGTACAGCTCATATCCACGCCGTATGGGATGCCTTGAAAGCATTCCTCCGGGGTCTATATTTGAGTCAAATAAAGAATCTTAAAAATTCCTTTGTTAAGCATGAGGAACTGTTGGTGGAACAGGTAAGGGCACTTGAGGCTAAGTACATACAAATCCGAAACATAAAAACTCAACAGCAGCTAATACAAGCTAAGGAGGACTATAAAAATGTTATAATTAATAAAGCTCAACAAAGAGTCTTCTTTGCTGGACTAAAGCACTTTAGTGAATCTGGTAAAACTGGCAGGTTACTCGCAGCTATTATAAAAAATCAAAGACCAGCAATAGAGCGATAGCCCTGAGAATGCTTAATGGTACGGTGATGGAGGAACCGGAGTATCTCAAACGGGAGTATGTGGATTATTTCTCAGCTCTATATAGATCAGAGTATGACAGGAATTAGGATGGTATGGATTTTTTTTTTTTATAGTATAGATATCCCTGCTCTTATTGAAGAGGAAAGTGCTGCTCTGAATAGACCATTTCAGCTGAATGAGTTGTATGAGGTGATGGGTTCTACTCAGGGGAACTCTGCACCAGGAGCTGACGGACTTCCGTTTGAGATCTATAGAAGATACAGTGATATATTATTTCCCTATCTATTGCAGGTTTTTAATGAATCGAGTGACTTAGGTAGGCTGCCAGCCTCACTAACTGTAGCTCTCATTACCTTAGTGCTCAAAAAAGGCAAAGATGAACAAGAGATTGACTTCTATCGACCAATCTCCTTGTTAAACACTGATTATAAAATATTGTTAAGAAGTTTTAGAAAGACTAATCCATCAAGATCAAACTGGGTTCATTCCCAAGTGTCATGCCCAAATTAACATCCACAGAGCACTGCTTAATATTCAAATAGGGAAATATCGGGACTGCTCCATCCTGTCACTTGGTGCCACTAAGGCGTTTGACAGGGTGGAGTGGAACTACTTATGGCAAGTAATGACGAAAATGAACTTAGGAGAAAATTATATCGGATGGACTCAAATGCTATATAATTGTCTGATGGTGAGAGTAGTTATTGATGGCAATTGGTCCGATGCTTTTGAACTACATCGTGGCACTAGACAGGGCTTCCCCCTTTCCCTATTGCTCTACTGTTTTTAGAACCCCTCGCTATCAAAATAAGATCTGATGCAAACATAATTGGGTTTGGAATGAGGGGTGCCCAGGATAAAATTAGGCTATATGCCGATGACGTTCTTATATTCCTAAAAGAGGGGTTAGGAGCAATTCCTTATGTTATGCAGGTTATAAATGATTTTGAGTCATATCAGGATACAAAATCAATTGGTCTAAATCAGTGCTCTTACCCTTGAATGCGCCAGCCCCCAACAGGGCTATAAATATCAAGCTCTTAGACTCCTCAGATAATTTTGAGTATCTGGGAATTAAGATCAGAGGTAGATTACCGGGATTTGATAAATTGAATCTCGCACCATTATCGGAGAAAATTAAGGGTAAAATAAGAGTATGGCAGAAGTTAACACTAAGTCAATCTGATAGATTGACTTTGGTAAAAATGGTTCTCCTTCCGCATATTTTATATACACTTACCACATGCCCAATTTGGATCAAGGATTCTTTTTTTTTAATCTACTCTAGCAGATCATAAATGACTTAATATGGGGAAGAAAGAGAGTCCGAATTAAACAGAAATTTCTTTGGCTCGCAGAAGAGCAACGGGGGTTATCCCTCCCATTTATACAGGGATACATTTATTTGTATGGGACAGGGGCTTACCTCCCCTGTTCAATATCTTTTACGGGACTTTGAGGGTTCTTCACGAGATATATTTAGTGCACTAGAATCTGGATATTTAGGTGTGGTGTGAAAACAATGTACAATTAGTAGTATGCTTCACATGGTTTGGAAGAAAATCAAGGGTGTGTTGGGTATTTAAAATGGCTTAAGTTTTACTCCACTATGGCACAATTATCGCCTAAGGGAGCTTAGGTTTTTAGATTATAAATTTTGGGAAAAGAAGGGTATTGCTCAATTATCACAAATTATTAATGTAGACAGTATCAAACCTCTGGAGGAAATTTGGGTAGATAGCGAGATAAACACAGTAACAAAGTTTAGATACAAACAATTAAAACACGCTCTTAGCTAGGTAAAAAATAAAGATTACATTTTGATTAAAGATGATGAATTTACTAACTTTTGTTATAATTTTAAAGATACTAGGGTCACTATATGACAATTATATGAGAGGATAAAGTTAGGCTTGGGGAAGGTCACTAAATTCAAGAGCGAAAATAAATGGCAATAGACACAATATTGTACTTAATGGGGGGGGGGGGGGGGTTGTAGAAAAATTAAAAGGGCATCAATATCCAGTAATCACAGGCTTATTCAATATAGAATAGTTCACCACTTATATTACACTCCCCTACTTCTCTCTAGGATATATAGAAAGTCGGATTACAGATGTTTAAAGTGCCAGAGTGAGCAAGCAGACTTTATACACCTGATCTGGACTTGCCCTATAATACAACGGTACTGGGTTAAGATTTTTGAGGAAATGGGCACAAGGACCTCCCTAAAAATCCCCCCAGGAATAGAATGAGCAATATTTGGACAGTTTGTTCCTGAAACTTCGGGCAAGAAGATGAATAGCCTATGGCTTTAAGGTTTGATGATTGCTAGAGTAGTAATCGTTCAGAATTGAGGATCGGATAAATGCCCTGAATTTGATAAATGGAAAGGGTTAATGAACAAGATAAATAGTTATGAAAGGGTCCTATATGAGGGTAAACAACGGCTTAGACAGTGGGAAACAATTTGGGCAAATTGGACTTAGCGACATATGAGTGGCGATGTACACGTCGGATTGGATCCATTGGAAAAGGAGGAAATCATATACAAATGTTTAAAGTTTAGCTCATGGGCTCTTGAGGTGATGACGGGTAGATTGGTGATGGGCGATAGGGTGGGAGCAAGGGTATAAACCTGGAAAACTAAATGGAATGTATTAAAGTTGAGGGTAGTCTGGCGAACAGTGTTCCTCTGATATATAACAATATTGAGGGGATATATTAGAAGTAACTATACAATGTTCGCCAGTCCTCTACATATGAAACTTTTCCGTTATGTGATGTGCACAAGCATATTGTAACGTATTTCCAACGTATTTTTCAAATAAAAATATATATAATGAAAATAAAGCTGTAATTACACTGCCCTGGCACTATGATGCAGACTGTGCTGCTAAACAATGAAAAGCACGAGCGCTGCGCCCCTTCAAACAGCTGATCAGTGGGGGTGCCATGAATTGGAAGCCCACCAATCCAATGTTGATTATGTATCCTGAAGATATGTCATCAGTGTCATGAAACTGGAATACCACTTTAAAGGCGTTATCCAAGATATGTTCTTATTATAGGAAACTGCTGGGAGCCTGATAAAATAATAAAAGCACGTAGCGGTGAGATTTATCAAAACTGGTATAAAGGAAAACTGGCCTAGTTGCCCATAGTAACCATTGAGATTCCACCTTTCATTTTCCAAAGGATCCTTGAAAAATGGACAGGTCAAATCTGATTGGTTGCTATGGGCAACTAAGAAATTTTTCCTTTACACCAGTTTTGATAAATCTTCACCTTCTCCCTTTCAAGACATTCCTCTCTCCCAGGCTGCAGCCAGTGACATATTACTTTGGCTGCAGTGGTGACGTTCCATACACCACTGCAGCCAATTGCCTGCCTCATTGGTCTAAGGGTACTTTCACATTAGCGGAAGGGGTGTCCGGCAGGCTGTCCTAGCGGGTGAATCCGTCCTGCCACTAGTTCACGTGTGCCCCCAGACTGCCGCTCCGTCCCCATTGACTATAATGAGGGAGGTGGCAGAGTTCCGGCGGCACCACAGCAGGGCCTGGCGAGAGGCAGCCGGACTAAAACTACGACATGCAGTACTTTTTCCCGGGCCTGCATGCTCCAACTACACTTCCCAGCAGCAGGACGTGAGGGACAACATGTGCGGTGCACATCATTTTTTTTTCATACTAGGCCACGCCTCTAATAGCATAACTATTGTAGTGCCCTGGAGCAGGGATACTTTGAAGTTTGGACATTTGTGGACATTTGCCCCCGTTTCCTCTTTATTAAGTCATCAGTAAATATATTCTCTTCAATATATTTATTAATGATCTTGTAGAAGGCTTGCATAGTAAAGTATCAATTTTCACAGATGACACTAAACTGTGTAAAGTAATTTACACTGATGAGGACAGTATACTACTACAGAGGGATCTGGATAGATTGGAGGCTTGGGCAGATAAGTGGCAGATGGGGTTTAACACTGATAAATGTAAAGTTATGCACATGGGAAGGAAAAATGCAAGTCACCCGTACATACTAAATGGTAAAACACTCGGTAACACTGACATGGAAAAGGATCTAGGAATTTTAATAAACAGCAAACTAAGCTGCAAAAACCAGTGTCAGGCAGCTGCTGCCAAGGCCAACAAGATAATGGGTTGCATCAGAAGGGGCATAGATTCCCGTGATAAGATCATAGTCCTACCACTTTACAAATCGCTGGTCAGACCACACATGGAGGACTGTGTACAGTTCTGGGCTCCTGTAAACAAGGCAGACATAGCAGAGCTGAAGAAGGTCCAGAGGAGGGCATCTAAAGTAATAACTGGAATGGGGCAACTACAGTACCCTGAAAGATTATCAAAATTAGGGTTATTCACTTTAGAAAAAAGACGACTGAGGGGAGATCTAATTAATATGTATAAATATATCAGGGGTCAGTACAGAGATCTATCCCATCAGCTATTTATCCCCAGGACTGTGACTGTGACGAGGGGACATCCTCTGCGTCTGGAGGAAAGAAGGTTTGTACACAAACATAGAAGAGGATTCTTTACGGTAAGAGCAGTGAGACTATGGAACTCTCTGCCTGAGGAGGTGGTGATGGGGAGTACAATAAAGGAATTCAAGAGGGCCCTGGACGTATTTCTGGAGCTTAATAATATTACAGGCTATAGCTACTAGAGAGGGGTCGTAGATCCAGGGAGTTATTCTGATTGCCTGATTGGAGTCGGGAAGGAAGTTTATAGTCCCCTAAAGTGGAGAAAATTAGCTTCTACCTCACAGGGTTTTTTTTTTTTTTTTTTGCCTTCCTCTGGATCAACTTGCGGGATAATAGGCCGAACTGGATGGACAAATGTCTTTTTTCGGCCTTATGTACTATGCTACTATGTTACTATGTTACTATCAGCTTCTTACTTTATTTCACGTTAAAGGGTTAACTTGCACTGACTTATACTGTTTAATACCGTGTAACTGCATTTTATATGTACGGTATTTAGTGATATATATCCTGTTCATTTGCATAAAATTTGCACAGCACTGTGGAAGGGTTAATGAATACTGAGAGACTTTCGACCTAATAATGAGAAGCTGGTAATTTTCCATAGTTACCATAAGGTTTAATGCAGAGCATGTTTTAGAGGTAAAAAGCTAAACCAGACAGACTGACTTTTTGGATGTCTGGTTTAGCTATGTTATTATGTCTAAAGACTTGTTTTTGTCTGGAAAAAAAAATGCTGTGTCATTAGGTATTATTGAAGTTCAAATCCAGTTCTTTGAGAGACTAGAATTGTAACATTGTATTTGTTTGGGTTGTGTTTCTCCACTCCACCCCTCCCATTAGAAGGTTCTAGTTTAGCCAGAAACTATGTATAAGGAGAACATTCAGAGCCCCTAGTGTTCTGCAGTTAGGGATCAGTGTATAGAAGAAGAGACTCTTCCAGACTGCATGACCAGAAAAAGCCTCTGAGATGGGGATGCGAAGCCACAGACCCTGTATAACCAGCCTTTGTCCAGGGTACCAGCCTTCTGAGAGAGAGAGAGAGAGAGAGAGAGAGAGATAGGGACAGCTAAATCAGAAGCCAGCTCTGTGCCTTGCCTGTATTGTTTTGCACTTGAATTCCTCCAGTACAAAAGCACACTGGTTTACTGCAGACCCTGACTCTATGGACTTATTTCCAATTGGGCTGCACCACATCTTACCATCCCTTCCGGAGAGCAGCAACACATGGTGACACCTCGATGGTGTCCAAGGTACCCAGCCTAACATTGGGACCACCCCAAACCTTTCCACTGCACTATGCACATCTAGTCCCTTTAATGCCCCCCACATAGTAGTTATTCCCCCTTTGTGCCACCACACAGTAGTGATGCCCACACTGTGCCCCCTTCACAGTAGTTATGCCCACATTATGCCCCTTACAGTAGATATGCCCATATATGCCCCTTCACAGTAGTTATGCCCAGTTATGTGCCCCCATCACAGTAGTTATACCCAGATATGCCCCCTCACAGTAGTTATGCTTAGATGTTCCCTACTTCACAGTAGTTATGCCCAGATATATGCCCCTGTCACAGTAGTTACACCCAGATATGCCCCTTCACAGTAGTTATGCTCAGGCATCTGCCCCCTTCACAAGAAGTAAAAAATAAATAAATCAATAAATACTCACCTGGTTCCCCTGATGATCACAGCTCAGCTGCCAGCATTCCTCAGCAGTAGAAGGATGCTGTCACAAATCATGCTTGCTGTGTAGGAGGAGCAGAAGCTGATTCCCGGCCAGCACGCTTCTCCTACACAGACCAGCAGCGTGATGCTGTGGTGAGCACCGGCAGCTGAATCTTGAAGCAGGGAGCGGATGGCCCCCTACTTCACCATTACAATTAGGCTTGAGCAAATGGAGCTTCGGATCATAGATCCGAAGACGATTCATTCAAAAACTCGGATCATAGATCCGAAGACGATTCATCCATACAGCATTAAAATGGATTGGCTCCTTGTAGGCAAACTTCATATCGCCTGAAGTTGTGCGAGACTTCGGTGAATTACTACGTTATTCCTAGCTGCATGTATAAAAACATTTTAAAATAGGAATCTGAAGTGTTCTTACCAAGGTTACCAGCCAGTACCAAAGCCCGCTTCGGATTCCTATTTTAAAAAAAAAATTAACTATGCAGATAGGAATACCGTAGTTATTCACCGAAGTCTAGTACAAATTCGGGCAATACAAAGTTTGCCTACACGGAGTCAATACATTTTAAGGGCTTATGTACACGACTGTATGTATTTTGCGGTCTGCAAAAAACGGATCCGCAAAAAATATGGATGACGTCCGTGTGCATTCTGTATTTTGCGGAACTAGACAGCTGGCCCCTAATAGAACAGCACTATCCTTGTCTATAATGCGGACAATAATAAGACATGTTCTATTTTTTTGCAGAACGGACATGCAGACATACGGAAACGGAATGTAAATGGAGGAACTTATGTTTTTTTGAGGACCCATTGAAATAAATGGTCCCGTATACAGTACGTTTGTGTACGTTTGTGTGCATGTGCCCTAATGCTGTACGGAAAAAGCATTACAAACTGAAGTTTTTGAACAAATCGAGGACTGAGAGAGGGACATACTGCAGGACCGCCACTGCAAATCAGGACTGTCCGCCGGATCCGGGATGATTGGGAGGTGTGAATAATGGGGTTCTGATAAAATGAAGATGTTAAATTACCTCAGCTTTATATCTGTCCGGCTCCATGACATATCATTGCTATCTCCAGTCTCATATATTCACCTCAGGGGGGGGAGGGGGGTTAGTTGTGTACATGGTCAGGTGAATAACGTGCAAAAAATACCACACAAAACTCCTTTTAAAAATTCCCACAGACATTGCAAAATTACCGCTTTCCAAAACACTACTTTTTACTACCTCCTGTCTCATCGTCACCCGATCTCCTCACAGGAACTAATGGGGTCATTTATCAAACTGGTGTAAAGTAGAACTTGCTTAGTTGCCCATAGAAACCAATCAGATTCCACCTTTCATTTTCCAAAGGAGCTGTCAAGAATGAAAGATGGAATCTGATTGGTCGCTATGGGCAACTAAGCCAGTTCTACTTTACACCAGTTTGATAAATGACTGCATAAATCTCCTGTGAGCCCATACACTCTAGGCTTTAGTATCCTATGATCATAATGATGATACATTGCTATGCAGTAAGCTCCCCCTAGTGGTGCATAAGTCAATGCATAGAGGTGCGAAGTATAAAAATAATAAAAGCAAATTGGAATAAGCTGTAAAATAAACATGATTCAAACCCTTAGTGGCCAGCATGTTTTGGGCCTTAGTGACCAGGCATTTTTATTTTTATTTTTTCATTGTCGCATTCCAAGAGCTATAACTTTTTTTTTTTCTCTATAGATAGAGCAGTATGAAGGCTTGTTTCTTGCGGGACAAGTTGTAGTTTTTAATGGCACCATTTTGGAGGATACATATAACTTTCTGATAAACTTTTATCAATCTGTTTTTGGGGGGGATGGGAAAAAGACTGAAATACAGCCACTGAATTTTACATAATAATTTTTGAGGTGTTCATTTTTCAGGCATAAATAACATTATGATTTTAATCTCTGAGTTAGTATGATTACAGCAACACTAAGCATTTTTTATTTTTTTTTTACGCTTTACTGGTTTTGAACTAATAAAAACTCTTTATTTCATAACTTTTTTTTTTTTCGTTGTCGTTTTTGGTATCATTTTGGGGTACAGAACACTTTGTGATCGCTTTTTATTCTGTTTCTTTTTGGTGGAAAATAAGCAAAAAACAGGTCAATACCAAATATGTGGTGGGGATTTTATTTTTGCAATTTGTAATATTTTTTTTAAATTGCAGATTTTTTTTATTTAATAAAAGTTTATTCAACTTCTGATTGCTTCTATTATACTTTACTGCTTACAGTACAGGGTATTATAGTCAGTGCAATACTGATCTTCACCAGCAGGCTGCACCAGAGAGGGGTACCCTGATACAGAGGCAGGCCTGGGGCCTTCATTATGAACCAGGCTGCAATGCAAATACATCAGCATCCAGAGATCTCATTTTTGGAGTGCTGATGGGAGACAGAGGTAGCGCCTCCCTCTATACCATTTACAAGCTGTAGTTGCTATTGACTGCGACGTCTAAGGGGTCAAATGGTCCGAATAGGTGCTTCTTCCCATCTTGACCACTAGAGCAGGAGACCTCCTCTGTCAAGCCCCCGCTCTCCACAAGACCCGTGCAATGCTTAGACTAGACAAATGTGACTGCTACGATGTACCATAAATTGCTGACTAGTGTGTCCAACTGTTTGGATAAGTTGACTACAATACTACTAAATCTCCAAGGCCACTTTGATTGCTTAACCCCTTTAGGACTGGGTCCAGGAAACTATGCAGGAAAAATATTTTTACCGTATATTATAAGTTTGGGCATTTTGGGATGTGGCAATACTTATTATGTTTGTTCTTTTCCTGTTTATTTACTTTTTATACAGTAACTTTTTGTCTCCTTAGTGAACTTAAACTTTCGATCTTTTGATCGCTTGTCCCATAGACTGCAATTGAATACTATTACAGTCTATGGGCTCCTGAGAGACTGCCTGCTGAGCCATGCCTTGGGCACGGCTTTTCAGGCAGCTACAGGCAGTTAGCCATGACAGGCCTGGGAAACTATGGAAGGCCACAGGATGTCATAGGCTGCAATGGCCCAGTTATTTCTCCATGGGAGCTCCAGTTGGCAGAAGGAGCCTCCTCTCTCTGCGTAACCCCACATATGCCACAGCTGGTATTGACAGCAGCATCTAAGGGGGGTTCAAAGACCCGGTTCTGCATCATATTTGACTTGAGTCGTTGCTGCCAGGTGCTGGTTGTATTATATGATGCAAACTCAGCATGTGAATTCATTTCATACATCCCCTTACCGCTAATGTCGTGCAGTACATGTATGTGATTATGCGTTAAGGGGTTAATTACACAGCACTACTCCTGATTATTTGGGGAATTGGAGGGGCAGGTCATAACTTGTGAAACCCTACATTCAGTAAGTTATGGCATATTCTTGAACACTTTCAGCATGGCATACTCACAGGTTACGCCATAAATGTCAGATAGAGGCAGTTTCTACCTCTGGGACCCGCACCAATCTGCAGAATCCCCCATCCAATGCCATGAGGTGACCAGAAATAAAAATAATGGAGAAGTGGCTATGCCATTAACTGCTCTCTCCTCAGGCCCAGGATCTGACAACAATGGACCCCTCATAAAACACGGCCCTTAAGGTCCTATATACACAGAGGGTGGGCCCTCAGAATGATTTCCTCTGCTGGGCCCAAGGAACATCAGTCTGACACTGGTCAGATGCATTATTTAACTGGAGAAGGTGCTGCAAGGGAATTAAACACTTGCTGCCAAGTTCCCCCATTGATGCAGCATATGGATGAGGGTCCCAGCAATGAGGTACCTTTAGCATTGAGGATTCTTTCTAACAAGAAGGTTCTCTGCAGTTGGTTCTAGAGGGTCTTATACACTTAATAAACAAATGGTAAACAGGTTTCTATAAACAGGATTTTCACAGCCACAACGATACTATCCCCTCTGGCCATATGTTACGTATATGTCCTATATCCAAACAGGATTGGGGTGGACGTCAGATTTCTATGTTCTAGGCCTTCCAAAGAAGGAGAAAAAAACATTGTACAGTGATCTCAGGAAGAGGGAAATTCACCCTTGAAACATGTTGTTAATACAAGTCCAATGAAGTCTTTTATTAGACATACACTGGAATGAATTCCTCCTTCTCCCCGATCACAGCGCCAGCATCGGATCAGATATTTCTACTCATCTTGATCCATAACAATACATAAAAAGAGATACAAAGAGTATATTGTAAAAGGTTCATACAAAGTCACAATACAGTAGCTAAGATGGCAGACCGGACCTGACTGCTAAGCAGAGCCTGATTCCCTTTCAAGTTGTCCTCAAAATAATTGGAATGGTCAATACCGATCCTATTTCTACTCAGCGTCTTTCAGAGGTTCCATAGTCAATGACCAACCATGCGATGTGCCATAAATATTTTAGCTGCAAAAAGTAATGAAGAAGTAGTAAGTAGTAACCTATTTACTTACTGCAAGTAAAGTCTGTAATACCAGGGCAGCAAGTAGATGACGCCAATGCAGCAGAGAAAGATTTGGTTTCCAGCAGGATTCTTTTTTAAGTCGTTACAATCAGCATCTGTGAATAAAAAGTGTACATTTTTTCAGGTTAAAATCTGGTTACATTTTCATGTACTTCAGTCCTACAATGCACAGAATGCTTATTTGCAATTCAACAGCTGCACTTTAACTTAATGGGATTATCTGGGATTACTACATGCTCATGTAGTTGCTCATATACAGGTCCTTCTAAAAAAAATTGCATATTGTGATAAAGTTCATTATTTTCTGTAATGTACTGATAAACATTAGACTTTCATATATTTTTCATTCATTACACACAACTGAAGTAGTTCAAGCCTTTTATTGTTTTAATATTGATGATTTTGGCATACTGCTCATGAAAACCCAAAATTCCTATCTAAAAAAATTAGCATATCATGAAAAGGTTCTCTAAACGAGCTATCAACCTAATCATCTGAATCAACTAATTAACTCTAAACACCTGCAAAAGATTCCTGAGGCTTTTAAAAACTCCCAGCCTGGTTCATTACTCAAAACCGCAATCATGGGTAAGACTGCCGACCTGACTGCTGTCCAGAAGGCCATCATTGACACCCTCAAGCAAGAGGGTAAGACACAGAAAGAAATTTCTGAACGAATAGGCTGTTCCCAGAGTGCTGTATCAAGGCACCTCAGTGGGAAGTCTGTGGGAAGGAAAAAGTGTGGCAGAAAACGCTGCACAACGAGAAGAGGTGACCGGACCCTGAGGAAGATTGTGGAGAAGGACCGATTCCAGACCTTGGGGGACCTGCGGAAGCAGTGGACTGAGTCTGGAGTAGAAACATCCAGAGCCACCGTGTACAGGCGTGTGCAGGAAATGGGCTACAGGTGCCACATTCCCCAGGTCAAGCCACTTTTGAACCAGAAACAGCGGCAGAAGCGCCTGACCTGGGCTACAGAGAAGCAGCACTGGACTGTTGCATGTCATTCAGAAATCAAGGTACCAGAGTCTGGAGGAAGACTGGGGAGAGGGAAATGCCAAAATGCCTGAAGTCCAGTGTCAAGTACCCACAGTCAGTGATGGTTTGGGGTGCCATGTCAGCTGCTGGTGTTGGTCCACTGTGTTTTATCAAGGGCAAGGTCAATGCAGCTAGCTATCAGGAGATTTTGGAGCACTTCATGCTTCCATCTGCTGAAAAGCTTTATGGAGATGAAGATTTCATTTTTCAGCACGACCTGGCACCTGCTCACAGTGCCAACACCACTGGTAAATGGTTTATTGACCATGGTATTACTGTGCTCAATTGGCCTGCCAACTCTCCTGACCTGAACCCCATAGAGAATCTGTGGGATATTGGGAAGAGAAAGTTGAGAGACGCAAGACCCAACACTCTGGATGAGCTTAAGGCCGCTATCGCAGCATCCTGGGCCTCCATAACACCTCAGCAGTGCCACAGGCTGATTGCCTCCATGCCACGCCGCATTGAAGCAGTCATTTCTGCAAAAGGATTCCCGACCAAGTATTGAGTGCATAACTGAACATAATTATTTGAAGGTTGACTTTTTTTGTATTAAAAACACTTCCCTATCACTCCCCTATCACTGCCCCTGTTGCTCCTTTGACACGCCCATGGACATCACAAGAAAGAGTTACATGGACGTGGTCATGTGACCACAGACCAGAACTGAAGATAGGAGCAATAGGTAAAATGTAAAAGAAATACATTACAAAATTACAGCTATTTTTATAAATGATTTTAAAGGATGTTGATGCAAATTGGAAAACCCTTTAAGCTGACCACGCGACCATGTTCAAAGTGGAGCCAGTAAGAATAGTTGTTCAGTTATCATGTGTATGGCCAACTTTAAACCTTTAAGAACTACAAGTAGCAGCACACTGCTTTATGCACAAAGACCCATGCAAACACTGAAAACATGAATAAATGTAAGCTGCATCACTGCTATACTTACTATATGAAAATTAGAATTTTTTTGCGCATATCCATTCTTCAGCACATTTACTAAGATATTTAATTATTGCAAATTATATACTCCTTGTCTAAAATACTTGAATTTTTGGCATTTTTGCAGAACTGCAGATGTTACCTGAAAGTCTATAGGAAATACGAGGGTCAGTCAAAAATTATCCACACTACGGTACATAATTTTTCAACATACTGTATGTTTCGCTCTATAAGATGCATTGGACCATAAAACGCAACTAGGATTGCTGTATTCACCGCTCCCCGGTCTTGAGTACTGAGTACTAGTGAAAACTTGCATAATGGAAGAGCTCACTAGTATTCACTCCATAAGATGCACTGCCACATGACTCCCACTTTTGAAGGAAAAAAGTGTGCCTTATGGAGCGGAATATATGGTAGATTTATGATTTGTTAGTTTGACTTTTGGGGACACAGCATTGCCTATGATGTTCATGCTTTTTTATTGTTAAGTTTTATTTTAATACTGAAGAAAGGGGGATGACTTGAATTTTAATATTTTTGGAATATTTTGGAAAACTTTTTTTTACAATTTTTTTACCCCCCTTGGGAGGCTAGAATATGCGATCTTCAGATTGCTTTTAGCTTACATTGCATGGCATTAGCACTGCATGGTAATCGCTATTTGCTGTTATCCTATGGAGCCCTGCCACCTGCAGGCCTGCATAGGAACTACAGCTCTAATACACTGGGTTTCTTCAGAGAAACCCAGTACATCCGAGCTAAGACATGGCTCTCCTGTTCACCAACCAGGGTAGGAGTTTTAGGCCTGGAAATGCAGTACTTCTGCGTTTTTAGTCTTCAGATGCTGTGGTCATATTTGATGTTTTCTCCGATCGCAGACATTAGCCCTGGTCCTCTGCTTTTTGGAACAACTTCCTCCGTACATGTTTTTAATAACATTTACACCTGGTGCAAAAAAGAAGTAAAAACTACTCCAGTCAGGGGCTGGATTCAATTTTACACCAGGCACACAGACTGCCGGAGGTGTGCCTTATTTATGACTAGGCCTGCGTTTCATCATTAATTAGACACTTTCTCCTCCAGCACAGAGGGAATCATAGTCTGGGGTAAAAAGCCATTCTTTGATAAATGTCCTCCTAAGTGTGTAACCACCCTAAAAAACATCTGGCTGTGCTACATTTTTGGTGCATAAAAAAAACCTCATGTAGTGTTTGCAATCATACATGTATTTATGGTGCAATTTCTTCTAGCAAATGGAGCACAAAGGAACCCTGAATTACATAAAAGGTAAGGAGAAGGTAAATACAAGGCGCTTACTAATGTATTGTGATTGTCCATATTGTTTCCTTTGCTGGCTTGATTCATTTTTCCATCACATATACACTGCTCGTATCAAGGGGTTACGACTAGCGTTGAGCAAAGCGAGGTTTGGATCCATATACCGTTCAAATGTATGGGCTCTGGCAAGGGAAATTTGTTATCTAATATATAAAGCTGAGTGTATGTATGTGTGTATGCATGTCCGCTAAAGGAATCTGCACCGTCTCATTTACAATCAGAAAATTTGGCACATCAGGTGTCCGGGAAGGTTTTAGACCGGGTCTCAGCTCTCTAGCACATACCGTTCCTGAGATATTCCCAAAAAATGCATTAGCCAATAGAAGCCTGGTCACATGACCCATATCAGACAATAGAAGCTCGCAGGCCCTTAGTCTCCACATGAAGTAAAGCCTTAGCCAAACGGCACTTAGTACCTTATTTCCAGAAGTGCCTTTGTTCCAGCAATAGATGTTTTTTATCCTCTGAAAATCCTGTTTATTTGGTATGTCAATGAGCCAGTAAGGTGCCCAGAGGGGCGTCATTCTTGCAGGAAGGAGCCCAGGCAGGCCTTCTGCCACAATGTGTCCACCCACCCCTCCTACATCACATCCAAGCCATAGCTCTGCCCCCCTTTTCCCTGCTCCCAGCATGAGGGCAGGCTTGGGCACTAGCAGAGGGCGTGCCTGGGCTCCTTCCTGCAAGAGTGACGCCCCTCTGGGCACCTTACTGGCTCATTTGCATACCCAGTAAACTGGATTTTCAGAAGACAGAAAACATCTATTGCTAAAATAAAGGCACATCTAGAAATAAGGTAATAAGTGCTATTAGGCCATGGCTTTACTTTAATAGCGATTATCCTGGTGACAGATTTCCTTAGGAGGGGTAGGGCGCTGTGGATGACACTGTTAAAGGGGGTATCCCATCTTAGACAATGGGGGCATATTGCTAGGATTTTACCCCCATTTTCTGATAGGTGCAGGTCCCACCTCTGGGACCCGTACCTACAAGGAGAACGGAGCGGGGAGAGTTTCGCCTGAACGACCCCAGGTTTCCCGGGCTCCGGCCACCACCAGACGCAGCTCCCCCATAGAATTGAATGGGAGCGCGCCAGGCATGCGCAGCCGCCCTCCATTCATTTTTATGGAGCCGCCGAAAATAGCCGAGCGTTGGCTCGGTTATGTCTGTCGGCTCCATAGAAATGAATAGGTTCGGTGTCCGCGCATGCGCAGAACGCTCCCATTCACTTTTGGGGCTCCGTTCTGGATATAGTCTAAGACGGGATAACCCCTTTAAGAGTGCGGAGTGCTGTGGAGGTCACAGTTCAGGGGGCAGGTAGGGTGGCCATTCAGGCCACCCTCATAAGACAGACTTAAAGCCCCCGCCCCCAGGTCCTACCAAGTCACGCCTCTGACCTGGTTAGACCACGCCCCATCCCATTTCACAGCCGACGGGGATTGAAAAAATGAAGGTAAAAATCTACTTCTGTCAGCTGCAGGGGTGGGAGGGAGGGTGACTTTGCAGTGCTGCTGTCTGAGAGTGAGCTGTTCAAAAGGACATCCCTGTGTCCGTCCAGGCCCTGAGCCGGACGGAGGACAAGGAATCTGTAAGCCAGACTGTCCAGCCTAAAACCGGACCTCTGGCCACCCTAGGGGCAGGCTGCTGTGAATGTCACAGTTAAGGGGACGGTCCACTATGGAGGTCAGTGTTAAGGGGCAGATTGCTGTAGAGGCCACTGTTATGGGAAGGGGTGTTTTGGAAATCACTGTTAGGCCTCATGCACACGGCCCCCAATGCACCGTGCAACAACCGTGCAGCGGGCAGGACCCATTCAACTTGAATGGGTCCAAGGTAAGTCCTCACCGCCAAAAAATATGACATGTCATATTTTTTTGCGGTGCAGAACCACGGAAAGAAACACCACGGAAGCACACCGTAGTGCTTCCGGTGTTCTGTTCCGTTACTCCGTTCCACATCTCCGGAATTGCGGACCTATTCAAGTGAATGGGTCCGCATCAGGGTGATGCAGGGTGCACACGGCAGGTGGCTGTGGATTGCCGCCCAACGCCCGTGTGCATGAGGCCTTAAGGAGATGGGGTACTGTGGAGGTCACTAATAAAGGGGCGGCCGCTGTGGAGGTAACGGTTAAAGGGGCGGGCTGCTGTGGAGGTCACTGTTAAGGGGGCAGGATGCTGTGGTGGTCACTGTTAAGGGGGCAGGATGCTGTGGTGGTCACTGTTAAGGGGGCAGGATGCTGTGGTGGTCACTGTTAAGGGGGCAGGATGCTGTGGTGGTCACTGTTAAGGGGGCAGGATGCTGTGGTGGTCACTGTTAAGGGGGCAGAATGCTGTTAAGGTCACTGTTAAAGGGATGGGCGCTGTGGAGGTCTCTGTTAAGGGGGCAGGCCGCTGTGGAGGTCACTGTTAAAGTGGAAACTGTTGATATCTTTTAACGACACACACAAACATTAAATGAAATAGATGAAACATACCCGTGCAAAGCCGGATCCTTCTGCTAGTAATATAATAATAATCTTTATTTATATAGCGCCAACATATTCTGCAGCGCTTTACAATTCAGGGGTTCATGTGCAAACAGTCATAAATAACATAGCAACAGACAAGTCAATAATTAGAACAAGAGGAATGAGGGCCCTGCTCGCAAGAGCTTACAATCTATGAGGGGAAAGGGGTGACACAAAAGGTAACAGTGCTGCTTTTGTACAATGGTCCAGCCATCTTGGGAAAATAGTGGAGTAGATATAAAGCTGCATGAGCCAGTAACCAGCCGATAGTGTAGTGCTTTTGGGTGCGGTGGAAAGTTTGGTGGAGAATCACGTTCAGGAACTTATGATAGATGGTCTATATATGGAGAGGAGTCAGATCAGGAGATGTGAAAGGTCACCCTAAAAAGATTTGTTTTAGGGAGCGTGTAAAACTGTGTATATTGTGATTTAACCTAATTTCTTGGGGAATGGCATTCCAGAGAACTGGTGCAGCTCGGGAGAAGTCTCGTAGCCGGGAATGAGAGGTTCATATTATAGTGGATGTGCGTGCTGCCTAAGCATGATGGTAGTGCCACACACTAAGATGGAGATATATGGTTTAGGTACAGTGGCGTAGCTACAGGGGTCGCAGCGGTCGCAATTGCGACCGGGCCCCTGAGCCAGGGGGGCCCACGGCCCCCCCACCGCCTCCTATTCAAATTGTGATCTAATAGTGCCGGGGCCCGGGGGCAGTGCGCACGGCGCAGCGCAGTAGGCAGCTCACGTGACTGTCAGAGGGGGCGGCCAAGGAAGCAGACATTGAGTGAGGTGAGGACTGAGTGAGGAGGAGCCGCCCGGAGGCGTGGTTTGCGCGCATCTCCGGCTCCCTCCCAGTCAGACACTCAGAACGAAGCAGCAGACGGCAGTGACTGTGTGGTCCTGCAGAGGCTGCAGACGTGCGGTGGCTGGCGGCGCGAGGTGAGTTTTGAATAGCCTCTGGCCGGCCGCCGGGCCCTCTAGCCTCTACAGTACTTTATAATACAGATGTGCCGCCGTAAAGTCCCCTCTCATCTCCCCTCTTGCTGCAGACTCAGGAATGGCAGAAACAGTAGCACAGCAGCATGCAACAGTGAATGAATTCTTGCAAAGTGTGTCTGACCTTAGCTAGATAGAACATCACTGTGCTGCATCGACAAACAGCAGTGGCTGAAACCACATCAGAAGATCATGCACCAAATAACCACATTAACCTAGACTGCGCGCTTTCTTGTTTTCACTCAACAGATCTCAACTTAAATAATTACCAATCGTTAACAAAATCCGTCTTGTTCTGGATCATTACTACATTTAAATGCAAGCGTTTTCCTCATTTTGATCCATCAAATGAAAGATATGTCACCCCCCCTCCCCCATGGATAGATCATGTTGCTTTTCATAATACAGCTTTCTACTCACTAAACAGTATAATGTTAACAAAAATGAAGTAAAAAAAATAAATTTGGGTCAAAACTTTGTTTTTATGTCACTTTTAAAAGTGAGTGGGCACCAGATTTGTGAAATTTGACTATTATAATGGTGGACCATGGCCGACACTGCTCCAGTCACTCAGACAGTCAACCCTACATTTGCCCATCTGCTCTTCCTCTGTTGACCTGGACCCGTCGATCTTCCTCAGCTTCCTTGCATTGGATCAGGCCACCACAATTCTGTTTTGTCTCTCCTCGCATGCTGCAACCTGCTATTAGCTAGGCCTCTCCCCTAGTCCTCAGGGTATGAACAGCTCCCTGGGCTCTTACAGGGCAAGCACCCATGCGCCCAGTGGCGTAGGGATCGCCATAGCAATGGCTATGGGGCCCTACGCCACTGGGCCCCCGCCGCCGACTGAGGATGAAAAAATAATGATATAAAACCATGTGGCGAGTGGACCGGGCCCGGGCGTGGCGCTGTGATAGGGGGCGGTCGGACTAGGAGCCGGAGGCAGAGAGGCAGTATGGGCTGTGGTTTGCCGGAAGTGTAGGAGGCGGAAGTGGCATGTACAAGGAAGCTGGAGTGTGGGTGGCTGGGTGGCTTGGCGGCGCGCGCAGTACGGTACGGCTTCACCGTGTCGTTCGGTTCAAGTGGCTGAGGTGAGGGCTGGCTGGGGAGTGGGACTGAGTCCGTCCCTGTTGCGATGTGTGTCCAACCGAAGCAGCAGGCGGCAGCGTCAGTCAGTCAGTGAATGGAGTCAAACGTGGAGTACTGTAACTGGAGACTAGAGTGGACAAGTATTACAGACCCCTCAGGTAGGATTAGGTGGCTGTGTCTTTGCCAAAATCCCACTAACCATTACCACAAATGCAGCTGCGCCTGCCAGGCTTGAGCAGGTATATGTGTGAATAGGGAAGATGCTGAGATCCGGCTGTACCTTACAGTGAGCTACCGCCGGATCTCAGCATCTTCCCTAATCCATATTCACACATATACCTGCTCAAGCCTGGCAGGCACAGCTGCATTTGTGGTAATGGTTAGTGGGATTTTGGCAAAGACACAGCCACCGAATCCTATCTGAGGGGTCTGTAACACAGGAAGGTGAAAGTACATATTGTGGGGTGTGTATGTGTATTAGACAGAAGGTAGGGATATGTCTCTTGTGTAGTTTGGGTATTAGGGAGAGTAAGGGGTATATATCTAGTGCTGATACAGAGCCACTCTTCACCTACACATGTATCAGCACTAGATATATACCCCTTACTCTCTCTAATACCTAAACTACACAAGATACACATCCCTACCTTCTGTCTAATACACATACACACCCCACGATATGTACTTTCACCTTCATGTGTTACAGACCCCTGTACAATTTAACAATCTTCTTTAATATACAGACATTTAGGCTAGGTTCACACCTGAGCGTTTTACAGCGCGTTCCTACGCGCTGTAAAACGCTCAACAGGCAAAAACCAATGATTCCCTATGGGAATGGTTCTCACCTGAGCGTTTTACAGCGCGTACGAACGCACTGTAAAAAGCCCTGCGCCCCAAGAAGTACAGGAGCTTCTTTGGGGCGTATTGTCGCACGTTCCCGCACATAGACTTAGCGGGAACGCGCGACAATGGGCATTTGTTTGTTTCCTCGCGCGTCTGTAAACGCACGATAAAAACGCCTGAAAAAAGTGCATACAGAGTACACTCAGGTGTGAACCCACACTTAGATTCATACATTTCCTACACTGACACAAATGCGTTGCCAGTGACCAACTGTCTGTGCTCAGTCCTACGCGTAACCATCGCAAGTGCATGAGGAGCTGCGGATGTGGCTGCAAGGTCTGAGAGGTATGTGGGAGATTCGGGACGGGGGGGGGCCCATAATTTTTTTTTGCTATGGGGCCCAGTCATTTCTAGCTACGCCCCTGTTTAGGTAGATAAGTAGATAGAGAGAACACAAGAAGGTCCGTTTTTGAAAGATTCAGATAGAAAGAGGAGATGATGTTAGAGATGGCTGACAGTCACTGTTGTTCAGTAATTCAGCAGGTGGATGAAGTGTATAGTTGTGTGTCATCAGCATGGAGATGGTACTGGAAACCAAATCTACTAATGGTCTGCCCAAATTAAACTGTGTAGAGAGAGAAGAAGAGAGGGCCTAGGACTGAACCCTGAGGAACCCCCAACAGCAAGAGGGAGAGGAGAAAAGTGGAGCCAGCGAATGATACACTGAAAGACCAATCAGTGAGATATGAAGAAAACCAGGAGAGGGCAGTGTCCTTTAGGCTGATAGATTGGAGCATGGTGAATAGGAGATGGTGGTCTACAGTGTCAGAAGCTGCAGAAAGGTCAAGGAGAATGAGAAGAGAGTAGTCAACATTGCATTTTGCTGTGAGGAGGTCATTTGACACTTTGGTGAGGGCAGTTTCTGTAGAATGTAGGGTATGAAAACCAGATTGTAATGGATAAAGGAGAGAGTGAGCAGAGAGACAGCGGATGAGGCAAGAGTTGACCAGCTGTTCCAGGAGTTTAAAGATGAAGGGAAGATTGGAGACTAGTCTGTAGGGTCAAGAGAAGTTTTTTTTTTTAAATAATGGAGTGTTTGCAAGAGATGGGGAAGATATCAGAAGAGAGAGAGAGGTTGAAGATTTTTGTTAGGGGAGTGGTGACAGCTGGAGAGAGAAACTGGAGTAGCTGTGAGGGAATGGGGTCAGAAGTGCAGTGGTGGGAAGAGAAGAGCCTGGTCTAGTCTTCCATGACTAGTTCAAACGTGGACTATGAGCCAGAAGAGATGCAGAGGGGAAGGGGATTAATTACACTTAGTGGCTGGGAGCTGATTTCATGTCGGATGTTTTTTATTTTCTCTGTGAAGTAGGCGGCCATATCTTCAGGACAGAGGTCTGTGATAGGCATCTGCACTTTAGGACTGAGGAGGGATTGAAAAATGTGAGTTCTTGGGTTGTTAGACAGTGAGGAGATTAGGAGATTACAAGTAGGTTTGGCGAGGTGGAGGGCAGAGTTAAAGGTTCTTAGAAGTGTTGGGCGAGCACCATTTTGACTCGAGAATCTGCTCAGCAAATGGCAGTGTTCGGCCTCCCCACGCGTTTGTTGGCTGCTCCTCCCTGGCTATGAGTGGTGCGCTCTGTTTGGATGTGCTCACAGCCAGGGAGAAGAGAAACGCTCCAGTCTCCGCCTAGTATAACCAAGTCAGCTAATTGGAATATAAAGGCGACAAAATCAACGGGGGACAACAGCGGACGAACGGCGGAGTCTTTGAAAAAAAAAGTGCGATGACATCAGTGGGGGCTGCCCTATAAGGTAAGACCCTAATTAGACTACGGTTAAACAGATGAAAGATCCTCTTTAAAGGGCTATTCCCATCTCAGACAATGGGGGCATATCGCTAGGATATGCCCCCATTGTCTGATAGGTGCAGATCCCTCTACTGGGACCTGCACCTACACCGAGAACGGAGCCCTGAAAGTTGTGGTGGCCTGAGGACCCCAAGTTTCCGGGGTCTGGCCACCGCCTAGCGCTCTCCCCATAAAGGCGAATGGGAGCGCACCACGCATGCACAGCCGCTCTTCATTCATTTCTATGGGGCTGGCAAAAATAGCCGAGCACTGGCTGGACTATTTCCATCAGCCCCATAGGAATAAATGGGAGCGGTGGCTGAGCAAGTGTGGTGCCTTCCCATTCACCTTCATGGGGAGAGCGCTTGGCGGTGGACAGACCCTGGAAAACCTGGGGTCCTCCGGCCACCACCTTCCCTGCTCTATTCTAGGTGTAGGTGAGGGCCCCAGAGGTATGACGCCATTCTCTGATATGGGAATACCCCTTTAATGTAATTAAAGTCTGCTGTGTGTTTTTCCTTGCTGGAAGAAAAGCACCATAACCGCAGTTATGTTGCTGCAAAAACCGCATGTGGTGGTGATGTCGTTTTTTGCTGCATCCAAAGCACAGTACCCTTACTGCGCAGCTGTTAACAATGAAGACCACATAAACAATACGGTTACAATTAGTTAATATTTTTCAGCTCTTTCTCCTAAGGCCTCGTTCACACGAACGCGATTGCGTTCAGTTGTTTAGTTTTCTCGGCGCGGGTGCAATGCATTTTGATGCGTTTTTCACTTGCATGATAAAAAACTGAAGGTTTACAAACAACATCTCTTAGCAACCATCAGTGAAAAACGCATTGCATTCGCACTTGCTTCTGGATGCAATGCGTTTTTCAATAATGCCCCATTCATTTCTATGGGGCCAGGGCAGCGTGAAAAACGCAGAATATAGAACATGCTGTGTTTTTCACGCAACACAGAACTGATGCATGAAAAAAACGCTCATGTACACAGACCCATTGAAAGGAATGGGTCGAGATTCAGTGCGGGTGCTATGCGTTCACATCACGCATTGCACCCACGCGGAAAACTCACTTGTGTAAAAGGGGCCTAAGGCTGCACGGCACTCGGCTGCATTCCAACCACAGCACAGCCGCTGTGTGTGTGGTCGAACCCTAGGAGGAGTATTTTCACCCTGCTGAAAAATCATTGTAATGGGCACCCTTCTGTCTATGTATGCCATTATGTATGCTTAAAGGAGTTGTCCGAGTTATGTCAAAAACAATATAGCACTGTAAATCTTATGGTCTGCAATATATACATAATCTAAGCAAGTTTTAGGCAAAATATATATATATTTTCTAATTTCCCTCATTCTCTTCTGGCCTCTGTTTACCTGCAATAACAACAATCTCTGCAAACCCTGCTCTGCAAAGGTAGTGAATAACAGAGCTGCCCTGAGCGACATGTCTGACTGCTGGGATACTCAGCATCATGTTGTATGTGTAGGACTACAAGTCCCAGCTGTACAATGACATTGCTGATACACACAGGATCTTCCCCCTACATGTTTTTGTGCAATGCTCTGCAGAACTCCTCTAATCTGTCAGCTCTGTGTGTGCAGGATGAGGAGGGAAGATCTGTAGTACCCCAAAGGGGGCACTACCATTCTTACACCTTACTACTGTCTCTAATGGCTAACAAATGTCATCTGTGTATTTGATTCCAGGTCCTTTGATATTGTGCCTTTATAACATTGTATTACATGTAACATTCCTGGTTACAGTGGCGTAGGGATCGCAATAGCAGCCATAGCAATGGCTATGGGGCCCTACGCCACTGGGGGCCCGGGCTGCTGGCTGAGGATTAAAAAAAATATATAAAAATTCAAGTGGCGGTGCGATAGGGTCCCCCTATTGGTGGCAGCGGCAGCTGCAGTTCCGATCGTAGTCCCAGCAGTGTAATGCTGGGGCTCCGATCGGTTAGCATGGCAGCCAGGACGCTACTGAAGTCCTGTCTGCCATGGCCACTTACTCTGCTGCATACTTACATGTGCTGTGGCCACCGGGGGCGCGCCTCCTTCTTGTAACTCGTCACAGGTCTGTGCGGCGCATTGCTATAAGCATAAGCAATGCGCCGCACAGATCTGTGAGTTACAAGAAGAAGGAGCTCCAGGCAGCCACAGCGCATGTAAGTATGCTGCAGAGTAACTGGCCATGGCAGAAAGGACTTCAGTAGCGTCCTGGCTGCTATGGTAACCGATCGGAGCCCCAGCATAACACTTCTGGGACTCCGATCGGAACTGCTGCTGCCACCAATGATGGGGGGGGGGGGGGGACCGCACTGCCCACCAATGATTTTAATACCGAGGGGGGGGGAGGGTGCACTGCCCACCAATGATTTTAATACCGAGGGGGGAAGGGTGCACTGCCCACCAATGATTTTAATATTGGGGAGGGCGCACTGGGGGCTGATGGAGAGGGTACTTTTGGCTGGTGAGAGGCACTGGGGGATGACGGAGAGGGTACTGGGGGCTGATGGAGAGGCACTGGGGGATGATGGAGAGGCACTGGAGGCTGATGGAGAGGCACTGGGGGCTGGTGGAAGGCACTGGGGGCTGGTGAGAAGCACTGGGGCTGATGGAGAGGCACTGGTGGCTGGTGAGAGGCACTGGGGGCTGATGGAGAGGCACTGGGGGCTGGTGAGAGGCAATGGGGGATGCTATGAGGCTACTGGGGGCTGCTATAAGGCTACTGGGGGATTCTATAATGCTACTGGGGGCTGCTATGAGGCTACTGGGGGCTGCTATGAGGCATATGGCTCTTATCTGAGGTCTGATTGGCGGTCATTCATATTGGGGTCTAAGCTGAGGTGTTATCTGAGGTCTTATTAACATTGGGGATCTTATTGGGGCTGTTAGCTGAGGTCTAATTAACATTGGGGGTCTGATTGGTGGTCTGACCTGAGGTGTAATGAAAATAAAAAAATTTCCAGAGCAGCTTGGAGAAAAAATCCCTCACAGTCTCCCCCACCCCTTCTGCCCGGCCAAGCCTGCCAGCACCCCTGAGGCCAAGCCAGCCAGCACCCCTGAGGCCAAGCCTGCCAGCACCCCTGAGGCCAAGCCTGCCAGCACCCCTGAGGCCAAGCCAGCCAGCACCCCTGAGGCCAAGCCAGCCAGCACCCCTGAGGCCGAGCCTGCAAAGCACCCCTGAGGCCAAGCCTGGAAAGCACCCTTCAGTCTTCAGAACTGTAAGTAAATTATATATAAGTGGAGCCTATAACATGAAAGAGATGAATTATGTCAGAGCGGCTTATCACCTACACGTGTATCACCCAAACTACACAAGATACATATCCCTACCTTCTGTCTAATATGTTGAAGAAGAAGTAGAGAAAAAAAGAAGGGGGATTAAATGCAGTAAAAAGGGAAGGAGGAAAAGTATTCTCTGGAGCGCCAAGAGGACTATTTAGAAGTGACGGAATGTTAGGGATGGGATGTAGGTGGTTTGGTGGGTATTCACCGAGGCAGCACCCTAAAGCAGTGTACGTCAGTGCACTGCAAGATAATATGGAGATGAAATTTAAAAAAGTGCTGGGGGGCTTGCCCAAGGATAGTGGACCGGGGAGGATAGTGGGCAGTAGCACAGGGGCGCCAAGGTGAAGAGAAAACAGATAAGGGCTGTGTAGTAAGTCTATGGAAGGTTACTACTTTGCTAGTTGGATTTGTGCTTCTGCTTCACAGTATCGATATATTGCAGAGGCATATATATCACTGTGTCTATATAGTTAGTGGTTCTATTTCACAGTCTCAGTATATGGAAAGCCTATCGATACTGTAAAATAGAATCAATATAACAAAATATAAAGAGACACAGTGATATATAGGCTTTCCATATACTGAGACTGTGAAATAGAACCACTAACTATATAGACACAGTGATATATATGCCTCTGCAATATATCGATACTGTGAAGCAGAAGCACAAATCCAACTAGCAAAGTAGTAACCTTCCATAGACTTACTACACCGCCCTTATCTGTTTTCTCTTCACCTTGGCGCCCTTGTGCTACTGCCCACTATCCTCCCTGGTCCACTATCCTTGGGCAAGCCCCCCAGCACTTTTTTAAATTTCATCTCCATATTATCTTGCAGTGCACTGACGTACACTGCTTTAGGGTGCTGCCTCGGTGAATACCCACCAAACCACCTACATCCCATCCCTAACATTCCGTCACTTCTAAATAGTCCTCTTGGCATGGTCCCTTCCATGCAACACTCACAATGTTAGACCTGACTAAAGCCCTTTTCACACGTCAGTGTTCGGTCAGTGATTTCCATCAGTGATTTTGAGCCAAAACAAGGTGCGGCTCTAAATACAGGACAGGTGCAGATCTTTCCCTTATACCTTATGTCTGTGGAGGCTCCAATCCTGGTTTTGGCTCACAATCACTAATGGGAAAACACTGACATGTGAATGAGGCTTGACTGTTGCGCCGCTATCTGCACCTGAAATAGTCCTAATTTAAGCGTATTTCAGCTTAGTAAATGACACCCTTAATGTTTTATCAATAACATAAAATGCTGCAGCCAGGATTTTATAAACAGAGAAATAAGAGCAACAGAAGAAAGGAAGAGCGAAAAGGAGAAAAAAAAATAAAAAAAAGGATCAAATGAGAGAGAGAAAAAAAAAGAACAAATGACCTTTTAGTTCCTAACGTGATTTACCTTTCTCCGGAGTCCTTCAAGCAGGATGCAGAGGTTTGTGATCTTCTGCAGAGCTCTGGGATAGAAAGAAAATCGTCTCCTATTTATACAGGACAGACCCGGGTTTCACTTTCGATCTGAGTTTTCTGGTCTTTGAACTGCTGCATTGTGCTGTGGAATTGTCCTTAGATTTCCAGTCACGACCAGTTTGTTCACGACCAGGAGCAAGCACATCATAATAATAACTCCTATACCAAGCACATTATAATAACTCCTATACCAAGCACTTAAACAGGAGGAAAACCTGAAATAATTTCCAACGTTAACTATTAATATCAAAATAACAAGTCACAGTAATAACAGAAAACATAATGCAGTTTTATAAAAGTACCGTGCTACACAGAGTCAGAGCCACAGGGGAAAACAGGGATCTCTTCTACCCTTCATATTTTGGGCACAGTTCTTCAGACACACACAGCAGAAAATACAGCATGGCATACAACTAGGGTTGCCACCTGGCGGGTAAACCATCGGTCTAACCACTATTTCATCCAGAAGGTCGGTGCCGGTATTTTATTTTTACTGGCAATTATAATTGCAGGCAATTTTCTCTGACATGGTTTGCACATGGGCATAATCATTTTTACCGTCCACCCTCCTTGGTTTGGTGCTGGTGGAAGTGGGCAGGAGGATTAGATGCCTGCATCGGTGGTGGGAATTTGGAAGTGAGGAGCCACATTGATACAGACCCAGATCGACAACCAGCAGCTGACTGGTCCAGCGTATGAGGATGTACCGCCTGCCAGCCTGACATGATCACCTCAGAGGCGGCCACCGCAGTGCAGACTAGGAGGTAGCACCCAAGGCAAAAGAACTTTGTTACTGGCAGGCAGAAGTGCCACTGGTCTGCAGCGCCAGTGTCTGGGGAATCCAAATGGGAGGTCGGAGAACAGGATCCAGTTGAAGTGGACACAGGAGCTGCACCAGATGTCCCAGTTTCATGACCGCCATATTGGATGCATCTCAAATAGGCACTACCATAACCAATACTTATATGTCCTACTAGAGTTTACTGAAGCTGTGGTGCAACCGAAAGAACAAGCGGACACACCATTTGGGATTTAAACTGGCCACAGCTTTATTGAATTATAACAACACATAACTCGTGAAAATGGAATACCTGCCAGAGCGAGCCGCTGTGGGCACAATATTATAACCCAACTTCCAAGAGTCTCCAACTGAGAGATGAACCCGTGAGGTACCAGGTCTCAGTATTAACTCCCCAAACTCCATAAGTTCTGGCCTCATAACCCCGCCAACGTCTTGAAGGTTAAACCTAACCTGAGAGACGTCCCCACGAGGCCAGAACCCAGTCAATACCATTCTGAAAATCCATATTCAATATATCTAGGCCTTTTGGGTTTGTGGACAACATCCAGTCTTTTCAGGTAATTACCACCACTCTCAATCTCCCTATATCCAATGGAAAAAACACCCATGCAGCGGACAAAAGCCATATTCAGTTTTCAGTTTTAGCTGCAGACCAGAAAGATCTGGAAAGTATTTCTGACCAAACCAGTAAAACGCCTATGACTAGGGCACAACATCTGGCTAAATCTGCTGTTTTGGTTCTTTTGAGAGTCCAGTTCATTCCCCCCGTCATGTATAATAAGAATGAAGGGGTAAGGACAGAGATTCCGTATGTGGGCTACTTCTTAGTAAAATTGAGACCAACAAAAACCCCTGATGCCCCTCTATGTCACCTGTACCTGCGACAGAGGGGAATCCTAAGTTGCTACTGTAAGGACTCACAGCTGCTCGCTTGAGGCCCAGTATACGAAAGAAGGTCCTATGATCGACACCCGAACTGGCTATGTTCCATGTTGGGACGAATATGGCTTTTGTATCGGTTAGATCTCCCACCACTTTTTTTTTTTCGATCTCTACTTCAGACAAACTGTGTACAAAAGCCGTGGTTGTCAGCTCCTATCCAAAAAGAATGTGCAGTGAAAAGGCATTTTGACAGCTCTGCCCGGCTATAACAGGCTGCTAGAATGTGGGGGAATTCATATAACGAAAGAGCTGAGCGTACAACGGGACAATGCGGCCATTTCCCTGCTGATCCGTTTTGGATTTCAAAAGCCAACTTTTTGTAAACTGCCTTTTAAGTCGATCCATTGTGATATTAATTCATTAATGTGATAAGCGCCTGAAAAATATTCACAAATGAGTGTTTCGAAAGAACCAGCACACGCACCTTGAAGGGCCAGTAGTAGCTGATTTAAAATGCCAGGGGAAATTGGTCTGCGTTTGTCAGTATTTTTGCAGGATTTATCGGCATGCTCCGAAATAGTTGAGCATGCAATGGAAGGTGTTTTACAAATGTAATGTTACATCTGTACCTACTGGGCCTATGAAAAAGAAATAGTCTAAATAATGAAGTAAAGATGGGCATCCTGACTCCTCTGTCCATGTTTTGCGGATCCGCAGATCCGTGGATCGCAAAACACACACGGATGTGTGAATGGACCCTTAACAGTGCTGAGATGCACATGTGGTGGGCTAACATGGGGATCAGTATACAGAGGGGACTGGTGACATGCGTGACAACTGTCAGACCCACTTCTGTCCTTAGGATGGGACTTCCTATAGAAGTTGCTCTGTAACGTGCTGCTGCCTCAGACCTATTGCTGGCAGCAGGGGCGTTGCTAAGTTAAAACATTCGGGGCTTGGGACCCTGATATTTTGTCCCAGGCCTTGAATGTCCTGCCTGTCAGCTAGATACAGCAGTTTTTCTGAACAATTGAATCTAATGCACTGGAAGAGCTGAAGGACCTTTCATGAAATCACAGGTCATGTGACCAGTAAAACAGGCAGTGGTTGAGAAGGACCTGCGATGATGTCACCATCATGTGACCACTGCAGGAGAGGACGGCAGAGAAGAGGAGAAATCCTGAGGGAAGAAGCTGTGCTGAGGTCTGTACATGAGGAGAGGTAAGTGAATGGAGAGGCAGAGCAATGCTGGGAGTTGTGGTTATTTAACTGGGACTGTATGTTAGGGCTGAAGGGAGTGATAGTATTTAAATGGGACTGTATGTTGGAGGGGGCTGAGGGAGGAAGTGATGATATTTACATGGGACTGTATGTTGATGGAGGCTGTGGGAGGGAGTGATGCTATTTACATGGGACTGAATGTTGGAGGGGGCTGGGTGATGTTATTTACATGGGGCTGTATGTTGAAGGCGGCTATGGGAGGGGATTATGTTATTTACATGGGACTGTATGCTGACGGCGGCTGTGGGAGGGAGTGATGTTATTTACATGGGACTGCATGTCAGAGAGGGCTGGGGGAGGCAGTGATGTTATTTACATGGGACTGAATGTTACAGGGGTCTGAAAAAGTGAGTGATGTTATTTACATGGGACTGTATGTTGAAGGTAGCTGGTGGGGGGAATGATGTTATTTACATGGGACTGAATGTTGAGGGGGTGATGTTTATATGGGATTGCAAGTTGGAAGCGGATGGGGAGGGGGTAATATTATTTACTTGGGACTGTATGTTGAAGGCGACTGGGGAGGAGATGATGTAATTTGGAGGGGGCTGTAGAAAGAGAGGGATGTTATTTACATGGGGTTGCATATTAGACTTATAGATCCGGCTTATTTCTACTAAGAGCACTATGGGGGGCTTATTACTACTGAGGGGTCTGTAGATAGCTTTATTACCACTGGGGGGATAATAAGGGTCCTTATTTCTACTGGGGGCTCTGTGAGAGTATTATTAATACTAGAGGGCTCTTCTTGGGGAACGTTATCACGGTTGGGGGCACTGTAAGGGTAGTATTACTAATGAGGGCATTCTAGAAGGGAATTACTATTGGTGGGACTTGGAGGCGCACTATTACTATGGGGGCACTAATATTTCCTCAGGATAGTATTTGGGGGCATTGGGGAGCACAGTGAGCAGCAGGATAACACTGGGGGGACTCCAGGTTGGGGGATGATGATAGAAATGTTAGGAAGCTAAGAGAACGAGGCGCGGCTGAAAGAAGTTGTATGGACCAAATGGAGAAGATGATGACAGAGAAGATCTACATCGGAGGAGAATTCACCTGGAGGCACTGGATGTGACAGGTATGTGGTGCTGCATAGCAAGTACAGCAAAATGCGGTGTGTGGGGGGAGGGGGGGGGATCGACTTAGAGAACTGGGCCATATTCATTGGGGATTGGGCCCCGGATCTTATGAGACCCTAGCAACGCCCCTGACTGGCAATGCTGAGGTTAATGAGTACAGGACTGTGCAGGCGGGGGGCGAGCACCTGGATGCAGCCGTGGGCTGGCTGGTGTGTGGCCCTGCACTCGTGTACACTGGGCATAGGAGAAAAGCTCTGGACAGATGGGAAAGAGGGGGCTATGATGGAGGATGATTGCTGTGAGTAGCAGGCTCTGTTTGCTGGGCTCCATAAGTGTAAAGAGTGTCTGCGACTACCCCAAAAACTCTCACCATCCAGTGTGGACTGTTGAGGGGGATACTAGTCCTGATGTGAAGGGGAGGAGGGAAGAAGGGGGCTGTGATGGAAGATGATTGCTGTGAGGAGCAGGTGCAATAGAGCAGGACCGTGGTACGTTTACACGGACGCCAAATTATGCAGTGGGTCAGGATATGGGTATAACAGTCTATAGTTTTGTTTGTGATGCCAATTGCAGCGTGCGCAGGGTACTGTCGCAGGGCCCTTTAAGGTGTTGTAATTCACAAACCATGTTAGGCATGCCAGAGTAATGTAATGTATCTGTATGGTAGTAGTAATTGTGTCAACTGTGTCTCCTACCTGGGTACGGCTGGTCTCCTGGATCCTGGCTCACTTGCAATAAATTGAGCGTAGTGCTAGTAGGAGTAATAGAGGGATTTTGCAGCAGTAATTGAGATCCAGACCCTTGGTAACGTTCAAACTTGTCTTTACTGATGGTAACTTTCATCCAAGCAAGATACAGCTTTAGTCTGAAGTCCCAGCAGGTATTGACAATAGTTGGCAGGAATTTATCTTCTACTCTCTCACGTACCTGGAGCTTGCAGGAAAAAGACGTCTGCTTTGTAGCTCTATACTGTGGCAGGGTATTTGGCTTCTGCACTTTCTATCTTCTGCTTTATGGGGACTGACTAGCTGAGGAGGAATATGTCTTCTCCTGGGTCTCTAGACTGTACTCACAGTTATCATCACAGGGTATTGTTTGTTCCTGGAACTGGAATGGTCTGCTTGCTTCTTCCAGCTGAGGCTGAAGGGCTCAGGCTGGGGATGATGATCAATGTCTCAGCCGAGACAAGATCCTGGCTTAAATACCTATATCTGGGAGCTCCTACATGCATAGCCTTACCCTAGCAGGGGTGGCTGGCACACTGACTTAACTTCCTTCTCCACCCATGAGGCAGTATGTGGGAGCAACCCACTCTGCTCACAGAGGGGGGAGCTAAACTGAAATGAACTATTCCAGCCTAGAAACACTAAACTGAAAATTTAATCCTTTCCAGAACATTGCTGCCACCTGCTGGTGAACATGAATATTGCAACAATTATACATTTGACAAGGTTTAGAATGCAGAGTTGTTAGAATATTATGTGAAATTACATGAAATTACAAAGTTAATGCTATTAACAGATTGTAGCGGGGTAGAAGAGTTTAGTAATGCAACTCTGGGGTGTTACACAGGCTCTGTTTGCTGGGCTCTGTAAGTGCTGTAAGTGTAAGTGCCTTGCTGGTAACAAAGCTGGTGGGGATGATACAGGGAATGCCGAGGGTGTCATGTCCCATGTCTTCATGGTTTTGTCACCTTGAAACGCTAAAGCTACAATGCATGTTGTGCTGAAGAAACTAACATATGTGCCCCAGACATGACCCCTGCCTAGCGGGCAGCTCACTCAGACTCAGAGGTTGAGGATGTGAGAGAGTTGGGGAGATGCAGCTGCAGGGATTTCTGGGTAGACTGTCCGAGAGACATACAGTACAGACCAAAAGTTTGGACACACCTTCTCATTCAAAGAGTTTTCTTTATTTTCATGACTATGAAAATTGTAGATTCACACTGAAGGCATCAAAACTATGAATTAACACATGTGGAATTATATACATAACAAAAAAGTGTGAAACAACTGAAAATATGTCATATTCTAGGTTCTTCAAAATAGCCAAATTTGCTTTGATTACTGCTTTGCACACTCTTGGCATTCTCTTGATGAGCTTCAAGAGTTAGTCACCTAAAATGGTTTTCACTTCATAGGTGTGCCCGGTCAGGTTTAATACGTGGGATTTCTTGCCTTATAAATGGGGTTGGGACCATCAGTTGCGTTGTGGAGAAGTCAGGTGGATACACAGCTGATAGTCCTACTCAATAGACTGTTAGAATTTGTATTATGGCAAGAAAAAAGCAGCTAAGTAAAGAAAAACGAGTGGCCATCATTACTTTAAGAAATGAAGGTCAGTCAGTCCGAAAAATTGGGAAAACTTTGAAAGTGTCCCCAAGTGCAGTCACAAAAACCATCAAGCACTACAAAGAAACTGGCTCACATGCGGACCGCCCCAGGAAAGGAAGACCAAGAGTCACCTCTGCTGCGGAGGATAAGTTCATCCGAGTCACCAGCCTCAGAAATCGCAGGTTAACAGCAGCTCAGATTAGAGACCAGGTCAATGCCACACAGAGTTCTAGCAGCAGACACATCTCTAGAACAACTATTAAGAGGAGACTGTGTGAATCAGGCCTTCATGGTAGAATATCTGCTAGGAAACCACTGCTAAGGACAGGCAACAAGCAGAAGAGACCTGTTGGGCTAAAGAACACAAGGAATGGACATTAAACCAGTGGAAATCTGTGCTTTGGTCTGATGAGTCCAAATTTGAGATCTTTGGTTCCAACCATCGTGTCTTTGTGGGACGCAGAAAAGGTGAACAGATGGACTCTACATGCCTGGTACCCACCGTGAAGCATGGAGGAGGAGGTGTGATGGTGTGGTGGTGCTTTGCTGGTGACACTGTTGGGGATTTATTTAAAACTAAAGGCATACTGAACCAGCATGGCTACCACAGCATCTTGCAGCGGCATGCTATTCCATCCGGTTTGCGTTTAGTTGGACCATCATTTATTTTTCAACAGGACAATGACCCCAAACACACCTCCAGGCTGTGTAAGGGCTATTTGACCATGAAGGAGAGTGATGGGGTGCTGCACCAGATGACCTGGCCTCCACAGTCACCGGACCTGAACCCAATCGAGATGGTTTGGGGTGAGCTGGATTGCAGAGTGAAGGCAAAAGGGCCAACAAGTGCTAAGCATCTCTGGGAACTCCTTCAAGACTGTTGGAAGACCATTTCAGGTGACTACCTCTTGAAGCTCATCAAGAGAATGCCAAGAGTGTGCATAGCAGTAATCAAAGCAAAAGGTGGCTACTTTGAAGAACCTAGAATATTACATATTTTCAGTTGTTTCACCCTTGTTTGTTATGTATATAATTCCACATGTGTTAATTCATAGTTTTCATGTCTTCAGTGTGAATCTAAAATTTTCATAGTCATGAAAATAAAGAAAACTCTTTGAATGAGAAGGTGTGTCCAAACTTTTGGTCTGTACTGTAGGTAGGATTATAAGTCAATTAAGTGAAGAGCTGCCGCCTCCTACCCCCTGTTCACCTGAGAGGCAGTCAGAATGGATGGCCCAGTGGCCGTCTTACTCTGTCCTCTGAGCTCAGCCAACAGCCATGGACACAGAACAGAGTTAAACATTTACAGGGCAGTGTCTGGGTGACTTTGAGACAAGAATCTGTCACTGTTAATTATCGCTGTTCTAGTCTGAGTCTCTGCATCAACATTACACTAGCCCAACAGCGCTCCGCTATCCCCACAAACCGCTTAAAGGGATTCTCTGGTATTTTTATATTGATGGCCTATCCTCAGGATAGGTCATCAATATAAGATCGGGAGCTTAACTAGCGGCACGCATGCCGATCAGCTGTCTGAGCAAGCCGCTGAGCTCACCAGAGGTCCAGCGAGCCCTGTGGCCTTCTCACAGCTCACCAAACACAGTGTCGTCCATTGGATATTGGCTCTGCTTTGTATTGCAGCTGAGCCCCATTCATTTAAATTGGACTGAGCTGCACTTAGGCCATGTGACCAATGACCGTGACGTCACATGGCCTAGAAAGAGGTCCTAAGTTCGCCTTGCCTCTTCATACCGCTGATCGTTGGGAGTCAGACCCCCGCCAATCTGATATTGATGACCTATCTTAAGGATAAGCCACTGCACAACCACTTTAAAAACAACAGGAAAATAATTATTTTATTTTTTAAAAAAGTGGAAAACTCAAATTATAATCAAACCATTGGTGTCAATAACACCCTCTTTTTAGCTGAGTAACTCTGGCTGGTATTTTTTGTACAACCCACCTATTTATACAGACATAGGGTCTGAATCAGGGGTTAATCTTGTCCCTTGTGGGGGATGGGGGTGTCTTTCCTTTCTACAAGAGTACAGCTACACAGAGAGGTTGCAAGTGCCACGTGTTGAGTGCTCAAGTATCGCGGCGTAGCAGGGCAGCCACAGAAATGAATGAGGTCACAGCGCATCTCACCAGTTTGCCGCGACCATGGCCCCAGAATCACAAAAAAGTCAACATTGCTGATTTTATACAATCCTGGGGTCGCAGTCGCTGCAAATATGCCGAGACCCCATTAATTCTATAGCTTCCTTCCTACACTGCCATACTTGGGTGTGCTACATGGGTCGCGCCCAAAATCGCTGTAAAGCTGTACCCTAACTGGGGCAGTAAAGATTTCCATGTTCAATGTTTTCTTTCTTTCTTTATACTGCACATGGGGGAAGGGAGGGAAGCGCTCCGTCTCACTTTCAGGCTGCATTCTTAGTAACAGCAGTCAGGCCGTTTACAGGAAATGTGTGCAGGCTGAGGATAAGAGCACAGAGCTTCTAGGAAGAAAGAAATGGTGCATTATACAATGGTCAATTTAGGGTACGGCTACAGGCGGCATGTCGACTCTTATCACATGACATCTCATGTAATGATTGTCAATGGTGTCGCAATGCAATGTGATATGCTGTGACTGCAACGTCATAGTCGCAAAAAATGTAGACATGCTGGACTTTGCGTCACAGGTCGCATGTACGCATTTTTTTGCCTTTGAGCTAGGTCCTAGGGATATATGAATACCCAAAATAAGGGTACTTTCACACTAGCGTTTTTCTTTTCTGGCCCTCAGTTCAGTCCTCGGGGCTCAATACCGGAAAAGAACTGATCAGTTTTATCCCCATGCATTCTGAATGGAGAGAAATCCGTTCAGGATGCATCAGGATGTCTTCAGTTCAGTCTTTTTGCCTTTTCAGGACGGAGATAATACCGCAGCATGCTGCAGTTTTAACTCCTTCCAAAATTCCAGAACACTTGCCGGAATGCCGGATCTGGCATTTTTTCCCATTGAAATGCATTAATGCCGAATCCAGCGCCGAGTGTTCCGGCAAACGGATCAGTTTTTGCGGTCTGCGCATGCTCAGACCACAAAAACTGTGGAAAAAAAAACTGATCCGTTTTGCCGCACGACACTGGAAAAACGTATCCGGTATTGCAATGCATTTTTCTGACTGATCGGGCATTTTTCAAAAATGTTCAGGCAACGGAACTGCCTGCCGGAATCAAATAATGCAAGTGTGAAAGTACCCTAAGGGGGTGCGCGTTACTTTTAGATTCAGCTGTAAGGAAGGAGTCATACTTCAGAGCCAAAGAGCATCAACTTTTTGTAAACTGCTTTTTAAGTCGGTCCGTTGTGATATTAATTTGTTAATGTGAAAAGCGCAGAAAAATAAGAGTGTTTCGAAAGAACCAGCACACGCACCTTGAAGGGCCAGTAGTAGCTGATTCACAATGCCAGGGGAAATTGGTCTGCGTTTGTCCGTATTTGTGCAGGATTTATTTTATTAGGCCCTAAACAATTTTCTTATCCAAGAAATGGGAATGTACTCCCTCCCATTCCATTCATTGACACAGGTAAGCTAGTGCGAATCACGGATTCTCCGTCCCTTGCTTGTGACATCGAGCCATCAGAGCCAGGTGCTGTAATAGGATCAGAAGGTGGTAGGAGCTATGGATTGCTTCACCAGGTTCAACAATTCTCTGAAAACGATGTCCCATAAGCAGGGTGACACTGCAGTTGCTGACTGCTCCACATGTGGAGCCAGACTGCGGAAACTTGGTCATTTGGAAGGCGGTCAAACTAGAGTCTGCTATATCATTGCGTACCACGGAAACTTGTTTTGCCTTAGGCCTCATGCACTCGGCCGTTTCCTGCCCGTGGCAATATTGCGGCCCGCAAACAACGGGTCCACAATATGCGACTTCTGCCGTGTGCTCCTTGCATTATAGATGCGGGCCCATTCACTTGAATGGGTCCACAATCCGGAGCTGCGGTCCGGAACGGAGGCTTGGAACCCCACGGAAGCACTACGGAGTGCTTCTGTGGTGTTTCTGTCCGTGCCTTCACACCGCAAAAAAATAGAACATGTTCTCTTTTTTTGCGGTGCGGACGGATCACGGCCCCATTCATGTTGAATGGGTTTCGATCCGTCCCAAACGCCGCACGAACGTTGCCTGTTCATTGGGGACCGCACAACGGCCGTGTGCATGAGGCCTTAAACCAGAGATTTAGCTCTAGGCAACGAAAGACAAAATGACGCAGTAGGGCGAGGACTGGGATGAGGTAGACCTATACAGGACATATACCACGCTAACATTGTCTGTCCAGAACACTATACGTCTTTTTCTCATCTCCTTACCCCAAACCTTGACTGCTGCAACTATAGGATAGAGCATGTCAGATTATGGAGCAACGGTGACTCTTCCCACGACTGTGGCCATGCTGTAGCAAAAATATTTATCCTTAAGGTAGCCCCTCTAAGTTAAATTATGTTACGCTGCCATGACCTGCGGAACTGCATGTCATATCTAGCCCCAACCGTACACCTTGTAAGCCCCCCAGATCATGTCCACGTAAGCAACCAATGGAGGGGTGGCCCAATTCCGAAAAAACGCTCACAGAGGGTGCTAGCAAAAATAGAGATGCCTTAAGCCAATTCCCAACTGCATGTGGGATTAGCTTAGACTTGTCTACCTCCAAGTCACCTGGACGTTTAAATGATTTATCCACAGATTCTCTGTCCAGCAGGACTAAAGAATAAATATCTACAGTCGTGGCCAAAAGTTTTGAGAATTACACAAATATTAGTTTTCACAAAGTTTGCTTCTAAACTGCTTTTAGATCTTTGTTTCAGTTGTTTCTGTGATGTAGTGAAATATAATTACACGCACTTCATACGTTTCAAAGGCTTTTATCGACAATTACAGGACATTTATGCAAAGAGTCAGTATTTGCAGTGTTGGCCCTTCTTTTTCAGGACCTCTGCAATTCGACTGGGCATGCTCTCAATTCCTGACTGATAACAACCCATTCTTTCATAATCACTTCTTGGAGTTTGTCAGAATTAGTGGGTTTTTGTTTGTCCACTCGCCTCTTGAGGATTGACCACAAGTTCTCAATGGGATTAAGATCTGGGGAGTTTCCAGGCCATGGACCCAAAATGTCAACGTTTTGGTCCCCGAGCCACTTAGTTATCACTTTTGCCTTATGGCACGGTGCTCCATCATGCTGGAAAATGCATTGTTCTTCACCAAACTGTTGTTGGATTGTTGGAAGAAGTTGCTGTTGAAGGGTGTTTTGGTACCATTCTTTATTCATGGCTGTGTTTTTGGGCAAAATTGTGAGTGAGCCCACTCCCTTGGATGAGAAGCAACCCCACACATGAATGGTCTCAGGATGCTTTACTGTTGGCATGACACAGGACTGATGGTACTGCTTACCTTTTCTTCTCCGGACAAGCCTTTTTCCTGATGCCCCAAACAATCGGAAAGAGGCTTCATCGGAGGATATGACTTTTCCCCAGTCCTCAGCAGTCCATTCACCATATTTTCTGCAGAAGATCAATCTGTCCCTGATGTTTTTTTTGGAGAGAAGTGTCTTCTTTGCTGTCCTTCTTGACATTAGGCCATCTTATAAAAGTCTTTGCTTTACTGTGCGTGCAGATGCGCTCACACCTGCCTGCTGCCATTCCTTCGCAAGCTCTGCACTGGTGGCACTCCGATCCCGCAGCTGAAACCTCTTTAGGAGATGATCCTGGCGCTTGCTGGACTTTCTTGGACGCCCTGAAGCCTTCTTAACAAGAATTGAACCTCTTTCCTTGAAGTTCTTGATGATCCTATAAATTGTTGATTGAGGTGCATTCTTAGTAGCCACAATATCCTTGCCTGTGAAGCCATTTTTATGCAATGCAATGATGGCTGCACGCTTTTCTTTGCAGGACACCATGGTTAACAATGGAAGAACAATAATTTCAAGCATCACCCTCCTTTTAACCCCTTAAGGACACAGGGCGTACAGGTACGCCCTCGTGCCCTGGTACTTAAGAACACAGGGCGTACATGTACGCCCTGTGTATTTTCGATCACTGCCGTGTGGCTGGCAGTGATCGGAACTCGGTGCCTGCTCAAATCATTGAGCAGGCACCTAGGCTAAATGCGCGGTTGGGTCCCGTGACCCCCCCCATGTTGGCGATCGCGGCAAACCGCAGGTCAATTCAGACCTGCGATTTCTGAAGTTTCTGATCCCCGCGGTTCCTGACCGCGGGGATCAGAAACTTTAGGATTCAAAAAATGTCCCAGTATCTCTCCCCCCTGCACCCCTGAGTTGTTTGAGCCCGGTGGGAGGTGCAGGGGGAGGGGTGCGGGAGGCGGGCGGTGCGGCAGGCGGGATTGCGATCCCCTGCCCGCCTCCCATTACATAATCGTTGGCGTCTAGTGGGTATACCAGGGTGCCAGCACATTGCTGGCAACCTGGTATAAACGGCTGACATCGGTGATGCGATGTCAGCCGTTTAACCCTTTCCATACAGCGGTCCATACGGACCGCTGTATGGAAAAGGTTAACAGCTCAGGGAGCTCCCTCCCTCTCCCATCGGGGGGCTGCTGTGCCTTTGCAGCCCCCCGAATGGAGAGGGAGAGCTCCCAGGCAGCCCCCCAAGCCCCGTCCTTACCCTTCCCCGTCTGCGAAGTTCTGGCAACTACTGAGCAGACGGGGAAGGTTTCCATGGCAACAGGACGCCTTCTCGGGCGTCCTGCTGTCCATGGTTCTGAACAGATCTGTGCTGAAAGCATACATCTGTTCAGACAAAGTGTAAGTAAAATACAGTACAGTACAATATATATTGTACTGTACTGTATTATACAGACATCAGACCCACTGGATCTTCAAGAAAAAGTGAAAAAAAATGAAAATAAAGTAAAAAACACATTTATCACTGATTAAAAATGAAAAAAATAAAATTCCCTACACATGTTTGGTATCGCCGCGTCCGTAACGACCTGATCTATAAAACGGTCATGTTACTTTACCCGAACGGTGAACGCAATAAAAATAAAAAATTAAAAACTATGATGAAATTGGAATTTTGCGCACCTTACTTCCCAAAAAAGGTAATAAAAGTGATCAAAAAAGTCGCATGTACGCCAAAATTGTAACAATCAAACCGTTATCTCATCCTGCAAAAATCATACCGTACCCAAGATAATCGCCCAAAAACTGGAAAAACTATGGCTCTTAGACTATGGAAACACTAAAACATGATTTATTTTGTTTCAAAAATAAAATCATTGTGTAAAACTTACATAAATAAAAAAAGTATACATATTAGGTATCGCCGCGTCCGTATTGACCGGCTCTATAAAAATATCACATGACCTAACCCCTCAGATGACCACCGTAAAAAAATAAAAATAAAAACGGTGTAAAAGCAATTTTTTGTCATCTTCCGTCACAAAAAGTGTAATAGCAAGCAATCAAAAAGTCATGTGCACCCCAAAATAGTGCCAATCAAACCGTCATCTCATCCCACAAAAAATGAGACCCTACTTAAGATAATCGCCCAAAAATGTTAAAAACTATGGCTCTTAGACTATGGAGACACTAAAACATTTTTTTGTTTTAAAAATGAAATTATTGTGTAAAACGTACATAAATAAAAAAATTTGTATAAATATTGGGTATCACCGCGTCCATGACAACCTGCTCTATAAAATTACCACATGATCTAACCTGTCAGATGAATGGTGTAAATAACAAAAAAAAAACGGTGCCAAAAAAGCAATTTCTTGTTACCTTGCCGCACAAAAAGTGTAATATAGAGCAACCAAAAATCATATGTACCCTAAACTAGTACCAACAAAACTGCCACCCTATCCCGTAGTTTCTAAAATGGGGTCACTTTTTTGGAGTTTCTACTCTAGGGGTGCATCAGGGGGGCTTCAAATGGGACATGGTGTCAAAAAAACCAGTCCAGCAAAATCTGCCTTCCAAAAACCGTATGGCATTCCTTTCCTTCTGCGCCCTGCCGTGTGCCCGTACAGCAGTTTACGACCACATATGGGGTGTTTCTGTAAACTACATAATCAGGGCCATAAATAATGAGTTTTGTTTGGCTGTTAACCCTTGCTTTGTAACTGGAAAAAAAATATTAAAATGGAAAATCTGCCAAAAAAGTGAAATTTTGAAATTGTATTTCTATTTTCCATTAAATCTTGTGCAACACCTAAAGGGTTAACAAAGTTTGTAAAATCAGTTTTGAATACCTTGAGGGGTGTAGTTTATAGAATGGGGTCATTTTTGGGTGGTTTATATTATGTAAGCCTCGCGAAGTGACTTCAGAGCTGTAGTGGTCCCTAAAAATTGGGTTTTTGTAAATTTCTGAAAAATTTCAAGATTTTCTTCTAAACTTCTAAGCCTTGTAACATCCCCAAAAAATAAAATATAATTCCCAAAATAATTCAAACATGAAGTAGACATATGGGGAATGTAAAGTCATCACAATTTTTAGGGGTATTACTATGTATTACAGAAGTAGAGAAACTGAAACTTTGAAATTTGCTTATTTTTACCAATTTTGGGTAAATTTGACATTTTTTTAATGCAAAAATAAATATTTTTTTTTACTTTATTTTACCAGTGTCATGAAGTACAATATGTGACGAAAAAACAATCTCAGAATGGCCTGGATAAGTCAAAGCGTTTTAAAGTTATCAGCACTTAAAGTGACACTGGTCAGATTTGCAAAAAATGGCCTGGTCCTAAGGTGTGTCCTTAAGGGGTTAACAGGTCAAGTCTGCCATTTTAACCCAATCAGCCTGACATAATGATCTCCAGCCTTGTGCTCGTCAACATCCTCACCTGAGTTAACAAGACGATTACTGAAATGATCTCAGCAGGTCCTTTAATGACAGCAATGGAATGCAGTGGAAAGTTGTTTTTTTGGGGGATTAAGTTTATTTTCATGGCAAAGAAGGACTATGCAATTCATCTGATCACAGTTCATAACTAGGGATGAGCGAACCCGAACTGTATAGTTCGGGTTCGTACCGAATTTTGGGGTGTCCGTGACACGGACCCGAACCCGGACATTTTCGTAAAAGTCCGGGTTCGGTGTTCATCGCTTTCTTGGCGCTTTTGTGACGCTTTCTTGGCGCTTTTTGAAAGGCTGCAAAGCAGCCAATCAACAAGCGTCATACTACTTGCCCCAAGAGGCCATCACAGCCATGCCTACTATTGGCATGGCTGTAATTGGCCAGAGCACCATGTGACCCAGCCTCTATTTAAGCTGGAGTCACATAGCGCCGCCCGTCACTCTGCTCTGATTAGCGTAGGGAGAGGTTGCGGCTGCGACAGTAGGGCGAGATTAGGCAGATTAACTCCTCCAAAGGACTTGATTATTGATCGATCTGCAGCTGTGGGTCATTGAGCTGCTGATACTCAATTGCTCACTGTTTTTAGGCTGCCCAGACCGTTTGTCAGTCACTTTTTTCTGGGGTGATCGGCGGCCATTTTGTGTCTTGTGGTGCGCCAGCCCAAGCTGCGACCAAGTGCATTTAACCCTCAATGGTGTGGTTGTTTTTTGGCTAAAGCCTACATCAGGGTGAAGCTGTCACACCAAGTGCATTTAACCAGCAATAGCCTGTTTATTTTTTGGCCATATACTACATCAGGGGCAAAGCTGCGCCTGTCACCAAGTGCATTTAACCCTCAGTAGTGTGGTTGGTCAAGCTGTCACACCAAGAGCATTTAACCAGCAATAGTGTGGTTATTTTTTGGCCATATCCCAGTCTAATTCTGTCAGTAAATCTATACCTGTCACCCAGCGCCTAAATACTAGGCCTCAAATTTATATCCCGCTAAATCTGTCGTTACTGCTGTACTGTTGTGGCTGGGCAAGTTATTTAGTGTCCGTCAAAGCACATTTTTTGTTCTGGGTTGAAATACAATTCCCAATTTAACAATTTCCTAATTTAGTGGTTTCTGTTGTATCAGAGCTATTTGAAATCTATCCCTAAAAAGGTATATAATATTCAAGGTGCACATAGGGTCATTCAGAATAACTTCACACACCCGCTACTGTGCATTTCCAAGTCTAATTCCGTCAGTAAATCTATACCTGTCACCCAGCGCCTAAATACTAGGCCTCAAATTTATATCCAGCTAAATCTGTCGTTAGTGCTGTAGCTGGGCGAGTTATTTAGTGTCCGTTCAAGCACATTTCTTGTTCTGGGTTGAAATACAATTCCCAATTTAGCAATTTAAAAATTTAGTGGTTTCTGCTGTATCAGAGCTATTTGAAATCTATCCCTAAAAGGGTAGATCATATTGAAGGTGCACATAGGGACATTCAGAATAACTTCACACACCCGCTACTGTGCATTTCCAAGTCTAATTCTGTCACTAAACCCATACTTGTCACCCAGTGCCTAAATACTAGGCCTCAAATTTATATCCAGCTGAATTTGAATACAATACATTGGGCCAAATAATATTTTTGTTGTTGTGGTGAACGATAACAATGAGGAAAACATCTAGTAAGGGACGCAGACATGGTCGTGGTGGTGTTAGTGGACCCTCTGGTGCTGGGAGAGGACGTGGCCGTTCTGCCACATCCACACGTCCTAGTGTACCAACTACCTCAGGTCCCAGTAGCCGCCAGAATTTACAGCGATATATGGTGGGGCCCAATGCCGTTCTAAGGATGGTAAGGCCTGAGCAGGTACAGGCATTAGTCAATTGGGTGTCCGACAGTGGATACAGCACGTTCACATTATCTCCCACCCAGTCTTCTGCAGAAAGCGCACAGATGGCGCCTGAAAACCAACCCCATCAGTCTGTCACATCACCCCCATGCATATCAGGGAAACTGTCTCAGCCTCAAGTTATGCAGCAGTCTCTTATGCTGTTTGAAGACTCCGCTGGCAGGGTTTCCCAAGGGCATCCACCTAGCCCTTCCCCAGCGGTGAAAGACATAGAATGCACTGACGCACAACCACTTATGTTTCCTGATGATGAGGACATGGGAATACCACCTCAGCATGTCTCTGATGACGAAACACAGGTGCCAACTGCTGCGTCTTTCTGCAGTGTGCAGACTGAACAGGAGGTCAGGGATCAAGACTGGGTGGAAGACGATGCAGGGGACGATGAGGTCCTAGACCCCACATGGAATGAAGGTCGTGCCACTGACTTTCACAGTTCGGAGGAAGAGGCAGTGGTGAGACCGAGCCAACAGCGTAGCAAAAGAGGGAGCAGTGGGCAAAAGCAGAACACCCGCCGCCAAGAGACTCCGCCTGCTACTGACCGCCGCCATCTGGGACCGAGCACCCCAAAGGCAGCTTCAAGGAGTTCCCTGGCATGGCACTTCTTCAAACAATGTGCTGACGACAAGACCCGAGTGGTTTGCACGCTGTGCCATCAGAGCCTGAAGCGAGGCATTAACGTTCTGAACCTTAGCACAACCTGCATGACCAGGCACCTGCATGCAAAGCATGAACTGCAGTGGAGTAAACACCTTAAAACCAAGGAAGTCACTTAGGCTCCCCCTGCTACCTCTTCTGCTGCTGCCGCCTCGGCCTCTTCTGCTGCTGCCGCCTCGACCTCTTCTGCTGCTGCCGCCTCGGCCTCTTCCTCCGCCTCTGGAGGAACGTTTGCACCTGCCGCCCAGCAAACAGGGGATGTACCACCAACACCAACACCACCTCCGTCACCAAGCATCTCAACCATGTCAAACGGCAGCGTTCAGCTCTCCATCTCACAAACATTTGAGAGAAAGCGTAAATTCCCACCTAGCCACCCTCGATCCCTGGCCCTGAATGCCAGCATTTCTAAACTACTGGCCTATGAAATGCTGTCATTTAGGCTGGTGGACACAGACAGCTTCAAACAGCTCATGTCGCTTGCTGTCCCACAGTATGTTGTTCCTAGCCGGCACTACTTCTCCAAGAGAGCCGTGCCTTCCCTGCACAACCAAGTATCCAATAAAATCAAATGTGCACTGCGCAACGCCATCTGTGGCAAGGTCCACCTAACCACAGATACGTGGACCAGTAAGCACGGCCAGGGACGCTATATCTCCCTAACTGCACACTGGATAAATGTAGTGGCAGCTGGGCCCCAGGTGGAGAGCTGTTTGGCGCACGTCCTTCCGCCGCCAAGGATCGCAGGGCAACATTCTTTGCCTCCTGTTGCCACCTCCTCCTTCTCTGCTTCCTCCTCCTTTTCTTCCACCTGCTCATCCAGTCAGCCACACACCTTCACCACCAACTTCAGCACAGCCCGGGGTAAACGTCAGCAGGCCATTCTGAAACTCATATGTTTGGGGGACAGGCCCCACACCGCACAGGAGTTGTGGCGGGGTATAGAACAACAGACCGACGAGTGGTTGCTGCCGGTGAGCCTCAAGCCCGGCCTGGTGGTGTGTGATAATGGGCGAAATCTCGTTGCAGCTCTGGGACTAGCCGGTTTGACGCACATCCCTTGCTTGGCGCATGTGCTGAATTTGGTGGTGCAGAAGTTCATTCACAACTACCCCGACATGTCAGAGCTGCTGCATAAAGTGCGGGCCGTCTGTTCGCGCTTCCGGCGTTCACATCCTGCCGCTGCTCGCCTGTCTGCGCTACAGCGTAACTTCGGCCTTCCCGCTCACCGCCTCATATGCAACGTGCCCACCAGGTGGAACTCCACCTTGCACATGCTGGACAGACTGTGCGAGCAGCAGCAGGCCATAGTGGAGTTTCAGCTGCAGCACGCACGGGTCAGTCGCACTACGGAACAGCACCACTTCACCACCAATGACTGGGCCTCCATGCGAGACCTGTGTGCCCTGTTGCGCTGTTTCGAGTACTCCACCAACATGGCCAGTGGCGATGACGCCGTTATCAGCGTTACAATACCACTTCTATGTCTCCTTGAGAAAACACTTAGGGCGATGATGCAAGAGGAGGTGGCCCAGGAGGAGGAGGAGGAGGAAGAGGGGTCATTTTTAGCACTTTCAGGCCAGTCTCTTCGAAGTGACTCAGAGGGAGGTTTTTTTGCAACAGCAGAGGCCAGGTACAAATGTGGCCAGCCAGGGCCCACTACTGGAGGACGAGAAGGACAAGGATGAGGAGGATGAGGATGAAGCATGGTCACAGCGGGGTGGCACCCAACGCAGCTCGGGCCCATCACTGGTGCGTGGCTGGGGGGAAAGGCAGGACGATGACGATACGCCTCCCACAGAGGACAGCTTGTCCTTACCCCTGGGCAGCCTGGCACACATGAGCGACTACATGCTGCAGTGCCTGCGCAACGACAGCAGAGTTGCCCACATTTTAACGTGTGCGGACTACTGGGTTGCCACCCTGCTGGATCCACGGTACAAAGACAATGTGCCCACCTTACTTCCTGCACTGGAGCGTGATAGGAAGATGCGCGAGTAGGTAGACGTTGGTAGACGCGCTACTGAGAGCATTCCCAAATGTCACAGGGGAACAATTGGAAGCCCAAGGCCAAGGCAGAGGAGGAGCAAGAGGTCGCCAAGGCAGCTGTGTCACGGCCAGCTCCTCTGAGGGCAGGGTTAGCATGGCAGAGATGTGGAAAAGTTTTGTCAACATGCCACAGCTAACTGCACCACCACCTGATACGCAACGTGTTAGCAGGAGGCAACATTTCAATAACATGGTGGAACAGTACTTGTGCACACCCCTCCACGTACTGAGTGATGGTTCGACCCCATTCAACTTCTGGGTCTCTAAATTGTCCACGTGGCCAGAGCTAGCCTTTTATGCCTTGGAGGTGCTGGCCTGCCCGGCGGCCAGCGTTTTGTCTGAACGTGTATTTAGCACGGCAGGGGGCGTCATTACAGACAAACGCAGCCGCCTGTCTACAGCCAATGTGGACAAGCTGACGTTCATAAAAATGAACCAGGCATGGATCCCACAGGCCCTGTCCATCCCTTGTGCAGATTAGACATTAACTACCTCCCCTTAACCATATATTATTGTACTCCAGGGCACTTCCTCATTCAATCCTATTTTTATTTTCATTTTACCATTATATTGCGAGGCTACCCAAAGTTGAATGAACCTCTCCTCTGCCTGGGTGCCGGGGCCTAAATATATGCCAATGGACTGTTCCAATGTTGGGTGACGTGAAGCCTGATTCTCTGCTATGACATGCAGACTGATTCTCTGCTGACATGAAGCCAGATTCTCTGTTACGGGACCTCTCTCCTCTGCCTGGGTGCTGGGCCTAAATATATGCCAATGGACTGTTGCAGTGGTGGCTGACGTGAAGCCTGATTCTCTGCTTTGACATGCAGACTAATTCTCTGCTGACATGAAGACAGATTCTCTGTTACGGGACCTCTCTCCTCTGCCTGGGTGCTGGGCCTAAATATCTGACAATGGACTGTTGCAGTGGTGGCTGACGTGAAGCCTGATTCTCTGCTATGACATGCAGACTGATTCTCTGCTGACATGAAGCCAGAGTCTCTGTTACGGGACCTCTCTCCTCTGCCTGGGTGCTGGGCCTAAATATATGCCAATGGACTGTTGCAGTGGTGGCTGACGTGAAGCCTGATTCTCTGCTTTGACATGCAGACTAATTCTCTGCTGACATGAAGACAGATTCTCTGTTACGGGACCTCTCTCCTCTGCCTGGGTGCTGGGCCTAAATATCTGACAATGGACTGTTGCAGTGGTGGCTGACGTGAAGCCTGATTCTCTGCTATGACATGCAGACTGATTCTCTGCTGACATGAAGCCAGAGTCTCTGTTACGGGACCTCTCTCCTCTGCCTGGGTGCTGGGCCTAAATATATGCCAATGGACTGTTGCAGTGGTGGCTGACGTGAAGCCTGATTCTCTGTTATGACATGCAGACTGATTCTCTGCTGACATGAAGCCAGATTGTCTGTTACGGGACCTCTCTCCTCTGCCTGGGTGCTGGGCCTAAATATATGCCAATGGACTGTTGCAGTGGTGGCTGACGTGAAGCCTGATTCTCTGCTATGACATGCAGACTGATTCTCTGCTGACATGAAGACAGATCCTCTGTTACGGGACCTCTCTCCTCTGCCTGTGTGCTGGGCCTAAATATATGCCAATGGACTGTTGCAGTGGTGGCTGACGTGAAGCCTCATTCTCTGCTATGACATGCAGACTGATTCTCTGCTGACATGAAGCCAGATTCTCTGTTACGGGACCTCTCTCCTCTGTCTGGGTGCTGGGCCTAAATATATGCCAATGGACTGTTACAGTGGTGGCTGACGTGAAGCCTGATTGTCTGCTATGACATGCAGACTGATTCTCTGCTGACATGAAGCCAGATTCTCTGCTATGGGACCTCTCTCCAATTGATATTTGGTTAATTTTTATTTATTTTATTTTTATTCATTTCCCTATCCACATTTGTTTGCAGGGGATTTAACTACATTTTGCAGCCCTTTAGCCCTTTCCTGGGCTGTTTTACAGCCTTTTTAGTGCCGAAAAGTTTGGGTCCCCATTGACTTCAATGGGGTTCGGGTTCGGGACAAAGTTCGGATCGGGTTCGGATCCCGAACCCGAACATTTCCGGGAAGTTCGGCCAAACCTCTCGAACCCGAACATCCAGGTGTTCGCTCAACTCTAGTCACAGCGCATCTCACCAGTTTGCCGCGACCATGGCCCCAGAATCACAAAAAAGTCAACATTGCAGATTTTTTGCAATCCTGAGGTCGCAGTCGCGGCAAATGTGCTGAGACCCCATTAATTCTGTGGCTTCCCTCCTACACTGCCATACTTGGGTGTGCTACACGGGTCGCGCCCAAAATTGCTGTAAAGCTGTACCCTAACTGGTGCAGTAAAGATTTCCATGTTCAATGTTTTCTTTCTTTCTTTATACTGCACATGGGGGACGGGAGGGAAGCGCTCCGTCTCACTTTCAGGCTGCATTCTTAGTAACAGCAGAAGTCAGGCCATTTACAGGAAATGTGTGCAGGGAGGAGGGAGATCGGCAGGCTGAGGATAAGGGCACAGAGCTTCTAGGAAGAAAGAAATGGTGCATTATACAATGGTCAATTTAGGGTACGGCTACAGGGCAGCATGTCGACTCTTATCACATGACATTTCATGTAATGATTGTCAATGGTGTCGCAATGCAATGTGATATGCTGTGACTGCAACGTCACAGGTCGCATGTACGCATTTTTTCCCTTTGAGTTAGGTCCTAGGGATATATGAATACCCAAAATAAGGGTACTTTCACACTAGCGTTTTTCTTTTCTGGCACTCAGTTCCGTCCTCGGGGCTCAATACCGGAAAAGAACTGATCAGTTTTATCCCCATGCATTCTGAATGGAGAGAAATCCGTTCAGGATGCATCAGGATGACTTCAGTTCAGTCTTTTTTGACTTTTCAGGACGGAGATAATACCGCAGCATGCTGCAGTTTTAACTCCTTCCAAAATTCCGGAACACTTGCCAGAATGAATTAATGCCGAATCCAGCCCCGAGTGTTCCGGCAAACGGATTTGTTTTTGCAGTCTGCGCATGATCAGACCACAAAAACGGTGGGGAAAATAACGTATCCGTTTTGCCGCACGGCACTGGAAAAACGTATCCAGTATTGCAATGCATTTTTCTGACTGATCGGGCATTTTTCAAAAATGCCTGATCAGTCAGAAAAAATGACATGCGTTTGCATACAGTTTGCCTGATCAGGCAGGCAGTTCAGGCAACGGAACTGCCTGCCGGAATCAAACAACGCAAGTGTGAAAGTACCCTAAGGGGGTGCGCGTTACTTTTAGATTCAGCTGTAAGGAAGGAGTCATACTTCAGAGCCAAAGAGCATCAACTTTTTGTAAACTGCTTTTTAAGTCGGTCCGTTGTGATATTAATTAGGTAATGTGAAAAGCGCCGAAAAATAAAAGGAGTGTTTCGAAAGAACCAGCACACGCACCTTGAAGTCCAGTAGTAGCTAATTCACAATGCCAGGGGAAATTGGTCTGCGTTTGTCCGTATTTGTGCATTATTAATTTTTTTAGGCCCTAAACAATTTTCTTATCCAAGAAATGGGAATGTACTCCCTCCCATTCCATTCATTGACACAGGTAAGCTAGTGCGAATCACGGATTGTCCGTCCCTTGCTTGTGACATCGAGGCATCAGAGCCAGGTGCTGTAATAGGATCAGAAGGTGGTAGGAGCTATGGATTGCTTCATCAGGTTCAACAATTCTCTGAAAACGATGTCCCATAAGCAGGGTGACACTGCAGTTGCTGACTGCTCCGCATGTGGAGCCAGACTGCGGAACTTGGTCATCTGGAAGGGGGTCAACGAGAGTCTGCTATATCATTGCGTACCCTGGAAACTTGTTTTGCCTTAGGCCTCATGCACTCGGACGTTTCCCGCCCATGGCCATATATCAGCCCGCAAACAACGGATCCGCAATATGCGGGCCTCTGCTGTGTGCTCCTTGCATTATAGATCCGGAGCTGCGGTGCGGAACGGAGGCTTGGAACCCCACGGAAGCACTACGGAGTGCTTCCGTGGTGTTTCTGTCCGTGCCTTCACACCGCAAAAAAGTAGAACAATGGCCGTGTGCATGAGGCTTTTAACCAGAGATTTAGCGCTACATAATGAAGGACAAAATGACGCAGTAGGGCGAGGACTGGGATGAGGTAGACCTATACAGGACATATACCACGCTAATATTTTCTGTCCAGAACACTATGCGTCTTTTTCTCATCTCCTTACCCCAAACCTTGACTGCTGCAATTATAGGATAGAGCATGTCAGATTATGGAGCAATGGTGACCCTTCCCACGACTGTGGCCATGCTGTAGCAAAAATATTTACCCTTAAGGTAGCCCCTCTAAGTTAAATCATAGAGATGCCTTGAGCCAATTCCGAACTGCATGTGGGATTAGCTTAGACTTGTCTACCTCCAAGTCACCTGGACGTTTAAATGATTTATCCACAGATTCTCTGTCCAGCAGGACTAAAGAATAAACATCTACAGTCGTGGCCAAAAGTTTTGAGAATTACACAAATATTCGTTTTCACAAAGTTTGCTGCTAAACTGCTTTTAGATCTTTGTTTCAGTTGTTTCTGTGATGTAGTGAAATATAATTACACGCACTTCATACGTTTCAAAGGCTTTTATCGACAATTACATGACATTTATGCAAAGAGTCAGTATTTGCAGTGTTGGCCCTTCTTTTTCAGGACCTCTGCAATTCGACTGGACATGCTCTCAATCAACTTATGGGCCAATTCCTGACTGATAGCAACCCATTCTTTCATAATCACTTTTTGGAGTTTGTCAGAATTAGTGGGTTTTTGTTTGTCCACCCGCCTCTTGAGGATTGACCACAAGTTCTCAATGGGATTAAGATCTGGGGAGTTTCCAGGCCATGGATCCAAAATGTCAACGTTTTGCTCCCCGAGCCACATAGTTATCACTTTTGCCTTATGGCACGGTGCTTCATCATGCTGGAAAATGCATTGTTCTTCACCAAACTGTTGTTGTATTGTTAGAAGAAGTTTGGAGGGTGTTTTGTTACTATTTTTTTTATGGCTGTGTTTTGGGACAAAATTGTGAGTGAGCCCAATCCCTTGGATGAGAAGCAACCCCACACATGAATGGTCTCAGGATGCTTTACTGTTGGCATGACACAGGACTGATGGTAGTGCTCACCTTTTCTTCTCCGGACAAGCCTTTTTCCTGATGCCCCAAACAATCGGAAAGAGGCTTCATCGGAGGATATGACTTTTCCCCAGTCCTCAGCCGTCCATTCACCATATTTTCTGCAGAAGATCAATCTGTCCCTAATGTTTTTTTTGGAGAGAAGTGGCTTCTTTGCTGCCCTTCTTGACACCAGGCCATCTTCCAAAAGTCTGCCTGCTGCCATTTCTGAGCAAGCTCTGCACTGGTGGCACTCCAATCCCGCAGCTGAATCCTCTTTAGGAGACGATCCTGGCGCTTGCTGGACTTTCTTGGACGCCCTGAAGCCTTCTTAACAAGAACTGAACCTCTTTCCTTGAAGTTCTTGATGATCCTATAAATTGTTGATTGAGGTGCAATCTTAGTAGCCACAATATCCTTGCCTGTGAAGCAATTTTTATGCAACGCAATGATGGCTGCACGCGTTTCTTTGCAGGTCACCATGGTTAACAATGGAAGAACAATGATTTCAAGCATCACCCTCCTTTTAACAGGTCAAGTCTGCCATTTTAACCCAATCAGCCTGACATAATGATCTCCAGCCTTGTGCTCGTCAACATTCTCACCTGAGTTAAAGGGGTTATCCGAGTTATTTTTTTGTTCTTTCTATGTTCCTAACTAAGCAAAGTACCTAACTAAGTGCTTTCCAATTCACTCACTTTATCTCCAGTGGCTGGTTTCTCAGATTTCACTGAGGGTCACATGACCTGTGATGTCAGCTTCTCTCCCTGTAATGTTCGTTTACAAGCCTGTAAAGGAGACGTCACTGTGCTGGCCACGCCCCCCCCCCCTTCCCTGCCGTCTGCTCTCTGCTAGGATACTTAACCCCTTCAGCTGCACAGCTCTGCAGCAGGGACAATTCTAGGCACTGGAGCTGAATGACTAGAGAGAACATTGCACAAGAAGGTAGAGAGAAGATCCTGTGTGTATTAGCAGTGTCATTATACAGGTGGGACATGTAGTCCTACACATACAACATGCTGCAGAGTCTCCCAGCACTCAGGGTAGCTCTTGTATTCACTCCCTTAGCAGTGTCATTATTCAGCTGGGACTTGTAGTCCTACACATACAACATGCTGCAGAGTCCCCCAGCAGGTAGACATGTCACTCAGGGCAGCACTTGTATTCACTCCCTTAGCAGAGCAGGGGGAGGGGCAGAGATTGTTGTTATTGCATGTAAACAAAGAGCCAGAAAAGAACCAGGGAAATTAGGAAAAAATTTTTTTTCATAAAACTTGCTTAGCTCAGTTATATATCAGATTTTCAGTGCTATATTATATTTTTTTCATAACTCGGACAACCCCTTTAATGACAGCAATGAAATGCAATGGAAATGTTTTTTTGGGATTAAGTTAATTTTCATGGCAAAGAAGGACTATGCAATTCATCTGATCACTCTTCATAACATTCTGGAGTATATGCAAATTGCTATTATAAAAACATAAGCAGCAACTTTTCCAATTTCCAATATTAATGTAATTCTCAAAACTTTTGGCCATGACTGTACATACTGTCGCGCTCAAATTTTTCCTTTTACTTCAGCAGCCAGGTGCCAGCTCAATGGCGACACTGAACAAGCGGGGGCACCTGAAATAGCAGAAGACCGGCTCTCTCTGTCTGCCAACTACTCTGGCACCTGGGTAGCAAAAGAGAAGTCGGAATTACCAGAAAGGGGAGGGAGGTGTGATACTGTACATTAGCTGGAGAGGCAGAAAACTTTTCTAAAATAAGTGTTTTTCTAATGTTCTGTGTACTACAGGTAACCCCCACTTCCACGCCGAGTCCCAGTTGCACTCACCTAGTAGATACTCTGGACTGTGACCTACTTTTGGGCTAATACCAGCTAAACTGGTGTTGCGATGTTTGTAACGTCCATTGCCGCGGCAGCGAGATTCTGGGTAAGGCTCCGGCGAATGAGCAGATAGCTGCCGTTAAGCGGAATGGTGAGCAAATGAAGCGTTGCTGTGGAGGCTGGACACTGGTGAGTAAAGATGAGGGGATCTGGAGCGGTGGGGAGCAGAGGTGCAACAGCGGGAGCCATCTGCAGTTGATCCTCTTGCTGATGATACAGATGGAGGGATGGGGGTTCTGAAGGTGTAGCCGCAAGGCTCACAGACTCAGGAGACATACTGTTAACAGTGCTGAGATGCACATGTGGTGGGCTAACATGGGGATCAGTATACAGAGGGGACTGGTGACATGCGTGACAACTGTCAGACCCACTTCTGTCCTTAGGATGGGACTTCCTATAGAAGAGGCTCTGTAACGTGCTGCTGCCTCAGACCTATTGCTGGCAGCAGGGCGCAGGGGAGGGCTGGCAGCCTTAGCCCTGTGTGGCAAATCCAGTCAAGTGGCCCATTTTTAGCCCCGCCCATTATTAAAAGCCCCTCCTACATATAATAGGCCATGCCCAACAAACACTGTACAGCTGACATTCTATAGTTGCAGCCTGTCTCTACACATCATACGGAGAGGGGAGGTCTGTCCTGGCTGCACTGCCTGCTTCACATTATACAATAAACAGCCGGCTAAAGCCAGGAAGATCCTCCGCTCTCCTCCCTCCCCTGATCCTGCTCAAGGCCTGTGGTTCCCCCCACCATCTGCCACCCGCCCGTGGCCTGCTGCCCCCCTTGACCGTCCTCACCCAGCTCTGAATCCTCCTTCTGCAAATGGCAGGGGAGGAGCCGGAGCATCTTATCTCCTACATAGCACCTCATACCTCTTACATCCAGTGATGTCACCTTTCTCTTTCCTCATCTTCTCCATTCAGACCAGACCGCCATGATGATTTTTCAGCCATCTCCCGTCTCTGCAGAGATTGAGAAACAGACATTAGTTTCCCACAATTCCATCATCTTCACATCTTTTGAACACCCTTTCCTGCCACCCCCAATACTATACTGCAGAAACAGTCCCCCTGGAAATACTACTACCACACAGATAGTGCCCCAATACTGTGCCCGCTGTGCCCACAATACTATACTGCAGAAACAGTCCCCCTGGAAATACTACTACCACACAGATAGTGCCCCAATACTGTACCCGCTGTGCCCACAATACTATACTGAAGAAACAGTCCCCCTGGAAATACTACTACCACACAGATAGTGCCCCCAATACTGTGCCCGCTGTGCCCCCAATACTATACTGCAGAAACAGTCCCCCTGGAAATACTACTACCACACAGATAGTGCCCCAATACTGTGCCCGCTGTGCCCCCAATACTATACTGCAGAAACAGTCCCCCTGGAAATACTACTACCAGATAGTGCCCCCAATACTGTGCCCCCAATACTTTACTGCAGAAACAGTCCCCCTGGAAATACTACTACCACACAGATGGTGCCCCCTTCAACAATTATTGGCACACAGTGATCTAAAAAATAACTGCGCCCAGACACTAATAGTATAAAGATAATGTCCCCCAAAAATAATTGTGCTAAGCTGATACTATGCCAGGGTGCCCCCCAAAGTAACAGTGCTCCCCAAAATCCCACCAATAGAAATAATTATTTGCCAGAGCACACTTAGTAGTAATAATGCCCCTATAGTGCCTATACTAGTAATCATGTTCCTCATAGCCCCCAGTAGTAGTAAAGCTCCCCATAATACCCCCTAGTAGTAATAATTCTCCCTATAATATGACAGTACATGAAACACCCCCGCTTAGTGCCCACAGTTGAGCGAATGTCCCCATAATGTATGTCAGTATAAAATACCCCTATATAGTGCCCCAGTAAATGCCCTCATAGTACCCTCTCCCCCTTCCCCATAGTGTCCCCCATAATATGGCAGTAAAAAATGCCCCTTCTTAGTGCCCTCAGCAGATGTCCCTAAAGTGCCACTATATGCCCCAATAGTGCTCCACTCCCCCATAGTGCCCCAAATAATGCCCCATAGTGCCGCTCTCCCCTATAGTGCCTCCCATAATGTGCCAGTAAAAAATGCCCCCTTAGTGCCACCAAATGCCATAGTGCCCCCCATAATATGCCAATAAAAAAGGCCCCTTTAGAGCCCCCACTTCCCCATAGTGTCCCCAAATAATGCCCCTATAGTGACACCAGATGCCCCATGGTGCCTCTCACCCCTATAGTGCCCCATATTGTGCCAATAATTTAAAAAAAGCCCCTTTAGAGCCCCCAGATACCCCCATAGTGCTCCTCTCCCCCATGGTGCCCCCCCATAATGTGCCAGTAAGAAATGCCCCCATAGTGACAGCTCCTCCCCATAGTGTCAGCTCCCCCATAGTGTCAGCTCCACCCATAGTGACAGCTCCTCCCCATAGTGTCAGCTCCCCCATAGTGTCAGCTCCCCCCATAGTGTCAGCTCCCCCCATAGTGTCAGCTCCCCCCATAGTGTTAGCTCCCCCCATAGTGTTAGCTCCCCCCATAGTGCCAGCCTCCCCCCATAGTGCCAGCCTCCCCCCATAGTGCCAGCCCCCCCATAGTGCCAGCCCCACCATAGTGCCAGCCCCCCCATAGTGCCAGCTTCCCCATAGTGCCAGCTCACCCATAGTGCCAGCCCTCTCCCCCCATAGTGCCAGCTCCCCCATAGTGCCAGCTCCCCTATAGTGCCAGTCCCCCCTATAGTGCCAGTCCCCCCTATAGTGCCAGTCCCCCCCATAGTGCCAGCCCCCCCCATAGTGCCAGCCCCCCCGTAGTGCCAGCCCCCCCCGTAGTGCCAGTCCCCCATAGTGCCAGTCCCCCATAGTGCCAGCTCCCCTCATAGTGCCAGCTCCCCCCCATAGTGCCAGTCTTCCATAGTGCCAGCCCTCTTCCCCCCATAGTGCCAGCCCCCTCCATAGTGCCAGCTCCCCCCATAGTGCCAGCTCCCCCCATAGTGCCAGCTCCCCCCATAGTGCCAGTCCCCCAGAGTGCCAGTCCCCCATAGTGCCAGCTCCCCCCATAGTGCCAGCTCCCCCATAGTGCCAGCCCCCCCATAGTGCCAGCTCCCCCCATAGTGCCAGCCCTCTTCCCCCCATAGTGCCAGCTCCCCCCATAGTGCCAGCCCTCTTCCCTCCATAGTGCCAGCTCCCCCCACTAAGAAAAAAAAAATGGTAATACTTACCATCATCAGCAGCGATGCAGGCCTCTTACGGCCTGTGTCCCTGCTGTGTGCTGCCCGACTCAGGCTGCGCGATGATGATGACGTCATCGCGCTGCCTGAGCCGGCCTCTGATAGGCTGCAGGCATTAGTGCCTGCGGCCTATCAGAAGACCAGGGGAGGGACACGCCTCTCCCTCTCCTGCCCACAGCTCACAGCCGCCGCCGCAATTACATCCAGGGCCGCGCCGCCTGTGGTGATTGGCGGTGCGGCCCTGAGGAAAAAATAAAATAAAAAATGATTTGTTAAAGACGGCCCAGTGGCCGTTTTTTTAGGACGGCCTGGGGGGCAATTGCCTCCCTGCCCCCCTGCCCAGCCCGCCCCTGAGCGTTGCTAGGTTAAAACATTCGGGGCCTGGGACCCTGATATTTTGTCCCAGGCCTCGAATGTCCTCCCTGTCAGCTAGATACAACTGTTTTTCCGAACAATTGAATCTAATGCACTGGAAGAGCTGAAGGACCTGTGATGAAATCACAGGTCATGTGACCAGTAAAACAGGCAGTGGTTGAGAAGGACCTGCGATGTCACCATCATGTGAGCACTGCAGGAGAGGATGGCAGAGAAGAGGAGAAGTCCTCCTGGGGGAAGAAGCTGTGGTGAGGTCTGTACATGAGGAGAGGTAAGTGAATGGAGAGGCAGAGCAATGCTGGGAGTTGTGGTTATTTAACTGGGACTATATGTTAGGGCTGAAGGGAGTAATGTTATTTAAATGGGACTGAATGTTGGAGAGGGCTGGGTGATATTTTTTACATGGGGCTGTATGTTGATGGCGGCTATGGGAGGGGATTATGTTATTTACATGGGACTGTATGCTGAAGGTGGCTGTGGGAGGGAGTGATGTTATTTACATCGGACTGCATGTCGGAGAGGGCTGGGGGAGGCAGTGATATTATTTACATGGGACTGTATGTTGATGGCGGCTGTGGAAGGGAGTCTTGTTATTTACATGGCACTGAATGTTACAGGGGTCTGAAAGAGGGAGTGATGTTATTTACATGGGACTGTATGTTGAAAGTGGCTGGTGGGGGGAATGATGTTATTTACATGGGACTGAATGTTGAGGGGGTGATGCTTACATGGGATTGCATGTTGGAGGCGGCTGGGGAGAGGGTGATGTTATTTACATGGGACTGTAATTTAGAGGGGGCTGTAGATAGAGAGGGATGTTATTTACATGGGGCTGCAAATTGGACTTATAGATCCGGCTTATTTCTACTAAGAGCACTATAGGGGGGGGGGGGGGCTTATTACTACCGAGGGGTCTGTAGATAGCTTTATTACCACTGAGGGAATAATAAGGGTCCTTATTTCTAATGGGGGCTCTGTGAGGGTATTATTAATGCTAGAGGGCTCTTCTTGGGGAATGTTATCACGGTTGGGGACACTGTAGGGGCAGTATTACTAATGAGGGCATTCTAGAAGGGAATTACTATTGGTGGGACTTGGAGGAGCACTATTACTATGGGGGCACTAATATTTCTTCAGGATAGTACTTGGGGGTGTTGGGGAACACAGTGAGCAGCAGGATAACACTGGGGGATGATGATAGAAATGTGAGCAAGCTAATAGAATGAGGCACGGCTGAAAGAAGTTGTATGGACCAAATGGAGAAGATGATGACAGAGAAGATCCACATCGGAGGAGACTTCACCTGGAGCCACTGGATGTGACAGGTATGTGCTGCTTTATAGCAAGTGCAGCAAAATGCGGTGTGTGGGGGGAGGGGGGACGACTTAGAGAACTGGGCCATATTAATTGGGGCTTGGGCCCCGGATCTTTTGAGACCCTATCAACGCCACTGACTGGCAGTGCTGAGGTTAATGAGTACAGGACTGTGCAAGGAGGGGGGGGGAGGCACCTGGATGCAGCCGTGGGCTGGCTGGTGTGTGGCCCTGCACTCGTGTACACCGGGCACAGGAGGAAAGCTCTGGACAGATGGGAGGGAGGAGGCTATGATGGAGGACGATTGCTGTGAGTAGCAGGCTCTGTTTACTGGGCTCCATAAGTGTGAAGAGTGTCTCTGACTACCCCAAAAATTCCCACCATCCCGTGTGGACTGTTGAGGGGGATACTAGACCTGATGTGAAGGGGAGGAGGGAAGAAGGGGGCTGTGATAGAAGATGATTGCTGTGAGAAGCAGGTGCAATAGAGCAGGACCGTGGTACGTTTACACGGACGCTAAATTATGCAGTGGGTCAGGATATAGGTATAACAGTCTATAGTTTTGTTTGACGCCAATTGAGGCGTGCGCAGGGTACTGTCGCAGGGCCCTTTAAGGTGTTGTAACTCACGTACCAGGTTAGGAATGCCAGAGTAATGTAATGTCTCTGTGTGGTAGTGGTAATGGTGTCAACTTTGTCTGCTACCTGGGTACGGCTGGTCTCCTGGTTCCTGGCTCACTTGCAATAAATTGAGCGTAGTGCTAGTAGGAGTAATAGAGAGATTTTGCAGCAGTAATTGAGATCCAGACCCATGGCAACAATTAAACTTGTCTTTACTGATGTTAACTTTCATCCAAGCAAGATACAGCTTTAGTCTGAAGTCCCAGCAGGTATGGCAATGGTTGGCAGGAATGTATCTTCTGCTCTCGTATGTACCTGGAGCATGCAGGAAAAGGACTTCTGCTTTGTAGCTCTATACTGTTGCAGGAATTTATCTTCTGCTCTCTCATGTACCTGGAGCATGCAGGAAAAGGACGTCTGCTTTGTAGCTCTATACTGTTGCAGGAATTTGGCTTCTGCACTTTCTATCTTCTGCTGTATGGGGACTGACTAGCTGAGGAGGAATATGTCTTCTCCTGGATCTCTTGACTGTACTCACAGTTATCTTCACAGGGTATGGTTTCTTCCTGGAACTGGAGTGGTCTGCTTGCTTCTTCCAGGTGAGGCTGAAGGGCTCAGGCTGGGGATTATTATCAATGTCTCAGCCGAGACAAGATCCTGGCTTGATTCCCTATATCTAGAAGCTCCTACACGCACAGCCTTCCCCTAGCAGGGGTGGCTGGCACACTGACTTAACTTCCTTCTCCACCCATGAGGCAGGATGTGGGAGCAACCCACTCTGCTCTCAGAGGGGGGGAGTTAAACTGGAATGAACTATTCCAACCTAGAAACACTGAACTGACACTTAAATCCTTGCCAGAACATTGCTGCCACCTGCTGGTGAATGTGTAAATTGCAACAATTATAAATTTGACAAGGTTTAGAATGCACAGTTGTGAGGATATTATGTGAAATTACATGAGATGACAAAGTTAATGCTCTTAATAGATTGTAGTGGGGTAGAAGAATTTAGTAACACAACTGTTGTTCTGTCCCCACATGAAGGCGAATGAAGGTATAACTGATAATGACTGTGTGACTTTCCTACCTTCGTATTCGAACAGTGGAGCAGACCGTACCAGCAGATGCTCTGGTAAGATGGACCCAAATGTAGACACGAGGATGCAATCAAACATGGGTTTATTTGATCCAAAGCAGCGAAATACGATAATGCAATACTGTAATGCAGTAGCAGAGTAGATGCTGTCGCGTAGATGCCTTTCCTAAGGCTAACTGCTGGTCAAAAACTGATGCCTTCACAAGCCAAGGGGTGTATCCAGTCACACAAGAATGCAGCACTGAAAATGGCTGCAGAAAGTGAGAAGGAACAAGGGTGCCTAAAACCACGCCCAGCAGAGAAAAACTTTAATAACAAGAACAACGCGTGCAGCATACGAATTCCGTCCAGCAGATGGCAGCAGATGGCAGCAGAGAACAACATAGTTTAGTCCTGTTTTCCAACTTAGAATGGAGAAGATCTGCGAAGTTAGATACAGTCCTGTTCACCGAACAGGGACTTTCTCGATGGGTAATATTAAAATGAGTTTGTTAATTGGTCTTGACAGCATTTTAAGATTGCCCTTCCTGAAGATCTTCAACTCCACCTTCCGGACCTTGCCATCCTTGCTAGGAAAAACTTTTGAAATTAGTCCGATAGGCCAGTCAATCCTTTCGGTTTGTTGCTCTTTCATCAATACAAGGTCTCCTTCCTTCAAGTTTGGTTTGTGGTGTTGCCATTTTCTTCTTCCTTGAAGAATACTGAGGTACTCCTTCCGCCACCTGTTCCAGAAGTAATCTGCCAGGTATTGTACACGTTTCCAGTTTTTGATAGATGCTAGCATCAGTAAATTCTCCACTAGGTATTAGCGTATTCTCAGTTTTTTGGGTAAGTAGAATAGCCGGAGTCAGTATGGCTGGTGTTTCAGGATCCATAGACACTGGCACAAGGGGTCTTGAATTGACAATGGCCGAAACTTCAGCAAGAAGGGTGACTAGAGTCTCATGTGTGAGTCTAGACAAGTTTACATCCATCAACATAGAATTTAAGATGTTGGTTGAGATGCCGATCATTCTCTCCCAGGAGCCCCCCATGTGAGAACTATGAGGAGGATTGAAAATCCAGGTGCAATCCTTTTCCGCCAACTGATCTTGAATGGACTTGGCTGCACAACTTATCTGAAAACCGAAGGAGTCAACCGAGACATCCCATCCACTGTGCCTGCGCATTTCCACTGCTTGAGGCTGGGCGTCATCTGTTCCTGGGAGCACTCTGACGTCATTGGCGCAGTGGAGATGGCAGCGCAGGGAGCGGTCGGACAGTCACTGCTCCTGCGCTGAATACAGACGCACACAGTGCAGGCGCGAGATTTCGGGCGCGATGGATGCGATGGAGGCTGTCAATCTAGAGGAGATGGGCGGGCTGGAGGGACGAGCTGGGCGGCAGACATGGTGAGTAGACGGAGCCTCTAGGTGCTGAAAAGACGCCCCCATAGCACCTAGAGGCTCATTTGCATAGCAATAAAAGTTCATTTTTTAGGGTAACCGCTGCAGAGAAAGGTATTACAATAGCATGGTTAGGTACAGCAGACACTAGCAGATAGCTAGTGTCAGAAAGCTAATTAGGTCAAAATGTGGTGGTAGAAACCCTTTAAATCTAGACAGAGCTTGTTCTCTATTGTTTGGGAGTCTTACCCTGGTAGCTCGGAAGGGTAATGGAGAAACCCAGTGATTGCTTTCGTCTTTAAATAACTCATTGTCCATTATCTTGATAAATTCTCTGTCCTCTACTGACAAGGCTACTTTATCATCGTCCTTGCTTGTGTGAAAGACTAATCTTCCCAAGTTGTCAGCAAAGAAGGGAGGAATGTCGTCAGGTGGTTGTATGAGGTCTGGAGGCTTCTCTTTCACCTCATACTGATTAGGGCAAGGCTTAATGCAAGTTGTACGTCCATCTCCACGCATGTACAAGAGCGGATTCTTGGTTGATCCAAGTATACATTTCCTATGACTACCCATCCCAAGTCCAGTCTCTGGGCGTATGGTGCATAGTCAGGACCATTACACTGTTGACGCACCTTGCACCTTGCCAAGCAGGAGTAGAATCTTGGCAATATTGTCCATAGGTGGGATAACGTTGGCTAGGTGCCTTAGGTGTGTTATTTCCGTATTCCCACTGACGGGACAAGCGATGAATCCTTGTGCCCTCCTGCCGCTAGTCTCTGTGACCCGAGCAGGTGTTTAAGATGTTTTGACGGTTCCTTTATTCCAAAGGCTTCAAAAAATGTAGGTCCTGCTAGGGAGCGGTTGCTTTGGTTGTCAATGATGGCATACATTTTTACTGCCTTTTCTGGTAGCCCCTCCGGGTAGACCTTGATTAGGCATATACGGCACAACATTTCTCACTCTGGCCCTCCCCACATACGTCCAAGCATGAGCAGGAAACAGCAGTGGCTGTGTTAGCGTGATTCTGGGGCTCCCCGCCATGACTTGAAGCAGGACTGGTGGTGACAGCAGCCGGTGAATCCCTTGTGAGGAGTTGGGTGCATAGCTGAGGCTTGTCTTTCACTATGACACTCCTCACACTTGATAATGGATTTGCAGTCCTTACCCATGTGCTCCAATGAAGCGCAGCATCTGAAACATACCCCAAGCCTGGGCCCAGCCATTTGATCAAGAGGTCGAACTCCTGCTCTGCGGTTAGGTTAAGGTTGGCGATGGCTGCTTTCAAGGTTGCCTTCCAGCCTCTGTAGCTCTCCGCACGGTCATCAAATTTTGAGAGACTGGTGTTAATGAGCTCTCTGCTCACCATAAAAATGGCAAACTCAGACATATCTGATTTCTCACTGCTTGTTTCCATGACAACTTGTGATGCCCCTGGGGCGTATAGGTTGCGTGGCGTGAAAGGCTGAGATGCTTCCGGGTAGAATTATGTTGCTGCAGGGATGAGCTGTGGTCCAGCCTCTGTAGATTTTGATGACTGCTGCTTGAGCGGTGGAGGCAGGCCAGGAAACACCTGGTAGCCATCTTGCTGTAATAACTGCCCTTGAGAGGGCGCGTCTGGGCAACTGTTTATTGGATTGCTCGGGTGCTGTGGGTGTCATGGGCACTGCAGGTAGAGCTGACTTGGAGGTTTCAGTGGTGTTTGCTTGGACAGTACTGCAAACTGGGGGTGGTGCAGAAAACTCTTTCAGTACATAGTCGCTGGTGCGATCAACTGGATCGTCTATCTCCTCTGGTGGCGAGCAGACTGTAGTCTTACTTTTGCTAATGCAATTTCCTCTTCCCTCTCTGATTCAAGAATCTTTATTCGAGCCTCTGCTTCTGCCCTCTTGGCTTCTGCCTCCGCTTCTGCCCTCTTGGCCTCTGCCTCAGCCCTCTTGGCCACCGCCTCCGCTTCAGCCCTCTTGGCCACCGCCTCCGCTTCAGCCCTCTTGGCCACCGCCTCCGCTTCAGCCCTCTTGGCCACCGCCTCCGCTTCAGCCCTCTTGGCCACCGCCTCCGCTTCAGCCCTCTTGGCCACCGCCTCCGCTTCAGCCCTCTTGGCCTCCGCCTCCGCTTCAGCCCTCTTGGCCTCCGCCTCCGCTTCAGCCCTCTTGGCCACAACCTCTGCTTCTACCCTCGCAAGGACTTCTTTTTCAGGGAAGGAACGTCTCACTTTGGATTGCTCTGCATTTATACGGGCCTCTAGTAATCTGTGGTTCAGGGCTGAGCTTCTAGGGCATTATGATCTGTAGGACCGAGAGGAATGTTTGGATGAATGTGACTTGTGTGATCTAGTTTCTTGCAAATGAGAGATGCAGAGTTCCACTTTATCTTTAGCATCCAGCACCATGGCGTCTCTCTGTCTGTCTATTGATTCTGCCTTGCACAATTCTGACGGGGCTTCTGCGTTCAGCCGCCCGACGGCAACTTGTAAACTGGTGGCATCGCCTGAGGAGGACTTAAGTCCTGATATGAGGGAGGAAACTCGTTCCCATAGGTCTTCCAGGTTGTCACATAGCTTATATTTCCTGGTGTGATAGTTTTCCATGATCTTTATAGTTGGTTTGAGAGAGCACCTTGGTCACGCGACTTGGTGCGCTGGAAGTGTGGGTTCTACCTCCTGTTCTTCGTAATGATCAATATCAGGTTGCATTTGCTTTATTTCATCACTGGGGAACTGTACAAGGTCCTTTTTGGCCATTTTGATTTAAGGTGCACTGTCTCTTTAAGAAAATAAACTTTTGAATTGGGGGCTGAAAATTGCAGTGCCGCTCAGATGAGGCACCCTCATGAGGTTCCTAAAGTGTTTTGAGTGAATTGCAGGGTTTTGGTTTGAGGGAAGCCCTGCGTGCGTGAACAGTTCTTATATCATGCGAGCAAGGGTTAATATAGGATGTAGAAAATGGCTTGGCGAGTAGTGGAGGACTTCCAGGCGAGAGTATATCTACTGCCGAAATGCCGCGCTTCCCCTTAGGCTTGTGGGACATGCACTGTTGCCGGGCAGATTTGCTGCGAGTGGGCCTGTTGCAAGGGAGGTTCCTGCGTGTGGTACTGGGCTCTGAGGGAATCTGTAGCCGGGCATTGGACTTTGAGACAGATATTGACTGGGGTATAAGGATTTAAGGCAGTTTTTGACTGTTCTGTCCCCACATGAAGGCGAATGAAGGTATAACTGGTAATTACTTTGTGACTGTCCTACCTTCGTATCCAAGCAGTGGAGCAGACCGGACCGGCAGATGCTCAGGTTAGATGGACCCAGACGTAGACACGAGGATGCAATCAAACGTGGGTTTATTTGATCCAAAGCAGCGACATACAATGATGCAATACTGTAATGCAGTAGCAGAGTAGATGCTGTCGCGTAGATGTCTTTCCTGAGGCTAACTGCTGGTCAAAAACTGATGCCTTCACAAGCCAAGGTGTGTATCTCCAGTCACACAGGAATGTAGCACTGAAAATGGCTGCAGGAAGTGACAAGGACCAAGGCTGCATGAAACCACAGTCAGCAGAGAAAAACTTTAATAACAAGAACAAGGCGTGCAGCATACGAATTCCGGCCAGCAGATGGCAGCAGAGAACAATACATTGAAATAACATACGGTAAAAGAATTAAATTTGAAAAGAACAGCACACGGAGGAGGAGAAGAGAAAAGAGAAGGTCTACATTACAGGAGATGTCACTGGAAGTTAGAGGTATGTGGTGCTGTATTCTCATATATAGAGCGGGCTAAGATTTTAATTTGTAGATGTCACCTGCAGTCCTAAGTAACAGCCCAGATAACAGTGCTAACTTTCTGTGTGCAGATAATGTAGTAGATGTTCCCTGCCTCTTTGCTCCTTACCAAGCACAGCTCTGTACATTTGATAGCACTGTGCTTTGTATTGCAGCTCAGCCCCAATCACTCAGATGGGATTGAGCTGCACCTAGATCACGTGAACAATGAATAAGATGTCATATGGCCTAGGAAGAGACTGTGGCGCTCACGAAGCACTGCAGCCTGTTCATACAGAAAAAAATTAAACTAAAATGGAGGGAGGGGCCCGTGTGGGGTAGACAGCCCTGGGCCTCACATGCACTTAATCTGCCCCTGGCTGGACCCAACACCACTAGCACACCCCCCCCCCCCCCCGGCGGCCATCTGTCTGATTAGCCCCCCCCACATCAGCAGTCTGTTTACTATCCAGGGCGGAGCTTGATGGACGTCCCCTACGTGGCTCGTCCGCACAGGTCAGAACACGATGACCACACGAAGAAACAGTCACCAGAAGAAATTGAACAGCATTTGGTGTCTCGGCCAGCCAGCGAAAGTGGGTTGCACCTGACCTAGGTTAGCTGCTGCCAGGGGGGAAAGGGGGTGCTGGGGAGCTAAGCTTTGGGGGGTGTGGGGCTTGGGGGGGCTGACACCATTTTCTACCGCACCGGCTGTCACCAGCCCTAGCAACGCCACTGCTGCATCTCATGGCTTGGGCTGAGTCGCTGGATTCTTGTCGAAACTAGGTTGTCTTCATTAGCTAACCCCCTTAAAGTTTTTGTTCGTTTGTGGTCATTGGTAGAAGCAACTTAACCACTTCCCATCTGGGCCATTTGCCCCCTTCCTGACCAGGCCTAATTTTGAAAAACTGACATATCTCACTTTATGTGGTAATAACTTTGGAACGCCTTTATTTATCCAAGTCATTCAGAGATTGTTTTCTCGTGACACATTGTACTTCATGATAGTCATAAATTTGAGTCAAAATATTTCACCTTTATTTATGAAAAAATCCCAAATTTACCCAAAAATTGGAAAAATTAGCAATTTTCTAAATTTCAATTTCTCTGCTTTTAAAAAAGAAAGTGATACCTCATAAAATATTTATTACTTAACATTCCCCATATGTCTACTTTTATGTTGGCATCATTTTGGAAATGTCATTTTATTTTTTTAGGACGTTAGAAGGCTTAGAAGTTTAGAAGAAATTCTTCAAATTTTTAAGAAAATTGCCAAAACCCACTTTATAAGGACCAGTTCAGGTCTGAAGTCACTTTGTGGGGCCTACATAGTGGATACCCCCATAAATGACCCCATTGTAGAAACTACACCCCTCAAGGTATTCAAAACCGATTTTACAAACTTTGTTAACCCTTTATGCGTTCCACAAGAATTAAAGGAAAATGGAGATCAAATTTTTAAATTTCACTTTTTTGGCAGATTTTCCATTTTAATCCAATTTTTTCTTTAACACATCGATGGTTAACAGCCAAACAAAACTCAATATTTATTACCCAGATTCTGCGGTTTACAGAAACACCCCACATGTGGTCATAAACTGCTGTATGGGCACACGGCAGTTCGCAGAAGAAAAGGAACTCCACATGGTTTTTAGATTCCATGTCCCATTTGAAGCCCCCTGATGTACCCTTACAGTAGAAACTCCCAAGAAGTGACCCCATTTTGGAAACTAGGGGATAAGGTGCCAGTTTTATTAGTACTATTTTTGGGTACATATGATTTTTTGATCATTCATTATAACACTTTATGGGGCAAGGTGACCAAAAAATTGGTTGTTTTAGCACAGTTTCTATTTATTTATTTTTACAGCGTTCACCTGAGGGGTTCAGTCAAGTGACATTTTTATAGAGCAGATTGTTACGGACGTGGCGATACCTAATATGTATACTTTTTCTCATTTATTAAAGTTTTACACAATAATAGCATTTTTGAAACAAAAAAATTATGTTTTAATGTGTCCATGTTCTGAGAGCTATAGTTTTTTTTATTTTTTGAGAGATTTTCTTATGTAGGGGCTCATTTTTTTGTGGGATGAGGTGACGGTTTTATTGGTACCATTTTGTGGGACATACGCGTTTTTGACCACTTGGTGTTGCACCTTTTGTGATGCAAGGTGACAAAAATTGCTTGTTTCGACACAGTTTTTTTTTTTTTTTTTTTTTACGGTGTTCATCTGAGGGGTTAGCTCATGTGATATTTTTATAGAGCTGGTTTTTACGGACGCGGCAATGCCAAATATGTCTATTTTATTTTTTCTATTTCTTTTATTTCTTTTTTTTATTCCTTACTTGGGGACCTTTTTTTTTTACATGTGAAACTTTTTTTTATTTTATTTTACACTTTTCGTCCCCCATAAGGTCATACAAGACCTCTGGGGGTCATTTGCTTCACTTTTTCTTTTTTTTTTTCACTGTTGATTTAAGGAGCGCCATATTTTTAGAGGGCAGATTTTGGTGGAATGGTTTACGGACGCCATGTTGCTATTAATTAGCCTCTGGAGACCAGTACAGACATTTTCTGACAACCATGCGTTTTATTTTTCTCTCAACGGAGCTTTATAATTGGTTTTATTTTGAGGAACATACTACTTTTTGATCGCTTTTTATTTAGCTTTTTGGGAGGCAGGATAAAGAAAAGGCAGCAACTCTGACATTGCTTTTTGGGTCTTGTTATTGCGGCGAACACCGTTCGGGAAAAATGACACGTTATCTTTATTCTGCTGGTCAGTGCAATTACAGAGATACCAAATTTATATATATATTATTTTTTTTGTACATTTTACTACTTTTACACAAAGCATATTTTTTTTTATCCTGTTTTTGTGTGGCCATTTCCAGAGAGCCATATTTTTTTATATTTTTCTGCAGATCGAGCTGCCTTCCCAGCCATCGGGACACTGCAGCGCAGGACCTAATGGGGTTGGAGAGGGAGCCCCATTCCTCTGATGGCCTGGCACTTGTCTGTCTGACATACTATTAGATCAAATAAAAAGGAAATTTGAACACCCAAAAAAAACTCAGCAATTTTCTCACTTCCGCACACAACGACTAATAATAATCTCTTTTTTTTTACCACTAATACATGCCAAAAAAGGGCTGTAATTTTCTCACTTCACCACACAACGCAAAATACTTTTTTGTGCCAGTAACACATGCCAAAAAGCAGCAAATATATTTATTCTTTTTACGGTAATACACACCACAAAAGGCTTTCAATCATATAACTGCACCGCTGGGCGGCAAATATATTTTTGCTTTGCCACTAATACACAGCAAAAATGGCTTTAAAACAGATAACAGCACCACTGACCGGCAAATCGGCAAATATATATTTTTTTATGGTAATACACGCCACAAAAGGCTTTCAATCATTTAACTGCACCGCTGACTGGTAAACATATTTTTGGTTTGCCACTAATACACAGCAAAAATTACTTTAAAACAGATAACCGCACCACTGACCGGTATGTTAGCACTTCACCACTTAACAGCTGTTAAAGATGTGTGAATTTTATTCTATATTTTGTATATCTAGGATTGTAATTAGTTAACTTTTTCTACTTCCAAGTGCCCACCCACCCCCCTCTTTGTTTCAAGACTGGAGAGGAGAGAGAGAGGGGCAAAGAGCTGTGCTGTGAGAAGTGTCTGATTTCTCATCTTTCTACAGGTGTCCCATAGAGTGTGGTGGAATGCGTAAGCCAATCATATGGCTTCATGATATGTATATATTATTAACTGCCTATAGAGAAGCACCTCCTTGAAGTGTCACATATGACGTAGGCAGTATTATTGTTAGAATAAACTCCATTACAAAATGGCGATGGTAACCAGATGTTTACATTAGTTCACATTCCAAACTTCTTCCTTTTTGACCAATGAAACAATGTTTTAGCCTCAGTGAGGACTGCCCTCTTCTGAAGATGTATATACGCTTACCCCCATGTAATAAAAGTGAGAGATTGCTTTGACCAACTTCTGTGTCAGTGTCTAGTCTCTCAGCCACGCGTGGATATTAACCCCTGGGGGGGGGGGTACATTGATTTGGAACACCAGAGTGTATCTTAAATGCCCTAATTTAGGGCGGTTTTAACACAGCTAACAAGCCCTTTTCTTCCCAGTAAAGCCAAAAATGCTTTAGAACATATAACTGCACTGCACAAGGGCAAATAAGATATAGGAATAGTTCCTTGTAATAAACCCTGTTAATGGCTGTATCAAACAGCACTTACACCCCAATAACAAAGGTTTGCTGGAATTACAGAGCTGTAGAATGGCAATTTGAATCCCCAGTCAGTGCTGCAAGGTATAATAGGAATGTCCCTATTACCAGGCTGTAACCTCCCCTACTGAACCCTTTTCAACATAAAAGCTGCAGAATTATTCCTCCCTATACTTCCCCTACACCTTGAATAATCTTTCCCTGCACTGGCAAATTGCTTTTTCTGCACAAATAAATCGTTTTTTCTAACACTGTCCCTAGCGCCTGCAGACGCTCTCCCTGCACTTAGTACACTGGTAAATGGCAGAATCTAAGATGGCTGCCGCTATTTAATGGACTATGACATCACAAGGCTGGCTGGCCGCTGATTGGCTGCATGCATGTATGTCAATCTGGGTGATCCTGCCTTCCCAGAGTTCCTTTCTCCATATCCTCACACGTGCAGAAGCCATTTTAGGAAAAAATGCGATTCGTTACCACGAAGCGCAAGGAAATTCCGCTTTGGTGCGAATCAAATTTTTCCTGAAATTCAGATGGAATTCCACTTCGGCAGCTTTGATTCGCTCATCTCTAGTCCTGTCCAATCTGTCCTGTCCAGAGGCATGAAGACTGATTTCTCCCAATTGATTCTCAGGCCTGAGAACTCCTTAAATTCATCTATCAAAGCCACCGCATTATAAAGGGATGTGTCAGGTGATGATATAGATATAGGATCATATCATCAGCATATAGTCCTATACGAACTTCTCTCTCTCTCCCATGGTCACTCTGGTTATGTTGTTACTACTCCTCACCCTAATTGCCAATGTCTCAATTGCCAGGGCAAACAAGACTGGTGACAGGCAGAATACCTGTCTTGTTCCTCTATGGAGGGAGAAGCATTCTGATAATTCCCCATTTATCAGCAGCCTGCTTACCGGGTTGCTATACAGGATAGTAATCCATCTGATGAATTGAGGGCCAAACCCAAAACCCTGCAGGCAGCCGAGAAAGTATGTTCCATTCTATAGAATCAAACGCCTTGGCGGCATCTAGTGATGTCAGGGCCCAATCTGTATCTAGGGAGTAACCCATCTGTGTGACTACCTGAACCCATCTGATATTCTCCGTAGTGGATTCCCTGGCATAAAACCTGTTTGATCCTGGTGTACCAGTGACAAAATTACTTGATTAACCCTTTCATGACCAAGGGTCATTGATGCCCCAGTGTCCAGGTCCAAATTTACAAATCTGACATGCGTCACTTTATGTGGTAATAGCTTTGGAACACTTTTACTTATCCATGCCATTCTGAGATTGTTTTCTCGAGACACATTGTACTTCATGATAGTCAATTAGTCATATATTTAAGTCAATATATTTCACCTTTATTTATGAAAAAATCCCAGATTTACCCAAAAATTTAAAAAGTTCTAAAATTTCAATTTCTCTGCTTCTAAAACAGAAAGTCACACCTAATAAAATATTTATTGCTTAACATTCCCCATATGTCTACTTTATGTTGGCATCATTTTGGAAATGTCATTTTATTTTTTTAGGACGTTAGAAGGCTTAGAAGTTTAGAAGAAATTCTTAAAAATGTTTAAGGACCAGTTCAGGTCTGAAGTCATTTTGTGGGGCTTACATAGTGGAAACCCCCATAAATGACCCCATTGTAGAAACTACACCCCTCAAGTTACTCAAAACTGATTTTACAAACTTTGTTAACCCTTTAGGCGTTCCACAAGAATTAAAGGAAAATGGAGATGAAATTTCTAAATTTCACTTTTTTGGCAGATTTTCCATTTTATAAAAAAAAAATCTTTAACACATTGAGGGTTAACAGCCAAACAAAACTCAATATTTATTACCCTGATTCCGCGGTTTACATAAACACCCCACATGTGGTCGTAAACTGCTGTACGGGCACGAGGCAGGGCACAGAAGGAAAGGAATGCCATACGGTTTTTGGAAGGCAGATTGTGCTGGATTGGTTTTCTGAACGCCATATGTTTTTTATTTTTCTGCCGATCGTCTTGTGCAGGGGCTCGTTTTTTGCAGAAAGTGTTGAGGTTTTTATTGGTACCATTTTTAGGTACATAGGATTTTTTGATAATTCATTATTACACTTTATGGGGCAAGGTGACCAAAAAATTGGCTGTTTTGGAACAGTTTTCATTTATTTATTTTTACAGCGTTCATCTGAGGAGTTAGGTCATGTGATAGTTTTATAGAGAAGATCGTTACGGACGTGGCAATACCTAATATGTATACTTTTTTCTTATTTATTTAAGTTTTACACAATAATAGCATTTCTGAAACAAAAAAAAATGATGTTTTTGTGTCTCTATAGTCTGAGAGCCATAGCTTTTTCATTTTTGGGCGATTGTCTTAAATAGGGTATCATTTTTTTGCGGGACGAGGTGACTGTTTGGTACTATTTAGAGGGTCATAAGCCTTTTCGATCGCTTGCTGTTGCACTTTTTGTGATGTAAGGTGACAAAAATAGCTTTTTTGGCACTGTTTTTTATTTTATTTTTATGGTGTTTATCGGACGGGGTCTATCATGTGATATATTTATAGAGACGGTTGTTACGGACGCGGTGACACCTAATATGCGTATTTTATTTTTTCATTTTTTTTATTTACATTTTTATTTATTTTTTTATTTTTCATTTTTATTATTTTCACTTTCTTTTTTTATCAAGTCCCTCTTGGATCATGAAGATCCAGCGGGGCTGATGGCTGTACTATACTTTGCAATGCTCTTGCATTGCAAAGTATAATACTATTAGATGCCCTGTAATAACCTGTAGGTGGCAACAGCGGTCGCTTTTGCAAAGCGTGCGGTTTCCATGGCAACTGTCGGGTGCTGCAATCACAGCGCTGCAGCCCCGATGGTTGAGAGAGGGAGCTCCCTCCCTCTATTAACCCCATGGATGCCGCAACCATTGGGGTATTAACCCCATGGATGCGGCATCTATGGGGTTACAGGAGAGTGTCAGCATAGAGCTGAGCCGCCGCCATCACACACAGCAGGGGGATCGGGGGAAGCTCTGGAAAGGGGGGGATCGGGGGGGTACGGCCGCCAATATTGAGGGAGGCTGGGGCAGGAGGGGCGGGTGAGAATGAATGTATGGGGCGGGGAGGGGGCGGACTGCATCAGGGCAGCTGCCTCTAGGAGATGAGCTGCAGGTGGACACAAGGGGGGGCTTGAAGGGGCACAGATGGGGGGCACAGCCACAGATCGGGGCCACAGATCGGGGGGGGGGGGGGTATTACGAGGACCCTACCTGATTTCAGGCTCTGATCTGCAGAGCGCAGATCAGAGCATGAAACCGGCATTTTTTTCACTGCCGCGATCCGATTGGTTAGTCTGCACAGACTAACCAATCGGATCGATTGTCGGCAAGGGGCCACTCTGATTGGTCCCTTGCCGGCATTACTGTACTGTATGCTGTCCGTGACAGCAGCAGGGCTCGGGCAGAAGCTTTAATCCAAGCGCTTTGCAGAGCTTGGATTAAAGAGCTGGTTTGATGTTTATATACGTGGTAGCTGCACGGGTTATGTGCAGCTATCACGTATATATACACATTGCGGTCGGGAAGGGGTTAAGACACGTGGCCAGAATTCTTGTCAGAATTTTGTAGTCTACATTTAACAGTGCTATAGGCCTATAGAAACTGCATTCTAGGGGTTCTTTATCAGGCTTAAGTAAAAGTATTATAGTGGCTTCCATAAATGAGGCCGAATAAAAGGTGGATAATAATTGAGGGGCTAATACCTCTGCATATTTAGCATATATCTCTTTGGGGACCCCATCCGGGCCAGGGGATTTCCCATTATTAAGGTCTGATATGGCTTAAATTATTTCTTCCAGTCTAGTTGGTTGGTCCAATTGGGCACTTTGTGAAATAGAAAGCTTAGGAAGGGTTATGCCATCTAAATACATGGCTATCTCTGTCTCAGATGCTAGAGCTATATACAGTCAGGTCCATAAATATTGGGACATCGACGAAATTCTAACATTTTTGGCTCTATACACCACAACATTGAAATTAAACGAACAAGATGTGCTTTAACTGCAGACTGTCAGCTTTAATTTGAGTGTATTTACATCCAAATCAGGTGAACAGTGTAGGAATTACAACAGTTTGCATATGTGCCTTCCACTTGTTAAGGAACCAAAAATAATGGGACAATTGGCTTCTCAGCTGTTCCATGGCCAGGTGTGTGTTATTTCTTCATTATCCCAATTACAATGAGCAGATAAAAGGTCCAGAGTTCATTTCAGGTGTGCTATTTGCATTTGGAATCTGTTGCTGTCAACTCTCAAGATGAGATCCAAAGAGCTGTCACTATCAGTGAAGCAAGCCATCATTAGGCTGAAAAACCAAAACAAACCCATCAGAGAGATAGCAAAAACATTAGGCGTGGCCAAAACAACTGTTTGGAACATCTTTAAAAAGAAGGAATGCATCGGTAAGCTCAGCAACACCAAAAGACCCTGTAGACCACGGAAAACAACTGTGGTGGATGACAGAAGAATTATTTCCCTGGTGAAGAAAACACCCTTCACAACAATTGGCTAGATCAAGAACACTCTACAGGAGGTAGGTGTATGTGTGTCAAAGTCAACATTCAAGAGTGAATACAGAGGGTTCACCACAAGATGTAAACCTTTGGTGAGTCTCAAAAACAGGAAGGCCAGATTAGAGTTTGCCAAACAACATCTAAAAAAGCCTTCACAGTTCTGGAACAACATCCTATGGACAGATGAGACCAAGATCAACTTGTACCAGAGTGATGGGAAGAGAAGAGCATGGAGAAGGAAAGGAACTGCTCATGATCCTAAGCATACCACCTCATCAGTGAAGCATGGTGGTGGTAGTGTCATGGCGTGGGGATGTATGGCTGCCAATGGAACTGGTTCTCTTGTATTTATTGATGATGTGACTGCTGACAAAAGCAGCAGGATGAATTCTGAAGTGTTTCGGGCAATATTATCTGCTCATATTCAGCTAAATGCTTCAAAGCAGATGGACAATGACCCAAAGCATACTGCAAAAGCAACCAAAGAGTTTTTAAAGGGAAAAAAGTGGAATGTTATGCAATGGCCGAGTCAATCACCTGACCTGAATCCGATTGAGCATGCATCTCACTTGCTGAAGACAAAACTGAAGGGAAAATGCCCCAAGAACAAACAGGAACTGAAGACAGTTGCAGTAGAGGCCTGGCAGAGCATCACCAGGGATGAAACCCAGCGTCTGGTGATGTCTATGAGTTCCAGACTTCAGGCTGTAATTGACTGCAAAGGATTTGCAACCAAGTATTAAAAAGTGAAAGTTTGATTTATGATTATTATTCTGTCCCATTACTTTTGGTTCCTTAACAAGTGGGAGACACATATGCAAACTGTTGTAATTCCTACACCGTTCACCTGATTTGGATGTAAATACCCTCAAATTAAAGCTGACAGTCTGCAGGTAAAGCACATCTTGTTAGTTTCATTTCAAATCCATTGTGGTGGTGTATGGAGCCAAAAATGTTACAATTGGGTCGATGTCCCAATATTTATGGACCTGACTGTAGATTCTGATTAAAAATGCATCAAAGTACGTATAATTGTTTCTTGTGTACAGGACTCTCGGCCTGCTGGGTCCATAACTGCCAAAATTGCTAATTATGGCGATTCCTTTCTGTTTTATCTTTGAGTATCGCTAGATATTGCCTACCCGCCTGGAGCCAGGCAATCCTGTTGGCATCAGTTGGGTGTCGGATATATTGCTGTTCCAATGTAGTGGAGTCTTTTTTAATATATGTTATGCTGGATTGCAGGGACCCTGCGTAGATACGGCTTTAACGTGTCCCACAAAACGGCCAGATTGGGCTCGTCTTCATGTACTTTCAGAAATTCACTCAATTGATGGGAAATCCCATCCACTGAGCCCAAAAGGTACAGCCAAAATGGGTGGATATTCATTCTATACATTAGTGAGGGTGCACTAGTATTAAAATGTCTAGTATTGGCGAGTGAACTGATATCCCCTGATATGATATGGAGCGGAGATTTAACAATGTCATTTCATTGCCCAGCATATAATCTATCCGGGTCAGAGAGTTATGGCCACCACTATGGCAGGAGTATACTCTATCTCTTGGATGTTTGGCCCTCCAGAGGTCATACCAACTAAATTCCGTCAGGAGCCTGTTGAGTTGCGAGGGGTTCCCCACTCCTGTCGGATCCGCCTCAACTTAAAAGCGGTCCAAAGAGGGGTCTAGCATCATGCTTAGATCTCCATACATGTTACTTTGGCATATGGGTAGGTAGCCGCAAACGTAGCTGCTAAATGTAAGACCTGCATAGAGCTGGGGGGAGGATTATCAATGCCTAATAAAATGTACTGTACATTGTCAATGAGAGAGTGAACAAATACATATCTGCCTTCTGTATCAATGACTAGATCCTTTACCTCCCAGCGTAGTTGTTTGTGTATCAGTAAGGACACCCCTCTTGAAGAAGGGGTATGGTGAGAATGTACAGGCCCCCAAAGCATTTCGCTTGGAGGACACATGGGGGCAATGACACCATATGTTAGTATGTTGTATAGTTTTTGCTTCTCCTTCCCCCTCCTTTTTTGTTTTTCCTGCTCTTTTTGACAGGTTTACCTCAAGTTGAAAAGGTTTGTCCAGCATCAGCTGGAGTGAATGGGTCCGCGATCCGCTGCAGCTGCCCCACGGACTATACTCGTGCATTGCGGGCCGCAGCACGACCACGGGCCGCACACACCAGTGTGAAAGAGGCCTTAAGGAGAGGATTTGGCACATGGAGTATATGGACAATTATGTCGCTATTGCCATCAGCTAAAGAGCATGTGGCTAAGGCTGATAATAAGGAGGATGAAGGTGAGGACGAAAGATAACATGTCATGCCCAGGTCACTTAATAACTGGCTTCAAGCTTTCTGTATATCTTCGGCTGTGCTGGGCGAGAAGCATCTAGAATTCTGTTCTGGCCTATTTCAACATATGGATATTATCATTGAGGCCCATCGTAATTTTGGAGGCCTGGCTTGGTTTGATTCTGACGAAACGTTTCGTCAGAAGCTGGCGGTCCATCCCTCTCTTAGATGGGGGGTAAAAGACATAGATTTTTGCGGTAACATTAGATTCACCCACAAACCTGTTCCTTTTAAACCTGTAAACTCTTCTCAATCTGCTTTAAAAAAGGGGTTTGCTTTGCGTTTAATGAAACATCATGTAAATGGTTGAGTAATTGTCGCTACAAGCATCAATTTTCCTTTTTGCGGGGGCGCTCACCACATGGTGCGCTGTTTCAAAAGGAACTCTCAGTCTGATCAGCAGCAGCTTGGTACCAAGGAACAAGTTCTCAAAAGCATTGAGTCCAGTGAAATTGTCCGCAATGCGCCCTAGGGTAGAGCGTCGCCCAGATCAGCAGAAAGCTAAATTGATTTTTGACGGGTTTAATGAGGGGTTTGTTATACCTGAGTTCCTCGGTAAGAGCTGTTGCTGGGTTGACAATTTAAAGTCTGTTTATATTCATAGTTATGTTGTAAGACTAAAATTGCAGAAAGAGTTGGTTATGGGTAGAATTGAAGGTCCATTTAGCAGCCCGCCTTTTGAGAATTTCAGACTTTCACCTTTGGATATTGTACCAAAGAAAGAGTCAAGTTAATTTTGACTTAGGCTTCTTTCACAAGAGCGAGAATTCCGCGCAGGTGCAATGCGTGACGTGAACGCATTGCACCCGCACTGAATCCTGACCCATTCATTTCAATGGGGCTGTGTACTTGAGCGTTGCGTGAAAATTGCAGCAGGTTCTATATTCTGTGTTTTTCACGCAACGCAGGCCCCATAGAAGTGAATGGGTCTGCGTGAAAATCGCAAGCATCCACAAGCAAGTGCAGATGCGGTGCGATTTTCACGCATGGTTGCTAGATGATAGATGATATCTTCATTCAGGAGGACCTGCGCTGACGACACCACGCTCACCACGTGGTGAGTGCGATTACTCCATCAAAGGTCCTTTTGCGGGTCCTGAAAGAAGAAAGATGATGCCAGCTGCGCGATCAAGTGGATGAGGCGAGTTAATTTTTTTAACCCCTCAAGGCACATTTTAGTAAGCATTCTGTATTAAGAATGCTATTATTTTTGTTTATAACCATTCAGTGAAGAAGTCCGGGTTCGTGTACCATATTCAGTTTTTAATCACGCGTGTGCAAAATGCAATGCACTCGCGCGGAAAATACTGAACAACGCAATCGCAGTCAAAACTGACTGAAATTGCATGCGCACTCGCGCGGGTTTCCTGCAATGCACACGCAACGCATCTGGAGCAAATCCGGGATGCCCATGTGAAAGAGGCCTTATACATCACTTGTCATTACCAGAGAAGAATTTGTTAAATGACATGGTGGATAAGTCTTGTGCTACGGTGGAATATTCTTCTTTTGAAGTGCATTGTTGTTACTTAGGCAATTTGGTAAAGGGGCTTTGTTGGCTAAGGCTGACATAAAGTCGGCCCTTCACTTGCTCCCCGTGAATCCTTCTAGGTTTTTATTCTTTAGGTTTCCAGTTTGATGGGTTTTATTATTTTGACAAGTGCCTTCCAATGGGTTTTGCGTTATTGTGTTATTATTTTTAAGCATTTTCTAGTTTTATTCACTGGGTTTTTTGTATTCTCTGATTTCTGTTGGCGGTATTTTACATTATCTGGCCGATTTTTATTTTATTTTTTTGTTTTTTTTGTAGGTCTTCCGAATTCTAGTCTTTGTTCTGATTTACTGTTGAATTTTTTTTATATCTGTAGTTTCTTTGGTATTCTAGTTGCTTATGAAAAAAATGTTTTTCCGAGTTGTTGTTTAGAATTTTTAGGAATTACTATTGATATTGGAATTTAGATTACCGGAAGCGAAATTAGATAAATTGAGACATCTGTTAGTCGCATTATTGAGGAAAACAAAATGTACTCTGAAAGAAATTCAATCGGTTTTGGGTTTGCTTAATTTTGCTAGTAGAGTTATCCCCATGGGTAGTGTTTTTTCAAAGCGTCTTTATTTTTCCACCGAGTTTGAAATCTCCTAGCTCACATATTTGGCTTACGAAATGCTTGAAGGATGATCTTTATATCTGGTTAGAATTTTTACAGAACTTCAATGGCTCTAGTTTTGGGCAAGAGGAATTCGTAGATTCTGATGTCTTAGGTTTACTTACTGATGATGTTGGGAGCTGTGGATACGGGGTTTTTTGGGATGGTAATTGCTCTGCGGAGAAATGGTTTAGTTGTGGCGTGACAAAGAATATTGCGTTTTTAGAGTTACTTTCTGTAATTGTTGCGGTAGCAATTTGGGGTTCAGAGTTTAGGAATAAGAGGATTTAGTTTCATACAGACAACAAAGGTGTCCTTTTTGCTATTAACACGTTATCGTCCAAATCAGAGTTAGTGGTTAAGCTGTTAAGGCGCCTGGTGCTTGTTTGTATGCAGTGTAATATTTGGATCAAAGCTAATTATGTTGTAAGGTCATCAAATAGCTTAGCTGACTCTTTATCTCGCTTGCAGTTTGGGAAGTTTCGGCAACTCGCTCCGGAAGCAAATCAGCAAGGGATTCCATGCCCTCGTCCTCTATAGGACCTTATTTGGGAATAATTTCAGATAATATTGTACGCTCGTTAGCACCCAGAACATGGGCTGCTTATGCAGCCGCATGGCGTGATTGGTTATTATTCAATTCTGGTTCTGATGATAAATTTGGTAATGTCTCCGATAGAGGTTTATTAAGTATTGAAAGTTTGTGCGACAGGCAGTTGTCTTTTTCTGCTGTCTCTAAGACTGTTTCAGGTATTTTGTTCTTTCAAAAATTATATGGTGAGCAGCCCCTGTCTGCTTGTTTTCAGATTAAACTAATGTTGAAAGGGTACAAAAAGTGCTTTTCCAATGTTGATAATAGGAGCCCTATTTCTATTCAGATGTTATTTGATCAATGTTTTACCCGAGGTTTGTTTTGACAGTTTTTAAGTTTTATTATTCAGGACAGCGTTCATTTTCACATTTTTTTTCCTGCTTTAAGAATTGGAGAATTGGTAGTAGTCAGCAAGTCTGTTTGTTCTGGGCTAGCTGGTTCAGATGTGGCAGTTAGAGAGAGCTCAATAGAGATTTTTCTGAGACATTCTAAGACAGATCAAGTTGGGAGAGGCAGGTTTATGAAGTTGAATCAGTGGGTTGGTTCGGTTTTTTGCCCAGTGGCTATTGCAAAGTCATGGCTTCCACCACTCTTGAGTTTACTGGATAGCCCATGGAATAAGGGATGTTGGCTTCTCTTGACATCCATAAAGGTGGCACGTTGTTTCTGCAGTTCCATGGAAAAGTCTGGAAAGATTGACACTCTGGCGTTGTCATGCTTAACTTCTTGCCGTCTTCTGGCTAGGGCTAGTTTCTTGTCTCTATCTTTGCAGTTGAGAAATCTGGTAAGCATGGGTCTGGGTGGGGCCCCCGGTGGGAGAGATTTTGCTGGTACTCTGTGGGCTATTTCTACTGCATATGCTGAAGAGAAATCTACATCTGGAAAGAGTTTTATATACAGCCAAGTAGTCCTCAGTGTAGTCTTTGGGGACGATATACAAGATATTGTGCCTGTATTATGTGAGGAAGTGGTATTAACCGTGTCACAGATGAAGGAGCCTGCTTTTCTCTGAGCTCCCTCCTCCTTCCTCGCTCTGCAGAGGAGCTACTAAGACGGCCAACTGTCGGGAAACTGAGGGGGCCTGCAAGATTGGCCAGGCTCTCCTTCTCTATGGGCAGCAGGGCTCTGCCAGGGGTCCGTTTTGTCTTTAAATGGCTTTTATTAGGTAGGATTTTTCCGGGTCTGCAGTGTCAGCCTTGGAGCTCTCCTCACACACGTCCAGTAGTAGGAAAGGGAGCCAAAATGTCATAATAAAGATAGAGCCTTTCCCAGGGAATTAACTAGGGTCCGCCTATATGAGGATAATATCATCAGCATAGATGGTAATGGTGTGGGTTTCATCTCCCACCTTAATACCAGTGAGGTTTGGTGAGTTTCTTATGTGTTGTGCTAAGGGTTCCAAAGCAAGGATGAAGAGCAGAGGCGATAAGGGGCATCCTTGACAGGACCCGTTTGAAATCTGAAAACTGTCTGAGACAACCCCATTGACCCACACTCTAGCAGAGGGGGAGGAGTAGAGGTTTTCAATGGCTTGCATTATGTGGCCTGTAAATCCAATGTTCCGGAGGGCCGCAAAGGCAAATGACCAGTGAAGGCGGTTGAACGCCTTCTCAGCGTCCAGGGTCACTGCGAGCATAGGGGAGCGGTGAATTTCAGCATAGTTGAAGAGATCCACAAGTCTTCTAGTGTTATCAGATGCCTGTCTCCCAGCTAAAAACCCAGTCTGGTCTGTTTTGATAAGAGAGGGGAGCATTGGGAACAGTCTGTTGACAATAAGTTTAGCAAATATTTTGAATTAAGTAAAGAAATGGGTCTGAAATTTTGTGGAGTATCTGGGGGCTTGCCCGGATTGGGGAGAGTTACTATTAAGGCTGCTAGCATATCTGCCGGGAAAGGAGTACAATCCATCACCCGGTGGAATATGTAATGGCTGCACGATTTTGTGGGCAAAATTGAGTTATTACACTCACAATTACATGCCCATTGGTCGTTGGGTGAGTGGGGTTTTGTCTGAATGGAATGGTCACATTTTATAAACCAAGCCTAATTAAACTGCAGTCTTATTCTTTTTTTGATAATCCATAATTTACCTAAAAGGAGATTTTCCTGAAGTGTTATTTAGAAACAATGAAATGGTTTATGAGCCTGCAGTTCCTCTGACCCCATGACACTGGGTGCCATTTATCAAGGAGCGGCACTTTTATACCCCTGAGCTGCTGGAGCAGCTTAAACCCTTTAGCTTTTCCACATCGCATGTCAATGTAACATCTTGCATTCTTTCATTTCTTGATACAGCAGGGGAATGTTATAGTATTTCTTTCGAACTGGAGCAGCATGCCCCATTCACATTGTACAGTCTGCTTGAACTCGTCTGTGCAACATTACTCCTCATCATGTTGAGCGGACACGGTTGGATGCCAAGTTAACAACTGCCATTCAGTCCGCTTGAGTTCTTGGCTGAGTTCATGCTGTCCTAGGCCCAACTGTTCCCAAAGCCCTACCACCTCTGTTCAGTACATTGTCTTACTGGTAGATTCAAGAAAGCAGGAGCAATGGCCCCACTCTAGACTACATGCACCTCTGCTAATAATAGCATCCAGGGAAGTATGGATAATTCCTGGCCATTCAAGTTCATCAGCTACAGTGCTGCCATCTTTTTTCAACTTTGGAAAACATACAATATGACCAATGGCCCAGGCCGCCTGTTCTGTAGGAAGACCACCAAGCTTAACATATGCAGTGACCCCCTACAACCTATTGTGCATATTGACCTAATTGGCGTGAGGAGTCTTATAGGCCTGGCAATGCTCCTCTGGAATTCTGGGAAGAGGGTATGCAAATAAGCTTTTAGCAACCCATTCACCGTAGTCTGTTGCCACTTTTCTCATGAGCAGACATTTCTTCCCACAATTATATGGAAACCAGCTTTGGCATAGTTTCTGACCACCACCATGTCCATGTGCCAGATTTATGTATTTTTTTCTAAAAGCTCCATGTCCTCCTTACAGATGACTGCCACCATGGACATGGGGAGACTGTTGACAGCCATAAGCATAAGGCACGGAGGCTTCAGCCCCTAAGAGTTCAGGAAGCATGCCTGATATAGCTTACTGGTTATCTTTGTGACCTTGAAGCCCATGTCAATCAATCAAGGAACTTGTAGTCAATTCATCTGTGATTGTACCATTGGAGCATTATGTGACAATTGCCCCTGAGGTGGGCTCGGGTCCTACGTCACGGGTCCTCTTAGTTTAAAGGCTGCTGTTCAGTGGAATGGGGCCATGCAGAGGGCCACTTCCTGGCTCACCACACCACCAACACCTCTGTACTGCAACCCTTCTGGGATGGACATCACATCTTATCTGATTTGCAGGCATACTATGATTCCATAAAAGTGTGATCTCTGACAAAGATACCTGGCAAATGTTTTCATTTCTCTTCCAGTTTTATCTTCCACCATCACATGGAAAGATTATATAGATTTGACTCCTTAAGCAGCTACAACCACACATTCTTCTTCATATCTCACCAACTCTATGGCTTCTCACACTATGTCCTGCAGGGAGGCATCTTCCTCTTGTCTCATATATTGTCCTAATGTGGTATACATACATGGTGAAACTCTATAGTGCGACCATGAATTTGTGACAGAGCAATGGATTTGTGTCAGGCACTGCCACTCACAACTTTAGATCATTTTTTGGTTTTGTAGCTATAAAAAACTACTCAACAACTCATCCATTTCTCTGTATTCAGGTGTAGAATTTCTTTCTCATATTAATGATGGTCATAAAGAGGTTCAGTGTTTATAGAGTCAAATAGTTCAATGATGGCATTCATAGTTTTCCTTCACTCATAGGGCAATGCTAGTGGCCTCCAGGGGTGCACCTAGCCTTTCTGCTGCCTGAGGCGAAAAATGTGACGGTGAAACATTACATACATCTCTACAAAACATACAGGGTAATACAGGGCCACTTACCTCTTACATCCAGTGACATCTCTGATATAGAGGTTCTCTTTCTCTTCTCCATTTAGACCAGACCGCCATGATGATTTCTTTCAGCCATCTCTTGTCCCTGTAGAGTTTGACAACTACTTTTCCATCCTCCTCCCCACCTTCTGAAGACCCAATCCTGCCACCTCTAATACTGTGCCCACTGTGCTTCCCAATTCTTTACTGCAGAAACAGATAATAACCCTGAAAATACTTATATCATACAGATAGTTCCCCTTCAATAATTATTGGCACACAGTGCCCTAAAACATAACTGTGCCTAGTAAGTAGTGTCCCTGAAACTCATAGTGCCGTAAACATAGTGTCATCCAAAAATAATAGTGCTAAGCTAATACTTTGCCAGGGTGCCTCCCCATGTAACAATCTTCCAAAAAGTCCCACCAATAGTAATAATTTTCTGCCAGGGTGCACTATGTGGTAACTGAATAGTAATAAAGTCCCTCATTTTGCCACCAGAAGTAACAATGCCCCCATAGTGCCCCAGTAGTAATAATTCCCCCTATAATGTGTGCAAGTCCAAAAATTACCCCTAATGTTTGCCAGTAAAATTATTCCCCCTGCAATCTGTGGCAGTACAAAAATGCTCCCTTATAATGTGTGGCAGTACAAAAAGAAACCCTTTTAGTGCCCTCTGTAGAACCAATGTCCCCATAGTGGTCAGCTTTAAATGTGTGCCAGTACAAAAATGCTCCCTTATAAAGTGTGTCAGTACAAAAAACTCCCCCCTTTTAGCGCCTCGAATAGAACGGATGTCCCCATAGTGGCCACTCTATAATGTGGGCCAGTACAAAAATTCTCCTTTTTACCGCCGCAATGTCCCCATAGTGCTTTCTCCAGTTACAAACTAATCACCCCCCCCCCCCATCCCATTGTAGACCAACAGCATGCTGCCAAATGGTTATTTCACTTTAAAACACTGCCACTCCTAGTTAATGTCACTATTAGTGATCCAATACGCTTGATCTTAAATTATAGTTCTGGAGGCGAACACCACTCTTCACTGGTCTTAACTCCACTCAGCTACCCACAAGGCTTCAGGGAAAACCAGTTCTGCACTGCCGACCAACTTCTTTGTTGCTTCCCACCTACTGGATCTCACTGTGCAAGCGGCAATGCAGACTCCATTACTAGCGCTCACTTCTCCACAATTATAGCTATCTTCTGGTGAAAGACATGCTATTTTATAGGCTCTACTAACATCTCCATCCAAATATCACCAGTGCCTAGAGAGGAACCAAAATCCTGTTCACAAATAGACATAACAAATAATGCACCATGTACACCCTCCTTAACCCCAGGCAGTCTGCCCTGAAAACGGAGCAAAGAACATACACAACAGTTACATCAGTAAATCATGAAACTGTAGAGTTGTGTGACGAATAGTTTTTTTGTCGGACAAGCTGTAGTTTTTGTTAGTACTATTTTTGAATATGACTAATATAAGGCCACGTTCACACCTCCGGTTTTCACATGACATGTCCGCATTTTCCACGGACAGCACACTTACCCATTTATATATGTGTGCACATGTCACTATTTTTTTAATGACCGTGGGTCCATTTAAAAATCATGGGGGCATGATCTACTTTGGTCTGTGATGCGGACCAGATACGCCCATTGAAGTCTATTGGTCCGTGAAAATCATGTTGCATCCGTTTTTCACTGACCACTGATGGGAGATGTTCTGGAAAATAATTTTCAGCTGAGAAGTGTCCATGGAATACGGATGACCTGTAGGGTATATAATGGACACATGGACTGCAGTAGCCCAGATATCAGCATCGGCCATGTTCCTGCTGCCGATGCTGCAGTTACAGTAGCAGTTAGTGTTGAGCGAATCGGAGTTCATGCACTAGACTTGGATCTGAATTTCAAGAAAAATATGATTTGCAGCGAAGCCAAATTTCCTTGTGCTCCGTGGTAGGGAATAGATTTTCCCTCAAATGGTGGTAAAATGAATAAAATCATACTTACCGTACCTCATCCATTTGAGCACGAATAGGCTACTGCGGCTATCTTGCTCAAAATCTCGTGCAGGGTGACATATGACATCACTACGCCGGCTGACGTGATGAAGTCATCACACACTGTACAAAATTTTGTGCTTGATCCTCAAGCAAGATGGTCGCGGCGGCCCCTTCGCGATCAAATGGATACGGTAAGTACAATTTCAGCTTTATTTTTTAATTAGCAAACACTAAAATGATTTAAAATGTGAAAATCAGGGGTTTGAGCAGCTCTCACCTGCCAAGGATTCCACTGATGTAGCGCGGACCGGCTCCTTCACCCGAAATAGGAGAAATATAAATATGAAGAAAAAAGGGATTGGTTGGTCCAGCTTGGACCAACCAATCCCTTTTTTCTTCACTAAAATGATTTAATATCAACGATGAACGCGGCATCTGAGTGGTTCTATTATGGGGGCGGCGCAATCGTCATTCCCTGTAATTGCACACGCTATTTACAAAGAAATGCGCTTCATGACGAAATTGAACTTTAGAGGACTTTGCTCAGTACCCACAAGATCAGTATAACATACTGTATATATCTGTCAGAGCGCAAGCTGACCCTTGTCCATAATGGAGTTTTAAGAGGTTAAATCCATCTGTAAAAAAAAGTATACATAGCGCCCATACAGCTGGTTTATAGAAGACATTAACATCTTCACTTATCCCTTGGAATTGAATTTTGAAAGGTACAATGTTGGCAAAAAAACAAGGAAGAAAAAGGAAATAAAAAAACGAAAATAAATGAGCGGTGGTGAGAATGGAAAGTCATTTCAGGTTGATTTGTGTACTGCATCTGACTGATTGATATGTTATATTTATTTTATTTAATTCATGAAACCCAAGAAACTGGAAAATTTTGTAACATCATAAATATCTGGTCTTGTAAATGCTAGATTATTAAAATACCGTACATTGCAAATGTGTTGAACAAATAAGGAAAAAAACAGAACAGGATTGAGACATACCAGATACTCAACAGATATTTACTTTAGGGATTATTACTATGTTCTGCCAGATAAGAGTTTAAATTGTGCAACATTCACATAAAGAGGCACATCGGACAGGATAGAAGCACAAATAAAAACATAAGCCTTAAGGAAGCTTAAGTTCAGATCGCGAGTGTAGTCAGTATGTGGACTTTGATGGTCACTGTTCTCTGCCTGGCAACCTGTATTAGTAATGCTGAAGACTCATGTCCAGGTGAGTAATCTCTAATTACGGCAAAAATTATCTGCCAATTTTTGCCAGCTAAAAACTTCCAAACCAATTCTTCTTCCAGTATCAGTAATATTATTAGTAGTAATACAGGACATCACTGAACTCTTCAGGACTGGGCTCAACTAAAATGGCAAAATTCTTTAAATAAAATTACATTCTGCCTTTGAATCCAGAGGAAACAAAGCAGGCTGGTTTGAGATCTGCATTTATACAAACAGGCAAATAACTCGAGTTTGTGAGCGTTCGCGTGTTTTGATGTTCAAGTGTGTGTTTGTATTAAGTGTGTGTTTGTATTAAGTGTGCGTTTGTATTAAGTTCAGATTCAGGGACTTTTGCACCATATTGTATTTTTTATTTTTTCTTGCGTAATCCCCATTTAGTATGTGTTCCATTATTGACAGTGCCGTCCACTGCACATCTTGTCTTATGTATGCAGTCCTGGAACAGCCGTTTGAGGGTGCATATCTTTGTTCAAAATGTGAGCAAATTACCTGTTTGGAATCGCACATCGAGTATCTAATCGGGCGAGTTTCAACACTGAGAGGCATTGACAATTTGGAACAGAGTTTGCTGCTCACTGAGCAAGCACTCTATGGGGTAGATGTGGGGGAGGGTGGTAGCGAGGAGGCTCAGGAGAGTGAGGTAGCTATCTGGGTAAAAGTTAGAAAGCGGGGTAGAGGGAAGAGTGCCAGGGAGGCTAGCCCTGATCTAAAACACCCAAACAAGTTTTCATGTTTGGCAGATGAGGGGGGTGTCAGTTCAGAGAGAGCACTGCTGCAGGCGGACCCTTCCTTTGCCAGTCAGGGGAATGTCAGCTCCAGTAAGCAGGGGACCAGGAGAGCAGGGCAGGCCAGACAGGTGCTGGTAGTGGGAGACAATATGTCATAGGGCAATCTGTCACAAAGACCGGGATCGTCGAACGGTGTGTTATCTTTCTGGCGCTCGAGTTCGACACATCGCGGATTGGGTTGACAGATTACTGGAAGGGGCTGGAGAAGATCCAGCGGTCATGGTCCATATCGGAACACAAGACAAAGTTAGAGGTAGGTGGAGCGTCCTTAAAAAAGATTTTAGGGATTTAGGTTAAAAACTTAGGGCATGTACCTCAAAGGTAGTATTTTCGGAAATACTACCGGTACCACGAGCCACACAAGAAAGACAGCAGGAGATTAGGGAGGTTAACAAGTGACTCAAGAACTGGTGTAGGAAGGAGGGGGTTGGGTTCCTAGAGAACTGGGCCAACTTCTCTGTCGGCTACAGGCTGTATCGTAGGGATGGGCTGCACCTCAATGGGGAAGGGGCAGCTGTGCTGGGGGAGAAGATGGCTAGAAGGTTGGAGGAGTGTTTAAACTAGGGACTGGGGGGGAGGGGAACTACATTATAGGATGGGAAGATAGTGCAGATAGAGACCAGGGGCGAGGTAATGGGAGGAGGGACTAGAACAGTTCAGAAGGAAAGGTGTAGGGTAAAAAATATACATAAACCTCTTAATTGTATGTATACTAATGCCAGAAGCCTGACTAATAAAACTGGTGAACTGGAATTAGTGAGGAGGACTATGACATAGTGGGAATTACTGAGACATGGCTGGATGATAGCTATGACTGGGCAGTTAATGTACAGGGTTACAGTCTGTTTAGAAAGGATCGTCAAAAAACTGAGAGGTGGAGGGGTCAGCCTTTATGTAAAGTCCTGTCTAAAGCCCACAGTCCGAGAAGATATAAGTGAGGGACATGAACATGTGGAGTCACTGTGGGTAGAAATACATTGAGGCAAAAACAATAATAAATTATTAATAGGAGTTTATTATAAACCACCTAATATACCAGAGTCCACAGAAAATCTACTACTAAACGAGATAGATGAGGTGGCAGATCATAATGAGGTGGTTATTATGGGGGACTTCAACTACCCAGATATAGACTGGGAAACTGAAACTTGTATATCTCATAAAGGAAACAGGTTCTTGGCAATAACCAAAGACAATTACCTTTCCCAACTGGTTCAGGACCCGACTAGAGGGAAAGCCATACTGGACTTAGTATTAACCAATAGACCTGACAGAACAACAGATGTGCAGGTTGGTGGACACCTGGGAAATAGTGACCATAAAGTAATAACCTTCCAATTATCATTCAAAACAGTGTTTCCTCATGGAGGAACAAAAATATCAAACTTCCAAAAAACTAAATTTTGCCAACTAAGAGAGGCCATAGGCCTAACTAACTGGGACAAAGTCCTCAAAAATAAAAATACAGCCAGAAAATGGGATATTTTTAAAAGCATCCTTAAATCTAATTATGAGAAGTACATACCTTATGGCAATAAAAGGTTAAGGAACAAGAAGAAGCCAATGTGGATAAATAGAACTCTAAAGGAAGCAATAAATGACAAAAAGAAAACATTTAAATCACTAAAACAGGAGGGCAGCGAGGAAGCACTGAAAAACTATAAGGAAAAAAATAGAATATGTAAAAAAAAATACAAGCAGCCAAACTAGAGACCGAGAGACTAATTGCCAAAAAGAGCAAAACTAACCCTAAAATTATATAAATTGTAAAAAGTATAAATGTGAAGGTGTCGCCATCTACAGAGTAATGAGGGGGGAGTGGCAGAGAGAGATGAGGAGAAAGCAAAGGTATTCAATATTTTTTTCTCCACTATATTCACTGAAGAAAATAAACTGTTAGATTAAATACAGAATGTAAAAGTTAATTCCCCATTAACTCAGGAAGAAGTACACCGGTGTCTTAAAAAGATTAAAATAGACAAATCACCAGGACCAGATGGCATACACCCCCGTATCCTAAGAGAATTAAGTAATGTCATAGCCAGAGGGGCGAACATCATAACCAGCACAATGCTTTTGGGATGGAACTACTGGACTTTGTTCTGAGTCACAATGTGTTTCTCTTTGACCGCCAAGTTTTCCACCAGCTCAGGGGAGTTGCGATGGGTAGTCCGTGTGCCCCAACTTACGCAAATCTCTACCTGGGCTGGTGGGAAAGAGAGGTTGTCTTTAATGAGGATATGGATCAGTACACGTCATCGATAATAATCTGGATTAGATATATCGATGACGTGTTTTTGCTGTGGAAAGGGACCAAAGATCGCTTTATCCAATTTGTAGCTGAGCTTAATATCAACCAGCTAGGTCTGTTCTTCACGTCAGATATCAATGAACGAAAAAATCACGTTCTTGGATCTGACCATCTCTGTGGGAACAGATAAAAAGATGACTACAAATCTGTTCCACAAGCAGACCTCCACGAATAGCCTGCTACGGTGGGACAGTGGCCACCCACTAGCCCTCAGGAGCGGCATTCCCAAAGGCCAGTACCTGAGGGCTAGGAGGAACTGCTCGGAAATGAGGGACTTCAAGGTGGCCGCAAATGATCTGAGGACCCGGTTCACGAATAGAGGTTATCCTCAACATACGTATAAAGGAGGGGCACTCAATTATTTGAGAACTCTGGGCAGCAGATATAATGGTATTTATTAATAGAACGCCTCATATGCATAAAATTGCATCAAGAAAACTCACGCAGATATGCATAAAATCGCATCAAGAAAACTCACGCAGAAATAAAATCAATCAATTAAAATCACATCAAATAAAAACAACTAGATAAATGATGAAAGGTAGTAGGGGAGGACTAAGTTCCAGTGCTCTGATATAAGCCAAAGGATAGCACTCCTCGTGACCATAGGCCTAGTGTAGCAAATAAGAGTGGTGCAATAGAGAGAATATGAGCCTCGTTAATGTCCCAGTAAAAATAGACTGTGTTGCAGATGGTCCCTTTGATAGACAGTCACTCTATGTTGAAATATGTCGGTCTCATATAATAGATATACTCCACGACAAACATTAGACTGGTGGCAGAGAAATAGATGGCATACAAATTAGTTTGGTACGTTACCACCACGCTCTAGGATGTCAGTTGCTTCTTTCTACTGCTGGCAAAAAGAAAAGTATTGTTGTAATTAGCATAATGAGTCCTACCAGGTAGTATGTCAGTTTTAATAGGGTTAGTCATGCTGACAGAGGCTCTTTAAGATAGCTGTGTAGCCTCAGGAGGAAGTACAACGCGAAACACGTGTTGGGGTTGTTTTGAGGCGCCATACTGGGTCTATATTACTTGTGTGTGCAGTTTTGTATATCAATTTGGATGTATGTCCTGCTTTACTTGATTATATCTTGCTGTTATTATTGTGTCATTTTTTGACCACATATTTGGTGCCTCATCTGTGGTCTGTGTCAATACCTTATATTTGTGTTTTAATTGTGCATCATAATAAAGTATCTTAAATTTTACAATTATATATGTAGAGTGCATTCTTTATTGGTGTCGCTAGTTTGATATATGCATCTACATGGTTTCCAATGGGTCCTATGTTTATGGGTTTGCAGTTTTGGAAGCCAAAACCAGAAATATAAGTTATATCTGCCCTTTATACTTTCTCTCCTTTTATGATCCACTTCTGATTTTGGCTTTCAAAGCTGCATCAGGAAACCTGACCGTGTGGCCGTACCCTAAATGTCTACATTTTACATCATCTATTATCTTGAAACATCTTACTTACAGAAGTAAAATATGTGGCACTTGGAGAAACTGAGAAGTTGACTATTCTCCGAGGATGTCCTGGTCTGCCTGGACCACCTGGACAAAAAGGAGAAGCCGGTCCATCAGCAGAGAAAGGTGAATATTTATGAGCAATTAACTATCGGGCTAGGATAACTGGAACCAGGGCCTTCGTGTTGGTTGATATACCGTAGATAGATATGAGACAGACAGATAGGATAAAAACAAATAATTCCTGTTTTTGTTTCAGGACCCAAAGGAGACCCTGGAAAGGTTGGACCTGCAGGGCCGCCAGGTTTGCATTCAGATAACAAGGGTTTATATCATAAATAAGGCTACTTTCACATCTGCGTTGTTAATTGGGATTTAAACGGATTTGGATAATACATCCAGATGCATCAGTTTCAGCAGGATCCTGTTGTTTTAAATGGAAACTGAACAAACCGGATCCAGTATGAGTCATTTTAACTCAATGGGCTCCGGATCCATTTTTTTCTGCTGGATCTCAAAAGCAGAATTGAAACTCAGATGTGAAAGTAGCCGAGACTGTTTGTTGGCCGGTACCTCTAAATTATGTGTATCTACAATATTTTACATGCACTGTCCTCCACCTGTAAAGAGATTACATTGCAGTTGTAGCAAACTTTATATTGAGAATGAATACAAGTCATTGGAAAGGTCAAATTATATTAGGGGGTTGCTCTTTATTGCTCTTCTAACCAGAATGAATCCACAAGTGTGAGTGAGCCTGTCATATCCTCTGCGTCTCCAGGGGAATTTCATATTGCCTATTGCCCCGCATGAGCGGTCAGTAGAATACAGGCGCTATTTACACCCTCCTATAT